>NC_069122.1:26459804-27096054 GCF_026914265.1 Mya arenaria
GAGTAATTCTCATACAATATGATGAAAAAACAAGCATTACTGCATTGGTATTGTACAAAAATGAACATGTTAAGATAACAACAACATTACAACTAAATTCGATGTTCTTTAAAGATGCATGTGCAAACTGGGAAAAGAACTACAATTATCCAAGCGTGTGGCGCGTTAAGAACATAACCTATTACCTTAAATGATACTTTCATGTGGCAAAATACTATCATTCTTTATCAACTAAACTGATTGTGCTGTTTCTATAACGAGGCAAAATGTTGGTCTGATGTTATAACAGGAGAAAATAAATACAGATTTATAAGGGAGCATGACAAATTCGCGCAGTTAAGTTGAAATAAAATTGATGTTTTCCTTTTAAGAACGATGCTCTATTTAAGACAACTAAAAGGTTTCTTAGACAAACTGAAAACTGTCTTTGGCACCAGATACTGCAAAACAGGAAACAGCATACTATCAACTCTCAACAATTGTCGTTTGACTACAATAAATCAAAAGCATGTGGCCTAGGTCGATCTTACAATTACTCCCCTGCCTGAAATACAGACATTCGCGTTTGCATTCATCACTCAATGTTTTGCCAGCGTAATATGTCATCCACATCACATGCATTTAATACACTTTCAATCAAAGCGTTATTTCAAAGCGTGTTTTTATTTCTTACATTTTAAAATTAATACGATCGTTGGCAAACACACTACAAGAACATAATGATAACGTTGAAAAGCAATCTGCTACTAAATCCTTTACAATTAATGCATATACTCTAAGTCATATTCCGTGTAAAACAATTAACATTCCACCTGTTTCGAACAGTCGGCATATAATTTATTTAATCATTTCAAATAAAATATTATGACTTTGAAGTGTAATTTTTGAGAAAATAAAAAACGAATATTAATTAAGGAGCATTACAAATTGGCGCAGTTGAGTTAAACTGAAATTGATGGTTTCCTATTGCTGAGAACCTGCTAGGCATTTAATATAATTAAGTTAAACCAGTTAAGTTAAAGGTTGTTTATTAAACGCAGTTCAGATAGTATGCCTATTAACATTTTTACTATATTTGTAAAGATTGGATAAGAAATGCTCACATTAACGATTGGATTAAATTGAAAACTTCGACCAATTATGATCAAACTCAAATTAGATATTATGTCCAAAACATTTTAACAAAGATTGGTAAGTATTGTTTAAGAAATACTCATATTTGAGTGCGGACAAATCGAATGTGGTCAAATTATGAATTCAATGGTCATTACGCTTGAACGAATTGTACAACGTGGCTGTTGATCATATGTAGTGAACGATGTTAGGTTAAAAATACTGTAATCGAGTTTGGTGAACTTCGGCCAGATTGGATAAAATATGCTCATGTAGGAGAGGGAGTTTGGTCTAAATTTGACAAATCAACTTCGATAACTCAAGAGTGAATAGTTCCATCAGGCTGTTGTAATCGAATCGTAAAATAAGTATCATTATGATCCTTATGAATTGTATCGGTTTATATTACAAGCCTGGATATAGTGAATACATCTGGATTTTAGTG
This sequence comes from Mya arenaria, assembly GCF_026914265.1. Lineage (NCBI taxonomy): Eukaryota > Metazoa > Mollusca > Bivalvia > Myida > Myidae > Mya > Mya arenaria. The sequence continues at coordinate 26,461,363 of NC_069122.1, forward strand.
TAATATCGTGTGTGTTTTAAATTGGCGCCACTTGTGACAAAAGTATTTTTCTATGGTGAGTAAAATATTCTTCACGATCTTGCACTGAAATCAGCAAACTTTCTTTTTATTTGATGTATTGCACGCGGACAGAGTGTAAGGCAGTTGATTTATGGTTGTTTTTGTCCTTGACTTTATTTATTATGAGAAACGGTACTTTTATTTTCATAAATTGAGCCACTTTTGATTTTGGATTTTCATATCATGGGACAAGTTTATAGTCACTTTCTTTTACAAAGGGTGTTTACTCTAATAAACTTGAAAAAATACTTGCCTTGTCCGAATAGAAAAGCAAGCGTATAGGAATATAACGAAAACCAAACAATTGGATAAGAAAACGTGCAAAATCACGATGACATTTAAAGCGTAGAGAGCATGCGAAGTGGCTTTATTCATAAGTCTATACCTTGTCACTCTCATGAATACATGTACAACCAGCAATGTCCCTAACAAAAACAGAATTCATGAATGAAAAAGGGAAATAAGCCTCAGTAAAAAGGTAAGGTAGTAGAATGTTTAAATCAAAATGTCGTAAGCATTGCAAAACACAAGATTTGTTTCCTCACACACGGACTTATTTAAATATGTAAATTCACCAAATAATTGTAAAATTTAGGCTTTTCAAACCAGATTGAAAATGATCAATCGTTATCATTTCACTGACCAAGTTATTATTCGCTAATACTAGTAGTTTGAGCTCATTCACCTAAATACATGAGACAAATAGCATTCAATTGATTCATGGGTTAAATGACGTCTTTAATTGATTCTTACAAGGGATATCTGGCACCTACAATATAAGAAAGTTAACGAGATTATTAATGATGTGTTTCCTAATTATTAACGTAATCATTGGAGTTCTAATTATAAGTGTCTTTGATGTTGAAATCTCGTTATGTAATAAACATATGCATTTGTACAAACTTAAATAGCAATAATTAAACAGGTTTCTAACAGTCACATAAACATGTTTTTATATAAGAAAAACACAAAACGATAAAGCAACAGATGTTTTCATTCAATATAAAAAATAGCAATGAGTTCCAAATGCTTTATTAGAAGTGATAAATAACTTAATCGAAAGCTTTGCACTTTATAGATCGGTTCAATGTTTTGTTCGGTTGAACACTTACGTGAATAGAACTTCCTCGGAGCACACAATTCATCTACAAATATGAAACCACAAATCTCGGTTTGTTTGAACACTCCCTAACACCGCAATATGCTCCCTCGGGTTGATTGAAACCAATCGTGTTTGATTACAAACTTTCATTAGTCAATATTAGTTGTTCAAAAGCCATGAGCATTTCAGAATACCATCATGAACTGCAAGGGTATTGTTGGTTGATTGAAATGAAATAAGTCGTGAATGCAAAACTTATTCACCAACCATACAATAGACAACAAAGGAAGCTGGTTCAATTAGTAAATGAAAACAATATTCGATGGCATCATCAAGAGTTTCAAGAGTTTATTGGCGAATCGGCATGTTTGCCTTTGGCCATTTACAAACTATCTAATTAGTATATTAGACACAAGTATATTGATTTATAAAGCAATTATGTGATAACATTACATATATATTCACAAAAGCAATATCCTAATAATATATACGAAAATGTAACCAATAGAAGCAGCTAAACTTCTAGCTTTTCTTGTCTTAATTTCATAGCACTATATATAAACTTAGCTAAGTTTTGTAAAAATAAATCCCTCTTTACTGACATCAAATATTTAAATTTAGCCATATATGGCCAATTAAATTTAATATGATATTTTTTCTAAGATCTTAATAGGCTGTACAACAAAGTAGAAAATGGTATTCAGACTCCACAGTGTCATGTGAACAGACAGAAATCTTGATAATTCTTTTCGGTGTTTATCATTTTTGACACACGTTAAATATTCTTCAAATAAAAATTCTTTTTTAAATCTACAATAGTATTCCATTTTTGGTTGGGATGTTAAGTCATCATACCACGTTTGAATATATTGATCCCGTACTCTTTGGGTTAACAAAGGAGAATAATTGTAATCTGTATTAAAATCAACTAACAAGTTACCATAATCCATTCTGTTTAACAAATCAGACATAGCTGAGTGTCATATTTTTTTACTAACAGGACGTATGTTATTGTAATGATAAATATTGGATTGTTTTGTTAACACATGGTGCATTAATGAATTCGGATTCATATTATTTTTTATCCAATATTTTAATGCCCTTTCCTTACATATAACTGACAATTAGATGCCTGTTGTTTAACACCAAGAATATGTTTGCAGAACTTTAAATGGAGTTTATCTAGCTCGTTATGATCATATGCTCCCCAAATCTCCGATCCATATAAAATAATTGGTACAATTAGAGCATCAAACAACGATAGTTTAGTTTTAATATCTAGTGTTAATCTACTATAGACAGATAGTAGATGGTTGTATGCCTTTAAAGCCTGTTCATTTAGCATTTTACAGCATTATTCATATTCCCAGTATAAGAAAAGTTAATACCTATGTAACAAAAGTTATCCACCACTTCCACAATTTCGTCATTAATTGTCCATCAAAAAATACACTGGCTTTTCCTGCTTTCAAACACACATATTTTAGTTTTTTTAATATTGATTTTTAAACCCCAGTTACATGAATACATGTACAGAGAATTTAGCTGATGCTGTAAACTTACAGGATCAGTAGTAAATAATGCGATATCATCCGCAAACAACAACATAAAAATAGATAGTGTATCAATGTCTGACTCAGTTAAATTGTGAAAGTCAACAGAGTCTTTAACAGCATTGATAAACAAAATAAATAAAAGGGGTGATAATGGATATCAAACATATCAGAGTAGGACATATTACTAGCATCCTTAATACAAGCCTTAACACTTCTATATATATATTATCATATTTATCATCTTGGAGCTAACTCCCGATTCTACTAATTTTACCCACAATGCATCATGGATAACAGTATCGAAAGCTTTTTCGTAATCAACAAATGCACAATATAGTTTATGTTTGCTTAGAATCGTATTCTGAATTAATGCATGTAAGATAAAAAATACAATCAGAAGTACTATGACTATTTCTAAATCCGAACTGTGATTCATTATATACATTATTGTTCTCACACCATTTATCAATTCTATTTCTAAGAACTAATGAGAATATCTTAGCAGTAATATTAACTAAAGTAATTCCTCTATAATTTGCCGGATCAGAACGATCACCTTTTTTAAAGATTGGGACAATAGCCACTTTACTCCAAGCTTCTGGATAGACACTCTTCTGAAATATGTAATTAAATAATTTGGTCAAATATGGAGCAATAAATTCTTTGGAATCTATGAAAAAATCAGCAACAACATTAGATGTGTCACTGCTCTTATTGCTCTTGAAATAATTTTACATATCTCACCAACAGTGAAGTCGCAATCCAATTCATTGGTTTCAATAGTAATCACAGAATCAGGATAATCGTTAACATCGAAATTGCTGGGATGGGGTGTATTTAACATATTTTTGAAATGCTGAACAAATTCATCAATACTTATGTCATTAGAATTTTTATTTTTTTTACCATTTATACTTATTGATATATTTCCAAAAGGATCTAGCATTTGTCTTGCTAAGTGTAGCTAATGTACATTTTTCAATATATGAATACCTTTATTTAGCTTTACGCTTGGCTTTACAATACAAAGCCCTAGCATTCAAAAATAATAATCTGTTATCAGGTGTAGGATTTTCAGTATACAGCCTTTTACAATTGTAAAAATCCCTTTTACGTTGCTTACACGTGTTATCAAACCAAGGCGACTGTTTTCTGTGTGGTGAACTATTTTTGTTACCTGTAATACGAATGGTTTTACCATGTACATCAAATGATATATCATATATCAAGGTTGAAAAATCATCGATACAAGTGATTAAATCCACACAATCGTTTAATAAATTTTCAACAATATTATCAAAAAAATGAGGCTTATTATCATTTAGTTTTGATAAAAAATGTTCCTTTTTAGAAACATCCCACATAATTTTATCACATGAACAATTTTCATTGCAATTTTTCATATTGTTTAGATTTATTGTAAAATGTAATGGACAGTGGTCCGAAAATTCATTTAGTTCATGCACTTCAAAATGATCAATCAACTGAAACATATCATAATTGACAATAACATAATCAGCAACACTAGCGGCTAATCTATTCCTGATCAGATTATAGCAAGTAAATTTCCCCACTTCTTTGCGACCATTTACAATAAAAAAATACTGTTTTCTTTGTAGACCGTTAATAGTTTATTTCCGAAACCGTTAGATTTATTTTGAAACGACGATCTTTTTGGTAAATTATCAGCAGGTATATCATTTAATGGCATGTCAACAAATCGGTCAAGATTAATATTTTGTACAATATCTGACCTCTGGCCTACCCTGGAGTTCAAATCTCCCGTTATAAGTATATCTCCAAGTTGGCTATAATGCCTTATATCATTAGACAATAATTCAAAAAAGTCAAATTCGAATAATTGTGAATTTATGTTTTATTAGACATTAGAATCTTCAGGTGGAATGTAGCAGCTACAGATAAAAATATCATTATCTGTTCCGAAGAATGTTTTGTCTAACTTAATCCAAACAAATCCATTAGTATTAATAGAAATGAGTTTTATATAACCAAACTTTTTTTGTTTATAGTAAATTATTACACCTCCACTATTACGTTTAGCTTTTTTATTACATTTTGGGCGCGGGCAAGAAAAACAATGAAAATGGTCTATGTCTTCATTAGTAGTTTTAGAGTTCCACGTTTCAGAAAATAATAATATGTCAAATTTATAAAATCACTGTCATTAAGTTTCCTTGTGAGTCATTGTACGTTCCACGAAAGACAAAGGAGCTGCTTCTCGTCGAGATCCTAGGGTCTGTCACTCGCTCCGGTGGCCAGGCGCGCCTGATTCCGGTGGTTGCGCGGGGGTGGGGGGGGGGTAGCTCCGGGACGGGACCTGGAGGAGGGTGGGGGGGCGAGCATGAGTGTAGCAAACTCTGTCTATATAAAGGGCGTCATATGCCAATGTCGCATCCTTGCCCAGTTTCCTGGCATGTACAAGGTATAGGATTAGCTTTCTCCGTCGGTCCTGTATGGCCTTCGGGAACTGGTCGCTTACACTGAACGGAGAACCACGAAGATTAGTACGGGTCTCTTCCTTTACTGTTAGTTTGTCACCGTAAAAGTTGAATTAACAACAATTGGGCGTGTGTTACACTGTTCGTATCTGCCAAATTCTATGAGCCCTATCAAGTTTAAAATTAGTTCTTGCGTTATCAATTTTGAGCTCTTTTTCACAAAAAGTTATAATTTTATCAACACAATTTTCCGTCTTTTTCTTCGGTGATGTTAAAAAATAAAAGATTGTCTCTCATTGAGCGTGATTGCAGATCAATAATATCTTCATTTAACTTAGAATATATATTCTTAAAATAATTTATTCCCTCGGACAAACTTGCATTCTTCTCTTTTTGGTCAACTAAATTTTTTTCGACATTATTAAATTTGGTTTTTAAATCATCGCAAGACTGACTATCAAAACTTCGGCTTGATTCAATTTCATTTAATTTGTAGTCCGTGGCATTCACCTTGGATTCTAAAGAAATCACCCTAGCTTCAACTTGAGACATCTTAGCAGAAATAGTTTTCATGTCCGATTCAATTTTGTCAACTTTATTTAATTTGGTTTCCATCGTTTTTTGCCTAGATTCAATTTCGCCAAGTTTAATCATAATTGCTAAAAATAAACCTTGATCAGCGGGCGGAGTCGATGTCATAGCCGCAAGCGGAGACTGCATGTAAGGAAATGCCGACGGCGGGTTTTGCGGTAAAATGAATTGGAGATGGGGAGCCATATACTGACCACCATGGGGGTTGGCTAAAGGATTTACTAATTAAGAAAGCATCTGACGCAAAAGACCGCTAAAGTTCCATTAAGTCATATTAAGGTTAAGTTAAGTTGCTTATTTGGTGGTTTTTGAAGGCGCACTGATTCGTAAAGAGGCATAAAAGATTACCAGACAGACAGACAGACAGACAGACAGTCAGACAGACAGACAGACAGACAGACAAACAGACAGACAGACAGACAGAATTTTTATTGTGGTAAACATGTTATAAAAAGTTCAGCTGAATAAGTAAGTTATATTAACTAACATACAAGAAGGTATCAAAATAAGAGAAAAAAGAGAAACATATCGAAATCAAACTTTGAGATATATATAACTAATAGAGTAATGAAATAATTTGGGAGGCTATTTACAAATGTCATACTACTTGAAAGATCTTAACGACGTTATTTATATAAGAAATTCACAGGAAGGCTTGATTTATTATTTTATCTAGACTACTAGTATGCTTACGTTTTTTTGATAACATCCGATAAACGAGTACGTACTTGGGTTCCTTATGTTATATGATTTAATCATTTTATTCTAAGGATCCAGCTGGGTGGTCAATTTCAAAACGTTCCATTATAAATGTTGATGCGCATACGGTATTACTATTGCTTATCCCTTCATGCCATGATTGCTTAAAAACATGGAGCACTCTATTCTTAAACATACTATGAAAGTTCTTCAAATTAATTAAATTAATTTTGGATTTAATCTCTTTAATATTTGAGAAATCATACATACCTAACCGGTCTCCAAGTGCCCCCTTCCTTATCTGATCAGGTTATGTTAAATTAGAATACGGACCAAAATCCCGACAACAACGCTCAAAATAGTTTCAACGTTGCAATGCCGTTCTAGAAAATACACATCTTAGGCCGAACCGCGACTTCCAGTTTTCAAGTGATATCTTCGAAATTTGATCATTTTCTGACAGGTATAAGCCGGTATATTTTGGCTGCCTGCACAAAACATCATATACATGGAAAATATATCTGCACAATATGCATCATTATAATAAAAGAAATATAAATAAAGGATAAGGCGTCAGGAATATTTTGAATAATAATTGAAAAATAGGCAAACTGGTTTAGTGCAGTGCTTTGTTTCGGCTTCAGGGTAAATGAAACGAAGCTGTTTACAATTTTGAAACACGTGGCAAATTAATTAATTAATTAATTAATCGAGAAAATACTATTGAAGATGTGTTCAATAAACTTTTTAACTGGTCTTAAAATGTGATATTCTTGAATATTGTCTTTGTTGTTGTATAAGATTTTTTAAAGTGATTTTGTAGTAAACATTTGATATCAGCAGAAAGGATTTGTGAAGATGTTTTAAACGCGACAAATGTGACACGGAATACTATTTTTTATCGTAAAATGTATATACATTTGATTGTTTAGACAAATTTCCTTTTAAAAAGGTTTTCAGCCTAACCTGCAAGGTAATATGTTGCATTTCAATACATCTTTCGTGATTCAAACAATTCAAGGCGGCTTTCTATTAAATATTATTATACATAATATCCGAAGTGAATTTTTTTTAGTTTTGTATGATATAGGGCAGGATAAATACATTTGATTAGGCTTCTGAGAAATGCAAGAGGTCATTTTTAATTCACCATTGCTTAACCTGAACAGTCGGTTGTCCTCGGACGTATACAAATGTACAGGATTAATTTGTATAACTAGAATATGTTGTGTTTAATGCGTTATTTATATCAATCGGTCACCAAAAACGTGTGTTGTTTTGTTTGGTTTGTTTTTGGCAACTTTGATAATTAAGATGATGAATAACACACTATTATATTAATCTATTCTTTATTATAGAATAAGATATTCCAACTGCAATTAACTTATATCTGCCTTGTTGAAAACTCATTGTTTTAGAATAAAATTCCTTCCATTCATTGATTGAACATTGTGAATATATCGAACTGCCGGAGGGATATACCTCAATAATTTAATAACCTGAAACGCCGCCGCTGCATGTTGAAAAACACATTCAGCCAAATGTGTAAGTATTATTATAAAATGTATAATCAACAAACAAAAAAACTCACTTAAAAGGTAGAATCTTTATCAATAAAATGTGCAACCAACTTTTCAGATATTTTCCAGTTGCAGAAATTGGCAACTGGGTCATTTTGTTGATCTGTTTTGCCAATGATTTTTATCTAAGTCAATTTTCTATGAATTACATTTGACCGTTAATGACAACTTTCAGACAAATTAGCCCTACAACTTGTTATCCATTATTGATGTCTAAGATACAATATTTGTCTTACGGGAATGTAACTCATGCCCAAAATATTCAGAAACTGAAGACAATGTGCTTTAAACGAAATGCCATAGGAGTTCGAGAATCCTCTCCCAGAAATGAGTTCAAATGTATTGGTTGTAAGTGTTTATTCTGGGGTTTTCTTAAATAAATCACAGAACCAAAAAATATTTAAAGGAAATACCGATAACTCATTGGTCAGATATTGCAATTGGATAGCATTCATATAGATTAGTTGACACTTACAATGAGGGACATCTGTTGGTTACCTGCCCCTCGCTTTAGTTGCCACTTAAATTGAGGGTACTTTGTGGGTTACTGGCCCCTCACTTTAGTTGCCACTGACAATGAGGGACATATGTGGGTTACACGGCCTCGCTTTAGTTGCCACTTACAATGAGGGGCATTTGTGGGTTACCGGCCTCGCTTTAGTTGCCACGCTTTAGTTGCCACTTACAACTGGAGACATTTGTGGGTTACCCGGCCTCGCTTTAGTTAATACTTACAATGAGGGACATTTGTGGGTTACCCGGCCTCGCTTTAGTTAATACTTACAATGAGGGACATTTGTGGGTTACCCGGCCTCGCTTAAGTTGACCCTTACGATGAGGGACATTTGTGGGTTACACGCCCTTCGCTTTAGTTGACACTTACAAAGAGGGACTTTTTTGGGGTTACCCGCCCCTCGCTTTAGTTGACTCTTACAATGAGGGATATTTTTGGGTTACCCGCCCCTCGCTTTAATTGACACTTACAATGAGGGATATTTGTGGGTTACCCGCTCTCCCTTCAGTTGAAACTTATAATGAGGGATACGTGTGGGTTATCCGGCCTCGCTTCAGTTGACACTTACACTGAGTGAGATCTGTGGGATAACCGCCCTCAACTAAAAGTGTAAAAATACTGCGTCGCTCAAAGAAAATAACTTACCAATACTAAAATCATTTATATTTGCCATGGGAAATCATTGGCAGAAGTTCTTTAAATGCCATAACTTTTCACCAGCAGGACTCCTTGAATAATCGATAAGCAATTTAAATGCACTGAAAAATAGACGTTGAAAAACAATCTGCGCCACATGATAATTGCCATCATGGATGTCAAGGAAACGATAATTTCTGCCTGAAAATGGGTTTATCAAATGTCTTTGCTTTTTATGTTAACATAATTGCAGGGTAGAACTATATATACATTGGAATTACAAGTAACTAGTAGTAAATCACATGCTTCATGAAAAAACGCGTATGTTTTAGAAACAACTGATAATTATAAATGTTACTTCACGTGGTGCTGCAGTTGCGTTGTCCTGATATCATGATATTAGAGATGTTTGATTGTTTGTCTCAGTCAAGGTTATTTAGATTAGCATTAACCCCTCATGAGGAGAATCGTCTTTAAGACGAAGCAAACACTCGTCCGTGTATAAGGAAATCTTACTTTAATGAAAAAGAAAACTATTTTAAAAGACACGATATGTCTTACAGTATTTTTCGAAACACAGAAAACAGCTTTCTTTGCAACCAAAAAAACGACGAAAACAAAAACACTTAAAAGAAATGAATGGTCTACTAAAAAATCGCATTTATGAAACTTATTTGTTAAATTATAAGGACATAGCATTTTTACTCTATTTGACGGTGAAATATTATTCTTTTTTCAAAATTTCCTAATAAATATATATTTCAAGAGTGATCCTCTTTCCATAATTTTAGATAAGTCTTTATTAGCAATATAAATTCCATTAGAATATAAGTATGTAATCATATATCGTCCCTATCGGATTACGGTTACCTTTATTAGAGTTGCTGCGGGGGTTCGAATCTGCGACCGTAGATTGACAGTCAAGTTTCTTACCGATAAACCATGAAACATATACTGTGCATCTTATGCCTACACTGGGTATCCGACGATTCTAATTGAAGGTCGATAGTCGATTTCATTGGCTAAAAAGGCAGGTTATAATCTAGTTAAAGGTACCAGTGTACAATAAATAAATGTATGTAAGACATTCGGCGAGAACGAACTATCTGTTTAACACTGCTTCGATAAGTAGCATCAGTAGCAACTTTACCTAAAGAAAGTTAATGTGGATGCCAATCAATAAGACGTCAGATAAAATAAATATTAAGAAGATGATCATACAGCTTGGAAATTTACAAATTTCGCAGGTATTTAACTTCAGTTGACAGATTATTAAATGTTATATTTTTTCTCTCAAAAAGATGGTTTAATATTAAAACTTAAAAGAAGTTTAGTATTAGCAACCTGCGATCAGAACTAAAGCCAAATATGAAACTTATTGTAGCTGCATAAAATGCGATTAAGATTATAATCTACATTTCCGGCCAAAACAATCGTCTATGGGCCAACGCTTATTCAATAAGATGTTATGTCATAATTCGATTTGTTAAAAAAATCATAGTTATTTGGGTGAGTTTTGGCATGCGAGTGAAACGTTAGCATTTAAGTACAAAATGTTAAGAGGGGGTACATTTAATGATTAGATATTTGTTTGTATATAAGTACGCTTATTCATTTAAACATGATTAACGTATGTATCACCACATTGTTCTATACTGTTTCGTGATATAAGCTGTATCACAGGAGAAACGGTAACATGAAGGCCTCCTTTTCGAGAGTTATAACTATTGGTCACCCCTCTTACTTTGATTTTCTAATTAGGAAACAACAGAAGGAAATCAATGAAACTTGGGACATTATGATTCCTTTTTTAGTGCATTTGTTTTTAATATGCGATGTGTATAAATGGAATCAATACATGTTATTTAAACTATAACAGTTTTTGATATCGCCCTAGCGTGCATTTTTTTAATGGGTAAACAGTTCTAAACACAAATCCAAAATAAAATAAAACACCAAAATTCAACTTTGTGTTGATACCAAATATGTGTTACCCTTTGTTCAACCATGTTTATCTGTTGTTAACTTTGTAATAGTTTTTCATTATATCTGGTATTTAACGACTGTTCCTTGTCTTGGAATGCTTTGTATGTGCATCTGAAAAGTATCTGGTATTAAACAATGGTTGTTTAAGGCCTCTGGTGGTTATGAGAAAGCTGAATGCAATCTCATTTTTCTGGATAAACATCATGAAAGTGTCAGCTTTTCAAGGTAACTTAATGTAGATTTTATGTTCATATTCATACACACATAGTTTTTACTGCGGACATACAACTTAGTATAAATGAAGAACGACAAAATGCAAAAAAGTTTCAATTTGCATTTAGAACTGATGCTAGTATTAAAGTTAAAAATTTATCATAGAAACAGTAGAGGACCTTAAATATCTCCCTGATGTACACCTTTCACAACTGAACTGAAATATAGCGCTTATTCGTGATGTCGCAAAAACACGAAATGGCAAATATCAGCTACGATAAAAACATGATGAGCACAAAACAAACATAAAAGAAAGAATCAAAGAGCTTGCCAATTTCTCCAATTCTTTACTGATAAAACTTAAACCTATCTGGCACTTTTTACCGTGAATCAATTGTTTATTATGTAATTACCCATGTGGCGAATAATTGTTTCAACGAGCATTTTTCAGTGCAGTATTTCTGACAGAAATAGATAAGGTTTCCAAAAGAACATTGAAAATCTGAGTATTGGCATTAATTCTGGCTTAATTTGTCGATGGCTTATCTTACCGAAAATACGATGCATTGGTAGTGATGAATGGATGAAGGAAACTGTAGGAATCCTCTTCTAACGTAGTGAATATTATGAAGATGGCAGATAATGTGCGTTAATGATTGGAATAATTTGTTTACTCACAATGAATGCACTGATTTTGACATCTGAGAACATAATTAATGGGTTATTTTCTTTTCAAATATATTGGTCAACGTGTTATACCTATATAGTTACTATAAACTTGCATTTTAAATGATATTTCAAAACGAGCTAAAAAGACATAACCCACTTACAAACATTTCAAAACCATTCGTTAAGTTAATAACCCTGTACTAAATGGCCCTTTCCTGATTAATTAATTTCTAACTTTTTGAAAGCTTCTTTTCATGAATTCTGCTACCTAAACGAAAAACACTCAATTAATGTAAAGCTCGTTTGCCTTTGGTTCAAAGGGCTTCGCTGTACAAAGTGTACTGGCACTATTTCTAGAATATGAATTATATTGTGATGATACATACTTCCGCATGTTGTGCAGGTAAGTTTTCAACGTATAGTGTACAGTGTGTCTGTATCTGTGTTCTTTGTCTGCAAAATATTGATAAAGCTTCCAATATATTCCTATTAAACTAATACAGGTTGCATGTCGTGATAGATAAGTCCAGCTGTCTATAGAGGGCGTTGCTACAAGGCAAATTACTTATTGCTTACTATGTTTAATGGCAGCGCTGAAAGTGTTGCGGCGACAAGCTTGATTTTACTTTTATATTATTCTGTTCACAGGCAATAACAATCGAATAAAAAGAATGGGTGGTGCCATAGTGTTTCTGATAAGTGCCTGTGAATACCTAAAAATAGATAATGTTAAAATTGTTTTAATACAATAAGTAATTTTCATAACAGTATCTGATAAACCTATATGAACTGTGATATATGAACACTACTTTTATATCGCAAGTTTATTGCCAGTGTAACGTTAAGTCAATACAAACCGATATTGGCAGAGGATGTTATGGCTGTTGGTGTGGGTAAAACAAGGCAGGGTCTTTTAGTCAGCACATTTCCATTTCCTGCGAAATTATCTATAATTTTCTACTCCCCTCGGTTTCTTACTAAAATATTTTAAGGAAACATTATTAACATATTGATTTAGTCGCTGTTATCACGTTTGATGTATCTAAAGCTATTAAAACTCTTAACAGTAGAAAGTCTGCTGGTGAAGATAAGCTGTTGAATGAGTACTTTATTGAAGTTAGCGACATTTAAGCTGGTTTAATTACCGATATTGTTAATAGTAGTTAAATTTGTTGAGTTTTCACTGAAGCATAGGCGAAAGGGATTATTGTTCATATTCATGTAAAGAATATGAAAATGATGTAACGAATTATAGAGGTATTACTGTAACTATTACTATACTAAGGCATTTTGAGTTACATTACGAAATTATTTACTTGTGTCTTCAAACAAAGGATATCTGCCCGGTTTCGAGGAAAATAATACCACATATGATGCCAAGTTTGGATTTAGAAAGGTAAGGTCCACTGTTGATGCTATTTTTATAATCCCTTCACTTATTGAATACTATTTAATTGCAAATTAACGTTTGTATCGCTGTTCTATTGATTTGAAACGATATTTAGACTAAATACTAGGGATGGAAGAGAATATCCGAGTATCCGGATATCCGGATATCACGCAAGTATTCGGATACCAAAATGGGTATTCGAATATTCGTTAAGAATTAAAATTTCAATGAAATAGCTTAGCAGAGACATAGCAATTATTATAAAACTTTTCTGATGTAATATTTCAGGTGATCAACAGCACCCTGTTAAGTTCTATGACCTTGTTTACAATGACAAGTGTTGTTTTATGATCACAGATGTGCTTAATTGACACTAATTGGCACTAGTTGATATTAAACGGATTGATCATTAATCCGTAGGAATTGATCGTCCAATCACAAGATAAGGGTCGTGCAATCAAAGCTATTAATGACCAATCATATTTTTGATGAATATGCATGAAGAAATTATTGCTATCTGAACAATAAATACAAAAAACAAATTTGTTTATCTATTCACTTTTCAATCAAATTTCCATCATTTTGCATCTTGTAATTTTTTTTCATACGATATGTAAACATGTTTAGTTTATTAATAAATAAAAAAGTACACGCATGCAAATAAAGAAAAATCAGATCGTCTTGTTGTCTTCTTATATTTTCCGCAATTATATCCTTCATTACAAAACACCGCAGAAATTGTAGGTATTGCATTAAATCAAACAATGTAATGAAATAAAATTACAATCGACTATCAAATAATCAAAGCGTCATTTAACATGAAACCTGCTGATAAATAACAAACTCGAAAGCACGTGGCAGTAACCAAGCAGCCACCTCGGCCGAAGTGACTATCAAATTCGCGAAGTGTTTATGTGGTATTCATCATGAGTTTTATGACGTAAAATGAGTTGTTTAGCTTTGATTATAACATTATAAATTATTAAGACTGAGAAAGAATGAATGAAAAAGTGAAATTGCCATATGACGAATTATAAATTAAGTGGACAATTATGTCAAATAACAGAAGGTGGGTGACATATAATAGGAAATTTACTTATTATGAAAACAATTTGATACGAGTATCCGGATAGTATTCGAATACTTGATACGAATATCCGGATACCGATTTGGTATCCGGTTTCCATCCCTACTAAATACACAGTCGAACCCCATTGGCTTGAACTCGTTTGGGTCGAATTCCTCGTCTGCTCGAACTTGATATTAAGGACCCATTTCTTAAAACTGAAGGTATGGATTCCCGCTTGCTTGGCTCGAATTACCCGAGGCTCGATTTATTTTCGTCTGTCCCTGGGAGTTCGAGCCAACGGCGTTGGAATGTATATAGAAATACGTTGTGGTTCAAGCTTAATAATTTAAGCTTAATGGGAAAATGTTGAGAACTATACGTAATGGGTATCAAAATGTTGTTTGAATGTATTAATGGTAACGAAACCTTAGACGTTGATTTTAATTATCTTGGAAGTTATATTGAATTTTACTTGTAACTTTAATCTTACTGCATAGGTTTTGTATGGAAAGTCATTGAAATCGGAAATTGGTGTGAATACATTGTATTGTAAACTTAAGCGATATGATACAATGCCGAAGGTAGCATTAAAGTTATTTGATTTATCTCATGGGTGTGGCGTGTGGGGCTTGAGTAAGTGTAAACAATTAGGAAATATCCATCTTACATTTTGAAAAGCTTTACTTGGTATAAGACAATACATAAGCATCGTTGATGTATATACGGAGCTAGGGCGTTTTCCGCTATATATAACTAGATGCATTAGAATAATTAATATTTAATTGTATCAAACAGATAACATTATATTAAAGGCTATTATATCGAATAACCTTTGTAGTGTTGAAAAAAATTAACAGAACTGGTCTGCTAACGTTCAGCAAATGTTAGCTATGTATAGATTTTACGAAGTTTACTGACTTCTTGCCAATAAGGATGCTTATGTTGTTTTTTCATTTTATTAAACAAAGAGTAGTTGATGAGTGTGTGCAAAAAAGGCATGAAGGAACGAATAACATTAGTGTACTGACTTTATTTTTACATGTCAAAAGATTACCTGATATTGAACCATATTTAGAAAATAGTATTTCAAGACGCTTAATAGTTGCTGTCACAATACTTCGCGTGTCTGCTCTAAGAGTCGCCCAAGAGGGTATAGAATAGAATAAAATAGAAACAAGACTGAAATATGTATGTTTAGGAAACATGTATACGAAGTTTCAAAGGCACGAACATTATATGTAATGCAGTGAGGTATTTTGTCTAATATTTATCCCGCTATTTTTTTAAGTTACTATTAACAATGTTTTGACTATACACTCTGTGCACAAATAGTATATGTATTGTCATCATATTAAACAAACAACATTTATATTCTTTACCTGGTGTTATGTTTACAATTAAATATTCAATATAAAATACATCCTAACTATTTGCTATTACCTTATGTCTTGTAGCTTGATTTTTTTAAATGTATGTATGTGTCACAAGAAACTGTATACGTAAATAAAATACTGTTCTGTTTTGTTTATGTAAAAATGTAGACCTGACGTTACTTAAGCGTATAGTCGACAACCTTGAAACATGCAAAAAGGTTTTACTACATCATGTATTTTAGAAGATGTTGCAGCCGTATTACGTAGTAAGCATTTCTTATGGAAAATACCTGAATTAAGTTTTTATATGCATTAACAAGTAATTAAGCCACAATAATTTTCGGATAAATTGGAATAAGCTCAGCACAATATATAGATACATACTTGCAGAGTCATCCTTTTTGGCTGCAATGTACTATAATTGGCCAAGAAGGTCAAGGTCATCATAACATTTTGAAGTGATATGCGTGTCAATCAAGTGGAAAAGGCAAATACAATATTCATCTGTGATCATTGGAAGACTTGGTTAAACAAAGTCCTCATGGATTTGTGTGTGATACTGTTTATGAGCAGTTGACCTAGCACTAGACAGAAATTTGCCCTTAAGCAATTTACAATGGTAATTAAAATAAAAGGTATACACAGTTTATACCGATATGTCACTTCATTGATAGGGGAATACATGTGGAACTACTAAATTTGAAAATAACATGTTTGTTTACACTTCCTTCTATAATTATTGCTCTGAGACCTGCAAATGTAATTAACGTACCATCGATAAATGTTTATTTTGTGATACACTAGAGAAGAGGGTTCATTGTAGCTTCCTGTGTTTATTTTAACTGTATGAGGATGAAGTGATAACAAATAGACAATTAGCGTTTTTTTTTCCACGGATGCATCTAGAAATACATTGTTGAACCACTGTTTTCTTGTTCAAACAAGACAGATATATGCTTACAGCGTGTTGTATAGGCCGGAGTAATACAGTTTCTAAGCAAAATGTATGCTGTAAATCTCCAACGAAAATGAACTGTTCTCCAGAATCGTCTGACTAATTAGGAAACAAACACTTTAACGATATTGATCGGTTTAAAGAGACGTTTTAAAGTTAAAGTAAGAGAAAACATCTGACCTGAACACTATGGTGAGTTTCTATACGTAACGAAACCGAAAAGAATCTTGTACAACTGTGAAGTTATAGCAATTGCATAACAATTGATGTTAGCTTTGATATTAGATTTTTCTGGCCTTCTTAAAATCCAATCACAACGAATTTCTATCAATACTGACGACGTAGTATGTTAGTCATCAACGCATTTCGATGAAGAAATGTAGAGACAGGTGGAATTGTTGTTTTAATTAATAATGGATATGAAACAAGAGCGTCAATAAAGCAAAGTGGGTAATATTGCGGAAAACATTTTACAATTACAATATAAAACAAGAAGATCTGGACATATAGGCACCAGATAGTATTGTTAAGAGCTGTGATAAAGTTTCACATGAACACACTGCTTTGCAAGAATACATTTGTATACACTTAGTAGACCCAATCTATACACAAAGTAGACACCGTCTCCGTGGCATAGTGGTTAAGGGTAACACAAGAATACCCAGAACACATCCTTGCAATGGAGAAGGAACTACCCAAGAACACATATTCACATTTGAGAAGCCACTACCCAAGAACACCAAGAACACACCTTCCAATTGAGAAGCACTACCCAAGTATTCCAAAAAACACATCAACACACTTGAAAAGGAACTACCCAAGTAAACCAAGAACACATCTACACTTTTGAGACGGAAGTGCCCAATAACACAAAGAACACACCCACACATTTGAGAAGGAACTACCCTAGAACACCAAGAACACATCTTCACATTTGATAAGAAACAAATCAACGCATTTCAGTACACACTGCCCAAAAATACATTCACCTATTTGAGTACACACTGAATCAAACATTATGTGACTGCTGTTCAAGTGTAACCGATACATGATTAGCAGTAGTGTTGATTATTATGAAGCCTAGGAATCTGGCAACGTTCAAAACTTCTATTTTCCATTGTGTAACGGCTTTTTATCGAAATTAAATTATGTGCAGCATATATATGAACATAAAAAGACTAAGATGACACGTACTAATAGTTATCATGGTGTAAAGAAACGATGTCATAAGAATACTTTTGAGTTGAAATGGAGAATTGACAAACATTTTTTCAGAGAAAAAAAAGAAAAGATAAAAATTGTGAAATTAAGGAATATAATAATTTTATAAAAACAACACCTAAGATAAAAACCAAAGCCCTGTATTACTACTACTAAAGGTAGAAATAATGATAATTATGATTATATCGTATTTATTATATATACAGCGATCTTGGTATATGTTATATTCTTCAGTCCTATATTTTAATTCCACATTTCAATAAACTACGTGTATTAAAAAAGAAGAATAAGATATGTTCTAATTAAATTCCATTAAAGCTCCAGAAATGCTGTTAAATGTCTTGTCTATAAAACGTATCGTTACTTACCCTTACTTTAAATTCAGATATTTGACATTATTCCAGTCTTCACAGCTATCAAATATCCAGTATCTGAATAAACCACCCTTTCAAGCATGTTAAATGAAATACCAACAAAGCTCCTGAATTACGGTTGCAGGTTTACAGACAGCCTCACAGATCGATACAAAAAAGACCATTGATGCAACGAATCAAAGAACGCCATGAATTAGCGTGTAAAGGTAACAAGTTAGTATGGAAATGAACGACAAACAAAATATAATGAAAACATAGACTACTATGTAATCGGTTTCAATTAAACACCTTATGGCGGCTTTCGTCCAGTCATTGTGTACAATTTAGGTTAAACGATACACTAAACACGTAGCGCAATGATGTTTCGCTATACTTTTTTTTAAAAATATTAGAGTTCAATTAAACGCCACGTAATTGCTCTCGTCCAGTCCATGTGTAAATGAGGGTTGTACCGATACGCTAAAAACGTATCGCACTGTATATATATTGCGATACGTTTTTTAGCGTATCGTTACAACCCTCAGTATAGAATATACACATGGGTATTAGAAATTGCAAACAATAAAACATAAATATCCAGATATTTATGAATTATTTATTGTAATTTCTAATATCCATTCTATACTAAAGAATGTTCATTAACATGCTATTATTTACTTATTTATCTCTTGTTATATTTAAAGAATTTTTATTATAATTGCTTGTTATCGTAACAGCATTATTATTCATTTGTTTCCAACAGTGAAACGATATCCAAGTTAGCAATTATCGAGTAACACATTATTGCCCCAGCGGGAAGAAAATTACTGAAGCTTATCCTATATAATACATATGCTCTTTACAATTTTGATCAATGTAGGCCATTGTATTAGAAATTACAGGATTTTATTTTGATTTGCACGAAGTCTGAAAGGTAGAGGAAATGAGATACGAAAATTGATTTATTTCAAATGGCAAAAACAATTCAAATAATGAGTAATATGCATTTGATGATCTGTGATTGCATGACCCTATCTGACAGACATTTTGTTGGGATAGTTCATCGTTTTCGGAAGGAACTGTTACGATAAAAAAAAAACTTCCAACAAATCTCCACCGGACGTAAACCGGTACATGTGAGTTAGTCAGGGTTATAAAATTATGCAACTAATAGTTTACACAAAAATTTAACGGAATGATACATTATATCAAGTCTTGGCTTGAACAATTTATAAAAAAAAGTGTTTTTGCATTATATCTTTCATCGCTTTTTTGTGTTGGCAAAACTATAAAGAACAAACAAATATTAAAGCTTAACCACAATTTTCATAATAAACAAACTCTTTACTTTATATTTGCCATTGCCTTATAGCATTATAATCAGTTTAAATGTATGAATGAAATAAGTTTTCCAATGGTTCGGTTGCTTAGTGGTGATGACATGATTCCTTATATGTTTATAGTTTCCCATCAGTATTTCTAAACGAAAGACACGATTTTAGTTAATGAAAGATTCGCTGATGTTTGTCAAAAGATAGTAAAGTCTTTTTTAGTTAGAAGAGTTCCTCCATTTGTACAAATCTTCATCCTAGCAATTAAATCAAAATATTTTTTATTTCTATTTTTTTCAATGTAGCAACATGCCTTTGTTATTGCGATTGAAAAGTTTGCTTATATTTTGTGGTGTGAGAACTGGTTATCACCCTAAACCTATTATTTTGATTAAGGTTTCAAAACATTTGTAAGTATCTTATAGTCATATGCTTAAAGATTTACAGACCAGACATAGCTGTACAAATATATCTGTTAACTTTGAATGTTAATCTAATTTCAATGCAACCGAAGACAAGCCAATTATTTTGTCAGTGTCGCCATGACTATTCAGCCTTCAAACAAGGAAGGAAGCAAACTAAAACATAACGAGGAGGAATACACAGAATGCATGGGTTACAAGGCTTGTGTTCTCATTTTCATATAATGAAGTAGTAATTACAACTTGCAGGCTCATTTGTAAACAATTTTACCGTATTTCAATATGAAAACAGTTCGGTTTTTTTCTCTCTTATAACGCAATTCAAAGAGCCCTTTTAGACAATCTCATTAAAATCATATCGTGACGTTCACTTCATTTCATTACGTTATGTACGATCTGAGAACATGACGTTAGAGGTCACCTCAAGTTAACCTTTATAAATTGCATATTGATAAGCATGTGCACGAAATAATGTCCAATGATAACGTTCGTAACGTAGCAGGTTTGGTTGAAACTTTAAATGACGTCGTTGGTGACGATGCTGACCCGGTATCTCCCTGCCCGCTTTAACAATTTCTTCTCCAAAAATCAGTGACTGTTAGCCATTGATAAATTAACGAAGCGTGAAATAAATAACAAGGTCAAGGATGACAGTTCAATTGAATCCGAAAACGACAATATAAACTTAACTGGATTAAAGAAAGTTATATAATGCTTTTAAACGAGAGCATATCGTGTAAATGGATAACTAACATTATTAATTAGACCCATAGATGATACACCACTACAAACCTGATGTGATGTTTTGAATTTGACAATGTAATACAAATTCGCGAGCACGAGCAACATCATTGTCTAGATTCCTGGACCTGAACTTCGTTCTCAGACGTTAATCACCGTGATTGACCAGTTAAATGCTGAAAGTTAGTCATTATTTGCACATATCTATGCTTACAAGTGTTCATATTGATACATTGTTAATGTTATATGTAAACACCTAAGTATAGCATGTGTAAACTATCATCTATGCTAATCATGTTGCACAGTAAATGTTACTGTAACTTAGTGTAAGCCAGGTAAGTTTTAACTTGACTTGTATTTAATTGTGTAAAGCTCAGTCGGGTTTTTTCGTTATTTTTACGATGGAAACCCCTTTGGTATAAACTGTTTTTACTGCATTGCAGCTGCAATATTTTGGAGAGTGAGGTTCATTTAATAAATAAAAAGATTTTTTTATATTATCTTTTGTTAGGAGAAGGATGTATCATCAAACAGGTTTTAAGATAATATGAAAAACCCAGGAGGCTGGGACCCTCTGCATTGGAGTAAAAAATTCTTCTATTTTTCAGAGAATGCCCAAAAATATTTTGATTTAAGAGTAAAGACTGAATCAGGTGAATAATATGAATATTTTGTGGGGTATTTGATTTAAGTTATACTTAGAAATGTGAATTAGGGTATTATTGTGTATGATTATCATTCTAAATATTAATGATTACATTGGACATAATTGGTTTTGCCTTTGCCAACCCGACATCAGGTTTTGATATTTAGGAAGTGTTTCGGCTGATAAAATGGAAGATTTTAAAATCTACTTCATCATCATCTTCACTATAATTCAGTAATCACATCATTCGAGCGGAGTATTCTCGCGATATTGATAAAATACTGAGCGCACATAGCAGTCGGAAAAGCTTTTACAAAAAAAACCAACCTTCTTTTGTTACAAAAACAATATCCTTCTTTTGTACACACCTGATAAACTGGTTAAAAGCAGTCAACAGTTGGGTGTTTAGATGCTTTCACCACCTAAACTTTTTGTACTAAATTAATTGAGGCATTATATTTCACTTCAGAGAAATTTCTATCATATTTCGATTTCTTTTATAGTTTATTCATGTAATGGAACAATCTGTAAAGAAAACATAGATTCTCTTTCAGCCAACATAGAGGGAGATAAAGTGACTTAATTATTCTCAAACGTCTGTATCTAACTCGGTGATTTGATTAATTATACTTCAAATATACAGGAAAAATAAATGAGATCATCGTATTCTGGAAGCAGTTTATTAAATAAAATAGATACCCGATATATGTAGCCTTAGTGTTCAAAACTTTATTTTGTCCATTGGGATGGCAGTACTTTTCAAATCTGGTATACATTTATTAAGGTAAATCAGCATTCAGTAGTTATTGATTTAATGAAGTGAATCAGTAGGTTTGAACAGAAGCTGGGTCAGTTGACAAAATATCATCTCAAACACTAAGCTGCTAAATGGTGTGTCTGTCACATTAAGACATTTTATTTTGGTAAATTCAAACTAATAAACGTTAACCATAACATAAACATAACATAAAGAGACACATTTAATACAACAATCAACAAATAAAATAGTTAATGATTGGTGACAAACTGTATTCATGTGCAGTATATATAGCTAATGAAGTGAATGTCACTGATCTGTATAAATGATCAAATTCATCATAGCTGATCATGTTTAATGTGAACTTCAAATATTTTGACTACTGTTTTCTTTTTCTTAACATATTGGTTTACATAATGGTTGCTGTTATGAGGCAGCCAAAGTCCCAGTCGTTCTGCACTTCCATAGTGTACCTTAATAATGAATTGAAAGAATAGTTGAATAAATAAATTCTTGATAAATGCTTAGCTACAACAATGTTGTGTTTTGGATTCTAAGTAATAAAATATGTTAAGTCATCTAATATGATTTACTTTAAATTTCTTCACTGATTTCCCTCTTTGACAGAATGAAAGAATAATACTAAACAAAAATATTTCCAGACTTGAAATGTAATATCATTCAAATTTTTACAAAAAAGCTTTTTTATCTTTACACAAATATTGCAAGCACATGGAATCCAAAGATGCTTTAATCATTAACTTCAAGTAATAGTATATCTACCTATTTTCTATTCCTTAAATAAAATAAAAAAGTTTGATGAAAATTTAAATTGAATATGTATTCACCTGTTCTGTTTGTGTCTAAGGATTGCCATATGGATATGGTTAATACAGGAACACCTTCTTCTCAGACTTTCAGACAGCTGGACTTCCTAAATTGTTTAACTAAAAGCAATAAGTTGTCAAAAAACACACACATTCAGTTCACTTCATGTCAATGTAACATTAGTTAGTAACTTATTCTGCACACAAGAACATGTACATAAAAATGTATTCTTTAAATAAGCAGTGAAATTATAATTACTTGTTTTAATATTAGTATCGGTCTATTTTTTAAGAATGTATTATTGTGGACAAGTACATCAGTAACATTCATTCATAGGACAAGATTAAATACACTTGGAGAGTACTGTATTGCATTTATTAAAGTACAAATACAATTAACAGTTACACACAGGTTAAGCAGCACTTACCATCCATGTTACCTGATACAGTAACTGCTAAGATATACGTCTGTTCTGTCTGGTTCTGTATGTTGTAACCCACAGTTTTTCTCTAGCCAGCCAATCAGGGCACTGCTTGCAGCGCCCTCTCATTCTGTGATCACGTTGTAGTCATGTGATCACAACAACTGTTAAAATAATCGAAACATTATAAAAAATATTCAAATGTTAACTCAACCAGGGAAGATAGCTCAGATCATATTTGTTTCAAACTCTATGAAATGACAGTGTACAAGCTTCAATCTAAGGAATATTTAAATTAATCTACAACTGCTAGTACATACCAATAGACTCTGCTTGTATCCTGGATGGGGTCATCTGGTTTCAAATCCTTTATGATATCTGTATTGTAGGATATCCGGTTGGGGAAGAGAACTCAAAGACTCATATTTAAACTGGAAAAAAAAAATTACATGGTTATTAATAAAATTCAGCTCATTTATTCAATAGTATTCATCTATGACTGTCATAAATTATTATCATTTACATTATTATTATTACAATATATTGGCGAAATAAACACTTGGTCTCCGCCAGGGCCTGGTTCACACATCAACTATGATGATCTACAATAATTTACATTATTAAAGTAACCTGCGTGGTTAAGTAGGCCGGGGTGAGGCTCGAACCCACGACCGCCGGAACGCTAACATGACGCTCTACACAACTGAGCTAACAGGGCGGCTGGTTCTTACCCACACACAATACGATTTTGTATTATCCGTTGTTTTTATCAAACTGTTCATTCCAATAATTCTTTCCAAGCAGGCCTTACAGAGTATCTAATGCTGCAGCAGAGTCATAACATTTGTACATACGAAATGAATAAATAATGTAATATTTTTGGTGAAAATGAAAGTGTCAGTCAACTGGACATACAGCATGTTCATAACTTTTCATGGACATCAGAATAACCCGTTAATATTATGGTATTAAACTATTCATATTTAATATTTTACTCACGCTTAGGTATCCTCATCGTTTATAATAGGTCAATAGTTCGTAATATTATGGTCATATTGGAATTGTTTTACTAACAAACAAGTTCAATTTTCTAAGACGCCATTTTGTTTTTTGGCTGTGTTAATTACGGGAATACTTCAGTAATCAATGACACTTAAAAAAACAATGAAAAGAAAATACAGGATGGAAAGGAATATTTATTATAAACTTAATCCAGTAGCAATCGGTTTACATCTACAAGTGACGGATGCCGGTGTTTACCTCGTAAATAAACGGCTATTGCAGCATCTTAAAATGGTGTCCTTTTAATGGCATTTGGAATACAGAGAGAAAAGTAGTTTCGGAAGAAACCCTGAAAGTTTCATCAAAACGACACCATTCTGAGCATACGAATTTGCTATTTTTTCGGCCATGACGTTTGGAGAAAACGTCAGCTTCGTGTCTGCCTTCGACGTAACGAGCAATTTCGTTGGCTAGTGGAGAGGCCAATCTGAGGTGACTCGTTACGCGAAGTCCTCAGATCCACATAGCGTAACGTCGTGAAGCGTGTATTGGGGATCTGATTTTAATGAGATTGCCTTTTAGATATTATATAAATAACATCTTTCCATATATTGTACCTGCATACCTTTCATGTATCATACCTGCATACAGGTGCATGTCTTCGTAATGAATAAAAAAAGCTTCTGTCAAAAAAAAAATACTATAACTGCTTTTAAGAAGTAATTAACCTACTTCGTTAATAACTTAATTTCCCGAAACAAATATTTATGAGTTTATTAATCGTTGAATATTTCGAGCACCTGGGAATTAACCAAGAGTTGGTACACTTAACCACAGCAGTTCAAAACATAATGATTGTGTACGTTATTTGAACAGTTAACATCATAAACTTCCATCGATTCTATTAATTCACTATCATGAAATAAACCAAGCCTTCTGCTGTAAAGCGTCTCTCACAATAATTTCCTACACTTTATGTGACATTTATTCCATGAAGAGCAATGACAACAGATTAAGCCACAGTAAACAGAGCTATCGCCCACATGAAATTCCTTCATTGATAAAGAAACGATTGTTTCAGAATACCATGTTTAGATATCAAGGCAAATCCACAAAAACAGTTTCCAGGGCGCCATCAAAACTGTAATGACAATCTGAATTTACGGACAGACTTGCTGAAGCGCTTCGAAATAAACAATAAATACATAAAACATGTAATTGACACATTGTTTACCCTGCATAATGTAAATATAGATGTATTAATGTTTTAGTGAATTTCCTCCAAATAAACTATTTATATGCTGATTATTTTTGTTGCCATATAAAGTTTAACAAACAAACATTCAGACTGATATTCATATGTTTTTGACAATACTCTAAACCTTTTAACACCTTATTTCCGGCGTCTTCGTCGTAGTCCGCGACGTCGTCTGTTTCACACTTTCATGGTCAATCAATAACCTATCAGTTACTCGTTGTAGAGCATTATGACTTTGAATGTACATTGGTCATGGTCAGTAAATGAGCACTGTTAGATTTGGGGACAGTAGAGCAATGGTCAATGCCAGGGCGACCATTGATAGAACGGTTTCCGATCAATAACTTGCGAATTATCTATTGAATTTATAAAGCTTACGCATTTTTCAGTGTTCATGAATCATGTCTGCGTTAAAAAAAATGTTTTATTCCAGAAGCATTTTACCGACACAAATTGTGTTTAATCTGCAGAATATGAGGCATATTTGAAACAGTTAAGATGACTTATAACTTGAAACTTAAAGTCATCTTGACGGTCTCAAATATGCCTCACATTCTGCAGATTAAACACATTTTGTGTCGGTAAAATGCTTCTGGAATATTTCTTTGATAAATTAGTTTTTAAATTTAACAGACAGGTGGCATTTGCAACTGAAGTTGCATGAACTTCTACTTTCATTGGATATATTGTATTCACGTCTCCTAAAATTAATTCAGAGCAGTATTGCATAACGGCAACAGCGTCTTTTTGTTATTTTTTGTATTATTATAATAATATAATTGACGAGTGAACTTATTAACAGCTAGGTTTAATTGAGATTTAGAGACAAACCTGGAAGCACGCACACATCCAGTATGTACCGAAAACAAAATAATACAAGTGCTTTACAAAAAGTGATTTTGTATATGCTATTATATAATGCATTTAATGCTACTAACGAAATAATTAAAAAAACACATGAAAATACACATTTTTGTTCTTAGAAATATCATGATATACATAGTTCAAAATATTAATGTGTTTTGATCTTCTATCACTCATAAAATATGTCTAATCGATACAGAAGCTAGTTTGACTTGAAATCATGTTTACACAGTTATATGTTTTGGTCTTTTTATAGCCTACAACAACATACTTTATGTTGTTTAACATTCTTTTATACCACAATTATTTAGCAACACATTTCTGGCGACCCAAAATTACTTAATGTAGAACAATTGACAAAAAAAATCCATAGTCCTCTATTTCATTACAGCAGAAACATAAAGGACAATTGTCCAGCGCTAAAATACATACTTTCACATTATTTTGGGCTAGTTATAGAAGTGTTGGGAAAAGAAGGGTTTTGATAACAGTTATCTAAACAAAGAATGTAAGCTTTCGTTTATTCCATGTGTTTGCACTTTCCAATTTTGTCGCTCTAGCTCTGAGTCACACATTCAACTTTATCGTTGCCAAAATAGACACATGAGATTTAACGTATTAAGTTGTAAATTTAATATAATATGTCATATCGATATGTTTGTTTTCGGATAAACATATCCACTATTATTTGTTTTGTCTTGTTAAATTTGAGACCTGCATGTTTTCAACTACCGCTTATTTCTAAAACATATAGTATTTTTATGATTTGTTTAAAAATAGCGTGGTGTCATCTAAGTCTTTAGACATAAATATGATAATTATTAAGCTCTCTCTGACGTCACGCCTTTCCCATAATTCTTATTTGGTAGTTGGCGCTGTATTTTGCGCCAATTTAATTGTAAAGCTCGCAGCCAGCAGAGCGGTTATTGTTTATAGTTTAAATTTCAACAACTGTAATAAAAAGTAGAGCAAAGAAGGGCAACCCTAACGAGAACCAAATTGTAGATAAAATATGATCAAATAACATGCTTCTGGAATTTTTCTTTGATAAAGTAGTTCTCAAACAGGCAGGTGGAATTTTCGTCTGAAACTGCATTGCTTCATTGATGTTTTGTGTTTATAGAGTATCTATTTCTTTCTTCTTTATCCGAGCATAGCAGTCCTTCTAGCCCAAAACAACAATGGAAACAGGGACAAACCCAGTAGCAACATTATTACCACGATCCTGTTAAACGGTAAAGGGATCAATGTCAAACCGCTCAACAAGAGACACAACGCTACAAGACAACACACATTTAACAAATATCAAAATTCGTCATTGGTAAATGATGGAGTAACCGCCTTAGCATGGTCGGTGAAGACTGAGTAAGAACTCACTCACGAGGCTTCTACCTGAGAAACAGGAATAACTGCTCTGCCTCTAAGTATCTTATAGTCTCTGAAAAATACCACCTGTTCTGGTGTGTTATTTGCTGAGGTACGTGTCATTTTAATTTCATCAAAATTAGCTTCTGCAGTAAAGTCATCGATCGATTTAAAAATAGTAGAGTTCTGCAATGAAAACTAAAGAGAACCGCACATCAGCTTCAGAATAAATATTATATCAAAGACATGTTATTCAACCATTTTAGGCTATCAGGGTCCATAGGTTTCCGTTTAAAATGTTCAACTACACAACTACACAACCAATAATTCCCTAAACTGTGCCATGACACCAACAACAGTAATAAACCTAATAGTATATATAATGTTATAAGATGCCTCATTCCTAATGTTCTGGCCATTAGAAAAGAGGTTATTTTAAATATTTACAATGTATTTCAAACGAATTGTTGAGATTGTTTAGGGAACGTTAGACAGCGTCACTTTATTTTAATTAAGTTGTTTACAATTGTTATAAATGCTTCCGTTATGTTCCTTTTCCTTTTGCTTGAAAATCTTTCATATCGAAAACTAATAGCATTTTAAACTACAATGACCAGCTAAAAAGCAAAAGGTCTGTTTAATGTTACAGGTGATGTTTCCGTTAACGGGATCGCCGGTCGATTTCTTGTTAAATCAATTATGAAGCTTCTTTCAAAACTACCACCCAAGCATATTTTAAGATTTATTAATTGGGATAGCCAGAGGTTCGCTAATGTGCTCTGGTGAGTTTTGAGCCATTTTCGCCAACACTGAAATAAGAAGCTATTTATTTTTGCTTTAACTGAAAATCAGCAGCATGAATTCGCCCAGCCTATGTCAATTTACTGGTTGAGTTGAACCAGAAAGAGCAACTTTAACTAACACTTATCTTGCTTTATGCCACAACGGTCTATGGTTGAAAAAATTACAATATCTAACTCTTTAATCTAGTTGGGTAAACATTGACCAAAAATAAACACTGATACGTTTTTATTACAAGGTGAAAATAACCTCACAAAAGCGTGAAACGAGAATTAGCCTGATGCAGTTTAATCACTTTATTCACATAGTGAAAATATTTGATATCCATTGTTCGATAACGCTCATAATTTCCCCTTGTTTATGCTTTCTGTCTTTCTTCTCCAATGAACTTTATTCGCTTTAATCTCATCTGTCGTCTGTTGTTGTTACATGCTTTCATTGTGATCACTTTGTGTGTATATATATAATACATTTTCAATACTTCCTCACTTTAATGGAAAAGTGTAACTAGGTAAAAGAAGAGGAACTACAAGAGTCAATTTCTACCGTTCCATTCCTGGATACCGAAAAGAAAGAAGAATGATAATTCATTATCAATATATACAGCATAAATGTTTGAGTAAGATCAATATGACTCATGACTCGTTGCAGTTTACACAATGCAAGTATTATAATTCAGTATGGCCGGACGTTAATTAAAACAAATTATGTGATACAACTTATACATCGTTATAATTATAAAGTTATAAAATATACAAATCAATATTCATCATTATGCTATAAAGTATAATAAATATTAATTTAAATTAAAATTAATTAAATACAAATATATACTATCAAAAATCACATAGATGGCTAAACTGTTATTATTCTTCTCCATTTTGTAAGACTAACTACATGTACACGTATTGTGAAGTATTGATCAAAGGATTTATGTAATTGAGTGTCAATTCTATTGATGTTATGTCGAAGACTCAAATATTTATTTCATGTACATGTAGATATACTGTACTGTATGTCCCTTTAACTAGCCTAAAGACAAAGGCTAAAAGCATGAGACAAACATACGGACTTGTTAAACAATAGTTATCTAATTAAATGTCTAACAATTATTAAGATCATATTTAACTGTTTTATATCCTCCATAACATTTGATTGGTTCATGTTATCGATATTTATACACTCTTTCACAAGTATTTATCCTCGGGTACTGACTTACATGTATTATTATTGCAAAAAGGAGGATTATAACAAGTGTGTTTACTAAAATTGTATCAAATATGCTCAAAGTAGTTACCAAATTTAAATAAATGGTATGAATTAAATGTTCTTTTGGTTGTTCCGAGGAAAAATATTTGAAACTTGTGTATAAACACTTAACTCCTTGAATTAAGCTACGTGATTTTAGACAGTGTTCAGATGGTTCAACTTAGTTCATTACACTCTCTAAGTCAGATAATCGTTACACTATTAAATATTTAAATGATATTTGTCTCAGCATCACATATGTTGTTCTTAAGTTGCAAGCTAGTGATATAAATATTTAATACGAAAATATAAAAATGTTCATAATGTTTAATTGTATCAGTTTGTGATTGAGATGTGTACTTTCGCTCATTAAAATATACTTAAACCAAGTCCGAGTTTCATTCTTCATGGTGTGCTTTGCTTAAAACATTACCATACCATTATAATGAAAGACTCCCACCCCTGTTGCATCCAGATCGGTTAATAATTCTCGACGTTCCAGGCACCGACATTTTAAGGGTAAACAAAACATAGTAACATTATAACTTTATGATGAAAGTGAATACATTCCAACGGCCAGCTTAATAGATTCGATCACATTTCTATGCGTTATTCAAAAGTTATGAGGATGTATTTCCTACGAAGACCCGAGAGCCAGAAACCTGCAGTCATCATTACAGTATGATTTACAGCCGCCAACTGCCGTTATTTTTTCTCCAAGTGTAATTAGTACGCCAATCAAAATGAAACATGTACCTACTAAAATAAATTTCAGTCGCAATAATTTTATTCCGGATTGTCTAGTAGATAAGATATGTTAACATCATTAACAAAAAAGACAAAAGGAAGATCAGTAACTGAAACACATTGCTTGTTGTTTTGGCGTATTCATTGCTTTGTTCTGACTCGTCTTAAACCTTCACGTGCTTTTATAATTGGAAAATTTCGAGTAACGGACTATTTACCTTCACCAAAACACTGCGAACAAATAAATTAAACGAATTTCATTCCAAAGAAGCGACATGTATAACAAATAAAGCAAGAACTATTTCCGACATACATTTTATCATTGAGTAGAACATTAAGTATTACGTCAGGACCCTATCATATATTTTAGTCACATGCGCTTGTTACAAAAATATAGTAAACGAAATACTCTCATCGGTATATTTTAAAGGATGAACTAAAATATGTTATGATTGTGTTTTTTTTTCAACAGTTACCATCTCAAAATTGCATCAATAATACATAAATGATGCATTTCTTATGTATCCCTATAACGCATTTATGTTGAATAACAATGATTTAATTGTACCAAATGTACCTGAAAAAGATCAAAACTTGAATGAAAATTTCCGTTTAAATCGTTATTTTAATACGATTCTATTCCCGGTACCAATATGAGTGTTGCAGTCCACCATTTTATATATCAGTTTTGTCGACAAAAATCGTCAATATTTTTTATTATCGTTACCATCATCTTCATCGTCATCGTCCTTGCCGTCGTCGTGGACGTTGTGGTTGCCGTCGTCGTCCTAAACCTAAAATGATATTTCTCTAATTCTGTCATCATTAGATCGTTTCTTCGTCACCATTTGTGTTCTTTTGTACACTTTGACTGTGGAAGAAATATTTGCGAACACGTATCACACTGAGTGAGTAATTGCCATCCATTTAACTTCGAATGCTGATCAACCTTTATCAAACAAAATATCAAATTTCAATGACGTGCAATGTGCTCATGAGACTGAACAGAAACGGTGTATGTACCACCATCAAACAATCATGGCACGTGACGCGAATTCTGTCCCGTGGTCAGCTTTTGCGGCAACCGCTTTTATTATGTAACACGGGTTCTCAAACGCCGCTTTTTCCGTAACTGAAATATTTAACTTTAAACTAAAGGCATAGCTTAAGCCTTCTATCAGTGAGCCCCACCTAAATTGTGTATTTATCTTAATCTGTATAGCCGTCTGCTGTCTATGATGTAATATGATAATATTTGGATAACTGAATATTGATTTGTTGCTGAATTTATGAGGAAAACCGTTAACCATATGCGTGCATCAAGACCAAAGTGGAAGCGCTCTCATTATTGTCATTTAAATGGAACAGTAAAAGTACTAAAAGAAAAGTTTGAGTAGTAGGAAAGTAACTGGCTCTGCTTGTTTGTTTTTTTTAAATTGCACGAATGACCAAAAGCTTCTTTAATCTGATGTAAATAAAACATGATACAAAGTACAACAGAAAGCTAAAGAAGGAATCACGAGATTCATTTCTGCCAACTACTTAATTGCTTTACTGGAGTAACTTTAAAATGACTTGATCTGTCTTGTAACTTATGGTTATGGTTTCCAAACTACCATTAAAATCTGAGTAATGGCAAGAAAATGAGAAACACGAAGTGGCATAAGTCAGCCATATTATTAATGCTATGTATCGACCGAAAATACGAACTTCTGGTAAAAAATGTTTAAGCAGTAAAACGGTAAAAAATAAATATTTTCAAAGGGCCTTGCGGTGCAATGTCTACCTGGCACTAATTCTCGTTAACTTCATATTTGAAATGATGATAAGCATTATGTGCTCATATATTTTTCACGTACGTTTTGCAAAGTTTGTCCATTAAAATGATCTTCATA
Source organism: Mya arenaria (assembly GCF_026914265.1). Classification (NCBI taxonomy): domain Eukaryota; kingdom Metazoa; phylum Mollusca; class Bivalvia; order Myida; family Myidae; genus Mya; species Mya arenaria. Next base: position 26,494,115 of record NC_069122.1, read on the forward strand.
GCTACGTGTCTTCAAAGTTTCCACTTTACTGTGTAAACTGATACATGTTGCATGCAGTAATAGATACGTCAATCTGCTTATTGAGGGTGTTAGTACAAGGCAATATACGTTTTGCATACAATATTTTAAAGCACATGTAAATTGTAAATTCATAATGTTTGTTAAAAGATGGCACCGAAGACAAACCAATTGTTTTTGTCAATAACGCAAAGACCATACTGCTTTCAGGCCAGGAGAGAAACACTCTAAAGAAGAATGAGGAGGAATATACAGAATGCGTGAGTAGTTCTCATTTCCGAATAATTGTGTAGTCTCGTGTGTTTATAACGTATTTAATTATGTGTTGTTTTTTTCATTCTAGCTATGATATCAAAACTCTTTTGGATAGTTAAATACTACACCATACTTTTAATAGAAGTTAGCCCTGTTTATTTACTTTAGTTCCAGAATCATTTTTTTCTTCGGTTCGTTTAATATTTCAGTAACTTAAAAATTCACTATGACATGATGGTACCTTAGCTATGGAGTATAATGATTGTGTATGCTATTTTTATAGTTATCATCACTTTATTCCATCAATTTTATCCATGCATTTCCATGATATATATCAAGCCTTTTGTTGCGAAGCGATTGGCATAATAATTTCAAGCAAATAATGTGACTTTTAACATTTATTCCACGGAAAGCAATGATAATAGATTTAGCAACGATGAACAATGCTGTCGCCCACATAAAAAAATCTTTATAGAAACGATTTATTTCAGAAATACCATGAATAAATATCAAGACAAAATTACCGCACATCCGGACCTACATAACAATTACAGATCGCACCTCGCCTGCCAATTTGTAATGGCAAAACTTCGAAATGTGCACGTACATCACTTATGTAATTTTTGAGCCATTATAAATTGGTTTCCATGCTACACGTAAATATATAAATATTTCGCTTTTGGATGATTATTCCAAACTTTTAAAATGCTGCTTTTATTGCTGCCATATGCACATCGTACACTACAAAACCTTTAGAGTTATCTTCAAATATGTATGTCAATATTCTAACACTTTAAACTCTTCATCGTAGACATCGGCTAAGTCGTCGTCTGCTTCACGCTTTTGATTTGATCAAATACTTTTTGTAGAGTATGTGGACTTTTGTGTACATGTTGCTCATGGTCAGTATATACATTTACACCCTTTTGCTTTGGGGGTCATAAGGTCAATAGTCAAGGTCATGACAACCAGGTAAAAAAAAACTGAGTGAGCACCAAAAGCTATATTTCACGAGTGGCGTTGTCAAGAGTGAAATATCCTCTTTTAGTGTTCACGAGGTGAATTATATTGCTATCTTACACTGAAACAAGCAATTTTTATATTTTATAATATGTCTAAAATTGATGTTAAAAAAAAGTAATTAAAAATGATTTAACACTGTTTTAGAAAAACGCGCCAATTTGTATGCGTGCGTAACGTCATTTCGGAGATGACGTCGTTGTGAGTGTAGCCCAGCCCTGGTTCTCGCTGACGTTTAATTTGAAACAGAGAGCGGGCTAAAATTTCAAAATAGTGAAAAAATCAATTTGATATTTTCACTGTTTGAAACAATGAAATATAAAAAACACACTGATAAAACTCTATATGTATACAGTTTTATTAAAAAAATTATCAAATAATAAGTACGGAAATGAGCTGTATTTACGTTTCTTTTCTGTGGTTTCCAATATAAGCCCCCAAAAATCAATCGTAGCGAAATAGTATTTTTGGGATTTTGTTTTATACATTAAGGATGGTTCATCTTATAGCCAATTGAAAATGTTAATTGCAAATAACTGGAGATTCGGAGAGAACACATATCAATATTCATATCTTTTCTCTTAATGTTATTTGATGTTCCACTGCATGAGATATGCAATAAACAAGAAGTGCAAGAAATGTGCATTTGTCTTGAAGAGTTGCATTTGTTCCAGCTCTTTAACAACACTTACGTTAATTGTTCTGAAGCAATATTTGTTGCAGTCGGCCTCCGACAAAATATGTCTACAAGTGTTACATATGCTTAACTGGAGAAAGTAAGATCGTTGATGACAAAATTATGTGCAAAGTTTCGCAAACTCTTCAATATTTTCCAAGAATAAAATCACTTCTGTCATTTTTCTATGCGCAATAAGATCAGAATTGGACGAGCAAGTGCCAAATAAAGAATCACTCTTTCCTTTTGGGTCCTAATATTCAATAGTGACTCCAGTTTTAATTAAAGCATTAGAATCCTCGATAATGAAACTGTATACAAGTTAGATATGATGTTAGTTAATAGTTTGTGTTGACCTTAAAACAAAAGAAGCTACACTGATTTGAATAAAATGTTCAAATTTGAACTTGGTAAAAAAGGGCAAAGCCAAGCAGACACTATATGAAACATACAACGCCATAAGAAAAAAAAGAAGATAACATTAATTATCAAATAGCGTTATGAATAACTGTTGGGGTAAGCGCAGTGGAATACATGTAGTTAGTGTACACATTGAATCAATATAGATAGAACGTGACCACAACGTCACAGGTGTCCAAACATATTCCATAACGTCATAGGTGTCCTTACATTTACCACAACGTCACAGATGTCTCAACATTTATCACAAGGTCACAGTTGTTCCAACATTTTACACCACCCCAAAGGTGTCCCAACATTTATCTCAACATCACAGGTGTCCCAACATTTATTACAACGTCACAGGTGTCCTAACATTTATCACAACGTCACAGGTGTACACACATTTAACACAACCTCACAGGTGTCCGCACATTCATCACAACCGCACAGGTATCCCAACATTCATCACAAATTAACAGGTGTCCCAACATTTATTACAACGTCACAGGTGTCCTAACATTTATCACAACGTCACAGGTGTCCACACATTTAACACAACCTCACAGGTGTCCGCACATTTATCAGAACCGCACAGGTATCCCAACATTCATCACAAGGTAACAGGTGTCCCAACATTTATTACAACGTCACAGGTGTCCTAACATTTATCACAACGTCGCAGGTGTCCCAACATGTATCACAACGTCACAGGTGTCCCAACATTTATTACAACGTCACAGGTGTCCCAACATTTATCACAATGTCACAGGTGTCCTAACATTTATAACAACGTCGCAGGTCTCCCAACATTTATCGCAACATCACAGGTGTCCTAACATTTATAACAACGTCGCAGGTGTCCCAACATTGATCACAACCTCACAGGTGTCCCAACATTTATTACAACGTCACATGTGTCCCAACATTGATTACAACCTCACAGGTGACCCAACATTTATCACAACGTCACAGGTGTACACACATTTAATACAACCTCACAGGTGTCCGCACATTCATCACAACCGCACAGGTATCCCAACATTCATCACAAAGTAACAAGTGTCCCAACATTTATTACAACGTCACAGGTGTCCTAACATTTATCACAACGTCACAGGTGTACACACATTTAACACAACCTCACAGGTGTCCGCACATTCATCAGAACCGCACAGGTATCCCAACATTCATCACTAGGTAACAGGTGTCCCAACATTTATTACAACGTCACAGGTGTCCTAACATTTATCACAACGTCGCAGGTGTCCCAACATGTATCACAACGTCACAGGTGTCCCAACATTTATTACAACGTCACAGGTGTCCCAACATTTATCACAATGTCACAGGTGTCCTAACATTTATAACAACGTCGCAGGTCTCCCAACATTTATCGCAACGTCACAGGTGTCCTAACATTTATAACAACGTCGCAGGTGTCCCAACATTGATCACAACCTCACAGGTGTCCCAACATTTATTACAACGTCACATGTGTCCCAACATTGATTACAACCTCACAGGTGACCCAACATTCATCATCACAAGGTAACAGGTGAACAAACAGTTATCACAACGTCACAGGTGTCTCAACGTTTATCACAACGTCACAGGTGTCCCAACATTTATTACAACCTCACAGGTGTCCCAACATTGATCACAACCTCACAGGTGTCCGCACATTTATTACAACCTCACAGGTGTCTCAACATTTATAACAACCTCACAGGTGTCCCAACAATACAAGCAATACAAATTTACCAAACAAGCAAATTGTTGTTGGTGTCCTTCCTGTTACGTAATGTAACAAGTTTACGATACATTATTCACACCTGTTCGATTAAAATAAATGTTTTAACGCTGATAAAGTCATACAAACATTCTTTAAAATACTTAACATTCTGCAGATCAAAAACATTTTGTATAGATAACAGGGTTCTGGAAGTCTTCTTCGATTGAGTAGATCTCAAATTAACAGAGAGGTGGCAATAGCAACTGTCTCTGCATCAACTGCTTCTTTCATTGATTTTGTTTGTATTTAAGTCTCCTGCCAATCATTCAAAAAAGTATGATCTTACGGCAATAGCGTACATTGTAAATTCGCCGTATCGCCATTGTAATTTACAAGCTTATTATGTTTTCCACCTTGCTCGTTAAGGAAAGAAGGGATCCTGACGAGAGTTCTGTTTGAAGATATATTCGAGGTATATACTCACTTTGTCTGTTCAGACGCAATACCTTGGACAAGATATGTACGAGCAAGTGTCAAATAAAGAATTATTTTTTCGTTCTCATTATTTATTTTTTGAAGGAGACTTCGAGCATCAAAGAACCTTTTCAAGTATAATTCGAAAAGGTACAAGGACCAACTCCTTGTTACATCAAATAGCCTAAGTTTTCAACGATATTTTGAAAAGTTACAAAGATCAACACCTTGAAGGTTTGAATTCAGAATGACTACGTCAAAAGAAAATAGACGCTGATGACATAACAACTAATATAACGTTATCAAAAAAATGCTTTACGTGATCATGACATCACACGTGTCCAAATATTTATCAATAAGATGAAATTGATGAAAACGTAATAGCTTCATCGAAGCCAGCATCAACTTAAAGAAAGAAGAGTTAATATCCTTGTGATCAAAACAATACAAATTAACCAAAATATTCTTGTTGTTTTTTCATCATTTATTACAATTGTAAGAAATAATTTTCAAACACATTTGATTAGAATTTATTCTTAAACGAAATTAAATTTACCTGATCATTCTCAATAAACATTCTGCAGAGCAGACTTATTTTGTGGAAATAATACGCTTCTGGAATTCTTCTTTGATAAAGTGGTTCTCAAATGTAACAGACAGGGGCAATTTGCATCTGACACTGCGTGCTTTGCTAGCTTCATGGGATGTTTTGAATTGATGTTGAATCTATTTTTGTTATTTTCATCGAATGTATCAGTCATTCTAGTTCATAACAATTTTGCCAACTACAGGGACAAGCCCAGCAGCGAACATTGTAGCAACGGCCCCCATTAAGGGCACAAGGATAATTTTCAAATCACCCGACAAGAGACACAACGCTTCAAGACAATAAACGTTTAAAAAATATTTAAATGGCGTCATTGGTAAATGATGGAGTAGCCGCATTGGCACGTTCAGAAAAAAGGGAAAACCTCATCTACCAACCTCTAACCGGTAAAACAGGATTTACTGAAGGTCTCTGGAAATTGATCGTAGCAATGTATTCTGTCTTTTAGCACTTGCATAGATGTGTTTAATTACTTGTACAAAATTAAATGGATATTTATTTCAAAAATGCCTTATTGAGTTTGAGTTCAGAAATAGACTTGAAACAGTTTGTAAACCTGAACTCAAGACGATGTAAATGATAAGTTATAAATTTCTGGTACTGTGTTCGTGTTTTAGATGGCGTGGACACATGCAATGTTTCCATAAAGGGACATTATCAATTGATTGAGTATTGCTCCTAAGCGCGATTTTAAATGCATTCCATAAATATCGTTGAACAAATAACACGGTGGTCACGATGTCACTACATTAAAACACACGACCCTACAATGTCATCGGTCCGTTAGATTTTTTTGTCTGATTTTACTTAAGATATTAGTTCCCGGAATAAAATTTCTGTGCACAATTTTTATGCTAACTGGCATTTCGTGATATCATCGAAATTACAAAAGTCAGATCCGTCGACTTGATTCTCTTTAACTCGATTTTCCAGAGGCAGAGAGAGGGTCGTAATTGTAGACTGGATATTGTGAAGAGCTTTGTATCCCAACTGGGCCACATGCAGGAACTTAAGACAAATTTCAATTATTTTTCTAAACTCCTGCATTTGTTGCAGTGGGATCAGTCAACGTACAAACTGTTTCGGGCATCAAATTCTAGTTGCAAAACAGCTAGATCACGTATATTTCCCAGGTGGGGCTCTTAATGGGTATGTTTAAACTAATAATGATTGAGCCCAGTGCCCCTGTAGCTGAACATGCAAATAAAGGGTGGAAAAGTGCACATAAATGATTTTTGCATATGTGTGTTGTTTGATATCTGCTGTGTGTGGAAATAAAAGATAGAAATATCCAACAGTGTCAAATGTGATTTTCGGGGAAAATGTTGAATATTGTAAACATTAGAACTTTAGAAATTTGTCTGAATCAAATTTGGATAGATATTATACAGCACCATAACATACCTTACGTACAAGCACTTCATGTGTTGTTAAATGTGATTTTCGTGATAAAAGGTTAAAACATGTAAACAAAAGAAGGATTTTCTCGGATTTGTCTCTCTGACTCTGTTGAATATATATTATACAGCACCATAACATTCCTTGTATAAAGAAACATCAAATATTGTAAAATGTGATTTTTGGGTTACATATTAAAAAAAATAAACAAATTAAAGAGGGAATTTCTGGAGTTTGCCAATAACTGGATCAAATTAAGCTGAACAAGTACATATTTAACTGTATTTTAACATATGTTAATTGGTCTACAACAAATCTAAGGTGTAGAATGTCATAAAATTACGAAGGTGATTATTTGGTGAAAGTTTTAAAACTATAAATGTCATAATTATTTTAGCATTGAAATATCACAATAACTATCTTATAATCTAATGCGTGGATATCAAATGTATAGAAATTTTGCTGAGTTAGAGTTCTGTCTTGTAGGGAACCATGTAAACTATTTTTTTGACAATATATTGTTTGACTGATATCAAAATATCCTTATTTTTATATGTTTTGTTATGTTTTACCCTAAAAATCACATTACATACAACACGATATTTATGTCCGTGAAGTTGGCAGCCCAGCAGCCCGGCAGCCTAGCAGCGTGAAGCCAGCAGCCTAGTAAAGTGGCAGCCAAGCAGCTAGAAGTCAGCAGCCCAGCAGACTGACAGCCTAGCAGCGTGAAGTCAGCAGATCAGCAGCCTGGCAGCGTGAAGTCAGTAGCCCAGCAGACTGACAAACCTAGCAGCGTGAAGTCAGCAGCCTAGCAGACTGGCAGCCGAGCAGCGTGAAAATAGCAGTCTAGCAGCCTGACAGCGTGAAATCAACAGCCGAGCAGCTGGGCAGATTAGTAGCTCTGCTAAGACGAACTCGTGTGAAGTTTCCCGTCGGTTTTCAGTTTTCAAAGCCAAAAAAAACAACATAAAAAATGAAAAAAAACGGAAATATGAAAATCTGCGATCTGGTGTTTTGGTCAGCAGTCTTTTATCACTGGTTTGCAGATATGTACGTAAAGAATTGCTCGTTCCAAGACAAAAAATAAACAAGTTGTCAAAACGTTCATTCTGTGAGAGTTCAGCTTTAAAACTCAGAAGTATAAATTATAATGATGTAAGTGAAATCATTCACCAAACTAGACTCGACCACATTTCGAATTATAATTTTATAATACTCTGCAAAATAATACATTTTCCTTATGAACAAAATCAAATGGTTTAGGCTTTATCAATATTAGACTCTTAAGCTTACATCTTCAAATCTATTTTTCTTCAACGACTATATCGGTCATTCTAGTGTTGACCAATAAACATGGAAAAAAGTCCAGTGGTCTAACATTTAACTAATATCATGGCATATGGCACTTGAAGCACTGTCAAACAAACAATTAACAAGAGACTCAGCACTACGAGACAAAACAAAAGCATTTAACAAAATATCAAAAGATGTTGATTGTTTGGGTACCTGCCTAAAATGGCATATATAGTGAAATATGAGTAAGAAATCATTCACCAAACTTCTAACGGAGCAGTGGGATTTATTTACTGCAAAATTAATTCACACGAGAGTGACACATACCTAGGTTTGTTGCTTGGTTCGATACTTTTCATATAATTTCCATTAAAACTAGCCGTGGTCTTAAGTCATTAATTACACCAACAACAGACACAGCATGTTTAGGTTCAGGTTCATTAAATATTTACTTTGTACTTCAAACGAGTTGTTCGGATTGTTTAGAAAAAGCCGCATTAGTTTTGTTCATCCTGCTTACAATTACTTAAACTGTTGCGCTAAAGGCTCTTTACCTTTGGTTGAATATCTTTCATATCGAAAACTAATAGCGTTCGAAGCTATACTGTCGAGCCAAATAGCTAAAGCCCTGTATAGTGTTTACGCACGTGTCTCCGTCAATAAGTAAGCCAATCAGATTGTGATGTAATCAGTAATAGATTTCCTTACAAACACGACTAAATTGTTAAATCGATTTTGCTTAAAGGTCTCAGGTCAGAATAGAGACATTCACACGAACGCTAAGATAGTTATTATGTATTTAGCATTACTAATCACTTGTCTAGCAGCATGAACTTACCTGGCTAATCACAATTGAATGTATCAGTTAAAATTATATGAAAGCAAAATGTATGTACTAAGACATATGAAAAAGGAGTCCATGTGTTGCTTATTACATCTTCAGTTGACGGATCTTTAATAAAATTGAATATGTGTGACGGGGTTAGTTGGTACTAAGTATCTGAAATAGGAGCACGAGTGTTGATACAATTCGTTTTTGATATGTTTTTTTCTTTTATAAAACAGCGTAGTTCCTTTCAACTGACAACTATATTACACCTATGATGATCCGAGGACATTCGGGCATACCACGAGAAAATTTGCTGGGTCTTGAAGCTGAGGTGTGCAAGCTTGAAATTACCTCAATATGTTCTTTATTAAAATGGTGACGGTAACTGGAAAGAAAAACAAACAAAGCGTTGTTTAATGCAGTTCCATAGCATAGCAAAAATGTTTGATAGCCATTGATCGATAACACTTATAATCTCGTTCATGTCTTCCCATTTCTTTTCCAAACAACTTAGTATATAGTATAACATATTATCATATTCACAATATCTGCAATTTCCAACAATTTTTTAATTGCATAACGTTATCTTCTGTTCAATCCAACCAGTCTGCGGGTTGTTTAAAAAAATCCTAGAAGAAGCTGCCGTGCATACACTATTTATACTATCAGATTTGGTTCGTTCCTTTCATGGCGATTACAAAAGTAAGAATGCTCGGGTTGTTTCTTTCTTATTACCGGACGGAGATAGAGAGTCACACAACGCAATTGTCACTGCAAGGCGGAATTATTGAGAGAGTGTTTTTCAAAGTTTTCCACACCTTTGACACACCCAGGAAATGAAGACAAACAAATTTGTTTTCAAAACTCCCACTCCTGCCGCAAGGAGACTTGTCAATAATCCTGATATTTCAGGCAACGCACTTCTAGGAATACAACACTCAGGCTAGTATATTTCCCAGGTGTTGCTCTCACGGAATGCAAAATGCAGATTGCAAATATTATATTAATAGAAACACATTTTGTAATAATAACTTTACCCAAAAAACCGAGACAGTTGTAGTGAGCAATATATGCATAAGCTGATGTCATGCCATTCTCATTACTCCTGTGTTTTAATGCAACTGATAATGTGATGAAGTTGGACACCAGATATATATGTTCAGTGATCGCTCTTTCACTGTTTAAACAAAACGAACAGATTTCTGCAAATAACCGCTAAGACCATTTGACATCTCTACAGCAATCTGGATGTTCCATTTGTACAAATCAATTTTGATATCTTAAAACATGTTCCATTAGAAAACATAACACGTCCAGCAGTGCTGAGGCAGGGAATGTCACAATCAATGCCGTGAGCAGGAATTCCCCTGTGTTTTCTCCGTATTTATTACTTTACGATTACGAAAAAATAGTTTGTTTCCTTTGTGCTGTAAATTCTGGATAATATATACGGTACTATATTTATGTGCGTAGGCTTTCAGTTTTAATCAAAATATAATCAATATCTCCACCTGATAACCATGTACACCATGTATCAACAAGTATCGGAACCAAGACACCTAGGGAAAAAGAACCATCGGAACAAGGACACAAGGGGAGCCACATAATCTAATTTGTCATGTAACATTTGCAATTAAAACACTTTTGAAAAGCAAGTGCCTGAAATAAGTTAAAATATGTACTTCAATTCAATTGTCAATAAAGTCTGTCAGTTTTACCTTTTTTGACGAAAACCAACATGGTCTCTTTTCTGAAAAACAACAACAACAATAAAACCATTACAATGGAACCAGTAAGTGTACTAAATTATTAATACTCAATACAAACCATACATGTTTTTGAACAAGCTATAGAAGCATGATTGAGTTAGTTTTACTCAGTGTAGTTAAGCAATGTCCATAGTAAGTGCAGGTCTTAGTCCAAAAAATATAGGTGGAAGATTTATTACGATTTTTATATGGCAAATCCTTTACGTACATTCAGAATAGAAAAGAAGTTTTATTTCAGATTGGCAATCTAGGATAAGCCAAAAAATCGTATTTCATAGATATTTTGGATATGCAGCAGTTTTGCAAAGCAATGCATATTTTCAGATTCTGTTTAACACAGTATATGTTAAATCCTTCACCGTTTTACATTTGTTGGTATTACATCTTTGAATATTTTTCTACCGATTTGTTTTGAAGAGTGTTTTCCGATAACAATCATTTATGAAAAAAGAACACCGACAACAAATGCACTACAGTTTTTCTTTTTAAAATGGTACCCATACAGCAAGCATGAAATAACGTATCATCCATATTGCAATTAAATCAGTTTTGATAGTTCGCTGCCCTTTAAGTCCAGCTTTTTTTGCTGTTACATATTTTTTAGCCAAGGCTTTCATGTCATGAATTCAAAACAACATACCAATGTTTTTTTACGGAAAAATCAGTATTTTTTATTGGCATTTTTTCACTGGTATATGCAGTGTTTATTGTGTGCGTATGAGGACACTATACGAGGTATGTTTGAGAACTGGTAAATATGTTGTGGTCAACATTAATAAATAACAGTTGTAATGTTGTTTACGCGCTTTGGAAATATGGCCACAATAGCAATAAAAGAGATTAACTCTAAGCAAACTCCAAGATAGTCTTATGTCTTGAGTAAAACTTGATTTCTGACTCTGCAATATCACTGAACAGATCTCGCACTTCACTCATGTCCGACTCTCGGTACCTTTTCACAAACTTCATAACCTCTCGTACACACTGAGCTTCCAACCGCCTCAATCTCATGTGCAGCTGAACACCAGCGGAACTTCCAGTCTCCATCAACTCTCGTCCTTTCTCATGCGCGCGATAAAGTGCGTGCCGTCGGTATATGGTCGTCTGCAAAGAAGCACGTGGCGTGTCGCCAAAAGTGGACGAGAGAGTCCACTTGCCGATGTTCGGGGAGTCACAAAAGACGAAGGGTTTAAAGATTGACACGTTGGCGTTTGGTGTGCCCGTGAACCAACGACAGCAAGGCTGGTTTGAGGTGGGTGGAGCAAGTACTGACACTTGACTTCCCACAGTGAGCAACTCGCCAATGAAATTGACGCTGCTTTCTTCGTTCCGTAGAATTTTGAATACATGGCTGATGTTTATTTTATCTGCAAATAACATTTACTGTACTTAAGTATAAATGGTATTATTCTGACGTGTTCATAATATTATATAATCTTATTTTAACATGGTTTAAAAAAAACATATAGATCACTTTAGAAAATTAAGAAATATTACTTCATATTTTTTTGTTATTTAACAACAACAATATAATCACGTGTGTGCCATTGATGAGTGTCATCTTGAGAAGTTGTAATGATGTTCTTACCTTTAAGACTATGTAAGCTATTTTGAACAAAGTTTAATCTGTTTCCGGGAGTTTGTTTTTCAGAGAGCGATATTCCCGGGTAGTCGGCGGAGAAGGCCTTAGCGAAGTTGAGCTCGTAGTCGTCTGCTTTCTAGTATCCGCTTTTTTGCGCTTGCGTACTAAGATCGAGTGACGTCATATCCGCATCTGTCCCTATGGTAAGACTACTAGATACTGCTAGAACACTATCTGAAAGATCATATGATTGCCATTTGAGCGTGTGAAATTTAAGAATTGTTAAAAACTGTACTTAAGGTTAGAACAAGCACACGATAATCTCATACGCTTATATGTTTTAAACGGCTATTATAACTGTACATTATTACATTGTATACCTTCTATAACATCCAGAATAAGACATACAATAATGAATAATGGTCGAAACGATTAAATTAAATTCTTAGCAGTTTGTTATTGTACCTACTCGTTAATTTCTTAGCAGCCCACATTTTATCAGCCGTCTCCAGAAGCCAGGCTTCCTGCTTGTCTGCGATCACAAATGATCTGAAAGGTCCAATAGCCGTTTTATATTGTCTCACTGTACGATGGCAACGGGGAAGTTAGAGACGAATGTTCAGTCACCATGGTCGAAGTTAATCATCAATATGAAATAAAGTGGGGTAGTGCTGCCATAATTATAGATAGAAATAATCTCAAAAATATTTCTTTTCCTTTTTGCAATAACCGAATGATTCCAAAATACGATTTTGCCGCATGTTAATGTCCAATGATGTGATTTTATTTCACGTGGAATGTGAAGTCAAAACCAAAGACTTAAGTAGAATTGTATTAGCATGACTCTGCTTCTGTAAATTTAATAATGTGGAACAGCTTCTTAATTATTTAGAAGTCATAAAGAAATTTCTGTTTTACCGAGTTCTAATCTTTGTACAGAAACTCAGAAATCCGCTTACCCTTAAAAGGAACATAGCTATTTTACTTCTTGTTCCTAGTTTAGGCCTTACTTATGATATGTCCACTGTCCGAAGTTGTGGTCCTCACTGCATATGCCGCCTTGTCCGTGCGTCACCAAGAGACCGGAAATGACGTCAATAGCCTCACGTGCTTTGCTACTTCTCTCAAGGCCAAGTCTAACAGAACGTATATATAATATTATTTTTTCCATTTCGATGTATGTAATAATAACAACATTACGTAAAACCAATAATTATGCATATTATATTTCAGTAGTTGTAAATTATTCATGTGCAAAACAAGAATCTATGTTTACGTGTAATTAGTTCATATGAACTATCTTTGCTATGACGACTCCCCTAACTATGCAGTTTCATCAAGATACAAGATACAGATAGCGGTTTCTAACGGTACTGTACAGAACCGCTCTTAAGATCCTTGATATGACGTTTCCATGATCTTGAAGCCAATCCACACGTACCTGAACCGAGATTCACTCAAATCCGTTCACATGAACAATTCATCAATATCAACATATAAATCAAAACTTTATTACTTAAACCGAATTGGCTATTAAAAGGTATTTGCGTCAAAGTTTTAAGAAGTTCGTATACTTATGGTTGTCTCTTCTGTTCATGAATACGTCTTCAAAACCTTATAATACAAACTCACAACTTACCTGACCAGATACATTTCAATTAGTTTTTCCTCGTGGTCCCCGGGCCGACAGAGGCGTGTCCAGACGGCGGTGTTACCTATACAAACACCTCGGTCATTTGCTCCCATCTCGGCTCCCCAGCACCAGGCCGGCTTGCTCAGGATCACCCCTCGCGTATCTGGGATCTGGTCCTACTCGATGAAAGTACACTGAAACATCCGAAAAAATCAATCCCTATAAAATCAATCTACTAACTACAAGGTAAAATATTTCGTCAAAGTAAAACACTCACCTCATTATAATTTTTAAATACATCAGACTACTTCATTTTCAAAATGCTTAGGCTGAAAACCCTCATTATTTGGTACATTCTATTCATGGACTTTTTACCGAGAACTCGGAACCAAAAAAGCGGTAAACTATACACAGTAACACAGCTAAGCATTCCTCGATTCGCAGTAACACAGCTAAGCATTCCTCGATACGCAGTAACTCAGATAAGCATTCCTCGATTCGCAGTAACACAGCTAAGCATTCCTCGATTCGCAGTAACACAGCTAAGCATTCCTCAAAACGCAGTAACTCAGATAAGCATTCCTCGATTCGCAGTAACACAACTAAGCATTCCTCGATTCGCAGTAACACAGCTAAGCATTCCTCAAAACGCAGTAACTCAGATAAGCATTCCTCGATTCGCAGTAACACAACTAAGCATTCCTCGAATCGCAGTAACACAGCTAAGCATTCCTCGATACGCAGTAACTCAGATAAGCATTCCTCGATTCGCAGTAACACAGCTAAGCATTCCTCGATTCGCAGTAACACAGCTAAGCATTCCTCGATACGCAGTAACTTAGATAAGCATTACTCGGTACGCATTAACTCAGATAAGCATTACTAGGTACGCAGTAACTCAGATAAGCATTACTCGGTATGCAGTAACTCAGATAAGCATTACTTGGTACGCAGTAACTCAGATAAGCATTACTCGATACGCAGTAACTCAGATAAGCATTACTCGGTATGCAGTAACTCAGATAAGCATTACTTGGTACGCAATAACTCAGATAAGCATTACTCGATACGCAGTAACTCAGATAAGCATTACTCGGTACGCAGTAACTCAGATAAGCATAACTCGGTAGGCAAGCTCTCAATTTCGTTTAATATAATCCAGTATGCTCTGTTTGAGTAGAATGTGAAAGGGTATTGGGGACTCGAGGGGAGAGGGGATACACCCTCATTTCTGTTCTTGAAGTCAATAATTTGTGCATGACGTAGTACATCGGCATATTTCTGTAGCTTTACTAAAAACATAAACTATATATATTATTTCATTCACTGCACGCACTAAGCCATTGTGCTATTGCATATACACAATACTAATTTGCCACGACTTTCTTGGAGTGTAAGACTCAATAGCGGTGACATCATTATGCTAATAACGAAGGTCTGGGTTGTCGCGGCCACAACGCGAAGTACTAACCACTATTCGATCACGGCTAGTGAGCTGTACTGTACACTAACATTTAGAGTCACTTTAAGACTTGAAGATGTTTGAAAACCCCTTATTGCTGAAGCTATCAATATCAAAAGGATTTGATACGTAAGGCTTATATATTGTAGTATGCATATCTTTCATACGCATTCCGTTGTCATGATTATTTTAATTTGATACACAAAAACAATCGATTTTAATACGCAAGGTACCATCATTAATTTACATTACTTACAAAATATAAATTAACTATTGAATAACGAGATCTTTAAGAACCTATGCAATGATGAGGAGATGGCGTACCGCGTTCAACACACATTTATGTACGTCATTGGTCAAGTTCACACTTAACGGTCTTGGTCAAAATGCCTTATTTTTTGGCTTGGTCTGGCGAAAACTTGGCTCCTTCTAATATTTCTTGACACAAATGTACACCATAAAAAGAATGCATATCACATGCAACGCACAAATAGGTGGGTGAAAGATCAAGGTTACGTCCGTCGGTCTTCATTTGTCAGATTGTTGTATGTCACCACTTTAGTGAATAGTAATCAACATTCTAACACTTTAATTGAAGGTTAAAGAAAATATTTTCTCTGAGCTTTATATGATTGTGATAGTGTCAAGCTCGACAATATTTGCGTTTTGCCGATATAGTTTGAGTTTAAAAGTATTTCATCATAGTTTGAGATTTTGAGCTGAATTCCAAATTATCTCACCATAATGTGTTAACGATTCTGCTTTTATTTTAAATTAATGCTGTCTCAATGGGAACATCTTTTTTTTTTAGGATTTTATGTCTTAAATGATCGATTTTCTCCAATACTAGATCAATATTTCATTGGTATGATATATTTCGAACTTCTTAGCCAACCCAGAATGCATTTCAAAGGAGAAGGGACCCGCGCATGCGCATTGATTCAATGAACTGGTCGATTGTTTCTTGGTTCGAAAGTCACAATAAATGTATGAGGATAATGAATAGAAGCAGAATTTTACGTACGTGCAATTTGGTTGCCTGTTCATGACTGGCTGGCGGAACACCTCTTGTACTTCGGTCGGCGGGCGATCCGAGTTTTTGGCGAAGATTACCGAACCATCAGCCGTCAAAGGAAGTAAAACTACTAGAATGTCAGACATTGTCAATCTTTGCAATACACCGTCAAATCAGGGTTGGAGATCTGTGAAAGAATGAATGAATTACATGTAGTTCAAAGTCATTCTTAATTTAGCGTTAAATAGCATTTCTTATAACTACTCCTAGATACATTTATTAATTAAGATTCTCTTCTACCAACACAAATCTGACTTGATATTCCCGTATACCCGGGTGATTTCTTAGCGTCTATGGACACATGCTCTACCTGTGAGGTTTTCCGGAAAGTGCACCTGGTGCACTTGCGTTTGTTTTTTAAAGTGATCGTGAAACTAAAGTGTGTATATAAAACAAACAAATAGTATTTGGTGTTTCTAGTGAAAGTGTCAAGTTTGTAATGTTAAAGCTTATGTATCAAACCATTGCTTTCGATACACTTATAAACATGCCAGTAGTTTTGTACAGTTGCCGTAAATAATCTTTTACGAAATAAAAGCTATGACTATCATATTAAATTGTAAATTTAGAAACAAAACCAACTGCTGGCAAACAAATTGGGAATGCAAAGTATTTAAGCTAAAACAAAATGTGATTCACATACATGATATGGTGGTAATATTCTACAACAGAGAGAAACTGCCAAGAAGAACTTGTACTTGAACATTTGCCCACTTTCAGTTTCTTCATACCTAGCTTTAAAAGAATAATTGTGAGAATACAATAGAGAAATACTGTGCTCGGTACTAGACGACTTGGTTTTATATTGATCAATCACTAGTTTGTGCTAAAAGCTTTAAACCGTTTTAACGGCGACTGTTTTATGCAAGGGAAAAGTTGAGTGATGTACAGAGGAGAACTTGAAGAATCTAAAAATTCAATAAAGTCAAACAATATTCATCCCTTACTCAAGGTGATTAACGAAGCAAATGATTGGGCATATGCAAACGTACTGAGCAATAATTCAGAGCAATGCATACTTTATTAATTATGTTGGTAAGTAATACTATCAATCTTTCAGGCAGCACATAACATCTTAAGTTGATAATAACAAGGGCTATCTTGTCTCTACCATTAACCAAACTTACCGAGATTTTAGATGCGTGTTTTTTACCATTAAGCACAACTGCGCAAAGTCGTTTGATGTGAAACACTTTTCGTTCGTAATAAGAATATGCAAATGTATAAAATATAAGCAATAATTTGCTGATTGATTACACATTTTGCATAATAGGATAGGTTTAAGCTACAGAAATATTGACTTAATAGCAAATATATTATTCATAAAGACACAAGTTCGAATATGTTTGAGAAATTTGTGTATATGTACAGTAATTGAATGAGGAAGTAATGGCATAATGTATTGGCACCTAATTAACCTATATTTGAACCTTTGAGACTGGCATAACACTGCATTAAGCTGTATACATTCACAAAGAGAGATCCATTTAAAGCATAACATGTATCCAAAGTCGCGGTTTGATTGAATGACCACCTATCACGCCATATGCAAATATTTTATTCAGAACAAAGACTTTGCATGAAGATGAATTTTCATAAATTGATAATCAGATGTTTGGTAAATACAGCTAAATTATTAAACACATCAATGCAACTCATGCACAGAGGGTAACTGCCACATTTCAGATGTATCCTTCTTCTAATGGTTCTATTTCAGATGTATCCTTATTGGACTAGGGCACTTGTGGCCTAGTTCATAGCCATAAACACGCTCTGCATTCTCAAGCCGCATCTGGGGGTTCACTGACGTAATGTATTCATACGCTGTATTTTGATTGGATTGCGGTTAGCGAATTTGAATAATCAAAGTAGTACCACAACTGATTACAATGAAAACATCCAATAAATATAGTTCTCCTAACAATTCAAGCTAACTGTATGTTCTTTTAATGAAGCACAAGAAATTCATACGTAGTGAGTGAGTTAATCGGGTAAACTACATGAATGTTCTTGCATACGGTCAGATTATATGAAATAAGAATATGAACATATTGGAAAAGTACGCATCGAATTTTTTCAGTTCAATGCGCTGTATTGATAGACTGGTACCCTCTTTCTCTTTTATCCGAAATGAAACCAGTATCAGCTAACCGCGGTGCCCGTCGCGCATTCGAAATGTCTTGTGAATTCATACGTAAAGCGAATAAAGCGTGCTGTCTATGTAGAAAACAACCAGGAAATTTGGTTTAAAAAAGTATTGTTATCCTTTGTATAGAATGTTGGTATTCCGAAGTCGGTCCCTGTTCTTTTTTTCGACATAATTTGCAAGTTTCCGTGATATTTTCTTTTCGATACAAAGTTTTTTTTAACTAATCATCGCATGGCACTTAGCACTTTTTTAAATACAACATTATTTTTGGTATTTATTGTTCAAATACTATAAATGTTAACTAAAAACCATATGCCGCGTACCTGTATAACTTTATATTATTTAGGAAAAGTAAATCAGGGTACCAATCTACTTATTGACCTCAAAATATACTCTGATCAGAGCGGCCGAACGATTCAGACATGTATGTTATCACTACTTCCGGATGCTGATGATGTGAATTTCATAGTGTTTTATTGAGGAATTTCATCAATAAAGCCGACATTGAATGATTACCACCATCAAACGGATTTATTTTCATCTTACCGTGGGTAGCATTTTTAATTTGACACGTAAATTTTCAAGCAATACAAGTTCGTTTGAAAAATCATGTGGTTTCAATTTTGCAAAATGGAGATAAAAAAATATCAAATTTGTGCATACTTATTTATGAAGTTTCATTCTAAATGAAGCCAAATGTATGAATTTGTGCACAGCATCTGTGAATAATATGATAGTTTACCTATGTGCATAGAAAAGCCTTGGAGCAACTCTCAGTGTAAGTACATAATTACTTTATAGGAGGGATTTCTAATCAGCCAAAATGCTAAAAATAGATTTACTGATAACCACAGTCCATAGCAACTGTAACAGGTAGTACAAACTTTGTACGAACTGGCCTCGGTTTAACATAGATTTGCATTGGATTGGGTATGGACTTGGAGCCTTTATCTCTTAAAAAACAACACTCAGTTATACACAAAATGAATATTTTTTCATACCTTTCCCTTAACCTAAAACACATGGAATTTAAGTACAAAGGGTTAATATGTGCGCGTGGTCAAGAAGATTTCACAGTTTCAATTAAAAAGTGGACATACATGTACCAATGCAGTAAACATTTTGTTAGAGGAAAAGGACCTTCTTAGGATCATCCAGACCCTAAGCTTGCTTACTACATATACACATACATCAGAAATTTAAAAAATAAAAATTTAATATAGTCAGATAGATTTTTTTCAAAATGAAAAAATATTTTCGTTTTTTTTGCTTCAATTTATAGAAACCTTATGACTGAATAAGTATTACATACTATTGTGGTATTAAATGAGAAACAATTTTACTAGAACCATTGAAAGTAATTACAACATATTGAAGATTTTACATATTCAAACAATGATATCAGATTGCTGACAAACAGTCAGCTCGTAGTTTGTCATATTTCCGTTCGAAAATTAATGTTTTATGGCTTAAACCGTTACTAACAGTTTAAGAATAATGCTTAAAACATCATTTTTTTTTAACTTTAATATAAAAATCTGCCATCTAAATTTTGGTCAGCAGTCTTATATAACTGGTTTCCATGGATTTTCGCAAAAATTGGCTCGTTCCAAGACAAAAAATAAAAAAGTTGTCAAAACGCTCAATGTGTCAGAGTGCAGCTTTAAACTCATAATAAAATTTCGATGCACTGCATTTGACATAATTTTAAACAGATGAAAAAATGTTATTTTTAAAAAGCACAATATATCCTTTATGTGACCTTACATTATAATGAATTTATTCAGATCATAATTAAGTGACTTTTCTTGCACTTAAATGTGAACAAGAAAGCTTGGGATTGAACACTAAATGAAACAAGAATGAAATTAAATGAATCACAAAATATCATCAAAATTATACACACAAATGTTCTTTGATATACAAAAAAATGAAACATTTTAGACTTATCATTTACTAAATACGGTTATATAAAATGATGAATACATTTGTAGGATTTAATATCCTACTAGATGTAACTCGGCTTCGTTCATTTTTCTAAACTTTCTCTCGGTGATGAGGAATAAGTTTTATTCACTGCAGTTGTTTTCTAAGTTTATGAAAATAAGAACAATTGAAACAATTCATTAACTACGGTTGATCAGTACAGATTGTGGGAGGTCATGGTTGATTTCAATGAACCGCCAATAAGCCCTGCCAAACTTGGATACTGATTGGTCAGTCAGGTGCTTTTGGTAGGCATGATTAGCACGAATGTTCATTTTATCCATCATTTATGAATGTTTACAAAATCATTGAATATTGAAATAACAAGCAAAATGTTAGTTTGAATGAAGAAAGCCATGAACTATGTGAAGTATTCAAAAAGAGACCATTTTTTCAGCTTGTGTAAATAATGAGAATATTGTTAAGTAAAATTATTTATTGTTTATCAGGAAAATGTTGAAATGTTTAGGCCAATAGTGATCATACTTGATTGCTATGTTGTTGGCACATGTTGCAATATGTTTTATTCATTGCAATATTTATGTAAAACATTAATTATTATGTTGAGTTAAGTTTGTAGATAAGAACTAATGGTATAGGTGATGTGAGAATGATCTCGTAAGTCTTTAAAACCCCTTTTGGTATTGTGAGTTTTTTGCTCCAGTCTTGTTCAGTTTAGCTTTTGAAGATTTTCAAAATAACTGCAAAACAAGTCCAGCTGTCTAGAAAGACTATGTCAAACCCTGAGCAGATATAATTTCTTGTCTTTTCAAATTACCAACTTGGCAATGGTTTTATCATAACATAGGATATTGGTTTTAAAGAAAATGTTAGTGTTTTTGTATGTGGAATGAAATATCATAAGTCGCACTAAATTGAACATAATTTATAGTTCTCATTGATATTACACATAGCCCCAAGTACATGTTGATCTAAGATTTTAGGCTTGGATGGAGTCAGGGCAAGGAAAATGCATGTTAATACATTGTACTCTCCAACGCAAGAACGGTTTGTTTATTCAAGTAAATAAAGCAATCCCCACACCAAGGAACTGCAGTATTGCTTAACCAGCTTAATTGACATTATGAGTTGGAGTTCAAATTGCTGCAATTAAAGGCACATATCTAGTTTTCAGAATTATTCTAACTCTGATTTAGCAACCTTAATATAGTTATATGAACTACTTTTGCGAAATGAAAGCTTTTTTAGATTTACAAGGACGGGTGAAAAGTATTTGCCAAATGTACTGCAACACCTGATACTTGTTTCCTAGGAATCCAATAAATTCTTGGCACTCCAAATATTACAGTACTATTCAATTTGGAGTGAATGAAAAGAAAGCTTCTTGATTCTACATTCAACATCTTCTTTCTGTATGATATATTGGACCAGGCGAATCATGAACCTACAACCTTTTGCATCTATTGAGATAGGGAGCTATCAGGACAGTGACAGAGGACAATACAAGAATGGCCAACTGCTGCATTTATTGAGTTATCTAATGCATACAAATTAAGGTGGAGAAAATAATTCTTAATTTTTCCAAACTACTTCTTAAGCATCTTGTATGTAGTTGTGTTTTACAATGATTGTTCAAAGTTACAATGGCCCTGTGGGTTAAATATGCTCTGTCCACGGGGTAACAGGTTTTGTACATAATAGGGTTATAAGTACTGCGTTTTGATCCAGGAGGTTGTATTCGACTCAAGTAGATTTTTGCAGATTCGGATTTCACAAGGCACAAGCCGAGTAAAATCAAAATCTACAAAAAACTACCAGAATCAAATATGACATTCGGCCATATCCGGATCAAAACGCAGAACTAATAACCCTTTTATTATATACATTACTGATTAGATCACTTAGAAGCCACATCTTTGCATAAATTCATTTTAAGGATGCACTCATTGCTTTAATGACGTCAATTTAATATTGCGCAACATACTTGTTATGACGTGACGTCACAAGAGTGGTATATGGCCGTATTGCACTGGAGCGGAATATGGGTTAAAGTATTTTGTGATATGTATTGCATGTAGATTGATGATGGGTATATAATAAAAGAATAAAATTATTTTTGGTATTCCATTCTCACTAGCAGTGTGATGAAATGCTGACACCATGTTATGAAACTTGATGGTCAAAGTATTTAAAAGACATTTCAATATTTCATACTTTAAAAACGATATTCATCTCATCTTAGTCTACTCAACTTGCTTTGCTACGTTCAAAAGTCTGCAGCAGTAATATGAATAGCATTAGACAGAAGACAGTGCTTAGTATTCATCAACAGCACTAAGTTATCATGGTAACATGTTATATGGATTGAATACCAAGCTCAAATTAAGAGGGAGAAAATAATTCTTCACTTTTTAAATAAAAACTACTTCCTAATAGCATTGTGTATGCAGTCTGACATAGGTGTACAATGTAGATGTCTTTTACAAAGATTGTTCAAAGTATGGCCCTGTGGTTTAAAGCTCCCCTGAAAAAGAGGTCCCAGGTTTTCCATATAGTATATAATTACATCATTGAAAATCTTCTCTGAAACTGCAAATAACAGACCTTTGATATAAAAGGATTTGATCAAATTAAAGAAGTATGTGTGCCAACCACGTAAATTAATTTGTACAAGTCTGATTTAACGACTTTGTGAAATTCAAAAGAACTATGACATTATCTGATTTAACGCTTTAGCATCCCCCCCCACACACCCCCCTCACTCTACACCCACTTAACTAGATTTTTCAAACTTCCTTTGCAGCTTGCAAGCAGTTTTAGTCTAAATTTTAAGCTAGCCCATCAAATAGTGACCCCCTGTGATGTGAGCCGATTTTGTCAATGCTTAGAACAAGGTTGTTATCATTCCCCTAAATGAAGCCCTAGTCCATCAGTTCTTTCAGCACTTTGATTTCTAATGGTTCTATTTCAGATGTATCCTTCTTCTAATGGTTCTATTTCTTGAGTTATGTAAGAACGGGAAAGTTTAACACTGTGTCTTTATCTAGCTAGTTTATTCCGATTCCATGAAGTCCTATTTAAGTCTTTCATCAGTATTCTAATAAAAGGAAAATGATTAAAGAGTAATTAATGTACATGAGCAACTGCGTGAATACTATGAGTTGTTCCCATTTGATTTTGTTGTTAATTAAGTTAGCTTAATATCACACAACAATCAAATTATCTATGAGAGAATGCACTTTTATAAGAAAGAAACAGTGTAAGATTATGAATGCTGTTTACTGTTATGCTGTTAAATGAGATGAGACTGCAAATGATTCATTTTGTGATATAAGGGCATGTTTTTGTTTGATCTTTTGAGCTTGAAAAATTGCAACATACCGTTTTCATTTACACCAAACTTATGCTGCTGTTTTCTGATTCAAAAAATGTTAATTGTCACCAGACAATGCTTTAGGGCAATATAGTGTATTTTGTACTTTCAACTTTAAAAAACGGTTTGGATGTAGCCCCTATTTCAGTAAAGAAAACGACAGTGTCTGTCTTAAACTTTGTGTTCATACGACACATCTTTTGAATTTGATTACGATTTGATTTACGAATGTTCCGTATACTATTTGAAGTCGATTAATTTATGAGCATGTGATAAAGGTAATTATGAATATGGAACGACATTTATAGCACACATACTAAATATAATATAACCTCATGTGTTTATATCAAGTTTTACCGAAATTAGTTCCGCCATATTCTAATATATATCATGTTCAAGGACAAATATGAATTGTGTTCAATGACATTTCCATTTATAAATGAAATCATGAAATGTACTGATGTAAAGTGCAGGTTTGCTAAAAGAACAATTATATTGAGCAACCACACTTGTACAATGAATTAGAGCATGATCAACAATTATATTGAGCAAACACACTTGTACAATGAGTTAGAGCATGACCAACAAGTATATTAAGCAAACACACTTGTACAATGAGTCAGAGCATGATCAACAATTATATTGAGCAAACACACTTGTACAATGAGTTAGAGCATGATCAACAAGTATATTGAGCAAACACACTTGTACAATGAGTTAGAGCATGATCAACAATTATATTGAGCAAACACACTTGTACAATGAGTTAGAGCATGACCAACAAGTATATTGAGCAAACACACTTGTACAATGAGTTAGAGCATGATCAACAATTATATTAAGCAAACACACTTGTACAATGAGTTAGAGCATGACCAACAAGTATATTGAGCAAACACACTTGTACAATGAGTTAGAGCATGATCAACAAGTATATTAAGCAAACACACTTGTACAATGAGTTAGAGCATGATCAACAAGTATATTGAGCAAACACACTTGTACAATGAGTTAGAGCATGATCAACAAGTATATTGAGCAAACACACTTGTACAATGAGTTAGAGCATGATCAACAAGTATATTAAGCAAACACACTTGTACAATGAGTTAGAGCATGATCAACAAGTATATTAAGCAAACACACTTGTACAATGAGTTAGAGCATGATCAACAAGTATATTGAGCAAATACACTTGTACAATGAGTTAGAGCATGATCAACAAGTATATTAAGCAAACACACTTGTACAATGAGTTAGAGCATGATCAACAAGTATATTGAACAAACACACTTGTACAATGAGTTAGAGCATGATCAACAATTATATCAAGCAAACACACTTGTACAATGAGTTAGAGCATGATCAACAAGTATATTAAGCAAACACACTTGTACAATGAGTTAGAGCATGACCAACAATTATATTGAGCAAACACACTTGTACAATGAGTTAGAGCATGATCAACAAGTATATTAAGCAAACACACTTGTACAATGAGTTAGACCATGATCAACAATTATATTGAGCAAACACACTTGTACAATGAGTTAGAGCATGATCAACAATTATATTAAGCAAACACACTTGTACAATGAGTTAGAGCATGATCAACAAGTATATTGAGCAAACACACTTGTACAATGAGTTAGAGCATGATCAACAATTATATTGAGCAAACACACTTGTACAATGAGTTAGAGCATGATCAACAAGTATATTAAGCAAACACACTTGTACAATGAGTTAGAGCATGATCAACAATTATATTAAGCAAACACACTTGTACAATGAGTTAGAGCATGATCAACAAGTATATTAAGCAAACACACTTGTACAATGAGTTAGAGCATGATCAACAAGTATATTAAGCAAACACACTTGTACAATGAGTTAGAGCATGATCAACAATTATATTGAGCAAACACACTTGTACAATGAGTTAGACCATGATCAACAATTATATTAAGCAAACACACTTGTACAATGAGTTAGAGCATGATCAACAAGTATATTGAGCAAACACACTTGTACAATGAGTTAGAGCATGATCAACAATTATATTGAGCAAACACACTTGTACAATGAATTAGAGCATGATCAACAAGTATATTGAGCAAACACACTTGTACAATGAGTTAGAGCATGATCAACAATTATATTGAGCAAACACACTTGTACAATGAGTTAGAGCATGATCAACAATTATATTGAGCAAACACACTTGTACAATGAGTTAGAGCATGATCAACAAGTATATTAAGCAAACACACTTGTACAATGAGTTAGAGCATGATCAACAATTATATTGAGCAAACACACTTGTACAATGAGTTAGAGCATGATCAACAAGTATATTGAGCAAACACACTTGTACAATGAGCATGATAAACAAAATGTTTACTACGTATTTGTTATTTAATGAAATAATCAGTTAGGAAAATATTTGTTTATTATCTCGTCAGCCAAAAAAAAACGACAGTTCAGCAATGCCTGAGACGGGAAATGCCGTGACCAGGATTCGAACATGGGTTGTCGCGGCCACAACGCGAAGTACTAACCACTATACGATCACTGCTAACACACTGAACTGCTTATAGAATGTGCAGTCAGTAAATTGATCAAAGGTTTAAATCCGATTAAAGCGCACAATTCAGTTAAGCTATAAGTACTATCTTTAAAAGAGAACCGTCGGCACTAAAATATCCATCAATGCCGATTGCATGTATTTATGAAAAAATCTTCTGAGTGCTTTAAAGTCTAAAACAATTAAAACCAACAATTGACTTATAAAATAAATGGTAAATTAAAGAAAAGAACATGGAAACCAATTCACCAAGTGCTCATTTTCAGCATTCATCAGATCCACCTAGCAGTGACAGTCTTAAAAATACGGGTACGGCCAAAACAAATTGATCATATGTTCGTCGGATTTGCCGCACCTAAAATTCGAAAAACGAAAAAAAAAACCTTTTTTTTTGGCGCCCGCACATACTATTTGGCCGCGCATATTATTTTTTTGTTTCTGAATTTCCTCTATTTTCTGAAGTTCTTTTACTTAGAATTAAAACCTGCAACGTCGACATCGCCTTTTTTTGAAGGTATTCCCATGCTTTACATTCTTCGCGAGCAAACTTTCCTCGTGTCAGAACAAAATCAGGTCCGGGTAACCGCAAAACAGCCGATAGTTGTTGACAGTCTTTTCTGCCGAGAATATTTTGCAGGACGCACCGTTGTTATTTATTTCCGGTATTAATTTTCAGTATAAAAATGTACTTTCAGTTTTCGTAATGTAAAAAAATAATGAAAATCAGTGTCATAGTCAATGGAATATAGTCGTCAGTAAACAACAACAGTTTCACAGCGTCGAAGGCAATACTTATTTATGTGTGTTTTAAGTAATTCATTGTTTTGTACTCAAAATTTAGTGTTAAATAATAACTAAATCGGATTTTGAGTGCAAAAACTTATACTAGTATTAAAATACACGGACACACGACTTACAACAATTGAACATCTTTTCGTGAGTTAATTTTTAAATTCTAAAATGCATTTCTCAGTTTTCATATACTCATAATTGTTATAAACAGATAAAAATAGTTGGGCTTGTAAATGTTTTAGAAACAGTCTGTATTTATGCACCAGTCAATTGTAACCAGGCCCCTCCCTCCATCCGTCCCCAGGTCCGGGGATAGCCGGGGAAATGGGCCGTGTTTTTACCTTCCAGGTGGCCGTGGAGTCTCGGGTGAATGCGGTGGATATACCCGGGGTTGGCTGGACCGCAAGTCAAAGTCCCCACTATTCCCCGGACCTTGGGGGACGTGGTTTTCTTTTTGGTCTTCGAATAATTGCACGTTACTATGAGGAATGTTGTCTTTGCAACATATCCACGATTAAATTGAAGTTAATAGTGTTAAATATTGAGACATATTTCATGTGATACAATCAAAACCTTTTCATTTATGACTGAGAAACTATGTTTGCAATTAAAAAGCATTTCTTGGCACAATTGTATGATAAATTTGGTAAGAAATAAACTCTCTTTTTTTTTTAATTTTTCGCTTTGCGCTCGCCTCTGAATTGCCTTAAATTTAAAAAAAAGTTTGTTTTTTTTTCGCTCGCTCGCTCCTACTTTTTTTGGCAAAATCCGTAGAACAAAGATCAATTTGTTGTGGCCTAATGAAACTCTTATCGCTAATAACACCAGCTGTTGAAAATTTCGTTTATTCTAAGCGAACGATATTCGGTTGACACGTGCACTGGTGAATATTTTGTTCTGTCTGATTCAAACAGTTTTTAATGCACTTCATTTGTATGACCAGCTGCCCAAGAAAAGTATAAAAATGTGTTAAATCTTCGAACTATCGAATTTGTTCGCAGGCACTGCCAGACAATTGTGAATTTACCTACTGCCATGGTATAAGACAAATCGCATTGAAGTTTGCAATCCTTCCCTCCTGCATTCGTACATGGACACAGGAGAACATGCGATCCTGATATTTACATTTGTTATAATAAGTATTTAATACGATTAAAGTTAGTTAAATCTTCTGCAGCTGAATACGTTTTATTAAGAAAATATTAACGACAGCATACATTTTCATTAAACCATTTGTGAAATGCTGATGCGCTAATCCAATAAGAGCATAATGTTACCTAAACAAAGCAGTCATAACCGTTGCTGGTTATATAATATGAACGTCACGTCTTCTTTCCACAAACTACGACGCGAATGTTTATATCACATATTACATCACGCGCTATGTTGTCCACAACCTAAGAACTTTACGAATAGTATAACATTTTGTGACAATCGGATGATCCATGTAACATTTATGAGCAATCGTCTGTCTCTCCAGTGGATTCTCTGTAAAGCTTGCCACCCTTTAAACAAGAGCATCGTTGCTTTTGAGTTGGTAACATATTTCGTTTATATCACCTTGTGTAAACGTAATGTCAATAGTTTTGTTACAGATTGCAGGTAATCTCACCTAGGTCATTCTTTTAAAATACACGCTTTTTATTCCGTTCATGAAATGAAAAAAATAAGGGAACGAATAACATAAATAAAAAAAGTATGCAAGAAACGACAGGAAAAGCGGTATTGGAATGATTGCACATTTTCAATAACATTCAAGAGGGTTTATACCTTCAGGTTTCACTGACGGCGTGTCCTGTACAGAGCATGACTTATTTATGATGACGTGCGTTCGGAACAGAGACCAACATCGATTTTTAAAGTGATTTTTAGAAACACAAAAAATAATCAATGGCTTGCAGGCATGCGATTAAACATTCAGAAAACAAAAACAAAAACAAACGGTGAGCTCCTGTCAGCACAACATGAGTCATTCTCATAAAATATGATGAAAAAACAGGCATTACTGCCAAGGTATTGTACAAAAATGAACATGTTAAGATAACAACAACATTTCAAATAAATTCGATGTTCTTTGAAGTTGCACATATGTGCAAACTGAGAAAAGAGCTATAATTATCCAAGCGTGTGGCGCGTTAAGAACATAATCAATTACCTTAAATGATACTTTCATGTGGCAAAATATTGTCATTCTTTATCAATTAAAATGATTGTGTTGTTTCTATAATGAGGCAAATGTTGGTCTGATATTATAACAGGAGAAAATAAAAACAGATTTATAAGGGAACATGACAAATTTGCGCGGTTTAGTTATAGTGAAATTGATGTTTTCCTTGATGTTAAGAACGATGCTCTCTCTCTGAGACAACTAAAAAGGTTTCTTAGACAGACTGAAAACTGTCTTTGGCAGAAGATACTGCAAAACAGGAATGCAGTATACTGTTCGCTGGATTACAACAAAGCAAACGCATGTGTCTGTCCTGGGTCGATCTTGCAATTACTCCCCTGCCTGAAATATAGACATTGCACGTATGCATTCATCACTCAAAGTTTCGCCTGCGTAATATGTCATCTACATCACATACATTTAAAACACATTCAATCAAAGCATTATTTCGAAGCGTGTTTTCGTTTCTTACATTTTGAAATTAATACGATCGCTGGCAAACACACTACAAGCACATATTGATAACGTTGAAAAGCAATCTGCTACTATATCATTTACAATTAAAGTATATACTCCAAGTCATATTCCGTGTAAAACAATTAACATTCCACCTGTTTCGAACAGTCGCCATATAATTTATATAATCACTTCAAAGCCATAATTATGACATTAAAGTGTAATTTGGGGGAAAATAAAAAAAAGAATATTAATTAGGGGGCATTACAAATTGGCGCAATTGAGTTAAACTGAAATGGTGGTTCCTTTTTTGCTGAGAACCTGCTAGACATTTAATATAATTAAGTTAAACCAAAGGTTGTTTATTAAACGCAGTTCAGATAGTATGCCTATTAATATTTTTACTATATTTTGTAAAGATTGGATAAGAAATGCTCACTTTAACGATTGGATTAAATTAAAACTTCGACCAATTATGATCAAACTCGATTGAGATATCATGTCCAAAACATTTTAACAAAGATTGGTAAATATTGTTTAGGAAATACTCATATTCGAGTGCGGACAAATCGAATTTTTGTTAAAATTATTAACTCTCAAGGGTCATTACGCTGGAACAAATAGTACACTGTGGCTCTTGATTATATGTAGTGAAAGATGTAAGGTAAAAACTACTGTAATCGAGTTTGGTGAACTTCGGAAAGATTGGATAAAAATAGCTCAAATAGGAGGGGTTTGGTCTTAATTTGACAAATGAACTTCGATAACTCAAGAGTGAATAGTTCCATCAGGCTGTTGTAATCGAATCGTAAAATAAGTACCATTATTATGATCCTTATGAATTGTATCGGTTCATAATACAAGATAGGATATAGTGAATACGTTTCGATTTTAGTGTAATGTAGTTGTTTTTTAAATTGGTGCCACTTGTGACAAAAGTATTTTTTTGGCGAGTGAAATAATACACGATCTTGCACTGAAATCAGCAAACTTTCTTTTTATTTGATGTATTGCACGCGGACAGAGTGTAAGGCAGTTGATTTATGGTTGTTTTTGTCCTTGACTTTATTTAATATGAGAAACGGTACTTCTGTTTTCATAAATTGAGCCTCTTTTGATTTTGGATTTTCATATCATGGGACAAGTTTATGGTAATATTCTTTTACAAAGGAGGTTTACTCTTATAAACTTGAAATAAAAACTACATTGTTCATCCAAATATAAAAGCAAGCTTTTAGGAATATAACGAAAACCAAACAATTGGATAAGAAAACGTGCTAAATCACGCCGAAATTTAAAGCGTAGAGAGCATGTGATGTGGCTTTATTCATAAGTCTATACCTTGTCACTCTCATGAATACATGTCCAACCAGCAATGTCCCTAACAAAAACAGAATCCATGAATGAAAAAGGGAAATAAGCCTCAGTAAATAGGTAATGTAGTAGAAGGTTTAAATCAAAATGTTGTAAGCATTGCAAAACACTAGATTTGTTTCTGCACACATGAACTCGTTTAATAAAACCAGATTGAAAACGATCAATTGTTATTATTCACTAATAGTTTCAACTCGTTCACCTAAATGTATGAGACAAATAGCTTTCAATTCATTCATGCAATAAATGACGTCTTTAATTGATTATTTCAAGGGATATCTGGCACCTATCATAAAAGAAGTTAACGAGATTATTAATGATGTAGATGTATGTTTATGATATATTATGAAAGTAGATGTGTTTCCTAATTCTTAATGTAAACATTGACATTCTAATTATAAGTGTCGTTGATGTTGAAATCTCGTTTTGTAATAAACATTTGCATTTATACAAACTTAAATAGAAATTAAGAAACAGGTATCCAACAGTCACATAAAACATGTTTTTTTTATATAAAACGATAAAGCAACAGATGTTTTGATTCAATATTAAAAAATAGCAATAAGTTCCAAATGCTTGAGTAGAAATGATGAACAATAAATGCATGACACACTTTATCAAAAGCTTTGCACTTTATAGATCGGTTCAATGTTTTGTTATGTTGAACACATCCTTGAATAAAACTTCCTCGGAGCAAACAATTCATCTACAAATATGAAACCACAAATCTCGGGTTATTTGAACACCCCCTAACACCGCAATATGCTCCCTCGGATTGAATGATACTAATCGTGTTTGTTAACAAACTTTTATTGGTCAATATCAGTTGTTCAAAAGCCATGAGCATTTCAGAATACCATCTTTAACTGGAAGGTTATTGTTGGTGGATTGAAATGAAATTAGTCGTCAATGCGCACTTTATTTACCAACCTTACAACAGACAACTAAGGAAACGGGCCGAGTTATTAAATGAAAACAATATTAAAAAGCCAACAATATTAGAGCATCTCCGCCAATGGCATCATCTAATTAAAGGATTTACTAATTAAGAAAGCATTTGAAGCAAAAGACCGCTAAAGTTCCATTTAGTCATATTAAGATTTAGTTAAGTTATTAAATTGGTGGTTTATGAAGGCGCACTTGTTCGTAAAGAGGCATAAAAGGCTACCAGATAGACAGACAGACAGACGGACAGATATATTTGTTTATTGTGGTAAACATGTTATAAAACAGTTCAGAAGAATAAGTAAGTTAAATTAATGAACATACAAGAAGGTATCAAAATAAGAAAAAAAAGAAACATATCGAAGTCAAACTTGAGATATATAATTAATAGAGTAATGAAATATTATGGGAGGCTATTAACAAATGTCATAATACTTAAAAGATTTAAACGATGTTATTTATATAAGAAATTCTTAACAGAAATGCTTGCTTTATTAATTCACCTAAAATAGTTAGTATGCTTACGGTTTTTTTGATAACATTAGTTCGAGAAACGTGTACGTACTCGGGTTTCTAATATAATATGATTTAATCCTTTTTTATATACAGGACATATTATGACAAAATGATTTTCGTCTTCTAAATTATTACAGTTACAAACAGTATTATAACGTTGAGTTCTATCGATTCTATTTCGGTCATATCGACCTGTTTCAAAATGAAGTTTATGTGATGACAGTCTGAGCTTAGATAAAGCAATTTTTAGTTTCTTTGGTTAAACATCCAGCTTGGTGTTCAATTTCAAAATGTACCTTTATGGGTGTTTATGCGCAAAACGTATTACTTTTGCTTATCCTTTCATGCCATGATTGCTTAAAAATATCGAGCACTCTATTCTTCAACTTAATAAGAAAGTTCTTCTTAGGCCAAACCGCGACTTCCAGTTTTCAAGTGATATCTTTGAAATTTGATCAATTTCTGACAGATATAAGGCGACACAGAATTTTGACTGCCTGCACAAAACATCATATACATGGAAAATATATCTGCACAATATGCATCATTATAATTAAAGAAATATAAATTAATGATAATAAGCGTCAGGAATATTTTGCACAAGCCAATAATTGAAAAATAGGCAAACGGGCTTAGTGCAGTGCTTTGTTTCGGCTACAGGATAGATGAAACAAAGTTGTTTATCATGTTGAAACACGTGGCCAATTAATTAATCGAGAAAATATTATTGAAGATGTGTTCAATAAACTTTTTAACTGGTCTTAAAATGTGATATTCTTGAATATTGTCTTTGTTGTTGTATAAGATTTTTTTAAAGTGATTTTGTAGTAAACATTTGATATCAGCAGAAAGGATTTGTGAAGATGTTTTAAACGCGACAAATGTGCACGGACTACTATTTTTAAATGTAAAATTTATATGCATTTGATTGTTTAGACAAGTTTCCTTTTAAAAAGGTTTTCAGTCTAACCTGCAAAGTAATATGTTGCATTTCAATACATTTTTCGTGATTCAAACAATTCAAGGCGGTTTTCTATTAAATATTATTATACATAATATCCGAAGTGAAATTGTTTTAGTTTTGTATGATATAGGGCAGGTAAAATACATTTGATTAGGCTTCTGAGAAATGGAAGAGGTCACTTTGGATTATCCATTGTTAAATCCTGAACAGTAGGTTGTCCTCGGACGTATAAAAATGTACAGGATTAATTTGAATAACTAGAATATGTTATGTTTAACGCGTCATTTATATTAACATAGGTCATCAAAAACATATGTTGTTGTTTTTGGTGTGGGTTTTTTTTTTTGGCAACTTTTGTAATTAAGATGATGAATATCACATTATTGTATTAATCTGTTCTTAATTATAGAGCCAATAAGATATTCCAACTGCAATTAACTTATATCTGCCTTGCTGAAATTGTTTTAGAAGAAACTTCATTCCATTCATTAATTTAACATTGTCAATATATCGAATTGCCGGAGGTATATACCACCAATAATCAAATAACCTGAAACGCCGCCGCTGCACGTTGAAAAACACATTCAGCCACATGTGTAAGTATTATTATAAAATGTATAATCAACAAAACACACAAAAAAACTCACTTAAAAAGCAGAATCTTAATCAATAAAATGTGCAATCAACAGGAGAAAGAGCCAACTTTTCAGATATTTTCCAGTTGCAAAAATTGGCAACTGGGTCATTTTGTTGATCTGTTTTGCCAATGATTTTTATTTAAGCCAATTTTCTATGAATTACATTTGACCATTTATGACAACTTTCAGACATTATTAATGTCTAAGAAACAATCTTTGTCTTAGGGGAATGTAACTCATGCTTAGAATAATCAGAAACCGAAGACAATGTGCTTTAAACGAAATGCCATATGTGTCCGAGAGTCCTCTTCCAGAAATGAGTTCAAATTTATTGGTTATAAGTGTTCATTCTGGGGGGTTCTTAAATAATTGACAGAACCAAAAATATAATCGAAGGAGATACCGATAACTCATTGGTCAGATATTACAATTGGATAGCATTCATATAGTTGGAAATTTAGAAAATGAATATCACTAAACTTCATGACTTATTCCAATGGTTTTTAGCTTACAATCTTAGGATTACTATCGATACGCCATTCAAAAATACGAAGAAACTGACCATAAAACATTTATGTTCAGTTGCTATTATATTAATACATACCACATACATCGTCAGAATCTGTATCTGTTGATGTGCCAATTTTCATTCAGGTACATTGATTGTGTTTTGTGTATTTATATTTTAGAGAATATATGGCAGAGCAGGGCGGCGCAAACTAATGCCTTCAAAAATAACGTTGTTTTCCTTTGTGCAAGAATATTATTATTCAGCTTAAAAATTAACATTGTTACTTTATTTCTGACTGAGTTCAAGACGTCTTAACAATATAACCATTGCAATGTTAGACCATCATGCAGTTTTTTTTATGATGTTGCATGTTTACATATAAAGCACACCAGCACGCTAGCACATGTTTTTAATTTTGCAGGAAATTACTATGATAACATAAAACCTTCATTCTAAACGAATATATAGATTGTATCGCTGCACGTTTATGTAATTTCAGAGCAATTTAAAACAGAACAATTTACAGAAATGATGGAACGTGACATGTTCAACACAATACCAATGACAATACCTAAGCTAGCGGTGGTCCCTTAATTTTGTTGAGTACGAACAATGAGTGACAATTGTCCCTCGCTTTAGTTGAAACTTACAACTAGGGGCGTTTGTGGGTTATCCGGCCTCGATTTAGTTGCAACTTACAACTATGGGCGTTTGTGGGTTATCCGGCCTCGCTTTAGTTGCCACTTACAACTAGGGGCGTTTGTGGGTTATCCGGCCTCGATTTAGTCGCCACTTAAAACTAGGGGCGTTTGTGGGTTATCCGGCCTCGATTTAGTTGCCACTTACAACTAGGGGCGTTTGTGGGTTATCCGGCCTCGATTTAGTTGCCACTTACAACTAGGGGCGTTTGTGTGTTATCCGGCCTCGATTTAGTTGCCACTTACAATGAGGGTCATTTGCGGGTTATCCGCATCTCGCTTTAGTTGCCATTTACAATGAAGGACATTTGTGGATTACCTGCCCGTCGCTGTAGATGCCACTTACAATGAAGGACACTTGTTGTTTACCCGCCGATACTTACAATGAGGGACATTTGTATGACACCCGCCCTTCGCTTTAAGTTGACACTTACAGTTATGTGTGAGATGACCGCCTTC
Source organism: Mya arenaria (assembly GCF_026914265.1). NCBI lineage: Eukaryota > Metazoa > Mollusca > Bivalvia > Myida > Myidae > Mya > Mya arenaria. The sequence continues at coordinate 26,529,916 of NC_069122.1, forward strand.
AGCTAAGAGTGTAAAAATACTGCGTCGCTCAAGGGTAATAACTGACTTATACTGAAATCATTTATATTTGCCATGGGAAATCATTGGCAGTAGTCTTAAAATGCCATAACTTTTTACCAGCAGGACTCTTTGAATAATGGATAGGCAATGCAAATTCACTTCAAAATGGACGTTGAAAAACAAACTGCGCCACATGATAATTGCCATCATGGATGTCAAGGCAACGAGAATTTCTGCCTGAAAATGGGTTTATCAAAAGCCTATGCTCTTTATGTTTACATAACAGCAGGGAAGAGCTATATATATATATATACATTGGAATTATTACTAAATAGTAGTAGATCACAAGCTTCATGGAAAAAACAAGTATGTTCAAGAAAAAAATGATAATAATAAATGTTACTTCACAGGGGTTCAATATGCGACATTAGATTGACAGTCAAGTGCCTTACCGATATACCATGGAACATATAAAGTAAATATATTGCCTACACTGGGTATTCCGACGATTCTAATTGAAAGTCGATTGTCGATATCATTGGCTAAAAAGGCATTTTATAATCTAGTATAATCAGTATACATACATTTATTTCAGAAATTTGGCGATAATGACACTGCTATGATATTAACTATCAGTAATCAAGGATTTAGTCTGGATGCCAATCAATAACACTTCAGATAAAATGAATATTAACAAGATGATCATATAGCTTGGAAATTTACAAATTTCGCAGGTATTTAACATTGAACAGTTGACAGAATATTAAATGCTGTATTTTTTCTCTTAAAAGATTGTTTAATATTATCACTCAAGACGTTTAGTATCAGCAATATAACACTTATTATAGCTGCATAAAATGAGATTTAGATTATAATTTACATTTCCGGCCAATGAAATCGTATATGTGCCAACGCTTGTTTGTTTAGATGTTATTCGATTTGCCGCGAAAATGCAAAAACACGAAATGGCAAAGATCAGCTACAATTTAAACATGATGAGCACAAATCAAACTTAAAAGAAGGAATAAAAAAGCTTGCAATTTTCTCAAATTCTTTACTGATAAACATAAACCTATCTGGCAGCACTTTTTACCGTGAATTCATTGTTTATTATGTTATTACCCGTGTTGCGAATAATTGTTTCAACGAGCATTTTTCAGTGCAGTATTTCTGACAGAAATAGATAAGGTTTCCAAAATAACATCTAAGTAATGGCATTAATTCTGGGTTATTTGTCGAAGGCTTATATTACCAAAAAAACGATACATTGGTAATGATGAATGGATGAAGGAAACGGTAGGAATCCTCTAATAACGTAGTGAATATTATGAAGATGGCAGATAATGTGCGTTAATGATTGAAATGCTTTGTTTGCTCACAATGAATGCACTGATTTTGACATCTGAGAACTTAATTCATGGGTTATGGGGATTTTTGTTTAAAAATAGGTAAAAATTGTATACCGATATATTAACTGTAATAAATAGCCCTTTTCTGATTAATAAATTGTTAACTTGAAAGGTTCTTTTTATGAATTCTGCCGCCTAAACGAAAACACAAAATTAATCCTTAGCTCGTTTGCCTATGTTGAAAGGGTTTCGCTGTACAAAGTGTACTGGCACTATTTCTAGAATATGATTGTGATGATACATATTTCCTGAATGTTGTGCAGGTAAGTTTTCAACGTACAGCGTACAGTATGTCTGTATCTGTGCTTTTTGTCTGCAAAATATTGATAAAGCTTCTATTAAATCCCTATTAAACTGATACAGGTTGCATGTCGTGATAGATAAGTCCAGATGTCTATAGAGGGCGTTGCTACAAGGCAAAATACTTATTACTTACTATCTTTAATGACTGCGCTAAATGCGCTGAAGGCTGTTGTCGAGAAACGCGTGATTTTAATTTTATACTATTTTGCTCACAGGCAATAACAATCGAATAAAAAACATTGGATGACCCCACAGTGTTACTGATAAGTGTCTGTCAATACCTAAGAATAGGTAATGTTAAAAATGTTTTAATATACTTAGGAAGTTTTATAACAGTTTCTAATAAACATATATGTACAAGGATATATGAACACTACTTTTATCTCCCAAGTTTATTGCCAGTGTAAAGATTAATCAATAAAACCGATATTAGCACAGGATGTTACGATTATTGGTGTGGGCAAGATTAGGCAGGGTCTTTTAGTCAGCACATTTCCATTTCCTGCGCAACTATCTATAATTATATACTCCTCCCAGTTCTTTACCAAATTATATTGATATAAAGTGGTCTTTTAATTCAGACTATTTTAAACTGCATAACACCTGACGTCTAATTTTGTAAACCCTGTGCATTCATTCTTTTAAAATGTAATGTCATGGCAAAAAGTTGAATAGAAATGCTCTTTATCAATGTAACGAAAGTTACTGAGTTTAAATTACGTGGACTTCAATCTATGCGTAAGAGTAACAAAGAAGAAAGCAGATAGAATAAAGGAGTAATGGAGACTTCGAAAAGATATTGTTAATAGTAGTTTAATGTGTTGAATTTTTCCCTGAAGCATAGGCGAAAGAGATTATTGTTCATATACATTCAAAGGCTATAATGATGCGACGAATTATAGAGGTATTACTATGACTATAACTATTACTATACTAAAGTAACAACGGATGTCTGACTGGTGCGAGGAAATAGTACCACATCTGATGCGCAGTTTATATTTAGAAAGGGAACGTCCACTGTTGATGCTTTTTATACTCCCTTCACTTATCTTACACTATTAAAACGCAAATAAACGTTTATATCGCTGTTTCATTGATTTTAAACGATGTTTTGTGGTTTAAACTAAATAATTTAAGATTAATGGGAAAAAGTTTAGAATTATACGTAAAATGTATCAAAATGTTAAATTCTGTGTTAAAGCGTGTGAAGTCTTAAAGTTACTTTTACAAAATAAGATAGACTGTGTCTAAAACTTTATTGATTGATATCTCATTATTTTATTGTTTACAGTCGATATGTGTATACTAGGAACCCAAGATATAAATACCTCGTTTGATGGACTTTTAGAATAGTGTAAAAACTTGGGCTTAGAAGTTTATGGTAACGACACCTTAGACGTTGGTTTTAATTATCTTGGAAATTATTTTAATTTTTACTTGTAACTTTAATCTTAATGCACAGGCTTTGTATGGATAGCCATTGGAATAGAAATTGGGATGAATACATTGTAATGTCAACTTAAGTGATATGATACCATGCCGAAGGTAGCATTACAGTTATTTGAATTATCGTGTGGGTGTGGCGTTTGGGGCTTTAGTCAGTGTTAACAGTTCAGAAATATTCATCTTACATTTTGAAAATGTTTACTTGGTATTAGACAACACTTAAGCATCGTTGATGTAAACGGAGCTAGGATGTTTTCCGCCATATATAAATAGATACATTAGAATATTTAGTTTTTAATTTTATCAAACAGATATTATTATATTACATGTTATTATTTCGAATAACCTTTGTGGTGTTGAAAAAATTAACAGAACTGGTCTGCTAACGTTCAGCAAATGATAGCTATAGATTTTACGAAGCTTACGAAATTCTTACCAATGAAAATGCTTATGTTTTTATTTCATTTTATTAAACAAAAAGTAGTTAATGAATGTTTGCAAAAAAAGCATGAAGGAACGAATGACCTTAGGCTACTGACTTTATTTGTACATGTCAAATGTTTACTTGACATTGAACCGTTTTTAGAAAATAGTATTTCAAGGCTCTCACAATACTTCGCGTGTCTGCTACAAGAGTCTCTGCATGAGGGTATATAATAGAATAGAAATACATTTGCGTGTATGTCAGATTTGTACTTCAAATTATGTATAAGATGAATTTCATTTTTGTTCATTTTGTCTTTTTATCAACAATTGAGAGAGAAATAAATAGATCGTTTCTAATATGTTGTGTTTATGTTTTGTGCAGTTACTGCCAGAAAACAAGACTGAAATATGTATGTTTAGGAAATACGTATACGAAGTTCCAAATGCACGCACATTATATGTAATGCCGTGAGTTATTTTGTCTAATATTCATTCCGCTATTTTTATGTTACTATTAACAATGTTTTGACTAAACACTCTGTACACAAATATTATATGTATTATCGAGATATTTAACACACAGCATTTATATTCTTTACCTGGTGTAATGTTTACAATTATATATTCAATATAAAATACATCCTAACTATTTGTTATTACCTTATGTCTTGTAGCTTGATTTGTTTAAATGTATGTATATGTCACAAGAAACTGTATAGTTTACGTGAGTAAAATACTGCTCTGTTTTGTTTATGTAATAAAGTAGATCTGACGGTACGTAAGCGTTTGGCCTACAACCTTTAAACATGCGAAAAGATTTTATTACATAATGTATGTTAGAAGATGTGGCAGCCATATTACGTAGTTAGAATTTCTTATTGAGATTATCAGAATTAGATTTGTATGTGCGTTAAGAACTAATTAAGCTGGATAAGTTTTTGCAAAATTCATTCTTTTTGTCTGCAATGTAGCATAATTGACCATGGAGGTCAATGCCATTAGGCATTTTTAAGTGATATGCGTTTCGCTCAAGTAGGAAAGGTAAACAAATATATTATCTGTGATCATTGGCAAACTTGGATTGAACAAAATAACTTATGGATTTGTCTGTGATACTGTTTATGATGAGTTGACCTAGCACTGGATAGAAATGTGCCCTTATGAGCAATTAACAATGGTAATCAAAATAAAGTTTATACCGGAATCGCCCATTATATCAATTCATTGATAGGGGGATACATGTGGAACTACTAAAATTGAAAATGACATGTTTGTTTACACCTGTTTCTATTATTATTGTTCTAAGAGTTGGAATGTAATTAACGTACCGTCGATAATAATAATAATAATAATAATAATAATAATAATAATAATAATAATAATAACTTTATTTATAGAAGGTAACACATTAAGACATAGGCATCATATTATGAAAAACATAACACACGTCTTATTTACAATGCGGCCTTCTGAAAGAACATACACAGACACACACACACACACTAAATAAGATGTGATGCAAATAATTAATACTCAAAACACAAATGTGAAAAACACATTTTGAAATATGTGATAAACGTTGAGAAGAGGTTCCACTGCAGCTTCTTATATTTATTTTAACTGTATGAAGTGATAACAAATATAAAATTAGTGGTTTTTTCTGGTAACATATAGAAATAAATAGTTGAATCACTGTTTTCTTGTTCAAACGAGACATATATCTGCTATCAGCGTGTTGTAAATCCATTAGAAATACTCTTACAAAGAGGGGATACGTTTTATTCAAACGAGACAGATATCTGCTATCAGCGTGTTGTAAATCCATTAGAAATACTGTTACAAAGAGGGGATACGTTTTGTTCAAACGAGATAGATATCTGCTATCAGCGTGTTGTAAATCCATTAGAAATACTGTTACAAAGAGGGGATACGTTTTGTTCAAACGAGACAGATATCTGCTATCAGCGTGTTGTAAATCCATGAGAAATACTGTTACAAAGAGGGGATACGTTTTGTTCAAACGAGACAGATATCTGCTATCAGCGTGTTGTAAATCCATGAGAAATACTGTTACAAAGAGGGGATAAGTTTTGTTCAAACGAGACAGATATCTGCTATCAGCGTGTTGTTAATCCATGAGAAATACTGTTACAAAGAGGGGATACGTTTTGTTCAAACGAGACAGATATCTGCTATCAGCGTGTTATATATCCATGAGAAATACTGTTACAAAGAGGGGATACGTTTTGTTCAAACGAGACAGATATCTGCTATCAGCGTGTTGTATAGTCTTGAGAAATACTGTCTTCAGATAGGATACGTTTAAACGAGACAGATATCTGCTATCAGCGTGTTGTAAATCCATTAGAAATACTGTCTTAAGATAGGATACGTTTTGTTCAAACGAGACAGATATCTTCTATCAGTGTGTTGTATATCCATGAGAAAAACTGTTACAAAGAGTTGATACGTTTTGTTCAAACGAGACAGATATCTGCTATCAGCGTGTTGTATAGTCTTGAGAAATACTGTCTTCAGATAGGATACGTTTTGTTCAAACGAGACAGATATCTGCTATCAGCGTGTTGTATAGTCTTGAGAAATACTGTCTTCAGATAGGATACGTTTTGTTCAAACGAGACAGATATCTGCTATCAGCGTGTTGTATAGTCTTGAGAAATACTGTCTTCAGATAGGAAACGTTTTGTTCAAACGAGACAGATATCTGCTATCAGCGTGTTGTAAATCCATGAGAAATACTGTTACAAAGAGGGGATTAGTTTTGTTCAAACGAGACAGATATCTTCTATCAGTGTGTTGTATATCCTTGAGAAAGACTCCTTCTAGTATTTTATTGAAAAGCAAACTTAAAATAGTTTCATTAAATGTACGATTTTTATCCGCCAATTGCCTAATATTTGGACTCTTCAAAGTAAAAAATATATATCTGGCAAAGCAACGATCAGTAACTATATTTTAAAGACAAAACATAACATATACTCGAATACTTGTCACCTGCTCAGGATGTTTGTCCTTTAAATTTTACTAATTATTCTTATTTACAAAATGTATTCTGAAATCACGCATTCACTCACATATATATTAAAACAAGAACTTCTTTCTGTTCTTACTAGGGCCATTGGTACTCTTTCCGAATATAAAATAATTCGCACAAGTTGTGTTTCATTGTTTAAGTTAGATAAATCCCATAATTTTATCCCGGTAAATTATTATTATCCTTTTTTCAATTTTACAAATTATTCTTATTTACAAAATGTTTACTTTGAAATCACGCATTCACTCAAACATATATTCAAACAATAACTTCTTTCTGTTTATATTTTTTTAATCCGGACTCAACCTTGTTTACATTTATTAGCTTTGCTTCCGTAAACGTGTTGATATAATGGGTAACACGAGGTTGTGGGTTCCATCCCCACCAGAGGCACTTTCTCACACTCTCTCAAAATGGACACCAGTACTGGATGCTACCCAGGAAACGGACTCGATAACGATTCTATAAGCTTCAGCTTACGTCACAATCGAGCTAATTTTAATTAATATAAACTAACATGTATAAACCTTTCCGTTTCTTACGTTTACATCTCAATAATTCGTTCACAATTCCCCAACATCGTGATTAATTTGGAACCAAAATCTCCAACGAAATCGAATTGTTCTCCAGAATCGTCTGATTAATAAAGAAACAAAAACTCAAACGATATTGAGCAGTATCAAGAGCAATTTTACAGTTAAAGTAAGAGAAAACATCTGACCTGAATGAAATACACTGTGGTGAGTTTCTATATGTAACGAAACCAAAACGAATCTTGTACAACAGTGCAGTTATAGCCATTGTATACAACTGATGTAAGGTTTGATATTATGTTTAATTTCTGGTCTTATTAAAATCTAATCGTAACAAAGTTCTATCAATATTTGATATAGTATATAAGTCAATCAATAAGCGATATTTTGCATATTTTCAACTGTAAGTCAACAAAGCCTTTCGTTGAAGAAATGAAGCGAAAGTTAGAATTGTTGTTTCAATTAACAAGGAATATAAAACAAGAGCTTCAAATAAAACAAAGTGGGTAACATTCCGGAAAACGTTCACACAGCTACAATATAAAAATAAGATTGGAAGTTATTTAATTACACGGTTGTTCCTGATCTGAATATTTTGGCCCCAGATAGTTTTGTTTAGAGCTGTGATTAAACTTCACATCAATACACTGCTTTGCAAGAATACATATGTATACACTTAGAAAACACCATCTATACACAAAGTAGACATCCACATATTTCAGTATACACTAAAGAATACTACGAACACATCTACACATTTGAGAAGACACTACCCAAGAAAACCAAGAACATATCTACACATTTGTAAATACACTACCTAAGAACACCAAGAGCACATCTACACATTTTAGAAAACACTACCAAAAAATACTAAGAATACATAATCACATTTGAGAAGATACTACCTAAGAACACAAAGAACACATCTACACATTTGAGAACACACTACCCAACAACACCAAGAACACATTTTACACATTTGAGAAAACACTTCCTAAGAACACCAAGAACACTTCTACACAATTGAGTAGAAACAAACACTTCCAAAGAATACTAAGAGCACATCTACACTTTTGAGAAGACACTACCTAAAATACCAAGAACACATCTACACATTTGAGAAGACACTACCCAAGAAAACTAGGAACACATTTACACATTTGAGAACACACTACCCAACAGCACCAAGAGCACATTTTACACATTTGAGAAAACACTACCTAAGAACACCAAGAACACTTCTACACATTTGAGTAGACACAAACACTTCCAAAGAATACTAAGAGCACATCTACACTTTTGAGATGCCACTACCTAAAATACCAAGAACACATCTACACATTTGAGAAGACACTACCCAAGAAAACTAGGAACACATTTACACATTTAGGCAGACACTACGTTAAAAAACTAAGAACACATCTACACTTTTTGAGAAAACACTTCCAAAAATACTAAGAACACATCTACAATTTTGAGAAGACACTATTTAAGAACACCAAGAACACATCTACATATTTGAGATGCCACTACCTAGGAACACCAAGAACACATCTTCACTTTTGAGAAAACACTACCTAAGAACACCAAGAACACTTCTACACATTTGATTAGACACAACCCAAGACCACCAAACACACATCTTCACATTTGAGAAGACACTGACCAAGAACACCGAAAACACATCTACACATTTGAAAAGACACTACCAAAGAACAGTAAGAACACTTCTACACATTTGAGAAGACACCACCTAAGAACACTCAAAACACATTTACACATTTGAGCAGACACTACCTCAGACCACCAAAACACTTATTCACATTTGAGAAGACACTACCAAAAGACGCCAAGAACATATCTACACAGTTGAAAAGACCCTACCAAAGAATACCAAGAACATATCTACACATTTGAGCAGACACTACCCCAAAACACAAAGAACACATGTAAAATTTTGAGAAGGAGCTAACCAAGAACGAAGAACACATCTACACATTAGAGAAGGCACTTCCCACGAACACGAAGAACACATCCACACATTTGAGAAGGCACAACCAAAGAACACATCTACAATTTTAAGAAGGCACTACCAAAGAACACCAAGAACACATCTACACATTTGAGAAGGCAACCAAAGAACACATCTACAATTTTAAGAAGGCACTACCAAAGAACACCAAGAACACATCTACACATTTGAGAAGGATCTACACAAGAACACGAAGAACGCATCTACACATTTGAGAAGGCACTACCCAAATATGAATCTACAAATTTCAGTACACATTGCCAAAGTATACATCTAAATATTTCAATACACACTACTTTAGATTTGAGTACACACTTCCCATTAAAGCATCTACATATTTGACTACACACTGAATCCAACAGTATGTGGCTGGTGTTCAGTTGGAACCGATACATGATTTGCAGTATTGTTGGTTATTTTAAAGCCTAGGAATCTGGCAAATATGCAACGTTCAAAACTATTAATTGCCATTGTTTGACGGGTTTATATCGAAATAAAATTATGTGCACCACATTTACGAACACTATAAGACTTAGTATATGTGCCATGGTGTAAAGAAACGATGTCATTAGAACACCTTTGAATTGACATTGAGGTTCTGACAACCCTTTATGAGAGAGAAAAAAGTGGTGCATTTCAGAATATAATTATTTTATAAAAAGAACACCTTCTAAAATGGAAACAAGGGACCTGAAAACTATTAATGATAATAGAAATAATGATAATAATAATTATAATAAACATAATAAAACTAACTATGTGGTAATTATTTAATATTACGATCATGTTATATGTTATATTCTTTAGTCCACTCATATTTTAATTCTAAATTTCAATAAACGACGTGTATTTAAAAAAGGAAATATATATATATATATAAATATCATCTGATGAACGTATCGTTACTTAGCCTTACTTTAAATTCACATTATTCCAGTCTTCACCTTTTTTTAAATACCCAGTTTCTGAATAAACCACCTTTTCAAGCATGTTAAAATGATATACATGAACCAACAAAGCTCAGGAATTAAGGCTGCACGTTTGCAGACAGCCTCACAGATCGATACAAGAAAGAGCATTGATGCAAGGAATCAAAGGGCGCCATGAATTAGTTTGTAATGGTAACAAACTCGTATGGAAATGAATGACAAACGAAAATTGATAAAAACTTATGAAGCTTTAAATCAGTTTCAATTAAAGACCTCTTCAAATCAATGTGTACAATTAGGGTTAAACGATACACTCAAAAACGAATCGCAATATATATAACGTTTAAATATCTGTATCAGTATATTGCGATATATATATGTTTTATTTTTTTGCAATTTCAAACACCCATGGGTATTTTCTAAAATGAAGAATGTTCATTAGCATGCTATGTTTATTTACTTATTTATCTGTTATCATATTTAAAGTGACACTCTTATTCAAACTCCATACATACACATGCATTCACATGCATAGCAAACTTAAATTTTGACTGATAAACCTTGAACTACTAAATAATGCATTTATGGAAAATATTAATAACTGATAACAAGATTGTAACCGTCTAATTAAGGGAGCGCAAATATATTAAATGATTGGTAAATGCTCAAAGATTTACTGTGATCTACTTTAGACTCGTAAGGTAGAAATACCGTATTTTTTGCGTATTTCATTCAAACTCAACTCGGTATTCGTCATAAGAACCATTGTTTAAGACATTAAATCATCTTTTTTTAATATAAACCCCTTTTTTTAAAACAATATTATTTATTGTGGTCAATCATATTTGGGAGTACGAGTGCATCTTTAAGAAGTTTGTATTACAATTACAGGTTTATTGAACAATATTATTTGTTGTCTACAGTTAAGTGATACCCGTGGTATTTATCGAGTAATACATTATTGACCATGGCTTTTGGTTGGTAATTGCCACAGTTGGAAGAACATTACCGGAGCTTATCTTATGTAATACGTATGTAGACCATTATACAAACAAATAATAGGATTTGATTAGCACGAAGACTGAAAGTTAGAGAAAATGAGGTATAACAAATTAATTTATTTTGAATGGCAAAAGCTATCAAAAATGATAGGCATTTAATAATCTGTGATTAGGTGACCCTGTCTTATAGACATTCGCTGGAACAATTTACTTTTTTTCCGAAGAAAAGGTAACGATGCAAAAATCCCTTTCAACAAAACTTCACCTGACGTAAACTTTCGGTACATGTGAATTACTTAAGGTAAAATGTAACTAATATTATACACTAAAATTGAACGGAATGATGCATTATATCAAGTCTTGGGTTTAACTATTTATTTAAATGTATTTTGCATTATGTCTTTCATCGCCTTGTTGTTGGCAAATATATAAAGAACAAGCAAATACTAAAGCTAAACCCAAATCACTTGTTGTTACAAAGCAGCCGGAACGAGCGCTTTGTTTGTATAATTGGATTTTTATTGTCTGTAAACACTCATCATAAATTAAACATTTCTAAGATGCGTTTAACAACACATACAAATGGCGTTGCCTGATATCATTTGAATTCAGTTAAATGTATGAAAAAATGTGTTCTCCGTTAGTTCGGTGTCTAAGAGCTAATAACATGATTCGTTATACGTTTTTTTTTCAATGTATCTACAAGAAAAACACGATTACAATCAATTAAAGATTCGCTCATGTTTGTCATGTTTGTCTTTATAGGTAGAATAGTTTCTCCATTTGTACAACTCTTCATCCTATCAAATGAAGCAAAATAATATTTTCTTTTTCTTTTTTATATTAAAACATGCCTTTGTTTTGATAGAATTGCGATTGGAAAGTTTGTTTTCATTTTGAGATTTAAGAACTGGTTATCACCGTATGACTATTGTTTTGATTAAAGTTTCAAATATTTGTTAGTAGCTTATAGCCATATGCTTAAAGATTGAAGACCCAGACTTAAAATAGCATGATTTAATTAAAGTATACTCTCTCTCTTTCAACACGTGTAAGGATAAACCAGTCGAAACTATCAGTTTCCGCGCCCAATTGATGAGAATCACCATCATCTTTTAAACACAAAAGTGTATTTAACCATAATTGGTCGTTGCTCAGCTATGTGCAATTGTATATATTGAAGTACTGTCACGTTTACATATAAATCTGTTAACTTTGAATAGGAATCTAATTCCAATGGAACCGAAGACAAGCCAATTATTTTTGCCAATGTCACCAAGACTATACAGCTTCCAGACCAGGAAACAAGTGCAGGCTCCTTTGTAAACATTTTAAACGTATTTCATTCTGAAAACAGTCTGTTTTTGTATCTTATAACGCAATTCAAAGAACCCTTTAGCTATTATATAAAACATACCTTTTCATATATTGTACCTGAATACAGGTGCACGTATAGATAGATGTCTTTGTGATAAATAAAACATGCTTCTGTCCAAAAAGAAACTACAACTGTTTTTAATTAGTAATGGACCCTTTTCCGATATTAACTTAAGTTCCAGAAACTAAATCGTTATGTGTCTTATTTGTTGAATATTTCGAGCTCCTGGAAATTAACCAAGAGTTGGTACACTTAACCACAGCAGTCCGAAACATATTGATTGTGTACGTTATTTGAACAATTAACATCACCATCTTCAATGAATTGTATTAATTTAAATTCATGAAATAGACCAAGCCTTCTGTCTTTCACAATAATTTCCTACACTTTATGTGGCATTTATTCCATGGAGAGCAATGATAATAGATTAGGCCACAGTAAACATAGCTATCGCCCACATAAAATTCCTTTTTTTATAAAGAAACGATTGTTTCAGAAAACCATGACATATCAAGGCAAATCCACAAAATTAACAGTTGCTAGGGCCCTTACAAAACTGTAACGACAATCTGAATTTATAGAACGACTTGCGGATGCGCTTCGAAATGCAGACGAAATGCATAAAACATGTGAATGGGACTTCACACATTGTTTTCTCTGCAAAGTGTAATTAGAGAGACATTCATTTTTGAGTAAATTTCCTCCCAACAAACTATTAATTTGCTGATAATTTTTGTTGTCGTTTAAATTTTATACACTGATCAAACGACCTATAACACTTCCGTTTACTAGAACATTGATCCTACCTCTGGCAGCAATAAATCATCCGTCTTACAAAAAGTTTGAAGTCATTAACAAATGTTTTTGTAAGGAATTCTTCGGACAAAAAGGATAGCAAATTATGGTTTCGTGTACACAACATGTTTCTCAATGTGTACGAAAATTGTTTAGGAGAAGGTTGTGACGTACGGACGGACGGACAAACCAGCCACCATGTGTCTTTCCTTCGTGGATCCGAATAAGAAAATAAAGGTAGTTATATTTCTCTCAGGTTTTTGGGTCAAATATCGTATTATTTTCACTGCTTTTAATATCTAATTTCAATGAAACAAATGGTGTATTAACTTTCATCTGAACCTATAATAGGTTACATTTTAGAGCCAGCATATTTAAAGAAAGTGTTTAACGTTTTTGGTTTTCATTCCGTTATGTAATGTAACTAATGTACAGTCCGTTCTCTGCACCTGTTCGATTAAACTCGAAACTTAAAAGCTGATAAAGTCATATAAACGGTCTCAAAGCAACATGACACTCTGCAGATTAAACATATTTTGTGTCAGAAAAATGCTTCTGGAATATTTCCTTGATAAATTAGTTCTTAAATTTAACAGACCGGTGGAATTTGCAACTGACTTTGCATGAACTTCTACTTTAATTGGATATATTGTATTTACGTCTCCTAAAATTAATTCAGCGTCTTTTTGTTATTTATAATATGTCTATGGATGTGTAGCATGCTTCCAGAATTGTCTCTATATATTTCCATTAAACTTACCCTTGGCAAATAAGTTCATGCGTCAATAAAATTATTATAATTATACAGTGGAAACTGCAGTGAATAATACAATAAAAGACTTATAATATAACAACGCAGATAACTGATAAGTTACCTTTGAAATGTTCATCTACAGAGTTAAATCAAAATGAGGAAAGCAGTTGCGTTAACGACGAACACAAATGAAAACATGATCAAAACAGTTTAGAAATGTTATCACTTATAATTAAGTATGTATTGTTACTGTTGATCAATCCTTCTAGACAGGAGATCATGTTCTTTAAATAGCTAAAGTGTATTTCAAGAGATGTTTACATTGTTGAGAGAGATTCTGTCGGAGTCTCTTCAGTTTTGTTCGCAGTAATGCTAACTTATTCTATGTGTCCCACCATTTATTAATCAGAAAAAAATAAAATGTGTTAGTCTCATTGGAGCCAGCATCAACTCGAAGGACATAAATTACAATTTCTTGTGATCAAAAGCCAAACAATTTAATTAAAACATTGTTGTGTTGTTATCTTATTATGAACCGTAATAATTGTAAGATATTTCTTAACTTTGGTTTAATTGGAATGCGAAATTAGAACTTAAGATTCACACTTGTTCGATTTAAAAAAAAACTGATCCTTATACGTAGATAAATTCTCAATAAATGTTAAACATTCTGCAGACCAGACACGTTTTGTACAAAATATGTTTTTTTTAATTTCTCTTTAGAATTGCGAAAAGCTGACAAATCGGGGTTTTTTCATAAAAACCACAATTTCATACAGTATATACCGAAAACTAAATAATACAAATACATAACGAGAAAATATCATGTCTTTGAATAATAAGTGCTTTTATATATGCTATTCTATGATGCTACTAACAAAATGATTTAAAAAGAAAAGAAAATACAATGTTTTTGTTCTTAGAAATGTTTGTATGTTTTGATCTCCTATCAATAATAACATATGTTTTATAGATGCATTTGCCAGATTGGCTTTAAATCATGTTTACACAGTTATTGTGGGGGTATGTGCATGTTTATAGACTGTTTGTACTTTTCAATTTTGTCGCTTCAGCTTCGATTAACCCATTCATTTCTATCGTTGCCAAATAGACACCAAGACATTTAACGTATTGAGTTGTAAATATCTAATCCTATATCACAAGATTGTGTAACATTTTTTTTAAATTGTTTAACTTGTTGTTGACAATGTTTTATGTGTAAGACCATGACTTCTATTCAGTATGGTCACCTACACGTCGATTCCAGTAACTATGGATTTAAGGTTTTATGAAAGTTTGCTTGATAAAAAGCTGAAAAACTTCCTATTTGTCATATCTATAAGAGCTTTGTTTTGGAACGTTAGTCGTAGTGTTGTGTTTACTTTGGTATATACGGATAGGCGCGATTCCCCAGTATTCTTTCAGGTGACTGGAATTGCCAATTTCACCGTCTTTTATTCTACAATCCGATTGGCTTTGAGCTTATTTAAAACTAAATTTATGCCTATGCTGCCAATAATTGAAATAATAGCGTTTATGAATATTTAACCATTCAATATTTAAAAAAGGCTTTTTTGTTGTATTTTATGAATCTATTAGCCCGAATAGTGTCCTTCCTAATAATATAATAGTTGTTAGGTACTTTGGTTTGATTAACTGAACGACAAATGAATCAAAAGTGCAAGTAATTGTTAATAGAATTTATATTTGGAGGTATATTTTTATAGAATCCATGTTCATGTGAAAGATATGGAAATTATTTCCAACTTGGTTAAACAGTACATGCGGTAATGATTTCCAGCTTGTTTTGTCTCCTTTGATCAGAAGTGTGACCCGTTTTGTTTCCATAGTTTTAGAAAGGAACCTCAAATCTGTCATTTCTAAGTCGCCTTCAAGCTTGTTTTCAATAATAGTCGTGCGTTTAATTTTTTCCCTTTTCCGTTCAAGAAAAAATCGAATGACATTAAATATATAATCTTAATTTTATAATCAGGTGTCAAATATTTTGGGTATGCAGTTTTGAGAAAAGTAGGATGTTGATAACAGTTATCATACTAAAGAAATCAAGCTTTCATTTATTCCATGATTTTATAAGCTGTTTGCACTTTTGTCGGTCCAGCTCTGATTCACGCATTTAACTTTATCGTTGCCAAAATAAACACAAGAGATTTTACGTATTAAGTTGTAAATTTAATATTATATATCTTTGTTTTTCGATATGTTATTTTGTGTTGCCTTGTTAAGTTTGAGACCTGAATGTATTCCATAGCTATATATTATTTCTAGAACATACGGTATTTCTTTATGATTTGTTAGAAACAGCGTGGTGTCATCTGCATGCTGGGTAACCTTTAGGCGTCGTTCGTGTTGTTTTATGAGTTCTTATGTATGAGCTTTGTTCAGTTGGGTTGATAAAACCTCAACAACAGTAATAAAAAGTAGAGCAGAAGAACCCTAACGAGAACCAAATTGCAGATAAAAAGAATCAAATAACATGCTTCTGGATTTTTTCTTTGATAAAGAAGTTCTCAAACAGGCAGGTGGAATTTTCGTTTGAAACTGCATGACCTCCTTGGTTCATTGATGTTTTGTTTATGTTGAATCTATTTCTTTCTTTTTTATCCGATTCTATCCCAATGCAATAATGGAAACTGCAGGGACAAACCCAGTAGCCTAAATACAACCACGATCTTGTAAAAGGCAAAGGGATCAATGAAAAACCGCTCAACAAGAGACACAATGCTATAAGACAACAAACATTTAACACATATCAAAATTTGTAAAAGGTGGATCAACCGCCTTAGCACGGTCGGTAAAAACTAAGCAAGAACTCACGCACGAGACTTTTTCCAGAGAAACAGGAATAACTCATGTGTCTCAATGTTTTAATAGTCTCTGAAAAAGCCACCTGTTCAGGTTTGTTATTTGTTCAGATATGTGTCATTTTAATTTCATCCAAATTACTTCTTGCAATAAAGTCATCGATCGATTTGAAAATAGTACTGCAATGAAAGGGACATCGGCTTTAGATTAAATTTTACATGTATATCAAAACATATTATTCAATCATTTTAGGCTATCAGCGCAGCGGTTAAACGTCGACAGGTTTCCATTGAAAATGTTCAACTACACAATTTAGACCAATTATTCCCTAAAATGTTTCATGTGCAATAACACAAACAACAGTAATGAACGTATATATATAATGTTATAAGATGTTCATGCCTCAGGCCTTATGTTCTGGCCATTAGAAAAGAGGTTCTTTCAAATATTTATGTATTTCAAACGAATTGTTGAGATCGTTTAGGGAACGTCAAACAGCGTCACTTTCTTTTTAATTAAGTTGTTTACAATTGTTATAAACGCTTCCTTTATGTTCCTTTTTATTTTGCTTGAAAATCTTTCATATCGAAAACTAATAGCATTTGAAACTACCATGACCAGCCAAAAAGCCAAAGGTCTGTTTAGTGTTACAGGTGATGTTTCCGTTAACGGGATCGCCGGTCGATTTCTTGTTAAATCAATTATGAAGCTTCTTTTAAAACTACCACCCAAGCTGCTCATTTTAAGATGTATTAAATGGGATAGCCATAGGTTCGCTTATGTGCTCTGGTGAGTTACGGACATTTTCGCTAACACGAATATACGATGTTACTCCTTTTTGTTTAACTAAAAATCAGCAGCATGAATTCGCTCAGCCTATGTCAATTTACTGGTTTAGTTGAACAAAAAATAGCAACTTTAACTAACACATAGGCCTAAAAAATATATGTCTGTTTCGGGTAACCCGACCCTACCTATAAAAATGCGCCGACCCTAACTATTTTTTTCCGTTTCTGAGCAAAAAAAATATTCGTTAGCGAAAAGAGAGTTACGAATGGCGGATAAATGCAAATTATTGTTTATCTGATAAAACAATGTCAGGCAATGACAGTTATGTAGGAAAGACTGCCATGTGCAAGAAAACACTCTGAACTTACGACAGATTTTGAAAAATAAAATAAAAACTAAAAAAAAATCCCGACCTACCCTACCTAGAAATTTTGGGAAGGTTACCCTAAACAAACAATTTTATTTTTTTTGGCCTTATCTTGCTTTATGCCACAACGATCTATGGTTGAAAAAATAACAATATCGAACATCGTACTTCTTCAATCTAGTTGAGTTAGCATTGTCTGAAAAAAACAACACTGATTGTTCTTTATAACAAGATGAAAATAACCTGAAAAATGCGTGAAACAAGAATTAGCCTGATGCAGTTTTATCACTTTATTCACATTGTGAAAATATTTTATATCCATTGTTCGATAACTCTCATTAGTTTCTCTTGATCATGCTTTCTGTCTTTCTTCTCCAGCGAACTTCATTTTCTCTTACCTCATCTGTCGTCTGTTGTTGTTACGTGCTTTCATTGTGATTAGTTCGTATCTGTAGATAAAACATTCTTAATACTTCCTCACTTTATGGAAAGTGTATCTAGGTAAAAGGAGAGGAAAGTCAATTTCTACCGTTCCATTCCTGGATATCGAAAGGAAAGAAGAAGAATGTTAATTCATTATAAAATATACAAATCAATATTCATCATTCTTAATTATGCTACAAAATATAATAAATATTACTTTAAATTAAAACATAAATAATTTAATTCATAACTAAACATAACGTACCAGAAGTACGACCATTTGTAAACAATAGTATTAACCTTATACAAAAATATACTATCAAAAATCACATAGATGGCTAAACTGTTATTATTCTTCTCCATTTTGTAAGACTAACTACATGTACATGTATTGTGAGTATTGATCAAAGGATTTATGTAATTGAGTGTCAATTCTATTGATGTTATGTCGAAGACTCAAATATTTATTGCAAAAAGGAGGATAATAACAAGTGTGTTTACTAAAATTGTATCGAAAAGGTTCTAAATATTAAACAAATTTAAGTAGTTTGTATGAATTAAGTGTTATTTTAGTTGTTTCGATGATAAATACTTGAAACTTGTGTATACACACTTAACTCTTGGAATTAAGCTGCGTGATCTTAGACAGTGTTCAGACATTCTTCAACTAAGTGCATTACACACTCTAAGTCAGATAAACGTTACACTATTAAATATTTAAATGATATTTGTATCAGCATCACATATGTTGTTCTTAAGTTGGAAACTAGTGATATAAATATTAAATACGTAGAGATAAAACTGTTAATAATGTTAAATTATATCAGTGCGATTGACATGTGTATATTTCGCTCATTAAAATATGCTTAAACCAAGTCTGAGTTTCACTCTCCATGGTGTGCTTTATACCCACTTGGGGCACAACAAGGAAATACTGACTTCTAAACTCACACCCCTGCTGCAGCCAAATTGGTAAATAATTCTCGATGTTTCAGGCATCGAATTTTTAAGGGTGAAACAAAACATAGTAACATTTCATAATAACTTTATAATGAAAGTGAATACATTCCAACGGCCAGATTACTAGATTCGACCACATTTCCAGGCGTTATTCCAAAGTGATGAGAATATGTTTCCTACGAAGATCCGAGAGCCAGAACCCTGCCGTCATCATTATATTATACTGAAATGATTTACAAAGCGCCAGATGCCGTTTTTTTCTCTAAGTGAAATTAGCACGCCAATCAAAATGAAACATATACCTATTAAAATATATTTCAATCGCAATAAATTCCTTTCGGTTTGTCTAGTCGGTTGGATGTGTTAAGTCATCATTAACAAAAAAGGCAAAAGGAGAATCAGTTATTGAATCACATTACATATTGTTTCGTTCTGACGTGCTTTTATTCTTGGAAAATTTCGAGTAACGGAAAATTTACCTTCACCAAACCACTGCGAACAAAGTAAATGTTATAACTCATACGTCACAAATTAAACGATTAAATTCCAAGCGACATGTATCATGAATGAAGCATGAACTATTACCGACTTAAAATTATCAATGGGTAGAACATTAAGTATGACGTTCAGGACCCTAAACATAACAGTTTTAGTCACGTTCGCTAATAAAAAAAGTGAAAAATTACCCTTATTGGTATATTTTGAAGGACAAACAAAAATATGCTATGGTTATGTATTTCTTTCATCAGTTAACATCTCAAAATTGCATCAATAGTACATTATTTATATTCATATTGATCTTCGGTCTGAAAGGATACGTTTCACACAATGATTTCCCACAATGACTGTGGTTTTAAAACATCTATACCACAGAGAGCAATAATGGAAGTTGAAACCACGTTAATCAATGTTCTCGCCCACGTACAAGTGTTTGTTTTATAATGAAACGAGTGTTTTAGAGCAGATATGTTTCAAAAACAAGGCGGCATACCGCAAATCAGCGGCGGATTTAAGGTCACCTGCAAAACTCTAAAGGGTATCTTAAAGACACGCGGGAAATGTTGGAAAGGTGCGCGGAAATCAATAAAAATATAATTGAGCTTTTACATGCTTACCCAACAAAATCAAATTGAGAAGTTTTGTACATATGATGGTATTTCTAGCTCACCAGAGCACAAACTGCTTAGCGTGAGCTATTGTGATAGGGTGATTGTTCGTCTTCTGTTGTTCGTCGGCCCTCGAATGTCGCCATCATTTTCCTTCAAACAACTTCTCCTCCTTAACCACTAGGACAATTTCAGCCAAACCTCGCAGGAATACTCCTAGGTTGGTCCTCATCCTGATTCCTTCAAAAATGTTGTTCCATGCAGAACTCTGGTTGGCATGGCCACAAAAAGAAAATAATTGAAAATCTTCGTCTCAGAAATCGATGGGCCTGATTTCAACATTTTTACACAAAAACGATCAGGTGGCACTGTATCAAATCCCTTCACTCTATATTGATTTGTAAAAGAACGTGGCCGCCAGTGGACGGGGCTACTTTTCACTAAATGTCCAAATGGGGAATCTTTGAAAATTTTCTCCTCGGACACCGTTGCCCTGTTTTTAGAATAATTTCACAGAAATGGTCATTAGGTGACCCTCTATCAAATTCCTTCACCCACTGTTGATGCATCAAAATATGGCCACCAATGGACGGGGCTACTCTTACATTTATGTCTATTTGGAAAACTTTGAAAACCTTCTCTTCAGAAGCTATTGGCCCGATTCCAAAACAATTTCACTGAAGTATTCCTGAGGTGACCCTCTTTCAAATTCCTTCACGCCATGTTGATTCATAAAAAAACACGGTTGCCAATGGCGTTGCTGATTACCACTTTATGTTTGTATTAAAAAGATGGTAAAAAGTAGGGTTCAGTGACATTTTAGAAAAAAATATATGTTTGGACAGTTATTGCCAGTAAGTGATTTTGAGATTCCGCTATTAAGGTTTAAAGCTATCTACATAATTCTGTTCAGCAGTATAAGAAAATCTCAAAGTTATCCACACATAAACAAATGTATTATGCAGTGTTCATGATTCATGTCAGCAAGACAAAATTGTTATTTTGAATTAAAAACACTCCTGTTAACGTTATCAAGATGATAATTGTTTTGCTGCCTTCACTTTACGAAAGCTGGTCCCGCCTTCCTTATCAATTTGGCAGCAAGAAATTATTTTCATCAGAAGACTCAGATGCAATTAATTCTGGGTACTTCATGTCTCGATGGCTTTTCTTGGTGATTTTTTTCAGTCTGATTTGCCTTAATTGAGAGCAATTTACAGAATGTTATATTTTTGAAGGTGTCAACGTGAAGTCTTACCGTGATTGTATGACACTTACCGATAAATTGTTTTGTAGAGTAGATGTTATAATAGAATAAAACCCAAAACCAATATCCTATCTTTGGTGCGTTATCAATTGTTCTCTGGACCTTAATAAAATATGCATTTATATGTGTCATAATAAACTGCTAAAACTTCAAATATTATGCTGTATACAAGTAAGATGTGCACGTAAATGCAAAAGTTAAGTATAACGTTTGATGTTAAGTTCATGGTAATTGTTATTAATGTTGTGTCTTGACTGATACGATTGAAAGAATGAGCCAAGCCATAAAATTTCAACGTTGAACTTGGTTTAACATGCACACAATAATCTTAACCCAACAGACACTTTACGAAACACACAACGACACAATACATTTATATATTATTGATATTATCTAAGTATTTATTAATGAAATTCAGATCAGCGCCATGGAATGGTTGGTGAAAACAGTTTAGTTCACTGGAGTTTTCATAACTCAAAATATGTATAAGTAAGAGCATAATCTAATGTTTAAGCTTCTTTTTTTCTTCAGAGACTTTAGCAGTGAGTTTAACAAAATCAAAACATCGCGATTGGTAAGAGTTTGGGTAGCAGCCTTGGCATGGACATTGGCAACTAAGTAAGAACTAATCCATCCAAGCAAAGGAATTATCTGCAAATCTCAAGAAAACAATTCACTAGAGTGTGACACCTATATAGGTCAATAAATGTGCATTAAATTAACCAGGGCACTGAAGTCGTCATTAAACAATTCAATAAAGGTAGAGCTCTACAACGCAGACAAAAGAGACACGTAGTATTAACATTCTTTGTCTATCAATTTATTGTTATCATTTTGTCTGTTTTTGTTTTGAGAAATACAATTTTAAGGGAAAAGTATGAAGAGGAACTATAAATGTCAATTTCTACCGTTTTAATCCTGGATATCAAATGGAAAGACGTAGAACGTGCTTTCATCAATGATATATGTAGCACAAATGTTCGAGTCAGGTCGAAATGACCAATGTTTCATATATTTCTATACATACAATGCAAGTCATATTATTCGGTATGGACGGACATAAATTTAAACAAATACTGTGATTCAACTTAATTAATGATTATCATAACAAGGGTATACAATGTAAAAATAATTTTTCATCATTATCAATGTTACTATAAAATATAGCAAAATAACATTTTCAATTAATACACAAATCCTTAAGCTCATTACTCAACTAAATGCAATAATCATTCTCCATTTTGTAAAAATAATTTTACAACATGTACATGTATTGTGAAGAATTAATATACATGATTTATGTTAATGAGTGTCTTTTCTATTGATATTAAGTCAAAGGCTCAAATATTTTTACCATATAAGTGAATGTGTATGTACATTGTACTGTAAGTCCCTTTTACTAGCCTACAGACTTAGGCGTTACACTTTAGGCAAATAAATGGACTTGTTGAACAATAGTTATCTACTCACCTATAATTAAAATCATATTCAATGATTTCATCTTTCTCCATAACATAGGATTTCTTCATGTTATCGATATGCATGTACTCAATCTATGTTATGTATCATCGGGTAACAACTTCAGTGAATCCTTCCGGCTCAATCATGATAATAACACTTGTGTTTAATAAATTGGAATCAGTAAGGTTAACAATAACCAAATTTAAGTATTTATATGAATTACATGTTCTTTTGGTTATTCCGAGGATGAAAACGTGACACGTGTGTATAAACACATGGATTTAGGCTACGTTAGTTTAGACTGTCTGTAGATTATAACGCCCTTATTACACTACACAGGCTTAGTCAGATAAGTGTATAATATTAAAATGGCATTTAATAAGCTAATATATGTTATACTTAATTTTCAAACTAGTGATATAAATAATAAACTCGTAGAGATAAAAGTGTTAATAATATTAAATGGTATCAGTTTGGGATTAAAATGTGTATTTTCGCTCATTAAAATATGCTTAACCAATTATGTGTGCTTTGCTTAAAACATTACATTTAGTGCTACTCTATATATTACAAAATTACTGGATAAAAATTGAATCGATTTAATTTAGTCTTTTAAAAAATGCTTTCTGAGTTTGAGTCCAGATTTAGACTTGTGTCAGTAAATATTAGTCCGCGACATTGTAAATAATGCGCAATAAATATCTGATAGTAGTTTGTGTTTATTTATTTAAATACGGTACACACAATACTTCCAAAAATGAAAATAATCATTTGATTCAGTATAACTCATAAGCGCTACTTTTACATTAAAAACATAGCGTTGTACACATATAATGGTGATCACCATGTCACAACATATAAACACGTCCGTGCAATGTGATCA
Organism: Mya arenaria; assembly: GCF_026914265.1. Lineage (NCBI taxonomy): Eukaryota > Metazoa > Mollusca > Bivalvia > Myida > Myidae > Mya > Mya arenaria. The sequence continues at coordinate 26,554,056 of NC_069122.1, forward strand.
TTCTGTTACAATAAGTATGTCTGCAATTTACTAATGTATAATTTCCCGGAATAAAGCTGCCTTTCAGACAAAGCTATGCTTACTGATATTTTGTACTTTTCATCGGGAATACGGAAGTTGAACCAGATGGAGAGAGAGAGAGAAGGTCACAGAACGAAATCGCAATTGCAAACTAGTTCTAATTGGAGGTCGAAATAAGACAAATTGGAATTTTCTTTTCTAAATTCCAGTCCCTGCTGCAGCAAGATTGGTAAATAATTCTCGAATTTACAGGCATCGAATGTTAAAGGGTAAAACACACCGGCCAAGTATAGTTGCCAGGTTTGTCTCTCACTGAATCTGTAAAAATAAGCCTGGAAGCCTGGAACAGTCCGCTGCCTTAGTGGTTATGTTATAGTATTAGGTGAATCAGACTCGTTTTCTTGCGTGTCAGTGTATCACCCTTAATATATAATCGATTCAGCCACGTTGGCTTATAAAAAACAAAGTGAACAAAATGCATGGCTCTAACTGATTAATCTAAACAGACGGATGGAAAATGATGATTGTGATTGTTTTTAGCCGATCAAAGCATAACAGTACACTGACCGTAAGTAAAATGGCGGTTTCCGATCAGTGACTATTGAGTGACTTCTTGCATAATATTTAAACTTCGTATGCATATTGCTCATGATCATTAGATAAATTATGATGAGTTCGGTGTAATTCGGTCAAGGGCCAAGATCATGTTGAGCATTTAAAAATTGTTCATTACAATAACTCGTTTATTTTAGAGTTATCAAAGACATGTACATTGGTCATGGACAAAAGATGATACCTTTTGATTATAGGGGTCAGTATGTTTAAAGTCGGGTCATGATGACCTTCACAAAAAAATCGGTTTTAGATCAATACTTTTGAATGGCTTAAAGAATCTCAAACTTTGTGTTCACAGTTATGATCAGCACTTTGATGCCAGCCTACTAAAGGTCACTGTCGTTGTTGCATATATTCAAAAATGGTTTAAGCTTTATAAATCATAAATGCTTGATCTTACACACTAAAACATGGTAAAAATACTGATCATGAACAGAAGAGGACCTATATTGATATTGAAGTTAAGGGTTGAGTTGTATTCACCCCCTTTAACAGCAAAATTGATACTAAATTAAGTTTGGCAATGATGCTGGCTCCTGATAGGCGATAAATCCAATTCGAGGAATTAAAGCCATACACAAAAATATTATCTAGTATTATGTCCGTTTTATCAAATTCGCAAGGCGTTCGTGAAGAAGTATAATATATACAAATGCTTGATAAAATTAAAGCATTAAGAAGGTCTCTTGTAACCATAACCAAAACAATTATACCCGAAAGGGTAGAATACATTTTGTTTTACACTCGCTTGATTACAACTAAAACTTAAAAGCAGATAAAGTCACAAAAACAATCTCTAAAAATATCAACCATTCTGCAGATTAAACACATTTCGTGTAAATGACTTGCATCCGGATTTCTTCTTTGATAAAGTAGTTCTCAAATGTAACAGACAGGTGAAATTTGCAACGGACTCTGCATGAACTGTTAGTATTCTTTTTTTCCTTCAGGGAGACAACATAGCAATCATTATCATCGAACTTTTATTTGTTTAATGCAAATCTCTGGGAAATAATTGACAGGATTGTAAACTGGCGGTAAATTCATATTGTCGGCATTGTAATTTACCACCTGTCAATCGGTATGTTGGTTGCTTACAGATGATGATTGTGAACGTCTGCGGTTTTTGTTTTTAATACTGCCTGCTGAAAGAGTTTAAGTGGTGCATACAGATTCAATGAGAGGAACTTCATTTTATTTTTCTACCATTCTAATCCGTGATATGGAATATACAATTAAATTGAAATGTTGTGTATTTTCGCTCATTTAATATGGTTAGAAAAGGACTCAAAACTGCATATCTCTATTTCTTTGCATCTTTCACACGTCATGGTCAGCTGTGCTTAACATATTATTACTCGAAAGTGTTGCTATTAATTATAGGTTATAAGTAAAATGAATGCAATAAAATTAGATTGTTTTGACATCATTCAAAAAATTATTTCTGAGTTAAACGCTAATACTTGAAACCGTTCGTGTAAAATATACCCAAGCCAATGTAAATAATGCGCGATGGCGGATTGTGTTCTTGTAAATGTCGTGCGCACATGCAATATTACAATTAAGGGCATTTATCATTTCTTTTAAGCTCTATTTTAAATGAATTCCATAATGACTCTTTGAACAAATATCAAGGTGAAAAAATTGTCACCACGTTAAAACACACGTCAGTGAAATGCCATTCCGTTATATTTACTATGTCTGATTTTAATTAAGATATTACTTTCCGGAATAAAACTGCCTTGCGATTTTTTTATGCTAACTGACATTTTGTGATTTCATTTTCGTCAACTTGAGTGTCTTTAATTACCAGAGAGAGAGATAATGAGTCACACAACGAAATCATTGCAAACTTGATCCAATTTGAGCTTTGGCCACATCAAGGAATAAAAGACAAATTTTAATTTCTAAACTCCTGCCTCTGCTGAAAAGTGATCGGTCAAAATACAAAATCAACTATTCAGCGGCAAAACACTTCGGCCACGTATCTGTCTCAAGTTTGTCTATTTGGCTGGAAGGCTTAAGAGACACAATGGAACGTCAAAATGTTTTTTATTGAAAGCATTTCATCCATTTATGCGACTTATCAGGACTCATGTGCATTACTCTTGCACGTATATAAATGTCGTTTTTGCGCCCTTATTGTACCGTTCTGGCGTGTTGGCAAAATTTTGGAGACCTCAAAAATTTGCGCGTTTGTCATGACAAAGAGATAAAACCCATTTATTTTGAAATCAGAAGGTCAAAAGTCAGGTAATAATGGCCTTTAAAATCATCATGGTTTCCGATCGGTACCTTTGAAATACGTGTTGAAGAGCTTTCATACTTTGTATGCCCACTCACAGTCAGATGATGATTTTGAGGCCAGTCGGTCAATAGTCACAGTCGCGGTGTTATTTTGTTCAAAAATAGTTTGGGCTTAATCAATCTTAGTCCGTTGCTCTAACATCCTCAAGCTTACTTGAAATACTGATCATGAACAGAATATATCCCTGTTTGAGGTCAGAGACCACGATAGTAGATACCCATTTGATATCACAATTGGTATGACATGTCTCAAAGGCTTTCTTAAATGCGTTCTCCCTCCTTTGCCTTAATAGAGAGCTATTAAATGAATGTTATATTTTTAGGAGTGTTATTGTGAATTTTTAATATGATCGAGAGAAATTATCAGATTGTTTTGAAGTGTCAGAGTTATATTAAATAGGGTAAAACCCCAAACCAGAGAATCGAGCTCTGGACAAATAAGAAGAGTTCTATTTATAGGTCACATAAAAAATATAAAAAATCGAATATTATGCTGTAAAAAGACAGTATGTACAAAGTTGTAAAATTAGATAGGTTTGTTTGATGTTAAGTTTATGGTTAGTATGGATATAACAGCTGTGAATATTTTGCATTATCCGTCCGAACAACGATGAAACAACAGGGATCAATGAAATGTTCAATTATGAACTTGGTTTAAAAATGCAAATCGAAGCAGACACAACACCCAACACCATAAGACAACAATAAATTATTTATATTATTAAATAATTATTAATCAATAAATGATCTGATCAGCGCCTTGGAATAGCCATTGAAAAACACTTCAATACAATGGGGCATTAAATCGGTCTACGTAATCAAAATCTCACAAACACCTGTACAAACATAATTATAAGTAAGAGCAAAAAATAAATCTGAAGTCCTCATCGGAGCCAGCATAAACTTAGAAAATAAAGAAAGACGCAGTGTGACCAAGAGAGAAAGACATTTCTTAATGATATGTGTTTATTATGTTACGTGATGTAACATTTCTTAGCCAAATTATTCACCCTGGTTTAATTAAGACCTTAAACGCGTATTAACGCGTAATAATATCACAGTAAATCTCAACTGTTTTTACATTTTGCAGTTCAGACGTATTTTGTGGCAATAACATGCGTCGGCAATTCTTCGTTGATAAAGCATTTCTTAAACGAAACAGACAGGTGGATTTATTATCTGACACTGCATGAATCCATTGTTTCATTAGAGGTTTTGTATTTCTGTTGTAACCTTTTGTGTTCGTTAAAGGCAACATATTTACTCTCATAGAATCAAAATCAAGGTAAGTTTCGTTTAACTTTTAAATCAATTTTCGAATAAAAAATATTCGGTATGTAATGAGACTTTGCAGAAAAGGGTGACAAACATCCTGCAAGTAAGAAGTATTGACACATGTTCTCTCCAATATCTTTATATCTGCTTTAGCACTCCCTGTTCTAAAGCGATCATCCGTATAATTTGTTTGTTTGTTATAAAACGGCCCAAAGACTTTCTCATTGCTTCAATCAACTTTGCAGAGGATTTCTTGCACTGGTACCAAGTTAAGTTTTGCTTTAGACACAGCAGCTACTCTCGAACTGAGTTGTGAATATTCAAGGTAGTTTTCATAATATCTTTTATCAACCTTGAAATAGTGTCACGCACTACCGGTTTATATGATGAAAACGCGATAGTACGATGATGAAAACGCGATAGTAAAATGTGAAAACACGACAGTACGATGATGAAAACACGACAGTACGATACTACGATGTTGAAAACGCGAAATCACGAAACTTGGATGGCGAAAACGCAACAGTACGATGGTGAAAACACGATAGTTTATCGCATTATCATCGCATTACTGTCGTATTATCGCGTTTTCGTTATCGTACGGTCGCGTTTTCACCATCGTTGTGTCATTGTTTTTTCTATATTTTAACACGTTTTCCATTAGAAAACATGAACTGTTCAGCAGTGTCGAGACAGCGAATATCACAATCAATGCCGTGACATGGGTTGTCAGCAACGCAAATTATTTAGTACTATAGATATAAATGCAAATGTGTTGATTAAAGACCCTGGCTTACTTCACCCACTACTTTTCGGGTTTCATTTAATTAACTTAATGTTCAAATTGTTATGAAACTACCTAAGTGAAATAAAAAAAATCAGCAGCATCAATTTACATTAACTTTACATATGTAGTGACAGGCACGTACCGGCTACAGTTTGGGGAAAGTGAAAATATGTTTTTTTGGAATCGATTTTTATTGCCAATAAGCAGAATTGTAAAATGGTCAAATCCTGCTTGTCGAACCTACAGCCTTTTAAATCGTTCAGCGCTTTCATTATATTAACAATACTCGCTTTTTGGGGAATCGGCGTGAGAATTAATTAACAAAAACTATTTTGGAAAGTAATGTTATTGTTTCATTATCTGTTTCGACAACGAATCGTTAACTATCAAACAGTCTTGTTATCCGAATAGCAAATTTTAATATAGTTCATTTGTTGGTTAACATGTGAAACACATACACCCCCAGGGTTGCTTAATGTGTATATCTATAAATAAATCATGTTGTTGTGTGTTTCTAGTTCATTGCGTACTATGGTTAAACCTTGTGCTTTTAAACGGGGTATTTGTTAAATATTTGGCTACTGAACTACAAGGGTTCACATGGTGTCTTTGGTTGACAGCTCTAATCGGATGACTTCATCGTAGCCCCGCTCTTTTTTTAAAGAGTTATTATGAACCAGGAACCTTCTCCTATCAACGTGATTCATCATAGCCCGCCCTTTTAATGAGTCATGATTGACCACTTATCGTAGCCCTTAGAGGCGAGTCATCGTAGCCCTGTCTCCTTTTAATGAGTCTTTATTAGCCACACACCATGGCCATCCATATCAGACATTTCGCAATCCACTCGTCAAATGTTTTCAAATGATCGCCAAAGCTCAAAGTTCAAAATATATTGGTAAAAGCGACATATAAATACCTTAAGTCATTACATACATGGTCGTGGAAGCATACATAATATAAACATATACACATATCACAAAGAGAAACGTGTCATATCATAACAGTGAAACACATATAGTACGTAGTTTAGAAACAGTTAGAATGATATAAATAAGATAAATGAAAAAGGGAAATAGTGTGTGTGTGTGGGGGGGGGGGGGTTACCGAATGTTCTTTAAAGAAAAATCATAATGCCAATGATAACGTCCGCTACTTAACTATCAAAGTCACAGGAATTGTAACGGGACCTGAAACTCTCACTGCGTACAATATTTTGATCACATACGTTTTAAGTAAGTAAATGATATGTCATACATAGTGGGTTTTTTCCATACTTTCATCAATAGGAAAAATACCAAATTAGATTATATTATGTTTCATTAATTACGCAAGGGTAACCTTGAAGCGTACTTCTTGAGAATTTCTTATTTCAAATTTCAAACAATTTTCCTTTGTTTTACACAACTTTAGCATATTATACATTACAGTTCAGCACACGCAGCCCACGTGTTAAATGGTCACATGTTAAATAATCAATAGGGCTAACCAAAGGGCGATTTCTGAACACACCATGGTATGTTTTATTACTATCTTCTAACCGGCCATTTAAAATACACAAATTGTTTTTTTTACAAAGAGTTAATAGTTTTAATCCGAAAGAATTAAACTGTTAATACACACTGGTAAAAGTGAAACAGTATTTAAAAGAATATCGTATTACGGCATATTGACATAACGGTTCAGGTGTATCTTGAGAATATAGCCCAGCTGCTTGCCAGATCGAGAATTTAGGTCATCATTCAGGTAAACATTTACACGGTTACTACTTTTACGAAGGTCTAAAGACAGCTGGTATAAAAAACCTCTAAAACTATGAAATATTAGGAAATCTGTAAACATTGGACTCATGTCGAGGTATTTAACAGATGAAGACATAGTTAAGTGTGTTTTTAACTTAACCTATGCGTATCCTTTGTAACTAATTTCAATTAAATCTGTATAAAATGGGTAGCAATATTTCTATAAATATAATAACCCTCCTTGAACGTTTAGCTTTACGAGTAAAGGAAAGACGAGGGCAGTTGAGTTTTCGTTATGGACAACTTTGTTAATGTTAGATGTTAAAATGTTAAATGTTTCAGTTCATAGGAAAGTATCAAAGTCAAACACAAAGTTAAGAAAGTCAGGGTCATCAAATTATTAGAGAATAATCTTGACGTTTCATAAGTTATAAGTTCACAATCAAATGTATAACCGGAAGTGCGCACTGTGTTTTCGGTAAGCATTTTGTTGTAAATAAACAATTTATCGTAAGATACATAAGCTGGTTTGCATTCCCGTTTGGCCTTGATCTTGTACACATATGAGCTGCTTCAGGCGCTCTTAGATGACGGGTGCTCCCTATCTGTGCTGAGTCCAGGGAGCCCTTGTCGAAAGCCGCCGAAAAGTCGGCTTAGGAAAATAGTTGAAAATAGCTTCTGTCATACAAGGAGCACGTTCCATCTTTATAAAATCATTACGATTTTCTATTTCAAGTAGGTCACGGAATTAGATGGTGAAATGTTATGCACAGTCCTCCGCGCGTCGTTCGTCCGGAGTGATCCGTTCAGTGCATGGAGTGGGATTCCAAGTACGTTATTTTCCCATGTAAAGAACTGATATTAGCTAAGTGCTTTTCAACTTCAGCGTTCCGTATGCATTCAGATTTAAACGTGTTACGCTTGGAAGTCACTACCTCTAAGTATGTGTGCTTTACCTGGCTATGTGTTGATAGTACTTGGGAGACGGAAAATGTTTGACATATGAATTGTGATTGTGCCGATGGTGCTTAGAAAACACCAGGTATTGGATATGTTCCTCAGGGTAGGTGGGGTGGCAGGTTCATCAGGGAAGGTGGGCTGGGCATGTCGATAAGGGTAGGTGGGCTGGACATGCTCATCAGGGAAGGTGGGCTGGGCATGTTTATAAGAATAGGTGGGATGGGCATGTTGATAAGGGTAGGTGCGATGGGCATGTTCATCGGGGTAGGTGGGATGGACATGTTCATCAGGGAAGGTGGGCTGGGCATGTTGATAAGGGTAGGTGGGCTGGACATGCTCATCAGGGTAGGTGGGCTGGACATGTTCATAAGAATAGGTGGGATGGGCATGTCGATTAGGGTAGGTGGGCTAGACATGTTCATCAAGGTAGGTGGGGCGGACATGTTCATCAGGTTGGGTGAGATGGACATGTTGATATGGGTAGGTGGGCTGGATATGTTCATAAGGCAATGTGGGATGGCGTGTTGATAGGGGTAGGTGGGATGGATATGTTCATCAGGGTAGGTGGGATGGACATGTTGAAAAGGGTAGGTGGGATGGACATGTTCATCAGGGTAGGTGAGATGAACATGTTCATCAGGGTAGGTGGGCTGGACATGTTCATCAGGGTAGGTGAGATGAACATGTTCATCAGGGTAGGTGGGCTGGACATGTTGATAAGGGTAGGTGGGATGGACATGTTGATAAGGGTAGGTGGGCTGGGCATGTTGATAAGGGTAGGTGGGCTGGGCATGCAGATAAGGGTAGGTGGGCTGGGCATGTTAATAAGGGTAGGCTGGCTGGACATGTTCATCAGGGTAGGTGGGATAGACATGTTTATACGTGTAGGTGGGCTGGACATGTTCATAAGGGTAGGTAGGCTGGACATGTTCATCAGGGTAGGTGGGATAGACATGTTTATACGTGTAGGTGGGATAGACATGTTGATACGGGTAGGTAGGCTGGACATGTTCATAAGGGTAGGTGGACAGGACATGTTCATCAGGGTAGGTGAGATGGAAATGTTCATAAGGGTAGGTGGGATGGACATGCTCATCAGGGTAGGTGGGCTGATCATTTTGATAAAGGTAGGTGGGAAGGACATGTTCATCAGGGTAGGTGGGCTGGATATTTTGATAAAGTTAGGTGGGAAGGACATATTCATAAGGCTAGATGGGCTTGACATGTTCATAAGTGTAGGTGGGCTGGACATGTTCATAAGGATAGGTGGGCTGGACATGTTAATTAGTGAAGGTAGGTAGGATATGTTCATAAGGGTATTTGGGATGGACATTTTCATAAGGGTGAGTGGGCTGGACATGTTTACCAGGGTAGATGGGCTTGACATGTTCACCAGGGTAGGTGGGCTGGACATGTACCAATGGGTAGGTGGGCTGGACATGTTCACCAGGGTAGGTAGGCTGGACATATTCACCATGGTATGTGGGCTGGACTTGTTCACCAAGGTAGGTCGACTGGACATGTTCATAAGGGTTGGTGGGCTGGACATGTTCACAAGGGTATGGGCTGGACATATTCACCAGGGTATGTGGGCTGGACATATTCACCAGGGTATGTGGGCTGGACATATTCACCAGGGTATGTGGGCTGGACATATTCACCAGGGTATGTGGGCTGGACATGTTCATCGTTTGTAGGTGGGCTGGACATGTTCACCGGGGTAGGTAGGCTGGGCATTTATACCATGGTAGGTGGGCTGGACATGTTCATAAGGGTAGGTAAGATGGACATGTTCACAAGGGTAGGTGGGCTGGACATGTTCACCATGGTATGTGGGCTGGACATGTTCACAAGGGCAGGTTGGCTGGACATGTTCTCCAGGGTAGGTGTGCTGGACATGTTTATTAAGGTTGGTGGGCTGGACATGTTCACCATGGTAGATGGGCTGGACATGTTTACCAGGGAAGGTGGGCTGGACATGTACATATGGGTAGGTGGGCTGGACATGTTCACCAGGGTAGATAGGCTGGACATATTCACCATGGTATGTGGGCTGGACTTGTTCACCAGGGTAGGTTGGCTGAACATGTTCATAAGGGTTGGTGGCTGGACATGTTCATAAGGGTAGGTGGGCTGGACATGTTCACCATGGTAGGTGGGCTGGACATGTTCACCATGGTAGGTGGGCTGGACATGTTCACAAGGGCAGGTTTGCTGGACATGTTCTCCAGGGTAGGTGTGCTGGACATGTTTATACGGGTTGGTGGGCTGGACATGTTCACCATGGTAGATGGGCTGGACATGTTCACCTCGGTAGGTGGGCTGGACATGTTCACCAGGGTAGGTGGGCTGGACATATTCACAAGGGAAGGTGGGCTGGACATGTTCACCTTGGTAGGTGGGCTGGACATGTTCACCTTGGTAGGTGGGCTGGACATATTCACCATGGTAGGTGGGCTGGACATATTCACCATGGCAGGTGGGCTGGACATGTTCACCATGGTAGGTGGGCTGGACATGTTCACCATGGTAGGTGGGCTGGACATATATTCACCATGGTAGGTGGGCTGGACATGTTCACCATGGTAGGTGGGCTGGACATGTTCACCATAGTAGGTGGGCTGGACATGTTTACCATGGTAGTTGGGCTGGACATGTTCACTATGGTAGGTGGGCTGGATATGTTTAACATGGTAGTTGGGCTGGACATGTACACCATGGTAGGTGGGCTGGACATATATTCACCATGGTAGGTGGGCTGGACATGTTCACCATGGTAGGTGGGCTGGACATGTTCACTATGGTAGGTGGACTGGACATGTTCACCATGGTAGGTGAGCAGGACATGTTTACCATGGTAGGTGGGCTGGACATGTTCTCCATGGTAGGTGGGCTGGGCATGTTCACCATGGTATGTGGGCTGGACATGTTTACCATGGTATGTGGGCTGGACATGTTCACCAGGGTAGATGGGCTGGACATATTCACAAGGGAAGGTGGGCTGGACATGTTCACCTTGGTAGGTGGGCTGGACATGTTCACCTTGGTAGGTGGGCTGGACATATTCACCATGGTAGGTGGGCTGGACATATTCACCATGGCAGGTGGGCTGGACATGTTCACCATGGTAGGTGGGCTGGACATGTTCACCATGGTAGGTGGGCTGGACATATATTCACCATGGTAGGTGGGCTGGACATGTTCACCATGGTAGGTGGGCTGGACATGTTCACCATAGTAGGTGGGCTGGACATGTTTACCATGGTAGTTGGGCTGGACATGTTCACTATGGTAGGTGGGCTGGATATGTTTAACATGGTAGTTGGGCTGGACATGTACACCATGGTAGGTGGGCTGGACATATATTCACCATGGTAGGTGGGCTGGACATGTTCACCATGGTAGGTGGGCTGGACATGTTCACTATGGTAGGTGGACTGGACATGTTCACCATGGTAGGTGAGCAGGACATGTTTACCATGGTAGGTGGGCTGGACATGTTCTCCATGGTAGGTGGGCTGGGCATGTTCACCGTGGTATGTGTGCTGGACATGTTTACCATGGTATGTGGGCTGGACATGTTCACCATGGTAGGTGGGATTGACATGTTCACCATGGTAGGTTGGCTGGACATATTCACCATGGTAGGTGGGCTGGATCTGAATCTTTCAAAGCCTTTGACTTTAAACAACATAGCAATATGTAAATATAATTTCTCCACGAAAATATTGTATTTATTCTTTATTTTCATTGACTTTTTTCCAGGGTTTATGAAGAATGTATTGTATACGCATAAGGTTACTACAAACAATACTGGTCAACATTTATTAACGGAAGTTGCAATGCTGTTGTAGCGCTTTCGAAGGAAATAAGTTGTTTGAGACATGTTCACAACATCAATAAACACAAATTAACTCTAAGCGAACTCCAAGATAGTCTTGTGTCATGAGTAAAACTTTATTTCCGACTCAGCAATATCACTGAACAGATCTCGCGCTTCACTCATGTCCGACTCTCGGTACGTTTTCACAAACTCCATAACCTCCCGTACACACTGAGCTTCCAACCGCCTCAAAGTCGCGTGCATCTGAGCACCTACGGGACTTCCTGTCTCCATCAACTCTCGTCCTTTCTCGTGCGCTCGATAAAGTGCGTGCCGTCGGTCTATGGTCGTCTGGAAAGAAGCACGTGGCGTGTCGCTGAAAGTGGACGAGACAGTCCACGTGCCGATGTTCGGGGAGTCACAGAAGATGAAGGGTTTAAAGATTGACACGTTGGCGTTTGGTGTGCCCGTGAACCAATGACAGCAAGGCTGGCTGGAGGTGGGTGGAGCAAGTACTGACACTTGACTACCCACAGTGAGCAACTCGCCAATGAAATTGACGCTGCTTTCTTCGTTCCGTAGGAGTTTAAATATATGGCTTATGTCTACCTTATCTGAAAACATCATGAACTAAACATCAGTACAAAGTGTAATTTATGCCTAATAAGTTAATGTTGAGCCCGATTACAGACATAACCTCTCAAATACCTGTTTCATTTATACAGGTGTAAGCTGGACGCTGAGCGATGTTATGCTTATAACCTCATGTACCTTAAATGAAACTTAAATGATGAATTTATTCAAAAAGCGTATTATTTTAATAGCTAATTTGGGCGAGGTTACCGTGTAATCATATAACGGTCACATTTTAGCATAGTATAAAAACGCTTTGATCACCAGCTTCAGCGAAATGAGAGGTACATTTATATTATTATTGTTTACATCAAAAACAAATTTGATCACGTGCATGTCTTAGATATCCGCCTAATTAACAACAGTGTCCATGTTCTTACCTTTAACGCTATGTAAGCTATTTTGAACAAAGTTTAATCTGTTTCCGGGAGTTTGTTTTTCAGAGAGTGATATTCCCGGGTAGTCGGCGGAAAAAGCCTTTGCGAAGTTCAGCTCGCCGTCGTCTGCTTTCCAGTATCCGCCATTTTGCGCCTGCGCAAGAATATCGGGAGACATAATATCCGCTTCTGTCCCTATGGTAAGACAATTTGATACGGCTAGAACACCATCTAAAAGAGAAACAGTTTATATTACAAGAACAATTTTCAACGACTTAGGTAAGTGCATGTTTGCCTATCAAACTTTCCTAATCTTTCGCATATAATTTTAATTTAATGGTTTGAGATTGTTAGATTGTCATAAAGTGGAGCCTAAACTATGTTAGGAAAACACACGGTAAAATCATGTGACTATATGTGTAAAATGTACGTCTATTAAAACTGTATTTTATTTTAAACATAAAGAACATAACTCATACGATGCTGAATGGTTGTCGCAGCGGTATAATTAATTTCATAGGAGAAGACGGTAATTACTGTTTGTTATTTTACGTACTCGTTACTTTCTTAGCGGCCCACATTTTATCAGCTGTCTCCAGAAGCCAGGCTTCCTGCTTGTCCGCGATCACAAAAGAACTGAAAAGTGCAATAGGGTCTTCTTAAATTAACCTGAATTAACAAATGACTGTCTCGGTTTATCACTGAATGGAAAATCGGCACAGTGCTGTTATTCTTATTAATAATAGAAACCTCAAATATGTTTCAGGTTTTTGTTCAATTAACCGAATTAATTCATAATAAAAATATTGCCACAGGTTCATATCTATATGAAAAAAGTACAGAAACAAGCTCAATAGCCAAAAGTTTAAACATAAACCCCGTTTAATGGCACATGGTAAACGCGAAAGACATAGACTACAAAAACAAAAAATCATAAACAAGAAACATGGAACAACAGCACAAAACTCCACAAACAACACAGTGCATTATATACTTTAAAAAAAAAAAAACTAGGTGTGTTTATCAAGGATTGTTATGTACCGCCTTGGAACGGTCAGTAAAATGTAAAATTACTGCGGTGTTATGTCAATTTAAGTGGTTCAATTTCACGTGTCAAGTCAAAAACAGAAGCTAAATTAGAGTTTGGCATTTACTCTGCCTCTCTAAGTTATTTTTGTATAGATATTTATATGACATATACAGAAACAAGCTCAGTAACCAAAAGTTTAAACATAAACCCCGACACTCAGAGATCCGCTTTTACCCGTGAAAAGTATATTACAATTTACTTCTGGCTCTTTGTAACGGCCTTACTTATGATATGTCCACTGTCCAAAGTTGTGGTCTTCACTGCAGATGCCGCCTTGTCCATGCGTCATCAAGAGAATGGAAATGACGTCAATTGCCTCACGCGCTGTGCTACTTCTCTCTAGTCCAAGTCTAACGGAACATAGATGTGATATTTATTTTGCCTTTTCGATCAAAGCTGCTTTAAGTTTATTTTATATTTGAGGCAAGAACCGAACATATGTTAAATGAAATTACAAGACCACAACCAACGAAGTAGTTTAGTTAATACATTTTTGAGCTTGGTTGCGTCGTTTAGACAGCTGAAAATAGATATATTAATTTTCAAATTGTATCAAGAAAAACTCTTAAACACCACAAACAACGTTGAAAACCCGCCATTTATTTTCAGAAGAACACACAGGGAAGCATACAACTACGTCGGTCGGACTTCACATTTTTAAGTCTAGCATTGTTAGGTACATTCGGATTATGTGATCATTACAGTACGACAACGATGATAAATAATACTTATTACAATATATATAATAATCACAACATTTCGCTAGATTCTAAACCGATTATGTTTCATATTATTTACATCAGTGTTTTAACTTGGTATCATCTTATAGGTACTCTCTTGCGCTCCAATCTATGTGGATTTTCATCTAAAAACCGCTCTTAAGATTCTTAACATACATGCTCTATGTTCTTGGAGCCATCCAATATGAACCTGACTCAAAAATTCATTCCAAACCCCTCACACGAGCAATACATCAACATCAACATTATCATATCGTTTTTACTTAAACCGAGTTTTGTTTTGTAAATGTAGCTTACCTGACCAGGTCCATTCCTATCAGTTTTTCCTCGTGGTCCCCGGGCCTACACAGGCGTGTCCAGACGGCGGTGTTACCTATACAAACACCGTGGTCATTAGCTCCCATCTCGGCGCCCCAGCACCATGCCGGCTTGCTCAGGATCACCCCTCGCGTCTCTGGGATCTGGTCCACCTCGATGAAGGTACACTAAAATACCCAGAGAAATAAATCCCTATAATTTCTTTTTCCTGCTTACTAAAACGTAAATTATGTCGTCAAAGTAAAAACACTCACTTTTGGTTTGGTATATAGTTTAGCTCAAATATATTAGGCAATATTCCCATGCGTACACAAGCAGTAGAACATATATGCGCTATATCCAAATATAAAGTTATAAATTTTGAAATTAACACTTCCAAGTTAATAATACATTAAATTGTGGGTGAGGAAAAAATAAGTATAGTGTAAATATTAATCCGTAATAATTATATTATTTTCCTTTTATATCTTTAGCCTGAAATACGTACATCTCTAGTTTTCTATTTTTATTGATAATTTCAAAGGTGAAAAAATCTTAATTAATTATCGATATTGATTATTTATAACACGCACATAGAAAAGCCAAATCTTTTCTTTTTTATTTGCAATTCCTTCAATCTGTATGAAGTAACTGTTCTTGCTATTGCATATGCATCAGAATATGTTTTTATAGTTTCTTGGAGAGTAAGACTCCATAGCGTTTACATTGAAATTCTAATTATTAAGTCTCCTCGACGAAATCGCAATCAGGCTTTGAACCTGTGTAATTATGGCGACAACGCGAAATACTGACCACCAAACGATCAAGGCTTCAGCGCTGAACTGTATATGGCATATACCTTATGTGAATATACTTAGGAATATAATAGATACTGCGAACCAACCTATATACACTACATTGCATTGTCGATTGGACCTTTGTTTAGAAGTATAATTAATAACACTATAATTGTACGCACGTGTAATTTGGTTCCCTTGTCATGACTGGCTGGCGGAACATACACGACTTCTTGTACTTCGGTCGGCGGTCGATCCGAGTTCTTGGCGAAGATTACCGAACCGTCAGCCGTCAAAGGAGGTAAGACCACTAGAATGTCAGACATTGTCGCCCTTTGTGATCCACCGGTAAATCAAGGTTGGAGATCTGCGAAAGAATGAAATACATGTATATCATGGTCATTCTTCATTAAGCATCAAACTGCATTTCGTATATTTACTTAAAAATATACATTTTTGAAATCAATATTCTCTAATACCAACGCAAATCTAACTTGATATTCCCTATACACAGGATTGTTTAAAGCATGTTATACCTGTGTGGTATTCCAATAACTGCATCTGGTGAACTTGAGTTTGTTGTTTTACAGTGATCGTAAAACTAAATTGTGTAAATAAAACAAATAAATAGTATTGTTTAAAGCTAAAACTTCTTTATCCTAGAGATGCTTTTGTTACACTGATAAACATTCCTGTAGCTTGAACAGTTACCGTAAAGAATCGGTAACGGAATGAAAGCTTTGACTTCCATACTAATAAAGAGTTAAATTAGACACAAAATCAATTGCTGGCAAAAAAATTGGGAATGGAAAATATTTAAGCTAAAACAAAATGTGTTTTACATACATGATATGGTGGTAATAATCTATTACAGAGAGTAACTACCAAGAAGAACTTGTACCTTTCAACATTTGGCACACTTTCGTTTTCTTTATACATTGCTTTTGAAATAATTACGAGAACAAAATAGAGAAAGACGGTGCTCGGGACTATAAACATGTTTTATTGTAAGATGATATTAAGAAACAGAAACCTTGACTAAATTGCAAAGTGTTTTTTTTTTCATAAAAACATAGGTACGAGTATGTTTGAGGAAAATACATGTAAAATTGAGGTCATGTACTGTAGTTTACTGAGGAGGTAATTGCCTAATGTATAAGGACACATAATTAAACTATATGTGGACCTTTAATATTGGCATAGCTCTGCATTTATTTAAATACATTGTTGAAGAGCGATGTATTGGAAACATAAACAGAGTTGCGTTTTTATAAAGCCCCGATCCAATCCCAATCTATTAAATAATATAGACGGAATAAGAATTGTGCTTGATAATAAATTTGCATAAATTGATAGTCATATGTTTGGTGAATACATATTCTTTACCTGAGTTTTTAATGTATCTCTGACAGAGAGGGGTAATTCTTAAAAATAAAAAATAAATGTTTAACACGCATTTGGTTTACAGAAATGACCTTTAAGTAAGGTCAATGAGGTGTCCTCGTCTCACCGCACGTTTTAATCGCGGCCACGATCACGGCTAGCACACTGAACTATACTCACGTTTTTAAATCTAATCACCGACCCGTTGATCTCGTTGAATTATTTTATGGGCTTTATTCAAACCTAACAGTACTAATAATTTCTCCTCAAGCACCCATATCAGGGAACGATCATCATCCCTTAACATCTGTGTTTGTTTCGATTCGCCATTTATGGCGATTACATGTATATATATATATATATATAAAGACTTCTGAGTTCTGCCTTATCCTTAAAACAATATCATAGTTTCCATAGCATCGTTGGTCTTGAGTTGGTTACAAATTTCGTTTTCATCACAATGTGTCAACGTTATGTCAAAATCTCTGTTATAGTTTGTGGTACACTGACCTATGTCATTTCCTCAAGATACACGCTATTTATTCCGTTCATAGAATGCCAAAAGGAAAAACAACACACGCAATAGACAGGCTTAGGGATATTCGAATAATTGTACAAATACCATGACGCTCAAGAGGATATCACTGACAACGTGTCCTATACTCGGGATATTACTTATTCATCAAGAAATGCATTAGGATCAGAAACGAAAATCAATTTTTAAAGTGGTGTTTTTGGAAACCACCAAAAATATCAATGGCTTACCGACAAAAGCTGACACATTCAGAAAAAAATACATTCACGAAAAACGAACGTTGAACTTCTATCAGCACAATTTTCCGTTTAAAGTAATGACAAAATAACAGGCATTTATGCCCAGGTATTGAGCACAAAAATTTGAGATAAATACATTTAAACTGAACTCGATGATGTTGAAAATGCATACTAAGAAAAAACATAAAATGAAAAATTATTCAATGTACTATCAACTTTCAGCTCTCAACATTTGTCCTTCATATACAACAAAACAGAAACCATGTGTCTGTCCTGTCTAAAATCACTCCTCTTCCTGATATGTAAGACTAATTCATTCTACGGTTTTCCGGCGGAATATGTCAACCACATCACATACAGCTAATACCTTTTCAATTCATGTAGCATTCATGTGAGTTTCATTGATATATATTTTTAATTTAAACGAACGTTGGAAATCACACTACAAGCAAAACTTGATAACGATGAAAACCAATCTGCTCATATCCCATTAACAGTTCAAGAAGGTATTTAAAATCCATTTCCGGACACAACAATTAACATTCTTATCGTTTCTTTAGGCGGCGAAGAATTTTAAGCACTATTTTAAAGCGATAGTTATGACTATGACGTATGATTAAATCAATAAATGGCGGACAAACAGGAAACGATAACCGTTATTAAAACTGCTTTGCATCAATGATTTACACTAAAGAAAGCAAAATGAAGGGAAAAGGCACCAAGAAATGTTGAACAGATGAATCGTTTGAATAATTGAAAAACATTTATGTTTTTTGCGTTGCTTTTGGAATATATGCAAATAGGCAGAAACTATTCTTGGTTGTTCTAGACTACTGATTATTCAAGTTGTGCCCAATATTGCCTACGCGTCTAACGAAGTTTCTAAATACAAATAAAAAAAATGATTAAACTACAATGCGAACTTCAATATATTGCTTGCTTGAACGCTCTGTTTTAGAATGGGCAATATAATTTTAAAATATTATTTACATATGGATGGCTATCAAACTTGCAGGATATATGTCCTTTCACTTTGTTATCAAGTTTCAATTGGTAAAGATTGGCTAAAATGCTCTATTTAGAGATTGGGAAAAGTGAAAACTTTGACTATTTATGATCAAGCATGGTTGAAATATTATATCCAAAATAATTTAACAAAGAAATTCTCATATTCGAGAGCGGTCAATGTGAATTTAGTCAAATTTGGTCATTTCGAGGTTTATAACTCTGAAACTTATAACGCAATGCGGCGTTGGACCAAACGAAGTCATAATATAACCCCCAAAATACTGTTTCTAAGTAAGTTTCAAATATTAAAACAAAGAAGTATTTAGCTGACCAAGCTACAAAGGCCATGTTTTCGCTACTTAGAAAAATAAAAAAACTCACACTACCATTTGATATTCAAATTGATCTTTTTGAGAAATGTGTAAAACCCATTTTATTATATGGATGTGAAATTTGGGGTTTTGGAAATATTGATGTCTTAGAAAGGGTTCAACTGAAATTTTACAAATATATTTTCAACTTAAAAAAATCTACACCAAACTATATGGTATACGGAGAAATCGGCATCCAGCCGCTATCAGTAGACATAAAAACGAGAATTGTATCTTACTGGGCTCGAATGATTGACAACAAAGAAAACAGTCAAGTAATGAAACTAAACTCAAAATTGTATGTTATACTTAATGAACTTGTTTCACAAAGACGTGTTAAATCACCGTGGTTCGAAAATGTTAAAAATATACTTTGCAATAACGGTTACTCGGGTATATGGTATAGCCAAAGTTTTAGTAATAGTAAATGGCTTATAAAGTCTATGCACCAAAAACTAAAAGACTGTTTTATTCAACAATGGCACTCTGATATTGACAGAACCTCAGCATCGAACTTCTACAAAATTGTAAAAGTTAATTTTGCACAAAGTAATTATATAAATGATTTATCATCAAATTTACTTAAATCATTATTGTCCTTTATAACCAGAAATCATAGACTACCTATAGAAACGGGTAGATGGAATAACACTGTCATAAATGAAAGAAAATGTGTTAACTGTGATGATGTTGGGGATGAGTTTCACTATTTGTTCAAATGTAATACTTTTTCAAATGAGAGGCACAAATATCTTAATAGATATTATTATAACAGACCTAATACTCAGAAATTAAGAGAACTGTTTAACAACGAAAACAAGGAGGACATTCGTAAACTAAGTATCTTTTGTCATAAAATAATAAATTACTTTTCAAGGAAAAATCAAAGTTAGAAACGAATTCATTTTGGAATAGAAAAGGAAAGAAAAAAAAAAAAAAAAAAAAAAAAAAAAAAAGATCAATACATCATAAACTCTTGATTAAAAGCACCTTTAAATCCTTGTGTTTCGGTTTCGGCAAGTTTCTAAAATAGGTGTGAAAATATCATATTATATATGTACGATACATCGACTAGTGAAACCTTGCGCGTGTGGACTGTCCGTACAGCTGGCGAAGCTAGTCGATGGTACAAATCTAATAAATGACTAACCAAATTTGTTGTCCACATTTTATCTTTTTTGTAGTAGATACTTATGCTAAATAGATATACTCACACCTATAATTTGTATTAGTTTTTTTCATAAAGCAAACAATCACTAACCATAACAATGAAAGTAACTAGTCAATTTGATAATTGATTTATTTAAGCATTATTTATTTTTATTTCTTTCACTAATATGTCAACATATGATATGTACACACTGCAAACAGTTGTAAATAGCATTGCATATATTTGTTAAATCATTGTTATATAACATGAAACATAGCTGTTTGTATACATCCTGTTTCATAATATGCGTTAAACAACTCATTTTCTATAGCTTAACACAGCGTTGAACTTGACGAAATTATATAATTCTTAAACTTTCATATATGTGGTATACTGTGGACTGGCCATACAGCTGGCGAAGCTAGTCGATGGTACCGCAATGTATGTCACATTTATATTTAATAAACGTGTTTATATTTTGCATACTTGCATGTGCCGATGCTGCATTTATGCGCGGCATTATTATTTCTAAAAAGCTTACTTATGTATATGTGTGTATTTTTATGATTCTCTATAACACTAAAGTGTTTGTTTGTATATAACATTCTATACTTATGTATAGCCGTTTTCCATTATATTACGTGATATGAACATTGTATTTGTATAAAATGTCTGCTTTTGTTTTCCGTATAATGCAGAACTTAGCATTTGAAAATAAAAGTTGAAAGTTGAAAAGTCTGATGAAGATTTGATAAAATACTCATCGACAAGTAGGAGAGTGAATATGTCTAAATTTGTCACGTCAAAGCCAATACCTCAATAGTGACTGGTGTCTGGCTGTTGTAATCGAATCGAAAAATAATTATCATATTCAATATGAATCGTAGTAACAGTTTTATAAGGGATATGTGCTGATTTCAGAGTACGATCGTATTTGACTGCAATAATATATATATATATATATATATATATATATATATATATATATATATATATATATATATATATATATGTTTTTTTAATAATATTAAATATGTTTTATCGATGACAACAAATAAAATGTAATACGATCTTGGAACTGAATTTAACAAAATTTATTTGCATTTGATAAGTTCTCGCTGAGACACCCTTTTTGGCGACACGTCCGCCCCACCAAGAGAAGTAATTGCTGCGTGGAGTTTGCCCCAAAAAACGCAAGCAGAAGTTATATTAACATGAAATAGTTCCACGCTCAGTGAAACTTCATGTATCTGAATAATTTTCATTTCATTTTTAAATAAAATCAACAAAAAAATAAATGGATTCATATAGTTTTATCAATATATATTTTTTTAATCAAATGCATTTGCAATCTTAAACAAATACATGGCATCGTTTATGGCGTTCAAATTCACATTGTAAATACACATTGGTTATTCAAAGACGGTATTCAATTTTCGTTTTGTTAATTATTTTTTTAATAACAGAGAACAAAGCAGTTGATATATAGTTGTATATGACCTTAATTTTGTTTTTGTTTTGTTAGAAAAAATGTTACTTTCCTTGCCATAAGTTAAGCCCCCTTTAATACACAATCTTATCAAATAGGTAAGTGAGAAAAAAAATAAGAGAAAATGCTGAATGTAGCTGAAATTTAGAGAAAATAATAGTTGTTAACCAAAATTAATTACAAACTGAATGGATTAATAAATCAACAAAATCAGTACTAAAAGATTGGCTTCCTTAATTATGAAGTACAATGCATGTGGCTTTATTCATAAGTCTGTCACTTAATGGATGCATATCAAAACCAGCAATGTCCAATAGAATCCATCAATGAAAAAGTTAAAAACGCTTCTATAATAAGGTAAGGTAGATATTAGAATGATTCTAATCAAAATTTCTTTAGCATTAACCACACTAATTTTGTTTCTGCAAACACAAAACCATTCAAATGTGAGTTTTAAAAACAAGTTCGCCGAAAATTTGTTGAAAGTAGTTCTTCTCAAGCAAGAGAAAGTGAAAATGATCGGATGTTATCATTTCACTCAAGCCAGAGTGAATTATCGAGTTATCATTCACCAATATTGTCCACTCTTTCACCCATATGCATGAAATAAACAGCTATCAATTCATGCAAGCAGCAACTAATTTCATAAATAAATATTTACAAGGGATATTGTACCTATCATAAAACACAGATATAACGAGATTCTTAATGGTGAAGATGAGTGTTTATGATTATTTGAACGTAAATGCGTTTCATTAGTCTTCATGTAAACATTGAAATGCCACTTCACTGACTTTGATGTTGAAATTTTATTTTGTAATAAACGTTTGCATTTGATCAGACAAAAATACAATTAGCTGTAGCAATCATTTAACAGACATCTTTCAGTCACATACAACATTTATTATAAATCAAAGTGCTGAAAGCACTGATGGACTAGGGCTTCATTTAGGGGAATGTTGACAACCATGTTCTAAGCATTGAAAAAAATCGGCTCACATTACAAGAGGTCACTGTTTAATGGGCTAGCTTAAACTTTTGACTTAAATTGCTTGCAAGCTGCAAAGGAAATTTGAAAAATCTCGTTAAGTGTGTGTAGAGTGAGGGGTGCGGGGTGTGGGGCTAAAGCGTTAAATCAGATAAAGTCATAGTTCTTTTGAATTTCTCAAAGTCGTTTAATCAGACTTGTACAAATTAATTTACGTGTTTGGCGTATGTTAAACAAAGTACACAAACTTCTTTAATTTGATCAGATCTTTTATATCAAAGGTCTGTTATTTGCAGTTTCAGAGAAGATTTTCAATGATGTAATTATATACTATGTAGAAAACCTGTCACCTCTTTTTCAGGGGAGCTTTAAACCGCAGGGCCATACTTTGAACAATCTTGTACATTGTACACGTATGTCAGACTGCATGCACAATGCTATTAGGAAGTACAAATGTAGTTTTTATTTGAAAAGTGAAGAATTATTTTCTCCCTCTTAATTAGTGGTTGGTATTCAATTAATATAAAATGTTACCATGATAACTTAGTGCTGTTGATAAATATGAGGCACTGCCTTCTGTCTCATGCTATTCTTATTACTGCTGCAGACTTTTGTACAAAGCAAGTTGAGTAGACTAAGATGAGATGAATATCGTTTATCAAGTATGAAATATTGAAATGTCTTTTAAATACTTTGAACATCAAATTTCATAACATGGTGTCAGCATTTCATCACACTGCTAGTGAGAATGGAATACCAAACATAATCATATTTTTTATTATATACCCATCATCAATCCACATGCAATACATATCACAAAACACTTTAACCCATATTCCGCTCCAGTGCAATACGGCCATATACCACTCTTGTGACGTCACGTCATAACAAGTATGTTACGCAATATTAAATTGACGTCATTAAACCAATGAGTGCATCCTTAAAATGCAATTTATTATGCAAAGATGTGGCTTCTAAGTGACCTAATCAGTAATGTATATAATAAAAGGATTATTAGTACTGCGTTTTGATCCGGATATGGCGGAATGTCATATTCGATTCTGGTAGTTTTTTGTAGATTTTGATTTTACTCGGCTTGTGCCTTGTGAAAACCGAATCTGCAAAAATCTACTTGAGTCGAATTCAACCTCCTGGATCAAAACGCAGTACTTATAGCCCTATTATGTACAAAACCTGTTACTCCATGGACAGAGCATTTTTAACCCACAGGGCCATTGTATCTTTGAACAATCATTGTATGCAGTACTTACAACCCTATTATGTACAAAACCTGTTACCCCATGGACAGAGCATTTTTAACCCACAGGGCCATTGTAACTTTGAAAAATCATTGTAAAAGACAACTACATGTGAGACTACATACAAGATGCTAAGGAAGTAGTTTAGAAAAATGAGAATTATTTTCTCCGTCTTAATTTGTATGCATTAGATAACTCAATAAATGCAGCAGTTGACCATTCTTGTATTGTCCTCTGTCACTGTCCTGATAGCTCCCTATCTCAAAAGTTGCAAATGGTTGTAGGTTCATGATTCCCTGGTCCAATATGTCATACAGAAAGAAGATGTTGAATATAGAATCAAGAACCTTTCTTTTCAGGCACTTCGAATTGAATAGTACTGTAACATTTGGAGTGCCTAGAATTTGTTGGATTCGTAGGCAACATGTATCAGGTGTTGCAGTACATTTGGCAAATACTTTTCACCCGTCCTTGTAAATCTAAAAAAACTTTCATTTTGCAAAAGTAGTTCATATAACTATAAAAAGGTTGCTAAATCAGAGTTTGAATAATTCTGAAAACTAGATGTGCCTTTAATTGCAGCAATTTGAACTCCAACTCATAATGTCAATTAAGCTGGTTAAGCAATACTGCAGTTCCTTGGTATGGGGATTGCTTTATTTACTTGAATAAACAAACATTTCTTGCATTGGATAGTACAATGTATCTTTAAATTGGATTGTAAAGTATAACTTATATAAATAAATATATATTCCTAACTTTTAATATGTAATTAGACAATTTTTCAACTGCGCGCCAAAACCCTGAATCTAAATACACAAGCTAATGCATCAGTCAATTGTAACCATGCCCCCCCCCCCCCCCGGTCCCGGAATAGCGGGGACTTTTATTTTCGGTCCAGCCAACCCCAGCTAAATTCCCCGCCCTGCGGAGATAATCTGGTGGTTAAGTCCCCACCAAATGCACCCGCACCCAAGGGACATTAGGTTAAGCCCCATCCACACTGTATTTTCCGGGAAGACCCGGCACTGCGGGGCCTACTGAAAGGTTAAAAATGGCCCATTTCGACAGCTATCCCCGGTATACCCCCGGATGTGGGAGCCGTGGTTTCAATTGACTGGTGCAAAAAGATCCTTGTGATCCAATTTCATGCCAAGACGATTTCTGTTCTAACATTGCCAGATTAGTTATTCTTAAGCATAAAACAGATATTTGAGAAAGACTGTTGTGAGGTTTAATCTTCATTACTTCACTATTCCACAACATTGGGTGATAATGGAACTTTATTGAATATTTTGATTTTAATTTTGTTCCCTAAACGCCACAAGTCAACTGATTAATACAAAATAATTCAATTCTATCTCCACAATATTCGGCACTGCATTGTTAAATAAAACTACTCTTGTAAATTATATAACCAAATACCTTTCCCTCAAATATTCCACAAATTTATATTGATATATCAACAACAATGCATCACCATACTGTATCTCTGACTGATTATTGGTTTTCATTCTTGGCTAGAAAACAAAAAGTGAGCACAAAGCGTCTTCAGAAAAAGAACTTGTAAAGTATGCACCAGTCAATTGTAACCACGCCCCCCCCCCCCCCCGCAGGGAACAGCAGGTACTTTGACTTTCGGTCCAGCCAGTCCCCGGTAAAATCCCTGCCCTGCGGGAACGAACTGGTGGTAAAATCCCGTGAATAATCCCGCACCCCGGGGATCTAAGGTAAGAGCAATTCCCTGATACAATTTGCGGGAAGACAAAACCACCGCAATCTCCCGGCATTGCGAGGACACTAGTTCTGGCTTCCATAACTTTAATGTTGATATTTTTTTTGATGTTTACAACACATTGAACAAGTCCAAAAAGGTAATATATACATGTAATGTGTTCGCTGAAGTTCTTTAGCTACGAGGACACCTGAAAGGTTAAAACACAGCCCTCCCCCCCAGTATATCCCAAGGGACCGTGGTAACAATTGACTGGTGCATTATACGAGAGGAAATCAAAATTGAGCAGGCAAGATTGTTTTACCTACGGCGATGGTTTATCACAATGTCATTGAACAAAATGTACTTACACTGAGAGTGGCTCCAAAACTTTTCTATGCACATAGGTTAACAATCATCTTATTCATAAGCCAGATGCTGTGCACATATTCATACATTTGGCTTCATTTAGAATGAAACTTCATAAATAAGTATGCGCATATTTGATAATTTTTATCTCCATTTTGCAAAATTGAAATCACATGATTTTATCAAACGAACTTGTATTGCTTGAAAATTTACGTGTCAAATTAAAAATGCTACCCACGGTAAGATGAAAATAAATCCGTTTGATGGTGGTAATCATTCAATGGCGGCTTTATTGATAAATTTCTTCAATAAAACACGTATGAAATTCACATCATCAGCATCCGGAAGTAGTGATAACATACATGTCTGAATCATTCCGCCGCTCTGATCAAAGTAAATGAGGTCAATACAGTAGACTGGTACCCTGAATTACTTTTCCTCAAAAATATAAAGTGATACAGGTACGCGGCATATGGGTTTTAGTTAACATTAATAGTATTTGAACAATAAATACCAAAAATCATGTTGTGTTTGAAAAAGTGCTTAGTGCCATGCAATGATTAGTTAAAAAATAAACTTTGTATCGAAAAGAAAATATCACGGAAACATGCAAATTATGTCGAAAAAAAGAACAGGGACCGACTTCGGATTTGTTTTATTAACAATGGATATCGTTTTTATAAATAAATACCAACATTCTATACAAAGGATATTAACTAACTTTCCTGGTTGTTTTCTACTTAGACCGCACACTTTAGCCGCTTGAATTCACAAGGCATTTCGAATGCGCGATGGGCACCGCGGTTATCTGATACTGGTTTCTTTACGGATAAAAGAGAAAGAAGATACCAGTCTATCAATACAGAGCATTGAACGCGAAAATTTCGATGCGTACTTTTCCAATATGTTCATATTCTAATTGCATATAATCTGACCGTATGCAAGAACATTCATGTAGTTAACCCGATTAACTCACTAGCTACGTATGAATCTCTTGTGCTTCATTAAAAGAACATACGGTTAGCTTGAATTGTTAGGAGAACTATTTTTATTGGATTTTTTCATTGTAATCAGTTCTGGTACTACTTTGATTATTCAAATTCGCTAACGGCAATCCAATCAAAATACAGCGTATGAATACATTACGTCAGTGAACCCCCAGATGCAGCTTGAGAATGCAGATATCGTGAGTATCGCTATGAACTAGGCCAAAAACGATTAAGAAACAAGTGTTTTGACTCAATATTAAACGCAATATTAATCGCAGTTTTCCAATATGATTTGAGTATAAGTGGGGGATAATAAATAAATGGTTTGCACTTTACACCAATCAATGCTGTATTCAGCTGAACACAATCTAACAGAACTCCCTCGGAAGCACACAATAAATCTACAACATGAAACCAGCAGTATTGATTTGTTTGAACACTTCCAACATCGCCATATGTAGCCTTGGGTTAATTTAGCATTCCCTTTCAGCACCATATACGGCCTTGGGTTAATTTAGCACCCCCTTTCAGCACCATATGCAGCCTCGGTTCGAATGAACGCTTCCTTACACATCCATAACTCCTCGGTTCGAATGGACGCTCATTTAAACAGTCATATGCAGCCACGGTTTGAATGAAATATTACAACGCCATTTCAGCCTCGGTTTGAACGAACACTTTCCAACACCGCCATATGCAGCCTCGTTTTGAATGAACGCTCTTTAGCACCGCCATATGCACCCTTATGGGGCTTTGGGTAGAGACATTGTTGTTACACGACCAATACTGTGTAATAAAAGTTTAAATCCAACCGCACACGCTGCTGTCATACTGAATTTTACTGCTTCTATCAGAATGTATTTAATTAAAACTCAATTCCAATACAAACACATATGCAAGCACTGCGTTTATATGTCATTTGTATTGTTTGCTTAAGTCTGTCTTTAAAAGGTCAACGGACACCACTTCAGCTATTTCACAATCAGATATGTTCGGCCGCAGTACTAACTGCAAAATGACATAGTATTCCTTCCATCGAGAACATTTGATCAAAGCAATCTTTTGGTAGAAATATCATCTGCTGTTGATGCATTTATGCACAGGCTAATTATAGAATATATTATACAAGCTATGACATTAAAACGCAGCTAATAGATCTAAAATAGAACTTTGTATATAAAAGCTTCGACCCAGAGAGAAGTTTTACCATTTTGTCTCAATAAACATCATGTGTGATAACAAACTTCCAGTGATAAGTATACCGTGTACATTGCTAAAATCCACAAGCATGAACTGCAATGGTGTTTAAGCAATAAAGCAACGAAATAAACAAATATTAATTGCGCATTTTCTTCAATAATTATATGTCAGACATAGGAAGCAACAACTTAGGAATCGTGTTTATTGAAATGAAGATTCAATTGCTTACAACATTAGAATCTACGCTCCACCAATGGAATCACGGGCGGACTTGGTCGTTAAGAAACCATCTGACAAAAAGGACCACCAAAGCTCTATTTAGTCATTGATATTGTATTGCTTACTTGGCGTGGTAGTTGCATGCGCAGCAGCTAGCCAAAGGCACAAGTGTCAACCACTAACAAGGCTATTATAACAAATAAGTCGACAGCTGGGCTTCGCCAGGCTTATACCGTTTGAACGGTTTGATAAAGCAACAACTATAAACATTTAAATTTTACTTAAAGGTCATTTTTAGAATTTACCTTATAACGAATCGGTGATGTAATTATTGAAGCAAAGTGAAAAGAATGTTTTCATCTGGTCGCAAAAAATGGCCATTATGAAAGTGGCAGTCATTTTAGTTTTACTGAAAAGCAAGTCAAGCTGTGTCGACATCGTAAATATCGTGACCACAAATAAAACCTCGGTGGTTGTGGTCACAACGCAAAATATTAACCACGGCCAGTGACTGTATTGCGGAAGTTTCGTTTACCCTGTATGGATAGGTTATTCATCTATTTTCGTTTTGTTTAAACGAAAAAGGCTCAACACGCCTTCGGCAAACACAAAATCTTGGACACGGTTCCCATCCGCACGGTAAATAACATATTTCGCTAAACAAACAACTATCAGAATAAATTGCCCTGTTTTAGAAATTTTTTTATCAAAAATGTAGTACCGTGCTCGATATCAATAGTTTGGAC
This sequence comes from Mya arenaria, assembly GCF_026914265.1. NCBI lineage: Eukaryota > Metazoa > Mollusca > Bivalvia > Myida > Myidae > Mya > Mya arenaria. The sequence goes on from NC_069122.1 coordinate 26,583,179, forward strand.
CTCCAATGGCAAAGTATTTTGGACGCATGTGAACAATGGAAATTTACAGAAATTATTTTTTGTTATGTATGCTTAAGTTGTTCTTGTTATTGTATGCTGATGATATTGTTATGTTTTCTGAGTCAGAGGTAGGACCACAGAAAGGGTTAGTATTATTAGAAGCTTATTGTGATAGATGGAAGTTAAGTGTAAATTCTGTGAAAACAAAAGTTTTGATTTTTAAAAAAGGAGGAAGACTGAGAAGAAATTTAAGATTTTTGTATAATGGTCAGGAGTTGGAAATAGTGAATAAATGTACTTATCTGGGTATTGTTTTTACACCTGGAGGGTCATTTTCTACCACGTTTGATACTTTATCAGGACAGGCTCTTAAAGCGATTTTTAAACTAAAAAGTTGTTTAACTAAATATCCTACTCTGTCAATTAAGCACAGATTAGACATGTTTGATAAACTCATTTTTCCAATATTAAGCTATGGTTCGGAGGTATGGGGACTACAAAATAGTATACAATTAGAAAGAGTACACCTGAGTTTTTGTAAGGATTTATTATGTGTTAGAACACAGACTCAAAACAATTTTGTATATGGAGAGCTTGGTAGAACAACATTGTTAGCTAAACGTTGTACAAGTGTAATACGATATTGGATGAAAAATATTCAAATGGAGACTATTAGATACGTTAGGATAGTGTATGATCAAATGTATTGTGATTTATATGATACTCCAAATTTTAAATCATGGGCTTTTTTGGTGAGGCATTTACTCCAAACCTTAGGCTTTAATCATGTTTGGATGTACCAAGGTGTTGGAGATGTTAACTTATTTATGTCTACAGTCAAACAACGAATAACTGATATATTTATACAAACGTGGATATCCGAGTTAAATAATTCTACTAGAGCTAGATCATACATATTGTTTGCAGATTTTAAACTTCAATCTTATTTGTCAAATGTTAATATAGTAAAATATAGGTCTGCTTTAACGAGAATAAGAGTATCTGCACAGACGAATTTCATTTTATTCTTGAATGTCAACTGTATAAAGAACTAAGAAAGCAATACCTGAAAAGATATTATTATACTGCACCGAACATACCTAAATTTATTAAATTATTTAAATCGCAAAATGTAACTGTAAACAGAAACCTTGCCATTTATGTGTATAAGGCAATGGAACTAAGAGAAAGATATTTATTGTATTACGGGTACTAATAATTTTATTTGTTAACATTAACTACTTCACGCTTAAATGCAAGTTTATTGATGATATATCATTTGGTCGCATGATTTGATGTATTTATAATGTTAATCAGTTGCTTATATGAATGTATTGGACCTTGACTATGTTTAGAAACATGTTTCGTAATTATATTATGTATACGCATGGGCATTTTTGTCTAGATGTATTTGGAAATAAACTGTAAAACTGTAAAAAATGGCTGTATAATTTAGCAGAACGGTACAAAGGCAAGACTGACTTTATAACGATATCTATTTCGTTAGCATTCGTTAGCATTCCTTATCTCTTTAGATTATGTTTAAATTATAGCATGAAAAAAATCCAGACTTCAATGCTGCAATGATTTTCAAGAATATACATACTTTTGCCTAGGACATCAAACCTTACGACCTTCACGGATTGTCTTTCAAATCCAGACATCGAATTTTGGTTTTCTGAATAACACAATTCTGATAAAGCCCGTCATAGCGTTTTGACTGGCTGCACAAAAACAGCAGGCATCCAAAACCTACCTGCACAATATGCGTCATTCTCATATAAATACGTTAAATTAATGAGGAAAAAGCGCCAATGATATTTTGCACTAGCTAGTCTGTAAAATAGGCAAACGGCCTTTGCATGTTTTCATAGTGTGGCGCTTCGTTTCGGCTTGGAGAGTAATAAAACGAAGTTGTTTACAAAAGTAGAAATTGAATTATCGAGAAATGCTTTAATGGTATGTTCAAAGACTTTATAGTTGACTTAAAATGTTATATCCTTTTATATTGTCTTTGTTGTTGAATGATATTTTAAAGTTATGCCGATTAAAGATATGCTTTAAACAGAAATGACGCGTCATTATCGAAGGATATGCCATCAACAATCAAATAGCCTGCGATTCCGTTCCTGATATTTTCTATGTCATTTAGGAAGCATATACTGCAAACTGCACGTTGATAAACAAGTTCATCCACGTGTTTAAGTACCATCGTAAAATGTGCAATCAACAAAAACAAACAAACTCACTTCAAAAGCATCGCGGTTTAGACAAGCAAACATTTGTCAGTTTATAAAGGAATCTTAGTTCATAAAATGTGCAATCAACAGAAGAAAGAGCCAAATATTCAGGTAGTTTTCAGTTGCAGAAATTGGCATCTCGTTCATTTTGTGAATCTGTTTTCCCGGGCTTTTATTTTAGTCCATTTTCTATGTATTACTTTTGACTGCATGTGACCACTTCCAGACGCGTCAGCCGAACACTTTGTTGTTAATTATTAATGTCTTAGATACAATACTTGTCTTATGGATTGTAACTCATGCTTACATCAGACAGAAACCGAAGACAATGTTTGTTTAACACCATGCTGTAGGGTTTTGAGAGTCCTCCCCAAGAAATGAGCATTCGATACGGGGATATCTTGACTATTTTACAGAACCAAAAAAGTTTGCAAAACATTAAGTTTAAGAGTAATAGCAATGATACCAATGACTCATATGTAAGATAGTTTGATAGTTCATTCGCAATAAATATGTTCAATACCTATGTCATGTCCACGAAGACACAAGAAAACTCACAATATTAACTATAAACGAAAAGTCATAAAACATTTTACCAATCGAAACAATGATTTTATAAATTAATATACATTTTCGACTTGTTTGACAGTAGACGACAGCGAAAGGAAAGTGTACATTAAATGTCTATTTATATGTTTATAAACATATAATTAAACTATAATAGTTATATAGCACGTTTCATAATTTGAAAGTATAATGATTATATATGGCCAGGTTTCTTTTGAATTTAACATTATCAGATTGCATTATTGAACAATTGATACATACATTTTCAAATAATATTTATCAATATTTGTGTTTAAAGACATTATACAGAGGACATTCCATAATAAAATGACAATTATTTTCTAAAACATTGCATAAAATTCATTTCAAGAGTTTAAAGAGACTTTTGCAGATATTCAAATGAGCTCTCTCCAAATCCAAAGAATTAATCAGTCACCAAATTTCAGATCCATAATTTAAAATTGGTAAAATAAATTCATCAAAAAATCAAATTTATTTAGCGAATACCATGTCAGATATGAATTTAATTCAAAATTGCTTGTGCTTGTACTGCTTATATTTCAAAAGTTGTTGCAAATGAGCCTCTAGTTGTTGAAACAATGCATAAGTATGTAAACTGTTAAACTTTTTCTATTTCTCTCTCTCTAAACATGACATGCGCAAAACAATGAACAATTAAGTGACTTATTATAAATCATGTGATCACATATATCAAATACCCCCGTCATTATAAAAAGTATTAAAATGAAAAACAAAGAGCATCAAGACATGCATAATAATACACAATTGTATATTAAGAAGCAAAGGGTGGGATGGAAAGGCACCAATTTTCAAAGATGTGCCTGCTGCCGCGCGTGGAAAGAAACTGACCTCTGAGAAGCAGCGGCTCACAGACGCCCCGACCTCACGTCATGCAAGGCACTCACGGCCGGGGGGGGGGGTGCCATTTAAATCAGTTTTAACACATGTAAAACCTCACTTATAATATTTACATATTTATTTTCTTTTTTTACTACAGAGTGAATAATGTCTTAATAATGCAACCATTGTAATATTATACCGTCATGCATCTATGTTAATAAAGCATGTTTTATATTAAGCACAGTACACTGTGATAACGTCGTAATTAGCTCATGTTTATTTGTTTCATTTTCCGTGTTTGGGATTGTCGTTTTGTTGATGTAAAAACCGCGGGAATTTCTTTGAAAACTTCTACATTAAACGAATATATAGATGGTATCACAGCACGTTTATGTAATTTCAGAGAAACAGAACATTTTACAAAATGATAGAACGTGATATGTTCAAAACAATATCAATGGCAATAATTACTTCATCAGTGGCTTATAAAACGCTTGGGTAATCCCTAGAAATATTTGAGGTTCCAGAACAGAAACTTCTTCAAAAGGCAATCGTGTGTTTAGGGCGGAGTATCATCGCAGCTTATCTCCGAAATCCCTGTTCAATTTTTAAACAGTAATAGTTGATTAATACTCCTTGGTGTCTACAATAAACAAATACACCGCGGCAGGCAGAAACAAGTCGACTTAAGCAAGAATTTGGCGTCGTCTAAAACTTTAAGGCGACGCCTATGTTCTGACAAGATTTAATGGTCCATGGGAGAGTTAACTTTCTGTCTGTATGGATTTAGTTCATGCTTCATTTCACACTAAAAGTTAAGCCATTTGTGGGTTACTTGCAATGAGGGATACTTGTGGGTTACCCGCCCTCGCTTTATTTGCCACTAACAAAGAGAGACAGTTGTTGGTTACCCGCCCCTCGCTGTAGTTGATACTTACAATGAGGGATATTTGTGGGTTACCCGTCCCTCACGTGAGTTGACACTTATACTGAGGGGTATATGTGGGCTACACGCCCTCGCCCTAGTTGACACTTACAATGAGGGATATTTGTGGGTTACCCACCCCTCGCGTGAGTTGACACTTACAATGAGGGGTATATGTGGGCTACACGCCCTCCCCTAGTTGACACTTACAATGAGGGGTATATGTGGGCTACACGCCCTCGCCCAAAAATGCTACTGGTTGAGTTTCATTTAAAAAGTAAAAAAAAGGGTTAATTTTTAATATTTCTAATGTTTTCACCGAGATCTTTTTATACAAGAAACAAATTAATAGAATTGCTATATGATCCTAGCAACCCATTATATATCATTTTATAATTGTAGCGTCATTATGGCGTTATTCAAAAATGTAACCCATGCAAAAATAATGTAATGGTTAATCAATAAGAATTGAGCATAAATACTAATCTCGATTTTAATATCTAAACTGCTATAACACATCCTTGCATCCTAATGATAGATAGCTTACATTGAAATAATGCGTATGTTTAAGAAACTATTACTATCATTCACGTTGTGCTACAGTTGTCATGTTCATAATATTAAGCTCTTCAATACAATTGAGTTTTTTTCTCTTTCCATGTTAATTAGATTAACTGAAACCTCACACATAAAGCATCGGGCTTTAGACAAGGCAAACACTCGTCAGTTATCAAAGGAATCTTAATCCAATATTCTGGAATTGAAAAACAGAAATGTTCTGCAGCATTTCCCGAAACTCTCAGTATCCAGAAAACGTGGAATACAAAAACACTACATGGTAATGGTCTGCGAAAAATGTCAATTACCAAGTCAATTTTCCTATTATGAAGACAAAATAATTTTAACTGTAATTTTGACTGCAGGTCAAACAATTCTTAAGTATATTGATACGCTGACTTTACTGAGGAGAACACTATTAAAATACAAGCGTTATAGTCGTTATTAGCAACATGGATTCCATCAGAATGTATGCCTGAAGTTGTTCATTATTCTCCACGTATCTGTTAGAGCCCATCCTCATCATACAGAACAAAATATGTTCTAACTGATTTAGAATATAACGTGTTTTCAGTATCCGGGAAACGACATTAAGACGTCATGCATGTTCAGTTTTTTTTACTATTACGCGTGGTGTTTATATAAATCGTCGGATACCATGATTAGTATATTTATCCGAATAGAGTGTTAAGGAGGTGTTCGCATGTGGATGTGTACGTATATTTTACGACGCCACCGGATATTTATCGATCGCCGTCAGACCGAGTGAGAGCATAAGTATAGATACACTACTCTTTCACGTACACCAGTGTATAGCACACAAACGGGATCCCCGTTCAATGTCCCTTTCCTTAAGAAGGATACTTTTGTCAGTGCTTAGTCAGGGGTCCGAATCAGCGAACCCTAGATAGACAGGCAAGTGTAGTAACAATAAACCACGGAATAATGTTATACATATTTTGCCCCCACTGGATAGCCGACGATGCTGATTGAAGGCCTATAGTCGATTTCATTGGCTGAAAATGCAGGTTATATTCTAGATAGTTTCAGTGTACAATATATTAATGTCTGAAAGACATTTGGCAAAAAGAAACTATCTGTCCAACACTGCTATGATAAAAAGTATCAGTCTGGCATCCATAGCAACTTTATCTTAACAAGAATTTAATGTTGATACCAATCAATAACACGTCAGATAAAAGAAATATTAACAAGATCATCATGCACCTTGGAATATTACAAATTTCGCAGGTATTTAACTTCAGTCTGCATTTTTCCACGAACAGATAAAAAGAACAGCATAATATTGACACTCAACACTAACAATCCCGAAATATGTAGACCTTACCACTAAATTTATCAGGAATAATGTTCATATAAGTTGTACTTGGCACTAATTCTCGTTTATGATATACATTGTGATGATATTTCCTCAAAGTGTGCAGATTGGTTTTCAGCGTTTATTATGAACAGTTTGTCTGCATCTGCGCTCTTTGTCTACAAAAATGTGATAAGTTTCCGCTTAAACTGATTTTTTTACATGTCAAAGTTAGTCATGTTTATTATATTTTAAAACATGCAAGAATATTTTAATGCCAGTAAGAAGAGGAGTGTCTGTGCACCTGAGCTCTTTGTCTGCAAAAGATTGATAAAGTTTTCCCTTTAAACTGAAATGCCGTACAAAGCAAAATACGTCATTCTTATTATCTTTTAAAACATGTAAGAATGTTTTAATGTGAGTAAGAAGAGGAGGCAGCCACATTCAAACTAATCAAGTATGGAGGCTACTAGAATTTAATTTATCTATCCGTCAACGACTATATATGCAACAATAATTTGTGGATGTATTGGAAACGATTGAAAGTATATAGCTAACATATGGGTAACATATTGCCAAAAGGTACTCATTTTGGTTTCAATATCATATCTGAACAAAAACGGGAAAGTTATTGTCACATTTTTGAGTGATATGCATGTCCGTCTAAGGGAAAATCGAATTCAATATATCATCTGTGATAATCGGCAGACAAGATTTATTTAAAATAACTCATGGATTTGCCTGGGAGACTGCATGTGAGCAGCTGACATAGCAATAGACAGAAATTAATCCAAACGATTATGTGTATTCTGTGAGAAGAAATTGAAAGAGGTTTAATTGGAGCCTGAAGCGTACATTTTTACTGTAGGAAGATAAAGTGATAACAAATAGACAATTAATGAGTTTTTTTCCTTTAACATCTTGAAATAACTTGTTTAACCACTGTTCGCTTGTTCCAACAAGACAGATCTGCTTACAGCGAGGTGTATTTCCCTGAGAAATACTGCTTCTATGAGGCAAGCGAGACAGATATCTACTTTCAGCGTGTTGTATATCCCTGAGAAATACTGCTTCTAAGAGGTAACAATTCATGTTCAGCAAATTAGAAGGTTACACTGTAACGTTAAACGTACCATTTGGAAATATATTACTCTGGTCGTGCAACGACTACTTACTTCACTTTAACGGCAAAAGGGTCACATAACCGAATGCTTTACACATGAGGTTGTATAAACTTTATTACATTTGACAGCAATCATACTCCGAAAAGTATTAGATACATTCACTGCAAGATATACTCAGTAAATACTTTCTGTTATTGGTTCAATATGGTTTTAAACTTGCCTACATTTATCAGGTGTTACCTCCGTTAAACGTGTTAATGATCATCCTTACATGTGTGTAACTGTTTCGATTCTTTTTGTTTTCACATTAAATTTCCTCCATGGTCAGGGCGGGTCCAGACATGATTGAAAGACTTTCTTCGTATTTATTTTACATATGAATTGCACAATTTCCTACAAACGGTCAGATGAATAACGAAAAAAATGTCCAACGATATCAAGCCGTTTTGCAGTTAAAGTAAGAGTGTGCTACACGAAGTAAAAAGCTACGAAAAAGACCAATCAGAATGAGATTTACTATTTTTCTTACTTAATCGAATTGAAACCAGTTGGTTCAACTTTGCAGTTATATCAATTGCATACAGTTGATGTTAGTTATTTATTTCTGGATTAATAACTGTTCTATAAAAATTCCATTTGGTATGTTAATTAACCAAAAATCCAGACTTCAGCTGAGACACCAACGCCTTTCATTGAAGAAACAAAATCCCGAATGTGGAGACAGTGGGTTCACTGTTGTATTATTAATGATAAGCTTCAAACTAAGCGGAACACGTCAGACAGTTACAATAACTGAATATTTTGGCACCAAATAGGTAAAGTGTTGTTATACAGCTTCACAACAACACAGTGCTAAACAAGAAAAATATATACACTCTCGCTTAGTTCACACTATCTATACACAAAATAGACATAAACTGACCATGAATACATCTTTACATTTTAGTAGACAATAACGAAGATTACATCTATACATCTGAGAAGACGCTGCCTAAGAAAACACGAAACACAATTGAGAAGATACACCAAAGAATATATATTCACATTTTAGTCTATTCTTCCCAAAAATACAGCTATTTCATTTGACTTCACAGTGTCCCAAAATGCATCAACATATCTCACTACACACAACCCATCAACACATTTACACATTTAATAAGACAGTGTACAATAATAGTTCTACAGTAATTTGAGAACACATTGCACAAGAACATATCTACATATTTGAGTACACACAATCTTTGACTGTTGTTGAACTGTAACCGATACATGATTAACAATAGAGTTCGTTGTAACGAGGCGTAGGAATCTGGCAGCTATTCAATATGAAAAACAACTTGCGTTATGTGATGGGTTCTCATCGAAAAAGAAAAATATGTGCAGAATATACATTGTACATGAAAATAAAAATGCTTCGGTTATACGTATTTTTATTTGCCATGGTCTAAAGAAATGATGCCATTATTACTCCTTTTTGAATTGAGAATAAGGTTTTGACAACCATTTTTGAGAGAAAAAAGAAAACAGCTGTGAAACTCCTTAATATAATCATTTTTGTAAAATCAGCACATTCTAATTAGAAACAGTTAAACTGAATCAATAATACCAATATTAAGAAAACAAAATTTGCTTTAAGCTTTTTTTATCTATGTTATTATTAAGACTTGCAACATTTCAGAAAAAAAGAAATACCATAAAAAAACAACAATAATAATAACAAATAAAACAATAGCATTCGTTTGTATTATTTAATATGTTACATTATACATACATTTTATTTTCCATTTTCAATAAACTATATATATTAAAGATATGTCAGGGTGAGATATGTTCGATTTAGTTCCAATAAAGCTTCAGAAATCCTGGTAAATTTCTAATAAACGTATCATTACTTACCCTTAATAAAAAATCAAATATTTTCCTTTATTCCAGTCATCACATCTATTTAAACACCTAGTATCTGAAATAACCACTTGTTCAAGCATGTTAAATGAAATACCAACAAAGCTCGAGAATTACGGTTGCAGGTTTGCAGACAGCCTCACAGATCGATACCACACGTTATAACAAAACAGCCGGAACGAGCACGACTTGTTTGTATAATTGGATTTTAATTGTATGAATGCATGTACTCATCATAAATAATATATTTCTAGAATTTGTTTAACAACATATATCAGTCAGTGCCTGGTACAATTTTTATTAGATTACATGTATGAATGAAATGAGTTCTGTTTGATACAGCTATTGACAAGATTCGTGGCGCGTATATTGTTTCTCATGAGTATTTCTAAACGAAAAACACGATTTCAATTAATCAAAGATTCGCTCAAGTTTGTCAAAAGGTACTTTTTACTCGCATTCTGAGTCATTTGAGCTTTGTTTCCATTTCTTATTTAAAACATGACTTTGTTTTGATAGAATTGCGATTGAAAAGTGTGTTCACATGTTGAGATTTGAGAGCTGATTATCTCCCATTGACCTTTGTTTTGGTTTAGTGTAGTTAATTTTTTCACTTTCAACACAGTTCAATACAAGTTTGTTCGCTATATTGACCAGAATGGTCCATTATGGTGTTCTAACGCAGAAGACGTCGTTAAAATCAAATCTATTGTTTTTTTGAAATCTTCGAAAAGTTACAAAATGTTGTCAAACAATAAAGCATATATGTAATGGGTCGTTGTTCTGGTGTGTGCAATTCCATACAAAGAAGAAATTCTTTGTTTACATATATGTCTGTTGAATGTGAATCTAATTCCAATGGAGCCAATGACAGAACCAAAGAACATACAGATTACATGCCAGGAAAGATTCAAACTAAGTAAGCATGGGAAAAATATACAGAACGCATGGGTTACAAGGAACGTGTTCTCATTTCCGGATCTTGTGGAAGTAATTTTCAACATGCAGTCACTCTTTCATTCTGAAAACAGTATCTGTGTGCCTTATACCCCATTTCAAAATGCCCTATTATATCAGAAACACATTTCATATAGTATACCTCACAGGTGCATGTACAGATGCCTTTATAATTAATCAAATAAGCTGTCAAAATAAAGCAACAAAAACAACAGCTGTTATAGATTAGTAATGGACCTTGTTAGGGATTAACTTAAGTTCCAGAAACTAAATCTTTCTGGGGTTGTTTTTCATTCGTTAGATATTTCGAGATACTGGAAAATTAACCATGAGTTATGTTTATGAAGTTGTGTATATTGTTTTAACAGTTCTCATCACCAATTTCAATCACTTTTGTTTATCCATTTTCATGAAATCGATCAAGCCTTCTGTGGGTAATCGTCTCTCACAATCATTTCCAAGAATTAATGTGACTTAAATCATTTATTTCACGGAGAGCAATAACAATAAATTAAGCCACGGTGAACATTGCTGTCTCCCACATAAAATTTCTTCGTTTATAAAGATTCAATTGTTTCAGAAATACCATAAATATATCAAGACCACGTACCGCAAACCACAATTGCACAAAATTTACAATTCCCAGGTCGCCTACAAAACTTTAATGGCGATGTGAATTTATAGAAAGACTTGCGGCAACGCTTGGAATTGTAGACGATGTACAAGAATAAAATTTTAATGTAATTGAGACTTGCTACCCTGCAAAATGTTAATATAGGAATATTTTGCTTTTGAGTGATTTTTCTACCATCAAACATTTTTAATGCTAATTTTTATTGCTGCCCTATAGACTTCATACACTTAACTAACAACCTTTTAGACGATATGTTTACAAGAATATTCAAACCATTTAAACAGTTTAACGGTGCCATCGTCGTCGTCCAATGCCTCGTCGTCGTTTGTGTCACACATTCGTGTTCAATCTATAACCTTTCAGTTACTTGTTGTAGATTATTTTGACTTTGTATGCACATTGCACATGGTCAGTGAATAAGCACTGTTAGTTTTGGGGCCAGAATATCAATGGCCAAGGTCAAGAGGACCTTTAGTAGAAAAACGGTTTCCGATTAGTACCTGTTGAACAGTCCTCAAACTATGAATCCGTCTTTGTCTTGGTTATTAAAGAACACCAACTGAGTTTAGGCGTAATAAGTCAATGGTGAGGGTCATGATGATTTTCACCAAAAAATGGGTTTTGATCAAGAATTCGTTAATGAATTGCTGAATACTGAAATGATTTTACACATTGGTCATCGTCAAAAGGTGATCCATATTCATTAACGTCTCAGTAGATCGTCGTTCAGGAACTAATAAAATTTAAATTAATACTCTTTCCGGTCAGTGACTTCAAATGTCTTCAAAATCCCTCCAACTTTGTATTTGCATTATTTATTGTCATTAAACAAAGAGCTAGCAATCTTGAAGTTTTATTTAGTAATGTTATGTCTTTTCTTGCGAGAAAACCCCTGTGACTGTCAAGACAAACACACTTACTTGAACGTAGAAACTCCTTCTGTCGGAACCTTTCTGACAAAATCGGTATCCAAAGTTTTCAATATTTCCAAAGCTGCTTCTGTTATTCAGCTCTAAAATAGCGATTCTAGTTTCCCATTAAAGACAGCGCATAACTGACGGAATTTACAGGCGCCACGTAAAATCGATACTGATCGTATAGAATGGAATTGCTGAAGACATGTGGACGACGTCAGTTTTCATTTTCCAATAAGCGCTGATGTTTAAAATGCCAGATACAGTGCCTTTTAACTAGTACTTAGTTTTCACATATATGTCATCGACATTATAGGAAAACGCACCGCATGCGACACATGGTAAGCAAAGTCAAACCGAGGCTATGTAAAGAGTTAACTTTTTGTCAGAACATGATAACATCTATATCTACTCTGCGACTGAAAAACTATTCGTTTGTGTGCACGTTACGTTCGTGGTACATCTAGAAGTTCTATGAATACTTTGTATAAACATCTTAATGACCAATCGTAAAAAATATACTGCTGGAGCAACCACTCGATTTTCTAGTGGATTTCGAAAACAATACGTAATATAAAGATATGTTATTTGTATGCAGTTTTGATAAAAAATAAGAAAATTCTCAACTTGCTTTAAAATATTTGTAGGAAGTGAAATGATCTGCATTCTGTTAAAAATATAGTTTTTTATAGATGCTGTATTCCCCCGTATAAAACTGATCAAAAGTTATTCCTCTATTCTATCTGATTTGGATCATGACAGCGAGACAAAATAGTTCATTAAATTTGCAATACGCCTGTCTATGTAAGCTGGATTGTTATTATTTTACTACAAGTAATTTCAAAGAAAATATTATCCCGCCTCTCGTAGTCATGGAAACTACTGGTTGGCGTCACAAATCCGAACACTTTTGAAGTGGGTTTTTTACACTTATCTTCGAGAGCTTTTGCCGTAGTTGATTACAATTTTGTATGAAACATTTTGGTTAATGTTTCAACATGTGTCAATGTGCAGGTTCACAATCTATTTTTATTTTATGTCGAAAATCGTTCATTTTATCGGCAGTAAATTATGTGTCAATTTTCCGAACATTTTTTTTAAAAATCTTAAATGTTACGCCAGTGTGGAAATTACTTGATATGAACGCAATGAAATAACCCTTTTTACAAGACTGTCGTTTGAATGTCCCCCAACAAGTTCGGAAAGTAAGGCGCAAATTAGAAAGAACCACGATTCGAGTTGTTGTTATAAAAGTTATGAGTTGGTTGTGGAAAGAAGCAAGACAACTAGCACTTCAGTTAAATGTTAAGAGGAATTGTATCAATGGATTTTGAAAGCACTCATATTATGTGCGAAATTAAAGACCATACACAAAAGCAGGCGAGGTCACAACAATATGCGCCAAACAAAAAGGAATTATAAATAATCAGGGCAACTCTGTTGAATTCGAATGACTGAGTTATAGTTTTTGGGCGCTGCACTTTTCCTCAATATGAAATTTCTGTGTATAAGGTTTAGAAGTCCTTGATAAGGGGGTTATGATCCGGACAATAAGAGGTATAAAAATGAACAAATGGCAATTACTCTAAAATACAAAAGCTTTCCATGTAAGCACTTCTACTTTACTCAATAAGATATATCTAAATATGAAGTTCGAAGTCAATACATTTAAGATTTTTTAAACTATGCTCCAGACAAAAACCTATACCTGAGAGTTTCATATAGTTTCTGTGAACTGAACTCGTCTTCAATAAGATATATTTGTATATAAAGTATGACGTAAATACGCAAAAGACATTTGGAATCATGCCCCGGACAAAAAAAAAGTATAAAAAGAGCACATGAAAATAATTCTGAACATACTAAAGATAAGTTTCCTGTATTCTGAATTTCTCAATTCTCAATCTTCTATACCGGTATATGAAGATTAAAGTCAATATTTTAAAGAAATTAGGAGCTAGCTTCGGGCAAAAATTGTTTTCAAACTAAAGTACCGGGGAGATAATTCAGTAAAATTAGAAGGTCGGATTAACGCTATTGCGCTTCGCTCATATTTATATTCCAAATTTTATTAAAATCTCTTTTGTAATTTTTGGACGGTGCCCGCTCAGGGCAGCGTTCATAGTAGGGGCAATCGGCTGAAAAGTTACAAACCGATTTACCGCCTGTCTCGGTCGAAGAAAGAGTGCGGTTTTTCAATGCTTAAAACACCAGTAATATTCAATAGCTTACAAGAACATTAATAATTATGTAATAAATCTATAATTCTAAAGCATAAAGGATATTTTTAAAATACATTACTTAAGAATGCATGATTTATTTATCTTGATTTTTCCTGCGCGAGCTGACCGTTACATTTAATGACATTGGACTTTTTCCTTTTTTTGGCACCAACCAAATTACTTGCAAAAAAATAAATCCGGACTCCAAGCTTTACTGGAATAAGGGCCAGTTCTATTAAACTTCGTACGTCTGTTTTGCGTACGAACTTCGTACGATGTATCTCAGGCTGTTTAGCCGTTTTATTAAGATTTTCGTACCAACAAGCACCTATTTCTTCGTAGATCTACGGAATTTTTTACGAAAGCTCTTAGGGTGGCGTTCGAACTTCGTAGACTAAAAAATGGCCGCCACAACAACAGAAATATTCTATATTGGCGATCTTTCATTTATTATGGCGTATTTTAACAAAACCAACTGCCAAATGTCAAGACAGACTCTGTGGAATCTGCAACCCGGTGAGTAAATTAACAAATCGTTACGACGCCGTTTTGACTAAATTTTCAAGGGACGCAACCTCGCGCCAACTGTCAAAATGTTTTGAAAAACAAAATGCTCTTATTTCGATGCATTTCAAGAGTTTTGTTGTGATAGGAACACTGGAATATAGACTGAAATACTATCCAACCATTAGACTAATGGTATATGAATTTTACGGTGTTTTAAGTAAAACAAACAAGCTAAAAACAGACAGATTTTATGACAGTTAAATGGCCGTCAACGAGTCTTTTGACGATGTTGTTTTACTATGGCAGATTCGTGACGTCCACCATCCAAACAAAAAGTACCGAACGGTCCTTGCGCAGAGAATCTTCGCGGCCACAATTTTGAAATTATCTCCGTTATAAATTCAAATTTCTACGAAAATATTATTGCCTACTTTTAAACACATACTGGGCAGTTCCCCAATTCGGATTTGCCTAAATATTCAGAAATCGTTTAAAAAGCGTTTCGGTGACCGTGATCAATATAGAATGATCACAGTCTACGCAACTGACCTCCATAGCAACAGAAACAACACAAAAGTGCAGCTATTTGAGTAAAACCCCAAAATAAATACCTCTAAACTTTCGATTTCCAAAATGTCAATATTAAGTCACGTGGGGGATGACGTCACACAGCGCGAGCTTTTATATTGAGGTTCGACAGGGTTATCTTTAAACACTAGACCTACTATACGATGTTTATGAATTATCGTCAATCACGAAATACATTGCCTATTACATATAAAGTAAATAAATTGATGATGTCATTGTTTTGTGTTGTGCAGCATTTGATATGAAAATGAAGCAAAAATGAAGCAGATTCGTACTTTCAAAATTATGCAAATTCGGACAAATTAGTAGTTCGGATACGCCGAAAATACACATACAAATACTTCAGAGAAATTTAAAATTTATATACAGGTTAAACATTTAATACTTGATGTTCATTTAAGTAGCATTTAAATATTTGTATTGACTTGATAATGTTTACTTTGTTCTTTGAAAAAATCCGAATATTTAGGCACTGAATGCAGGTTTTTGGACGTCGTTTATGCACTTATTTCGTACTGAATATTATATTATAATCAATTGTTTTTTCTTTTATTCTTTTTCCATTTTGGTTGATATAGTACCCAACATTTTTCTATTAAAATTTCATGTTCAGTAATTATGACACTATTTTAAGAAAACTTCAAAATTGGTCCGGAATTAGGCAACTGCCCAGTATTTATTTATGTCACTATGCCAAAAAACATGTTCAGGTATACTGGTTGGAGAGCAGTAGCCGGCGGAAAGCAGTAGCCGGCAATCGCTTTTTATTCGTGTTTTTTTCAATCTTCTTAAAAAAGGTGAGAATGGTAAATCCAAGCAACACCATTTGCATCAATTCCAAACAAAGCGTACGTTTAAACATTTTATTTACAAAAAGTATTGGAAATGTCAAAAAGTTTGCCAACTTTCTCGTGGGGGATGATCACGTGAATGTTACTGCGCATGCGCAATCGAATAAATTTGCATATCTAATTATAGCACTAGCAATTACCGACAGTCAAGTGTTGGTTATGAACGATTATTCATCGATGAATCACAGCAAAATGTATTTTTAAAAAAGCCTGTTGAAATGATATTTTCATATTGCCCGTCAATCGCTTTCAAACAATATTGAGACTTATTTAAAATTTTATGTATCCATGGAGTGGTTTTAGACGCGTTGTTAAAGCGAGACTACTCCAGCGCTTGGTTACCAGTATTACTTCCCTGTTCAACAGAGGCGCCCGATGGGGAAATTATACTTAATAAGCCGATAAATATTGGTTTTATAGTCAAGGAGCGGTACTGAAATAAAACTGCCGGGTACTGCTTCTCATAATCTGTAAATTGGCACTAATTGATTACCCCCTTTGTGGCCCCAATTAGGCACGCGCTTCGTGACAACACAAATTTTAATATTGTAAAGTTAGTAGACCTTGACCCCTAGTTAAATAAAATGTAAGTATTATTTCCGTAACATTTCGATCTACCGAGAAAATCTTCAAAAACATGCAAAAACTGCAGGCTACTGCTCTCCAACCAGTACATGTTTCAATTTTTTTTATCAAGTGTCCCGATATCTGTAAATCTGGGACAAATCTGACAGGTTGTGTACATGTATAACGGTATTCGTGACCAAGAATATATTTATGTGAAAATAACGACTCTAATGACAAATTAAATCAAGTTTAGATCACTGTCGGGTATATATTGAACAACTTTGTCATTATTATTCAACATCGATGCATAATATAACTATTTGTTCTTTAGCTCAGTGTTTTTATTCTTTCGCTCAGTGTTAAATGGTAGAGAGTTGTAGCGTTACAGGGATACATAAGAAATGTCAAAATAATAAAAAAAGAAGCGTTGATTGCTCATTATTGTAGCTAGTCAAAAAGTATTTTTAAAATATCCAGATCAGCCAGAAGGTAAGCATAAGCTCTATTGGTCACAGTTGGGAGACTTGTTTGTCCCAAACTACATTTTTTTCAATTTTCTTGCGGTTCTGAAAAAAGTGCAGCTAGTAATGGGACTTGGCCTGGGGACTCCCTGTTTGCAAGTTTGTGCTCTATCAACTTGTCTCAAAGGCCCTTAGAACTTAAAATAACTTAAAGCTTGCAGATGAATTGTTCAACCAGCTCTACAAACTGTTCCTGATAACTTAATTTGCAAACAATCTAACCTGTGTGGGTTAGTACTGGGAGACACTCATGAACCGTATAATATTAGTACGGTACACCTGGGTGCAAAAGTGGGACAGGTTCAGATCTTGAACCCCAAGACTGATGAATATTTGAGCTCAAGCAATGGCTTTATTAAAACAGAAATCACCTTGCATTTAAAGAAAAATGTCAACCATATTTTAAGCTTCAGAAAGAAAACAGCCTGTTTATAAATAAATATATTATTCATTTTTTATTTCAGATCTTGACATGGATCAAAGATGCTGGTAACTAGGCGGGACGGATTGTTTCACAGAACTGCAGGTTTCTGACTGGGTAACTAAATTTCCATATTTCCGGTTTACTTGTGTTATTTATAATCAAGATAAAAGTTAATACACCACAAGAGCAAATCAAGTGGAAATCGTGCATTATGTATGTATTTACAGTCAGTTTGTAGCATTTTTTTTTTACCGAATCTCAATTTAATACAAACTTTTAAGCTTATCATGCATATAGTTTGTTGCACATTCTATAATTATAATATTAAAGATGTGCAGCATATATATGGAATGATCCACATCACTGGATACTGTATATATGTAACATTGCATGTGAAAATGCATAGCAACAAGTGATATAAGACTGCTGAAAAAATCGCATTGCAAGTTTTCATATTTATTTTTTTTTAAATTGATGTTTTATGCATTTTTCAAAAACATTAATTTGCGACAGAAATATGAAAAACTGCGATAAAATCTTTTGTCAGCATTCTTGTATCGCTGGTTTTCAGATGTTTACACAAAATTGGCTCATTCCTGGACAAAAGATAAAATATTATCAAAACTGTTAATCTGTCAGAGTGCAGCCTTAAAGAAAACAAAAGAAATAAAAAGGGTTTTTAATGATTTCTAGCAGATAAGTCTGTTGTCAAAGAAACAAATTCAAGGTATCATTATAGCCGTCCGTCATGTCAGAGACAATACACTAATGTTATTGTATTATATTTGTATATGATGTATAGGTCCTAATTATTAGGTCTATAAATCCGGCTTTAAGAGATTTTGAGTTGTGCCCTTTATATAACTGAGAAAACAACAGATGTTTTATTATACGTATTTTACAAGTGGCTCTGTGAAATATTCTGTGACTGTTAAAAGGTGTAAATTTAAAATATCTTGTATATATACTCAATTAATTTTTTATCATTGTTATATTTGCTCTTAAATCATTTTTGTTTTTCGTTTCAGAGACTCAGCGCCATGTCACAAATACTTCAGAACCTAGAATGAAAGTTACCGAAAGAGCAATAGACTTTCCAATCTCTACAAAATTCATCTTAACTGTTCTTCAAGGTGATACTTGAGACTACCAAAGACTTTTCAAGGACAGAATTCACAAAACAGTTTATGCCACCATCTCATATCAAAGGATTGTGCTTGAGTTGAACAGCCTTCAAACAGAAACTGTTTCAACACCTTCAATGGATTCAATGGATTCATTCTAATTCAGTTTACTCTTGCTGTGATCTGAGCAACTATTTACATCAGTTCAACATTGTAAATTGTTTAAAATTGAAAATTCTGTCCTCTTGCAACTCACATGAATCTATTTACTGTGGACTTTGATGTTGACTCTATACAGGAAGAAGAGACCATCTTTATACATCCTGGCATATCATTTAAAAAGGAAACAAATTTTATAACCAACATACTGCACTGTTATGTCATCCAAGGACTCAGCTACTGACTCAAGGAAAAAATGTCTCTGTCAATGTAATTACTGTTGTGCATAATAAGACATTTTTTATTATGCCCCCTTCGAAGAAGAGGGGTATATTGCTTTGCACATGTCGGTCGGTCTGTCGGTACCGTGATCTTGAAAGCAAACTCGACAATTCCTGGACCAATGGTCATCAAACTTGACATAAAGGTTGGACCTGACCAGTAGATGACCCCTCTTAACTTTGAGGGACATCGAGCCAAGGTCAAGGTCACAATAACCTTTAATGCAAAAAAAGATAACAAATCTTCTCCCAGTGATATCTCAACAATGCCTGAACCTATGATCATCAAACTTGACATGGAAGTTGGGCCTGACAAGGAGATGACGATTATTGATTTTATGAGTCATTAGGTCAAAGGTCAGGTTCACAGTGACCTTGAATGCGATAATGTTTCGAGTGATAACTTGACAATGCCTGTACCCATGGCCCTCAAACCTGACTTGGAGTTGTGTCTGACCTGTAGATGACCCCTTTTCATTTTGGGGGTCATCGGGTCAAACGTCAAGGTCACAGTGACATTGATTGAAAAAAGCTTGTCTGTGTGATAACTTGTCAATGCCTGAATCCATGTCTCTCAAACTTGACATTTAGATTTTTGTAGATCAGATGACTCATATGAATTTTGAGGTCATAGAGTCAAAGGTCATGGTCATAACACACTCTATTCTCACACTTTGAATGGTCATAATCTTAAAACTGCCTCAACGGCATCCAATCTCAGTGACTAATCAGCTGTCATTTCGGTCCATGCTTATTTCATTCAATTGTTCATATAATCCTGACAACATGGCGCTCAGGTGGGGAAATAATGTTTGACAAACATATCTTGTTGATACTTGGCTCATTTCTTACATGTAGCTGTAACATTTTGGGCAACTTCTCAATTATTTTGTTTAAGACATTTTTCATCCAGCTCATCTAAGCCTAAGTTAGTGTTCATGTTAACTTTTATAACATTGACCAATACAAGGAACTAAACCTTCTATGTCACCATTTTGGAATAAAGTAATACTTAAAGCTCATATTTCCATAAGAATCTGCTCATATACAGTTTAAATAGCTTATACAAGTATATCATTTCAACATAACATCAGATCCTCCACTGTTTTATGTTTGCAACATTTTTGCTTTAAACTTTGATTTATATATCATGACTTTTATGAACAAATACCAAACAGCAACTCACAGATCTATGCTCATTTAGGCAGAATTTTGTAAATCCAAGCATTGTCATTTGATATTCAATGCTTTTTGGCAAATTGGGGCATTTTCTGTCACATTAAAATCAATATTAACAATAAATCTCCAACTTCAATATTCTCATATTTTTGTGCCCATTTTTTTGCCAATTATTTGTTTGTCTATTGGTATACATGTATGTTTATTCATACTGTTTGTCAAAATAACGAATGAATAAAATGTTTGAAATATTTTATTTGTTCATAACTTATTTAATATGACAAAAAGATGACTGCATTTTGTTTTATTTCACATCATGATCACTCATAGAGCGAGACTTGAAGAAGTATAGTGATATAGCCACAGGTGTTTGTCTCACTTTCTCCTACCCAAGAGGGCATGTGTTTGAATCCCAAGTTGGAAAACACAGTTCAAAGGTCAGTTGATGTATCCTGATTGCAGGCAAAGAGAAACACTCTATGATGGGCACCTGTAAAAAAGAAGATACATAAATCTTTACTATTATCCATAAAACTTGAAAGTTGTTAGTAAAAAAAAGAAATGGTCTACCATTTTTTTCAAATACAATTCTTGATAATAGTTCTTGTAAAAGTACACATTTATCTTAAGAGATAAAGAAAACAACACTACAGTACAAATTTGTTTTGTAAAAACCATTTCTCAAATTCAAATGAAATGCCTGCCTTGACAGTGATATTTTGTATTATGATTACATATATTGGTAAAAAATCGGTAGTTTGCAAGAAGCAGTAGCAAGTATTTTCTTATTTCATACTATGTTTTAATGGCAATTGCATCTGTTTTTGAAAGACTGGGTCTTATAACAATAAAAAATCTAATTATTATCCTACTCCCCGATTACTGTTTGCATAGTTTTTGCAATAGTTGGTTTAATCATACACTGAGATATACAGTCATACCCAATGCTTTTCAGTGATGCAACACTGCATCTCCGATGACTGAGCTTTTCTTTCAAAAGATTGCAATCAACAACAAACAAAGAAGATACTGTAATTGACAATAGGTATACCTATTTGTAATGACAAATGTCATTTGTATACTGGTTAGTATATAGAATTGTATATTAAAACATATTTGAGTGTGTAAACTTACATACCTTAAGATACAGTTCAAATAATATTCGCTAACTAAACTCTTTCTTAAATTTGTACTTCCGGAGTTTTCAATCGAATAGAACAAAGAATTAACGAACGTAATAGTACATTTACCTTTTGGGGTGTGATTATTTAACATGTTAACGCCATAACAATTATTATACACAGTACAAGCGATAAGAAATGATTATAGTTCGTATCGAAATGTGTCAAAACCTGAAAACATTGCAATGTGACACAGAAACAGCTGTTTAAACGGGTCAAACCTTGCCGTAGCAACCGTAGTCGACAAAAGGTTACCACCCACTATATTTATTAAAATAAATAGTAAATATCTATTTTGATTATTCAAAAAGCGAAGCAGATTAAATCACTATTTGCGAAAACATTTTTAGTATACTCACATCTACGGTTTGTTTACATTTTTAGTCCGATTCTTCCCCCTTTTGAAGAGTAATTACGTACGAAAGCGTTAATAAAACGGTCGCAGAAATCATCGTACGCAACTTCGTACGAAGTGATCGCTTGCTTAACATGCATTCATAAAAAATTGTTATGCATGACGAAAGTTGGCTCTTGAAATAACCAAACTGTCAATAGTTGATAACAACGACGATTTTGAAAGCAGGCAGCCTTCCCTGTATATTTTTCTGCACATACACCAGAGGGACCGTCCCTCAGCACCCTCAGTGCTTTGACTGAGTTATGGTACGCACAATCAGATTCCCTATTAAAAGGATTCTGTAACATTTATTGTAGGAAAGTGCGCAATGCGTTTGTGCGTATTGCCCTCTTGTCTATTTTTAAGTTTCACTTAAATCCCATCTGTATTGTTTATTTCATTCTCGGGACAAAGGTGCAATCTAAGACAAATGGATGGACAAAGCGACGACTATAATGATGATATATCTATAAAAAAAAATAATAAGATATTTTAAATGAGTCCTGTCTTACATGATTGTTTTGGTCAGATGTTGAAGTACTTTTACTACTTTTAATTGCAATTGAATCAAAATACGAAAAATTATTTTTATGAATAAGTAGTAGAATAAACATTAAATACATGGCATGAGTATACCTCACGTCTATAGAACATATAATAAAAACTCCTGGGTAGTATTTTCGACTATCACCCAGCACTATCACCCTCTGCCGCACTGTTACCCTCTGACGTCATGAACTTGACAATACGCAACAAATACACTTATGTGAAAATAAAACTGGCATTGCAACCTTAAAAGACACTTCACCTCAGTGGACAGTATTTGCAATATGACAATATGCACTGTCACCCTCAAGTCTGTCAATATTTATACAATGTCTCACGTTGTGTGCATCATTGTTTTGAATGGTTCATCCACTTTAATTGAATTATATGCAACGTACGGAGACTGAAACCTGTGTGTGTGCGCCGTCAAACGATAACAAAAAATAGATAATACTGGCGGCCTTTTACAACGTATCTAAACAAGATATTACAACGTAAAAGATGCAGTTACATTATATTGATCCAGGATTCTTGACGAAAGTATTTACAAAGTTCCTTATGTTATTGGGTTTTTTCCTGCCACGTATTGCAACTTTACAATACGTTATTCACACCTATTCGATGAATATTGAACCTAAACGCGATAACGTGATACACAAAAATACTTAACATTCTGCAGATCAAACACATTTTGTATAACAGAAAAAACATGCTTGTGGAATTATTCTACGATAAAGTAGTTCTCAAATTTACCAGACAAGTGGAATTTGCAAATTACTCTAGTACTGAACTGTAAGTTTCTTTGGATCGTTTGTATTTAAGTCTGTTTTAAATAATTTAGAGTTGTTTGACCTTTGGGCAACAGTGTATTTTCACCTTGTCGCCATTGCAATTTATAACTTGTCTGTAGCTGTGTGGCATGCTTCAAGAAGTGTCTGTGATTTCCCATTAAAACTAACATCAGCGGTTAATTCATAAATCATTTTAATAATATTATTATTATTATTATTATTATTATTATTATTATTATTATTATTATTATTAATAATAATAATAATAATAATAATAATAATAATAATAATAATAATAATAATAGTAACTACAGACCACCGACCTAACATTTTTCTATGACATACCTCATGTATTATAACAACGCAGATAAGAAACCGTTTAAAAACAGCAATTGCATTTACAATGACTAAAAATAACAAAATTAGTTCAGGAAATATTATAACCTATTAGTATGTTTATTGTTATTGCTGTTGATTCCTTGTAGAAAGGAAATCCATTATCAGTAATTCAAATTGTAAACGTGTATTGTAAGATTTGCTCAGATTGCAAAGAGAAAGACAGACGGGGTCGCTTTAGTAACTGTTAACCTCTTGTCGCCAGACGTTCAGAGAAAAATATATGTGTTAGCCTTATCGGAGCAACATCAACTTGAAAAAAGTAATCAAAATTACTTGTAAACAAAAGCCAATCAAATTAACCAAAATATGTTGTTGTTTCTTCTCATTATGTAGCGTAACTAGTGTAACATGCATTTTTCACACTTGTTGAATTAGAAAAATGAGTCTTTAAGAAAGATTAAGTCACAATGACATTCTCGATAAATGCCAAACATTGCACACTGATTAGACACATTTCGTTGAAATAATACGCTTCTGGAATTCTTCTTTAATTACATAAATTTCAAACGTAACAGACAGGGGGGAATTCATCTGACAATGTATGAACTCAATACTGGAAATACAGGGAAAAGCCCACTGGCATAACAATTAACCACACGATCCTGTTGAAATGCTACGGATAAATGACAAACAAACGCTCAACAAGAAACACCACGTTACATGGCAGCAAACATTTCGCAATTATCAAAATTCAAACGACAACTTTCTCAAGCAAACGACAAATCGTCTATTTGGATACGGTACAAATCATATTTTTACTTAACAGTTGAATTCGCCCGGCATATGTCGATTTAATGGTTTAGTAATGCAAAACCTTCCTGCTTTATGACACAACGATCAATGGTTGAAAGAACAACCTACACACAGTACTCGGATGTAGCTGCGCTAGCTTTGACCTTTCGTTCTTAATGAATTGGTGTCAATAACCTGACAGAAGTTTAAAACAGGACGTTCTATTATGCAGTTTGATTGCTTTATTCACATGATAAATATTTGATGTCCAGTGATCGATAATATTCATATTTTTGACATTGCTTTTGTTCCTTCTATGCAAAAAAACTGAATTTGCTATATTCCAATCAATCTTCTTACTAGATTGTTACATTATTTTAATGTGATTATTTCGTGTCTTTCTTCTACAAAAAAAAAACTAAATAAGTTATACTCAAATCATTCCGCTTTGGTTGTTACATGCTTTTATTATGATCCTTTAGTGTCTCTCTTCTCCAAATAATTTAGTTTGCCATATTCCAAACATAAATAAATATCAGTTACTGGAATGTTATTCAATTGATCTTCCGCCATTTAAAAAAGTTTGAATCCAAATTTAGACTTGAATTTGCCTGTAAATATAAGCCCACGTCATTGTAAATAATGCTCAATAAACCTCCGGCAGGAATTTGTGTCCATGTAATTAAATGTCTT
Source organism: Mya arenaria (assembly GCF_026914265.1). Classification (NCBI taxonomy): domain Eukaryota; kingdom Metazoa; phylum Mollusca; class Bivalvia; order Myida; family Myidae; genus Mya; species Mya arenaria. The sequence goes on from NC_069122.1 coordinate 26,608,341, forward strand.
GCACACATGCAATGTTTCCATCAAGGGAAATTCGTAATTGATTTAGTATTACTTCCAAGCGCTATTTTCGCATATCATAAATATCATAGTGATCACGATGTCACAACATATAAACACACGTCTTCATAATGTTTGCACTCTGGACGTGGTCTTTGAATGATCCTTCTTGATTTTTGAGCTCCATGAAGGCATGGTCATTGTGACATCTAAAATTAAACGGCATGATTCCTATTATTTTTGGCGTGATAAGATAAAAAAAATCACTGACGTTAACAAGTAAGTATCAAAATATCCATTGAATATCTATTAATTTGGAGTCACCGAGTCCTATGTCAATATTATGTTGACTTTACCTATAAGTTTGTCATTATTTGTTTTATTATTAAGTTTCCTGAAGTTAATGCATACTTTGATAAGATTTACCTTTTGCGTTTTATCTGTATTAAGGATTGTTGGGATAAGAGTGAGGTTTGTGCACTTTAATTGGTTTAAACCCCCAGTAAATTAACATTTTACTGACCGTTCCAAGGCGGTACCTAACAGTCCTTGATAAACACACCTAGTTTTTTTATATAATTATATATAAAGTATGTATGCACTGTGCTACTTGTAGAGTTTTGTGCTGTTCTTCCATGTTTCTTGTGTGTGATTTTATGTTCTATGTCTTTGGCGTTTACCCAGTGTCATTAAACCGGGTGTATGTTTATACTTTTTGCTACTGAGCTTGTTTCTGTAGCTTTTCGCATAAATATTTTAAAAAAGCGATCAACAACTCGTGAATTTTTGAGTTACCAAAAATTTGTTGGCATATTGATCATGCATTTTTGATCAGTTATGAATGTAGGGTAAGTAGGTCAAAGGTTGAGTCATTTTTCATGGGTTTGAATGATTCGATGAAGAGTTTTCAAACTTCCTTGTTTCTAAATCCTTTAAAACATAAATTCATGTATTCTTCAGTGTGCAAATTAATTAAAGTATACTATTTTCCTTATATTGCTACCTATCCTGAATTTAAATAAGCGTACGCTCGTCATTGAAGGCCCGTCAGGATTTCTTAAAAGTTCCTTCGTTTTGCACTGTGATATAGTTAAGTATCTAAAATGTAAGAAAACTGTTGACTTTGTATAGCTTTAACCTAAAAATATACGCCATATAACTGTGTATACATTACAGATGGGGATTTTCAAAGATAGAAAGAAAAAAAAACTTTTTCTGACAACAACAAAAAACCCAGACTTTTTCTCGGTCTGGTCCAATTAAAAACAAACCCTGGAAGACCCACTATTTGAAAAGAAAAAGAACTCCCATAAATCATTGCCATGCAAAAGAGCAAAAAAGTATGAAATTATGAATATGAAGAAACAGTAAGTGGGTTGGAGGAATCAAAATATTTTCTGTACTGCTCGGATACGCATGAATCCATTAAGTATTTCGATTCGGAAGATGATTGTTTCGCTCTCGACGAAGACGAATGGGAGACAGAAACAATATCAGACGTATTCAGAGATGTATTAAACATATTTGAAAAAAGAAAACAGCGGTTTTCTGCCATTCCTTAAATAAGTCTCAGCTGAAAAGTTACCTCTTGATAATGTTGAATTTATGTTGTTTCTAGATGTGATAAAATGGTTGAATTCGGATGACATTCGGCAAATTAGATACAATGATACATCATACATATGATACAGTTATCAAACGTAAACATTTATCGCGATGAGTTATCTTTGTCCTGAAAAGACGCGACAAGGCAAAAACTTCAAGTAAATCCAGCTGATAAACAGCAAAAGATCGATATCGATATTGTATTGAATCAACACCTTGCTCAGTTCAGCAATGCTTTATTGCTTCATATGACGGTGTATGGCTTTACCGAAGTAATTGTCGATAAAGTACTGAAAGATTATGAAAAGTTTACTTTTTCCCGGCCCCTACCTGAAACATCAGACGTTGCTTCGATGACTTATGGTTATGAAAGAGGTTGTTTTTTGGGGTAAATTTACGACACTTTATTTATTATTATTATTTCACTTAGTTTAAGCTAGTTCGCGTAGAGTATTGTTTCCGCAAGTAGTTGGCATAACCAGCAAAACAATGAATGATAAACATAGCAACATGTGTATTCATTCCAAAAACATTTTTTTTATATTGCTTCGGACGCAAAACATACTCGACAACGCCACCACTACTCGACAGCGCCACCACTAGGTCAACAGCGTCACCACCTTTATAAATATGTGCATATTATTATAATTAGAGGCCGTGAAGTTATTGATTTTGAAATCATTTATATCATGTGCTAAATAAAATACCATACAAAAGCAGGTGAAGTCACAATAATATGCCGCAAACAAATATATACATATATATATATATATATATAATTATCAAGGCAACTTTGTTAAAACACGATTGTTATAGCTCTTGTACACTGCATTCTTCCTAAATAATATATATATATATATATATATATATGTGTGTGTATAGGTTTAAAGTCCAAGCCTTAAAGGCTTTTGGTGTTATACACCGTACAAAAATTGTAACAATACGAATAACAGAGGTAAATTCGTGAACACTGCATTCATCCTTGTGTATAATGTTGAAAGTATTTTGCCTAAGAAGCGATTAGAGTTATGCTCCGGGCAGAAAAAAAGTTTAAAAATCAACAAAGGGCAATAACTCTAAAAATTATCAAAGGTTCCTATGTATGTTCTTATTGAAATAAATACATTAACTATTGTTGATGTAATGCTCCGGATATAAACGTATGTTTCATGTGGATTGCACTTGTTCTCAATTTGTTGTATGTGTATGAGAACCCCATAACAGGTCTGGACTTATGCTCTTGGAAAAATACATAATGGTAATAACTATACCTATACTAAAGGTAAAAGCTATCGTTCCTGTGGACTACACTTAACGTTTATTGTATCAAGCCAATACCCCAAAAGTATTTTGGTATTTTGCTCCGGACAAACGATCAGTATTAACATTAACAAAGATAAACTGTACATTGCACTTTCTCAATCAATTATTCTTGTATAGGAAATTTGAAGTCAATGTCTTAAATAATTTTGGAGTTAGGCTCTAGGGCAAAGAAATGAGTATAACAACCATGGTAACGGGGCGTATAATTCAGGAGATGAAACGGTAGGATTAAAGCTCTTTTCCATATTCCAAGTCTTGTTTAAATCCCTAAAACGCTGATAAAGTCACAAAAACACTCTCAAAAATAACAGTCTGTGCATATAACATGCTTCGATTTGTTTCTTTGATTAATCTAACAGACAGGTGACTGACGCTGCACAACCTCCTTGTTTCATTAGTATTAACGTATGCCACAACAGTGTGTATTCGTCTTGTTGTCAGTGTATTGTATAACCTGGCTGGTGATGAGTGGTATACTATGAGAAATGTCTTTGAATCTCCCATAAACTTAGGTTTGGGTTTTAATTCATTGATTATTTTAATAATAACAATACAATGGAGACGACAGTGAATAATACAGTGAAAGAAACAATATAACAACACAGATAAGTTACCGTTTGAAATGTTATTCTACAAAGTTCATTACAAAACAGTTGCATATCCGATATAAAAAATTATAAAATCAGTTTAGAAATATTATCAAGTATTTATCGTTATTGTTGAGCATTCCTTCTAGACAGAAATTGATGTAAAATATTATTCAAATATTTAACGTGTATTTCAATTGTTCTTAAGATCGGACGGAATCTCATAAGTTGTTTTAGTTTATTGGCAGATAGTACAACAGATTCCACGAGTCCAAATATTTATTAATCAGAGATAAATAAAATGGTTTAGCCTCGTCGGAGCCAACAACAAGTTAAATAAAATAAATAAAAAAATCCTTTTGATCAAAAACCAACAAAATAACTAAAATAATGTTGTGATGTGTTTTTCTTATTATTTAAAATAACAAATGTAAGATACTTGACAGTACTGAAATGAAATCATTGTTTAAAACATATGACATACTTTTATTTACTGAAACTTGGTCAAATGATTTATTTAATTATGATGTAGCTAATTTTTCTACCTATATTCTAAATAGAAAAGATAAGGTTAAACATTCAAAGAGAAGTTAAGTTGAGGTGTCATGATTTATGTACATAATAAATTATCAAAATATGTTCAGTTTGTCAAAAATACTAGTGACTGTATTCAGTGGATTAAATTAGATAGACAGTTACTAAATACAGATAATGATGTATTATTGTGTCTGACTTATAATATTCCTAAGGGTAGTTGCAGAGAATATTTAACTGATAATTCAGTGTTTGAGTTGATTTTGGATGATATTTTAGATTTTAATATTATATATGAAAATACTTGTGAATATTTTGTTTGTGGAGACTTTAATGCTAGAGTTGGAGAAAGGCCAGATTTTGTCTTAAATGATAATATTCATACTTGTTTGGAAGATATTTTCCCAGATGACTATGTACAAGATGAATATATGCATAGAAGCAATTTAGATAAAACTGTAAATGAATATGGGAATATGATGTTAGATTTCTGTAAAATGTCAGGTTTGAGAATTTTAAATGGTAGGAGTGGATTAGATGCCAATATAGGAAAATATACTTTTGTTAATGCAGCAGGATGCAGTACTATTGACTTAGTTTTATGCTCAAAAAAGATGTTCTGTTGTGTAAAGAGTTTTAATGTGTTAGATCCAAACATTCTGTCTGATCATTGTGTTGTTAGTTTTAGCTTGGGATGTTCACAAATTTGTGGTAATAATAGTCTTTGTAATGAAGATGTGAAAATTGATGATGCAGTTGATAATATACCATATAAATACATGTGGAGTGATGACAAAAAGAATGATTATGTTAACACATTAAATAATGAAGAGACTACACATATGCTTGAAACACTATGTGATGACATTGAAAATCCACATAGTAATGATGATATTGATTCCAATTTGAAATCATTCTGTAATATTATAGAAGATATATGTTCACCTTTGTTTAAAAAATATTGTGATAATAATGTTGCACATGTATGTAGAGCAAATGATGGCTTATATTTTGATGATGGTTGTAAAAATTTAAAACACTGTTATAATAAAAATTTAAACATGTATAGAAATTATCCATGTGATGTAAATAGAAAGAATATGGTAGAATCCAGAAGCTTGTATAAGAGTACTGTGAGAAAAAAGAAATGTATGTATGATAAAATGCAGACTAAGAAATTAGAAAGTGTTAGATTATCAAATGCTAAGATGTATTGGAAAATGTTAAAAGGGTCAGTTGTTAAGGAAGAATGTGGTAATTTGTCAAATGCAGATTTTCTACAATATTTTAAGGCTATTAATGACCCAGATTCAACATTTTATCAACCTGATGAAGATATTTTGTATTTTCATGATAGATATATGAATGAAGAATTGAATATTATGTTTGAAGAATTGAATGTACCATTTTCACATGAGGATATTGTTAAGGCATGTAACCAGTTAAATAATGGTAAAGCTGCTGGGCCTGATTATCTGTTAAATGAGTTTTTTAAACATGGTATTAATAGTAATAATTTCTTTATTGTTGTATGTACTTTGTTTAATAAGTTGTTGAGTTGTGGATATTTCCAGAGGCTTGGTCTGAAGGGTTAATTGTACCTTTGCATAAGAAGGGTGATAAGAATGATACAAATAATTATAGAGGTATTACATTATTAAGTACATTTGGTAAATTGTTTACTAAAGTAATAAATAATAGATTAAATTGTTGGGCTGAAAAATATCATGTATATATTGAGGCACAGGCTGGTTTCAGAAAAAATATGGGCACAGTTGACAATATTTTTGTACTACATGGTGTTATAAATTATTTGTTAGAAAATAATAAGAGACTTTATGCAGTTTTTGTAGACTTTACTAAGGCCTTTGATTTTTTAGTGAGAGATGTCATTTGGTATAAACTTTTGAAGTTAGGAATTAGAGGAAATATGTTTAATGTTATTAAATCTATGTATGCCACTGTTAAGTCTAGAATTAAAATGCATAATACTATTAGTAAAGATGACTTTACATGTATGCTTGGTGTTAGACAAGGAGAAAGCTTATCTCCATTCTTATTTTCTATGTATTTAAATGTTATTGAAGAGTATTACATGTTAAATGGTTTGATGGTATTGATATAGGTATGCTGAAACTGTTTCTGTTATTATATGCAGATGATATTGTTATTATGGCTGACTCTGAAGACCAGTTAAAAAGGGTTTGTTGTTACTAGAGCAGTATTGTGATAGATGGAAATTAAGTGTTAATTCTACCAAGACTAAAGTTATGATTTTTAAAAAGGGAGGCAGGTTAAGGAAAAATATTGTTTTTTCTTATAAGGGGGTCAATTTAGAAATTGTTAAACATTTTACATATTTAGGTATTATTTTTACCTGTGGTGGTTCCTTCACCACCACCTTTGATACTTTAGCAGGACAGGCATCCAAGGCTATTTTCAAGTTAAACTCATATTTAGCTAAGTTTCCATATATGTCTGTTAGTAATAAGTTAGATTTGTTTGATAAATTAATCTTACCAATTTTAAATTATGGATCAGAAGTATGGGGATTAAAGGATTCTATTGTTTTAGAAAGAGTACATTTAAATTTTTGCAAAAGATTATTAGGTGTTAAAATTCAAACTCAGAATAACTTTATATATGGCGAACTTGGTAGAACTACATTGTACACTAGGAGAGTTGTTAATGTTATAAGATATTGGTTGAAAGTTATAAAATTAGATGCTAATAAATATGTTAAAGGTATGTATTCTCATATGTGTAGTTATATTGAAACAAGACCTAATTGTAAATCTTGGGCAAATGATGTGTGTTCTTTATTGCAATCTCTAGGCTTTCATTATGTATGGTTAAACCAAGGAGTTGGTGATGAAAATATGTTATATCATTGTTAAAAACAAGACTAAATGATATGTTTATTCAGAATTGGATGTCAGAATTAAATAACTCATCTCGTGCAAGATCGTATACAATGTTTAGTAATTTTATGTTACAACCTTATCTGACAAATGTTAATATGTACAAATTTAGAAAAGACATGTGTAGATTGAGAGTTTCTTCACATAGACTGTCAATAGAGTCAGGCAGATGGCACAAACCTGACCCAATACCATATATTGATAGAAAATGTTTGTCTTGTTATGTATTAGAAGATGAATTTCATTTTATTTTAGAATGCTCATTGTATAGTGATTTAAGAAAAACTTATATTAGTAAATATTATTGGACTAGACCAAATGTACCAAAGTTTGTTGATTTAATGCAATCGGACAATGTTAAAGTGAATAGAAATTTAGCTATGTATATACATAAGGCATTTAATGTTAGAAACCAATACCATTATTACTATGAATAATATGTGTTTTTCATGTACACAATGATCTCTCGCTGTCATATACATGTACATAATGCTATATTGTGTCTCTATTATGACATGAAACATGAATATTTATTTATATGATCATTGGTGATTTATTTGACCATTTGATTACTTACATGCATATAATTCTCTATTTGTAAATGTATACTCATGGACATATTGTCTATTGTATTTGTTAATAAACTAAACTAAACTAAACATTTGTCATATTCGTTGGATTAGAACTGAAACCTGACCGCAGGTAAGGCTGCAAGATCACTATCAATAAATATTAAACATTTTGCAAAATCAAGCATATTTCTTCAGGAAATCTTGATTTTGATAAAGTAGTTATCAAATGTAACAGACAGGTGGAATGTGCATCTGAAACTGTATGAACACACTGTTTCTTTGGATGTTTAGTATGCAGGTTGTATATAGAGTTTTGGTCTTTTCACCGAACATAGCAGTCCTTCTATCCCAACACAACAATGGAAACTGCAGGGACAAACCTAATAGCCAAAATATAACCACGATCCTGTAAAAGGGCAAAGGGGTCAGTGTCGACCCCCTCAACAAGAGAAACAACGCTACGAGACAAACAAGAAAAAAATGATGCATAACATCAAGTCGGCGCAATGAAATAAGAAGAAAAACCTGCATGCAGATAACCAAAAATGGTTATTATTTCAATGATAATATTTTTTTTAATGTTGGATGTACATATTTTCGAAGGACATTACGGTTATTAATATTGTTACAATAGTTTAAGCCCGGAATTATAGATATTCTGGTTTTTCCCAAACTAATCCTCCGTAAAAATTAAATTATACCAAAAATATACATACGTTTCTTCTGAAAAAAAATAGAGTCAACGGTCTTATACATATATTTCGATAGCATGACATTTACCTTTTATTTGTAACGGCATGTTATGTGAATTCCTTGCTTTATATATTGTATAAGTTTTTGTAACCCATTTTACTCGTATGAGTATATAGAATGGAGATAAAAGTACTCTATATTAAGAGGGAATTATTTGGAGTTCATTTCGAATGACATTTTCAAAACAAACAATTAAGCTCAATGTTAGTTTTTCAAAACTCGCATTTTTTGCTGTCGCGAAGGGAGGTTACTGCGTAGGAGGTTGACAAACATGAAGGATATTGTTATAGTACCGTGTAACCTTCATCTATTTGGGCAGAAGTTGGTATCAATCGGAACACCTCGGCCTGTATCTATCTTGAAGCTTGTCGGAGATGGCCGAGTTGTTATGTATGAGTTGGTATTTAAAATCAAAAAATTCAAAATGATAAGGAGGGCTATTATAATTTAAGGTTTTCATTATCAATTAAAGTGTTAAGCTTTATAAAACATACTAAACTTCATATTTCATCACGCAATGTGGAAACTATTAAAACATTGTTCTGCAATTTATGAACTAGTCCCTTAGTTGGAATATTTCTAAAGTAAAATCAAATATAGTCCTTTTGGGGGCCGACTAATAATAACCTTTAACAAATATCAAAATGTGTGTGTGTGTGTGTGAATGTGTGCGTGCGTGCGTGCGTGCGTGCGTGCGTGCGTGCGTGTGTCTAGTAGCCAGGACATAAGGGAAGAGGTTCTTTCAAACATCTTGCTTTGCTCGAAAAAAATCATGTTCAAAACCTTTAGCTTTCGAAACTACAATGACTAGCCCAAAAGCTGATATTCTGAATAGTGGTTACGCCCATATCCCCGTCGACTGTATCGCCGCTCGAGTTCTGGTTTGGTCAAATAAAAATCTTTTAACAGTAACAATGGCCAAAAGTTCATAAATTAATGTATTGCGTTGGATATTCAGTGGTTCGCGCATGCGGTCTGGTCAATTTTGGGATAATCGTGCCAACACTAAGATTACTATGTTATTCATTAATTTGCTTTATTAAACAATTGAATGGGCAGTATTATTTCGTCCGGCTAATGTCGAATAATGATATAACGCAAAATTAAACCATACATTTTACTTATCTTAATGTTGCTTCCTGACATACCGATCAACGATTGAAACAGCAATCGTACAAAAACTGATCGGATGTAATCTCAAATCTGAGTTGTGCTAGCGTTAAATGATTTACCTGATGTTCTTTATAGAATGGTGACGAGAAACCTGACTGAAGAATAAAGCGGTTTTATTGTTACATATCCACACAATGAAAATATTTGATGTCCTTTAATCGATAATGCTACTCATAATGTCCACATTGCTTCTGTTCCCTGCCCCCCCCCCCCTCCACATATAACTTAATTCGCTATATTTCAAACTATCCTAATCTAAGTTGTTAAATGTTTAATTGTGATCTTTTCATGTATTGGTGTTGTTTTTCTTCTAAATACTGCCTGTTTAATGACAAAGTGTCATATAGGTAATAAGGACCTAAATTACTTTGCTTAAACCGTTGAAATCCTGGATATAGAGTATGTAACCAATGGGACCTGTTGTACATAATGTTCGCTAATTCAGTATGTTTATACTAAGTGTAATGCATCAGTCGATTGTAACCACGGCTCCCACAGGTCCAGGGGTATACCGGGGATAGCCGGGGAAATGCCGTGTTTTTACCTTCCGGTTGGCCCCGCAGTGCCGGGTGAATGCGGTGTTTTGTCTTCGCGCCAAAATAGAGGGGAAAGGGCCTTACCTAGGGTCCCTGTGGTGGGGGAGCATTTGGCGGGGATTTGACCAGCAGCTCGTCCTGCGGGCGGGGATTTTTACCCGGGCTTGGCTGGACTGTTGTCAAAGTCCCCGCTAAACCCCGGACCTGGGGGGCAGTGGATACAATTGACTGGTGCATAAGTTTCACTCTTCGTAGTTTTCATTGCTGAAAACATTAACATTCGAAAGTGCATCTGAATATATATTATATATACATTGTCAGACTTCTGGAATGAAAATAAATTTATCTTTTGTCGTTTAAAAGCTGGTGTTCTGAGATTGAGTCCAAACTAAGACATGGATCCATCTGTAATCATAAGCCTTCGACATTGTAAATTATGCATAATAAACGTCGGCTTTGTTCGTAAATTCAAATGTCATGCACGCATGCAATGTTTCCATAAAGGGACATTCGCAATTGATTTCGTAATACTCTTAAATGCATTCCATAAATATCGTTGAGCCAATATAACAGTGATCACGATGCCATCACATTAAAACACACCTCCGTGCAATGTCATCATTCCATTTCAACTTGTCTGTCTGTTGTTTTTACTAAAATATTATTTTCCGGAATAAAGCTCCCTTGCAGACAAACGCTCTGCTTACTGACATTTTGTTGTTTTCATTAAGATAACAAAAGATATAACGATCGGGTCGATTCTCTCAAATTACCAGACGGAGATAGCGAGTCATACAACGAAATCGCCATTGCAAAGTGGATCTAATGCTACGTTTACACTATGTTGCCGGTGGCCACGGCAGCCCCGTTTGCCCCAAACGTATTGCGCTGTGTGATTTTGGCAATTTTTGTCCCCATAAACAAGTTGTGTTAGATTGTGCTAAGTTTCCTCACGGTTTATCAAGGTAACCGTGACAAGCCGTAGGGGCGAAAAAGTGGTTCGTCAAAGGCGCACTAAGGTCCGCGCGCGGTCTACCAGGGATACATGTACGTTGCGTCCCGGTCCGATACGTTCTGATGGGATCCCTCACTTTGTTCACGTCTTCATCCAGGTCTGATGCGTTTTCCACGTTTTGTCAAGGCTTCCTATGCATCGAACGCGAACACCGCAGAACTTTGGATTACGTTTGTGTCCACGGTATAAATAAAATCCCCCAAACAACAGCAATCACTTTATCACTGTATCAGAATACTTCGACAAGTAAACATGAATTACCAAGATGAAGAAGATTTTGTGTTTTCACCGCAAATGAAACGTAACGAAACGGCTATCGTTCACCCTAGCTTGCCATGAAAACCGTGACAAAACGAAGCACAACGTGACAAAACTGAAAAGGAACTTCAGATGCCGGGGATTACATATGATTCCCCCCCTACGGACGATTTATAAGTTGTGTAACGGCCTATTACGTACTGTCACGTACTGTCACGTACTGTCACGTGTCATTACGTTTACCCTGTTTTACTACGACCTACTACGTGTATCATCCACACCGTGGCTGCCGTGGCAAATATTTTGACAGTTTAATATTTTGGCCCGTCATGCACGGCAATAACTGTCTGTCACGTTTGCATATCTCGTTCCCCCGCGCTGTCTCACGTTTATCCCGTTTTCTCCACGGTGGTCTGAAACGGGGCTGCCGTGGCCGCCGGGAACATAGTGTTAACGTAGCATAATGTTAGCTCGTTTTAGCTTTTAGAGCACACCAAATAAATTAAGACAAATTAGATTTTCTAAAAAGTTCTCTAAACTCCCTACCCTGCTACCGGGAAATTGGTAATAATCTATGATGTTTTAGGCAGCGAACTTAAAGAGTTTAAACAAAAAAAGCCATTTATATTTCATTGGCGTGGCCCTAGCGGAGTTTGTCAAAATGACATAAGGGTGAAACTGTCCACTGTCGTAGGAGTAAGGCGTACATTTCAGAGGCCTGACAACTAGACTCGATCACATTTCCATGTTATTCCAACGTGATGACGGATGTCTTTCCGAAAGCCTGACATCTACATTACTGCTGTCAAAGTTATATCATTATGATTCAGTGTGCGCCAGAGGCAGATCTTTTTATGTTACACTACCAGTGTGTGTATACCACGTGATAAACGTGTTTAAAGTCTTTTTTTAAATCAAACTATTGCCTTCCGACGTAGCATTTATGACGCAATTTATCACGTGGTATACACACACTGACTACGCAAAATGAAACATGTTCTTAAAATATATTCAAGTCGCAGTAAATTCCATTCAGTGTGCCCTGTCCATTCAGTGTTTCCAGTCTATTCAGTGTGTCAAGTCTATTCGTTGTGTCAAAACCTCTAAGCGTGTACTTTTAGTGTGTCCAGTCCATTTTGTGTGTCTAGTCCACTCAGTGTGCCCTGTCCATTCATTGTGTTCAGTCCACTCAGTGTGTTCAGTCCATTCGAGTGTCAAGTTCATTCAGTGTGCCCTGTCCATTCATTGTGTTCAGTCCACTCAGTGTGTTCAGTCCATTCGAGTGTCAAGTTCATTCAGTGTGCCCTGCCCATTCAGTGTATTTAGTTCATTCAGTGTGTCCAGTCCATTCAGTGTGTCCTGCCCATTCAATGTATCTAGTTCATTCAGTGTGTCCAGTCCATTCAGTGTGCCCTGCCCATTCAATGTATCTAGTTCATTCAGTGTGTCCAGTCCATTCAGTGTGTCCTGCCCATTCAATGTATCTAGTTCATTCAGTGTGTCCAGTCCATTCAGTGTGTCCAATTCATTCAGTGTGCCCTGTCCATTCAGTCTGTCTAGTCCCTTCAGTGTGTACAGTCCAATCAGTGTGCTCTGTCCAATCAGTGTGCTCTGTCATTTCAGTCCGTCTAGTCCCTTCAGTTTGTACAGTCCAATCAGTGTACTCTGTCCAATCAGTGTGCTCTGTCATTTCAGTCTGTCTAGTCCCTTCAGTGTGTCTAGTCCAATCAGTTTGCTCTGTCCAATCAGTGTGCTCTGTCATTTCAGTCTGTCTAGTCCATTCAGTCTGTCCAATCCATTCAGTGTGTCCAGTCAATTCAGTGTGTCTAGTCCATTCAGTTTGTTCTGTCCATTCAGTTTGTAGAGACCATTCAGTGTGTCCAGTGCATTCAGTGTATCCAGTCCATTCAGTGCGTCTATTCCATTCAATGTGTCCAATCAATTCAGTGTATCCAGTCCATTCAGTGCGTCTAGTCCATTCAGTGTGTCCAGTCCATTTAGTGTGTCCAGTCCATTCAGTGTATCCAGTCAATTCAGTGTGTCCATTCCATTTAGTGTGTCGAGTCCACTCAGTATTTCCAGTCCATTCAGTGTATCCAGTCCATTCAGTGTGTCCATTCCATTTAGTGTGTCGAATCCACTCAGTATTTCCAGTCCATTCAACGTATCAAGTCCATTCAGTGTGTCCAACTCACTCAATATGTCCAGTCCTTTCAGTGTGTTTGGTCCATTCAGTGTGTCCAGTCCATTAAGTATTTCAAGTCCATTCAACGTGTCCAGTCGATTCATTGTGTCTAGTCCATTCAGTTTGTCCAGTCAATTCAGTGGGTCTAGTCTATTCAGAGTGCCCTGTCCATACATTGTTTCCAGTAAATTCGGTGTGTTTGGTCCATTCAGTGTGTCCAGTCCATTCAGTTCGCCCTGTCCGTTCGGTGTGTCCAGTTCATTCATTTCGTCCAGTTCATTCAGTTTGCCCTATCAATTCAGTGAGTCTAGTGCTTTCAGTGTGTCCAGTGCATTCAGTGTGTCCAGTCATTTCAGTTTGTCCAGTCCTTTCAGTGCGTCCAGTCCTTTCATTGTGTCCGGTCCATTCAGTGTGTCCAGTCCATTCAGTTTGTCCAGTCCATTCAGTGTGTCCAGTTCATTCAGTGTGTCCAGTCCATTCAGTGTGTCCAATCCATTCAGCGTGTCCAGTCCATTCAGTGTGTCCAGTTTTTTCAGTGTGTCCAGTCCATTCAGCGTGTCCAGTCCTTTCAGTGTGTCCAGTCCATTCAGTTTATCCAGTCCATTCAGTGTGTCCAGTCCATTCAGTGTGTCCAGTTCATTCAGTGTGTCCAGTCCATTCAGTGTGTCTAGTCCATTTAGTGTATCCAAGCCCATTCAGTGTGTCCAGTCCTTTCAGTGTGTCCAGTCCTTTCAGTGTGTCCAGTCCTTTCAGTGTGTCCAGTCCATTTAGTGTGTCCAGTCCATTCAGCGTATCCAGCCCATTCACTGTGTCAAGTCCATTCAGTGTGCCCTGTCCATTTAGTGTGTCCAGTACTTTCAGTGTATCCAGTACATTTAGTGTGTCCAGTCCATTCAGTGTATCCAGTCCATTTAGAGTGTCCTGTCTATTTAGTGTGTCCAGTCCTTTCACTGTGTTCAGTCCATTCAGTGTGCCCAGTCCTTTCAGTGTGACCAGTCCATTTAGTGTGTCCAGTCCATTCAGTGTATCCAGTCCATTCAGTGTGTCCAGTACATTCAGTGTGCCCTGTCCATTTAGTGTGTCCAATCCTTTCAGTGTATCCAGTCCATTTAGTGTGTTCAGTCCATTCAGTGTGTCCAGTCCATTCAATGTGTTCACTTTCAGTGTGTCCAGTCCATTCAGTGTGGCATGTCCTTTCAGTGTGTTTAGTCATTTCAGAGTGAAATGTCCAGTCCATTCAGTTTGCCCAATCAATTCGGTGTGTCAAGTCCATTCAATGTGCCCTGTCCATTCTGTGTGTCCTGTCCATTCGGTGTGTCTATTCCATTCAGTGTGTCCAGTCCATTTAGTATGTCAAGTCCTTTCAGCCTGTCCAGTCCATTTAGTGCACAGTCCATTCAGTGTGTCCTGTCCATTCAGTGTGTCCAATCCATTTAGTGTGTCTAGTCCACTTAGTGTGTCCTTTCCATTCATTGTTTTCAGTCCACTCAGCGTGTCCAGTCCATTCGAGTGTCCAGTTCATTCCGTGTGCCCTGCCCATACAATTTGTTTAGTTCATTCAGTGTGTCCAGTCCATTCAGTGTGTCAAGTCCCTTAAGCGTGTCCAGTCCATTCAACTGGCGTGTCCAGTCATTTCAGTGTGCCCAGTCAATTCAGTGTGGTCCAAAATGTATTAGACTCATTCACATACGTTAATAACGAGAAAAGGACCAAGATGGCACTAAATCACTCAGCTGATTAAACTAAAGGTTCTAAATTTATTGATCGGACAAAATACTGGGTGCCGCCTTCCCGTATGCCAACTATTATGTGTCCCGATAAGGGCCGTAATTCTTAAAGCACATTGTTACTGTGAATAAGTTAATGAAGTTTGAATGTGATCTCTTCATTGATTATTAAATAATAAAATACTTATAAAAATATAAAATAAAATATACTTATAAAAATTATTATTTTGATAAAAGGTTTACCTAAGGTACATTCGTAAAAATAGCTTGACCAATAGTTTTTGAAGAGAAGATTTACAAAGTTTTTCATAAAGACATTAAATGAAGACACAAAATGAAAGAAGCCCCGGGCGGCCATGAATCCCCTAGCTGCCATGTTTTTGTATGAATCAGCATGGGATGGAAGAAATTGAGAGAAGTTCACCTAAGGAGCATTTCTGTGAAACTGTTTTTAAAATCGGTCCAGTGGATGAGAAGGAGAGGTTCAACGTTTTCCATACAGACATATAGTGAAAAGTAACACCGCCCCCATTGTAGCCTGATATTTTACGAGTCAACATGAGGATGAAGTTGATCTCTTCAGTGATTATTGAATAATAAAATAATTTTAAGAATAAAAACAAAAAAATATATTGTTATTTTCATAAAAAAATTACTTTAGGATCATTTCTGCGAAATTATTTTTGTATCTGTCTAGCGGATTCTAAGGAGAAGATTTTCAAAAATTTCTAAAGTACAAATTTGTCCCGCCCCCATGAGGCCATGTTTTTTTTACGAATCAACATAGGTAAAGAAAATTAATAGAGGGTCACCTACGGAGCATTTTCTGAATTTATGTTGAAATCGGGCCAGCGGTATCTGAGAAGAGCATTTTTAGAGTGTTTCTTTTGTTGCCATGGCAGCCAGAGTTCTGGATGGAATAATTTTGTTGAATGAACCAGGAAGAGAAACTTCCCAAGGAACATTCATGCGAAGTTTAGTTGAAATTGTTAAAGTAGATTAGGAGAAGTTGTTTAAAGGAAAATGTTGGCGACGGACGGACGACGGACAATCACCCTTTCACAACAGCTCTGAGCTAAAATAGAATGAACGAAATACATGACTCAGATTGTTTTATTTGACGAACCGTAAAGAGGTTATTATTGGGTATGTTTTTTTATACAGGAGAAATATTTTCCAAGCTTCTTCGTTCCGAGGGGAAACGTTTAATTAGTGTGATTTTAAAACATCTATTCCTCAAGGAGCAATAATGAAAGTGAAACCACGTTAATCAATGTTGTCGCCCACGTATAAATGTTTGCTTTATAGCAGAGCGACTGTTTCAGAACTACCATAAATAAATGACATGGCAAAATCTGAATTGATAGAAAGACTTGTGAGAAAGCTTTGAAGTTTGCACGGAATACAATAAAATTGAATTTAGCCTTTACATGTTCACCAAGCAAAATGTAAATAAAGATATAATGAACATTTATTTATATTATTACCATCGAACTATTCAACTGCTGATTTTTATGCCATAAAATGCTCGTACATTTCAAAGATAACTTGAAGACTTCTACCCAAATATTTGTGGCAATACCCCAACCCTTCAACAGACAATAACGCTTATTTAAGAGTCGCGTGCGAGCTTGGTAGTCACAAAGGGCGACGTCGGTTTCAAACTTTCGTCTCCCATGAATAGCCTTTTTTTTAACTTGATACAAGATACAAGAATCATTATTTAAAGTTTATTTAAGGGTATATGTTAACATGAAACATTAGCTCAATGAGCCATTATCCGACATGAATAACAAACATACATTACTTATCAAAACATAACAATGAAACTTGTGACCTGGAAATAAAAGCATATAGTTTAAAATAGGTACAAATATTTGGAACAAGTATTTACAAAAGCTGTTCCTTATAAATGCATGAATACAATTACAAAAAGTAAGATGGGCGTATTGAAAACATCAACAAGTATGGAAAACAGCTACAAAAAGTTAAACACATTATTACATAGCAAGAACAATTTGTTACTTAATAACTATAGATAGATTTGCCTGAAATGGTTCGTGTAAGAAGAAACTTTATACTTATATTTCATTATTATGGAATTTCCTCCATAATGCTATGAAGAGCAAAACTAACAGTTTATAAATATACAACATACACATTTACAACATGACAGTATGCAATTAAAGAATTTAAACAACATTCACACTTATATAATTCATTCTCGAGTACATATATTGGAATTCCACAAAAATTGTATTACGAGGCCTGTGTCTTTTTCATATTGCTTTATCACTACTTACTTAACTCTATAAGTAAAGCATTTAGCACATTTTAGAGACCAATATTATATAGATACAATATTCACATTGCATGTATTTCCTAGATACGTAAACGAAATATCTAGATAAATTTGCTTAATGAATATCATATTATTTCTACTGATAAATGATACATATATATAGTCAGAACGATATATCAGTAATAATATGCCAGCGTGTCTGGGTTTATAAAAATTCTCAAAAATCCGGGGGTATACCGGGGATAGCCGGGGAAATGGGCCGTGCTTTTACCTTCCAGGTGGCCCCGCAGTGCCGGGTGAATGCGGTGGTTTTGTCTTCGCACTAAAAATAGCGGGGTTTAGGCCTTACCTAGGGTCCCTGGGGTGCGGCGGCATTTTCCGGGAATTTTACCAGCAGTTCGTCTCCGCAGGGCGGGGATTTTACCAGCAGTTCGTCCCCGCAAGGTGGGGATTTGACCCGGGCTTGACTGTACCGAAAGTCAAATTCCCCGGACCTGGGGGGGGGGGGCGTGGTTACAATTGACTGGTGCATTAGTGTCGTTAAAATTTGTATCCGATTGGTCATGGTCAATTAATAACTGCGATTGAATTTTGGGTTTGTTGGTAAATGGGGAATGTCTAGATGACTTTGTATAGAAAAACGGGTTTCGATAAATAACTTGTGAATGACCTGTTGTATCGTCCTTGAATAATGTTTTCACATTGATCTGGGTCATTCGAAGATCTAAGATCTTGTTTGATTCTGAGCTCCGTCTGTCAAAGGCCATGGTCTAAGTGATCTTTACTATCAAACGGCACGATCCCATTTGATTTTGGTTTCAGTAGATCAGAGATCATGAAAATCTATTGATTTTGGACTCAGTAGGTCAAAGGTCAAGATCATGGTGACCTTCGAAATTTTGATAACTTTAAAATTAGAAGAGTTGTCAAAAATTCGTTTGCATATTGATCAATGACAAAAATGATATCTTGATCATGGGTCTGAAGGTCCATTATCGGGTCATGGTGACGGTTTTAGAAAAACTGAAAACGGTTTTAGATCAATAACGTTCAATGACTTGTTGCAGAATCGTCAAACTTTGCATGGACAGTTATGGCCAGCAGGTAATTTTGAAGTCAGTCTGTTAAAAGTCACGGTCGTAGTGTCGTTTATTTAAAAAAAAGATAAATGATTTTCACTAACGTTTTATCTTACATCCTCAAACATACTAGAAAAACTGATTATCAACATAACAAGACTTCTATTGGTATTGAGGTCAGAGGTCAAGGTTGTATCGACCCTTTTCACATCAAAATTGATACTAATTTGGGTTTGACAGTGACGGGTTCTCCAATTGGAGGAATTAAACGAGAGTCGAAAATCGTGAAAGATATAGGGTATGTAGTGTTATGTCTGTTATATGTAAATTGACGCCATTATTTTGTTAAATTCCCTTTAAGTACCAAAACAAACACAATGACTGATACATTCCGTCAGTTTCAGAATTTTGATAAATGTTGGTCCAGTGTGTAAAATAATTCCAAAACAGCGTTTATTCTTAAGCACTGAAAAAAATAGTTCGCATTATAATCGCAGCATGACTGACGAAAATATAAAAAAAATCAGAAAATAATCAATAGTTTAAAATTATGTAAGAATCATACAGAAGCTATATGTCTCCAATTTTTCTGCAAAAACGAAAAAGTTAAAAACAGTTTTTGATCGTTTAGATCTGAAACTGTACTTGTAATTCATTGGAGGCTAGTATTCCTGGCTAACAATCTTATTTGGTGTTCACAATGTTTCAATGATGTCAACATACCATTTAAATAAACTGTAATAATAATTCTTTTTTCAGCATTATATTTTATAGCGGTTTCTTTGATTATTAAAGTTATTCACACATAAAGCACATTCATGAATCATGTCAGCAAGACAAAATATTTTATTGAATTAGAACGCTTCTATTGACGTTAACTGGTCGGTAATGGTTTTGCTCTCAATATTTTCCAAGAATAATTTATCCGGCCTTTTAAACATAATTTCACAGCAAGAAATTAACCCATTTTACAAGACTTTCGTTAGAAACTATTCATGCTCCCCGCCAGGGTACAAATTCCAACAAGTACGCGTACAATTTCAATATATTACTGCATTAGTTGTTCTACAGTTGTATATATTTCAAAGGAGTTAGTAGTGTTCAAAGTCGATAGGATTTGTGCCTAGTGACTTTGGAATGATCATTTATATCATGTGCGGGAAAAGGCCATACACAAAAGCAGGCGTTTTAAGACTATGATCCAGACAAATATTAAGTTGAAAAATCAACAAAGGTTTTTTTATACTAATAACTTAGTTATAGTAATTGTGCTCTGCACTCCTCCTCAATAAGATTTATTTGTGTATAAGGTTTGAAGACCTTGCCTCAAAGGCTTTTGTAGCTAAGCTCTGAACAGAAACTAAGTATAAAGAAGGGCAGCAACTCTTAACAATAATAAGGTTCCTCAAATATTTATTATAAGTTATATTCCTGACAATAATGATACCATAGACAGAGTATTGGTCTTGGACTGCGCTTATATTGTATTACATATATCTGTATAAGAAATATGAAGTCAATACCCCAAAGATGTTTTGGTATTACGCTCCGGATAATAATTCAGTATGAAAATGACAAAGAACAATAACTCTCAACATACTAATGATAAAAGTATGGTTCCTGTAACTACACTCACTAAACAGATCGTCCTGTATATGAAGTTGGAAGCTAATATCTTAAAATGTTTGGGATTTATGCTGCGGGCAAAAATGTATTATGAACAATATGGCAACGGGGATATATATCAGTAAATTTAAAACGTGTGATTAACTCTAGCGCACCGAACTTCACTCGTTGCAGTCTATCTATATTCCAAGTCCTGTTTAAATCCCTTTTTGTGTTATGGTCAGGACAATCAGAACCCTTATTAAAGGATACGTTGAAAGTCAAAAGGGGAGATAATTCACCAATGATTGAAGGTAGAGTTATGTTCCTCAGCTTCAGTCGTTGAGCATAATCAGATGTAAAGATGAAATCTGTTTTAAATACTTCATGTCTGGAAGGGTTTTTTGGTCAAATATCGTGTAATATTCACTGCGGTTTATTTAACTCAAATCATCATTTTTATGACTCATTAGTAGAATATACATCAAATCTACATAGATATCTCACGTTTGGTGTAAGGTTGTATTTAATGCTTATCCACTCCAATGAAGCCACATGCAACGTACGTGGAGATGGAGAAGTGTGCGCAGTTAAAAGATAAGAAACAAATTGAATGGGGATGGCCTGATACAAGCGGGGTATCAAAATATAACAACTTAAAAAATATAGTTGCGATTCATTGATCCAGCATCCGTAAAGAAAGAATTTTAGAAAGTTCATTGTGATAAAAAATGTTGCTGGTTTTCATTCTGTTGTAAACGTAATGCAACAACCGTGTGATACGTTTTTCACATCGGTTTTTATCAAAATTGAAAACTAAAATTACTTAATGCACTCAAATTCTCAAATTTAACAGACATGTGGCATATGGAACTGATTCTAGTTCCTTTTGATATTTTGTATTTACTACAGTGGTATGAGCTTACGGCAAAAGCGTCTATTCGATTTGCTGCCATTTAAGGGAAGAATTGCGGGCTTGATGTCTTTCTTGGGGTATGAACGCAATTCGACTGGTCAAAGTGTGTGGAGTCCAAAGGTATGGCCACGACTTAGTAAATTGTGGCCACAACTTAGTAACTTGAGGCCACGACTTAGTAAATTGTGGCCACAACTTAGTAACTTGAGGCCACGACTTAGTAAATTGTGGCCACAACTTAGTAACTTGAGGCCACGACTTAGTAAATTGTGGCCACAACTTAGTAACTTGAGGCCACGACTTAGTAATTTGTGGCCACAACTTAGTAACTTGAGGCCACAAATTGGTTTAGCCAATCAAAACATCCGTTCCATCTTTGCATACTTATGGTAATAACACAGTTAGTTTACATGGATGCGAAACAGTGGCCCCAGCTCTTCTAGGAGCTGTATATAAAAAAGAGCCAATGACACTTCCGAGCTAAAGCAAAAGAACGGACATCATCATAAATCGTTAGTATGACTCGTTATTTTATCTAATATCACAATTATGAGGACCTATTTGAGAAATCGGAATACAGTGCCATATAAATATGTACAATCTTCACACTGATTTCGGCTATTTTGTAAACATTTTGTTTATGGATTTATAAGACCGATTCTCCCATAAAACACATGCATGTTTACAAACGAAAGTAGAATATTTTCACCAATTTTAAGCTGAATTTCTCTCAAGAAGCTTATATTTAACATAAAACCAGTATTATCGAGTACTTTTATTTTGTCGGGAATAAAAATGACCGCCTGTTTGCCGGAATCATTTTGTCAAAACGTCAACAGGAAGAGAAGCTTCAAACACAGGTGAGCTAAAATAAAGTTAATGAAATACATGGCTCAGATTGGTTGATTTGACGAAACATAGTGAGGTTATTATTGTGTATGATATTTAACAGTAGTAATATTTTCAAAGCTTCTTCGTTCCGAGGGGAAACGTTTAACACAACATTTCCCCGCAATTACTGTGATTTTAAAACATCTATACCACAAGAAGCAATTTCTATGATGGTTTCGCAGCGTTTTCTTAGTGAACATTGAGTTTCACAGCATGCAGATGATTACGACGAAGCCTTACTCTGTACTGCATGGACGTTGATGTTGAAAAAGTTCCACCAAGAATGTTTCCAGGTTTTGGTAACCGACAGCTCATTAAACTGGCAGGCAAATGGCATCGATTGCAATATTATTGCCTGTTTTTGAACAAGATGCTTTCTGGCACTATGATTCGTTAGTCCTTTGTCTCACGGAAGTCCTACAGCTTCATTATTGAGGTAAGTATTTTGTTGGCCTTTAAACCATTTTGTTTACAAACAATGCGGAGGGATATCTAGGTCGCGTGTGATTAGTCTAGCCAATAGAATTGTCCGATATGTTATCTTATACATGTGCAAGATTATAAGTATATGTCATGTGTTTCCGGTACGGATAGAAAAATCCGACCCGAGGGCACGCGCGTAAGCCGGTAACGAGGCTTGCCGAGTTACCGGTCACGCAGCGTGCCCGAGGGTCGGATTGTTCGATACGGACCGGAAAAACATAATTGATATTTTTTCTTGCATATCTTTAATTATGAATTTGTGGAAAAATTGGCGTAGAAAACGCACGTTTGTACATTTCACAAAAAAGCGCGTGCGACGTTATGAACTGACGTCATAAAGCGCAGTAATTTTAAATCACTATCGACGTTAAATAGTTCCTTTAAAAATGGCGCTTTTACGATTATTTATTTTCAATTTTAATTAAAAGTATTGTATACTTATATTTTTGTTTCCGCTTTATAGAAATTGCATAATATACTTTTCATAAACCATACAATAAAAGAAATAACAAGTGGCGCGTTGTTGCGCGTGACTCATCTTACAAAGGGGGTGTAAGAGGAGTTTTTCAGCACCGGTCACATGACCGGAAACACACGTCCGGTATGCAAGAAAAAAATATTCGTAATGGATATATTACACGGAAACAAGGGTAAGCGTGCGATAAAGTGACGCTCGTTCTGTTTGTGACTTTGTTATCAACGTGATCGAGCATTCTGGGCGTACTTATGGTTACTTAATTATGCGACAACTATGCTTGGCAAATGGATTAAGCGTTAGGTTAGAGTTTATTATCCATGTCCAAAGCCATGTGTCGCCACTATGACAGCGTTCCATCCTCTTTCTTTTTCGTATTGCTTCCATCAGTACTAAGGAAGCCGGTTTTACAGGCGAAATATCCTTATGACCGTACTATCACGGGTAAAGAACCATAACGTGGCAAATATGACGCAACTGTTTTGATTGGCTAAACTAAGCCTTGGCCACGATTTAATAAGATAAGTCGTGACCAAAAGTTAATTAGTTATGGCCTCAAGTTACTAAGTCAAGAGCAGTAATGTCAGGTGCGTCCATGTTTCCTGGTTCATTGTTTTGGCTGAAAAACGTCCTCGATTCGGTGAGTTTTAACACAGTTTTCTATATGTTTCAACGATATTCCCTAGAAACGACCTTGTGCACCGAATGAAGAGCAATTGCTTGTTTACGATGACGCTTGTTTAAGATGAAAATTATGTCCGTATTAAAATATCTCGTGAAAACAATGCACGTTCTTACTAGGCTTACCGACTCACTCAGTGCACTTTATTCTACAAAATTACGATTTAGAACCATTTTCTTTTGTGTAAACCTCATCCGATACCTTGTTTTGGTCAATGATAGTATTGTTATTGTTTTCCGAGTGCAGGTAGCCAGTTTTGGTGATAAATCGGCAAATTTAAGGAAATGCTTTCTTTTAAGGAAAGGTCGTTTCTAGGGAATATCGTTGAAACATATAGAAAACTGTGTTAATACTCACCGAATCGAGGACGTTTTTCAGCCAAAACAATGAACCAGGAAACATGGACGCACCTGACATTACTGCCCTTGTAGGTTGTGGCCACAATTCACTAAGTTATGGCCTCAGGTTACTTTTAGTGTTTGTAACTTCCTAATTCTATTAATGAAATTGTATATACACTCAACAAAATGTAATAATAGAATAGTGTCGTTTGATGCATACAGTCAAAAAGAACCCTTTATAAAAAATACAAAAATATTACTGTTTTTATTTTTATTTTTTACACTCTTTTCATGATTAAAAGAGACATCACTCTGTAGGTATGTAAATTCGTGTGCACATGTGGTTGTGTGTGTGCGCGCGCGCGTGTGTGTGTGTGTGTGCGTGCGCGTGTGCGTGCGTGCGCGTGTGCGTGCGGTCGTGTTTGTGTTTGTAACATGTATTCAGCATTGAAATGTTTACAAATTATCAAATTTGTTGCTCTTTTATGTAGAAAATAAATGAGAAAAAGTTATGTTGTGGCCTCGAGTTACTAAGTAGTGGCCACGATTTGATAAGTTGTGCCCTCAAGTTACTAAGTAGTGGCCACGATTTCATAAGTTGTGCCCTCAAATTACTAAGTAGTGGCCACGATTTGATAAGTTGTGCCCTCAAGTTCCTAGGTAGTGGCCACGATTTGATAAGTTGTGCCCTCAAGTTCCTAGGTAGTGGCCACGATTTGATAAGTTGTGGCCTCAAGTTACTAAGTAGTGGCCACGATTTGATAAGTTGTGGCCCCAAGTTACTAAGTAGTGGCCACGATTTGATAAGTTGTTGCCCCAAGTTACTAAGTAGTGGCCACGATTTGATAAGTTGTTGCCTCAAGTTACTAAAGTGTGGCCACGATTTGATAAGTTTTGGCCTCAAGTTACTAAGTAGTGGCCACGATTTAATAAGTTGTGGCCTCAAGTTACTAAGTAGTGGCCACGATTTGATAAGTTGTGGCCTCAAGTTACTAAGTAGTGGCCACGATTTGATAAGGTGTGCCCTCAAGTTACTGAGTTGTGGCCACGATTTAATAAGTTGTTGCCTCAAGTTACCAAGTAGTGGTCACGATTTGATAAGTTGTGGCCTCAAGTTACTAAGTAGTGGCCACGATTTGATAAGTTGTGGCCTCAAGTTACTAAGTTGTGGCCACGATTTCATAAGTTGTGGCCTCAAGTTACTAAGTTGTGGCCACGATTGCATAAGTTGTGGCCTCAAGTTACTAAGTAGTGGCAACGATTGCATAAGTTGTGGCCTCAAGTTACTAAGTAGTGGCCACGATTTCATAAGTTGTGGCCTCAAGTTACTAAGTTTTGACCACGATTTGATAAGTTGTGCCCTCAAGTTACTAAGTAGTGGCCACGATTTAATAAGTGTGACCTCAAGTTACTAAGTAGAGGCCACGATTTAATAAGTTGTGGCCTCAAGTTACTAAGTAGTGGCCACGATTTCATAAGTTGTGGCCTCGACCACGATTTGATAAGTTGTGGCCTAAAGTTACTAAGTTTTGAGCACGATTTAATAAGTTGTGCACTCTAGTTACTAAGTTGTGGCCACGATTTGATAAGTTTTGACCTCAAGTTTCTAAGTAGTGGCCACGATTTTATAAGTTGTGGCCCCAAGTTACTAAGTAGTGGCCACGATTTGATAAGTTGTGCCCTCAAGTTACTAAGTTTTGACCACGATTTCATAAGTTGTGGCCTAAAGTTATTAAGTTGTGGCCACGATTTGATAAGTTGTGGCCTCAAGTAACTTTGTTGTGGCCACGATTTGATCAGATGTGGCCTCGAGTTACTAAGTTGTGGCCACGATTTGATAAGCTGTGGCCTGAAGTAACTAAGTTGAGAACACTATATGAATCAAGTGTTGCGGATGTCACCTCTGTGTCACAGTAATAATCAGGTCCACAATACCTTCAATGTAACTATATTTCAAACACATGTCATTGCATTTGCTTTCTCGACATCAATCGTTTAAGGTTGATAAATGGGCGTTGTTTTGAGCGTGTGTACGTGATGTGGGTTTTTTTGCCCTTAATACTGCAGATACAGGTAAAGGAAATGCATTAGTCAGGCTGAGAATTCTGGCTCAATAAAATATGTTTAAAAGAAGTTAGGACTCAGGAATTGAATGACATTAAATTGACTTTACGAGGGGTGGGGGGACTAGTGCCCCTCATATAGAACAGAAATGTTTTAGGTTTAAACTGTTTCCAGGGTTTAAACTGTTTCCAGGGGGTTTCAGCAGTCTGCGAAATAAAAAAAATAAGCATAGGTCATTCGGGCCTATAACCTTATCCAATCCATAGGCCCGAATCATATTTCATACGTCCAAAAATGATTGTAAAAAATGAAGAAAAAAACACAAGTTTGACCACTTCATAGAGTATTTAATCCTATTATCTTGTAAAAAAAATAAGGACCACAAAGAAAACACATGGTCCTCAGCCATCTTCACATCATCATCATCTGAGTCCTCGGAGTCCAAGCTATCAATGTTCTTCCTCTGAAACAAATATTTATTATATTGGACGACTCAATGATTTTAGTGCCATATACCGTTCAAGTATAACCCACTGGAAACAGTTTAAACCTAAAACATTTCTGTTCTAAATGAGGGGATCTTGTCGGTTTTGCGGTGCTCCCCCAAGAAAGTTTAACAATTTCTAGCCCGAAATGGTGCATTTAGCGTATTGTACTGCTTTTTTCTCCTTTATTGAAATCAAAAGTACTAGTGCTAGCCATTGTGAATAATGCGTGATAAACTTCAGGTATGAGGCTTGTGTTAGTGTATTTCAACACCGTATACGCATCCGATATTTCCATGAACAAATTATAGAGGGACATTATCAACTGATATAGTATTACTCCTAAGTAATTTTAAACTCATTCAATTAATACTCGTTGGACGAATATCACGCGATCACAATGTAACACGTCCATTCAATGTGACCATTGCGGTAGACTTCTGTTGTCTTCTATTAATTAAGATGTTATTTCCCGGAATAAAGCTGGCTTGCAGCCAATGTGTTTGCATGTCGACATTGTGTGGTTTTAACGAGATTACAGAAGTTAGAACCATGGCAAGCGTCAACATTTTTATCTATTAATACCAGAAGGAGAACAGAACAGAGCGGCGTAGAACAGACAGAGCAGAGCAGAACAGAGCATAGCAGAGTAGAACAGAGCAGGGCAGTACAGAGCAGTACATAGCATAGCTGAGTAGAACAGAACAGAGCATAGCAGAACAAGGCAAAGAAAAGTAGAACAGAACAGAGCATAGCAGAGTAGAACAGAACAGAGCAGAGTAGAACAGAGCAGGGCAGAACAGAACAGAGCATAGCAGATTTGAACAGAACAGAGCAGAGCAGAACAGGGCAGAGCAGAGTAGAACAGAGTAGAACAGAGCAGAGCAGAACAGAGCAGAACAGAGCATAACAGAGTATAACAGAACAGAGCAGAGTAGAACAGAGCAGAGTAGAACAGAACAGAGCAGAGTCGAACAGAGCATAGCAGAGTAGAACAGAACATAGTAGAACAGAGTATAGCAGAGTAGAACAGAGCAAAGTAGAACAGAACAGAACAGAACAGAGCAGAGTAGCACAGAACAGAGCAGAGCAGAACAGAGCAGAGCAGAGCAGAACAATCTCGAGAACGGAACAATAAATTATCAGTAGGGGCTGTACTCCGTATGATGAAATATCGAAAAAAAGAAGAAAATTGTCGAAAACTGACATAAACTTGGTATCGATGTGTACAATGCATTGCAACATACTAACTGAAGTACAACAATGTTTACAAATAATTTATTTTTTCACAGTTTTTTCGTATATTTCCATTTAAAAAAGATTACTCGGTATGTCTACCTAGTAGAATTCATTTCTTGGCTAGTCGATGTTATCACGTAATATTACCAAGTTAAGTATATAGCTTAGATATTAAAA
Source organism: Mya arenaria (assembly GCF_026914265.1). NCBI lineage: Eukaryota > Metazoa > Mollusca > Bivalvia > Myida > Myidae > Mya > Mya arenaria. The sequence goes on from NC_069122.1 coordinate 26,636,266, forward strand.
CGGTATAGGGTAAGCCTTCGTAGCACAGTGGATACAACACTGGACCGCAATTTCGGCGACACCGGTACAAACCCGGTCCCCGACTCGATTTTGTTTTTACATTTTTGGTATTTTTTATGATATCAAAGAGTAAAACATTTTATGGAATAATTGTCCTGAGATTCGTTACAGAAAAAAAACTCTTTTTTTGTGTCAATCTGGAGTACAGTCCCTTTAACGTCAAAACCGGCAGATTGAAAATATTTCAATTGTTTATTCTCGTTTTGTTTTGTTTCACAGAATTATATCAAATCCGAGCCACAGTGGGTAGAAAATATTATCATGAATTTTTGGTACCATTTTAGACATAAATATAAATGTTTGCGGAAGTAAATTGGACTGAGGGGTGGTATAGGCATTGTACAGACTAGGGAAGCGGGAAATATAATGTGACGTATTGAAGTTCTCATAGGAAATCCAAGATAAACTCCGTAAAAAATAAACAAGAAAATTGCTCACCTGAGTAAAAGAGTTAAACCTTTGTAATCAATATAGCTTGATATTTGTTCTCAAAGAATATTGAAAAACATACTGGTCAAACATGTTGCCTGGATAATCACTGACAGGACTTGTCACAGTCGCCTGCACACTGACAGAACTTGTCACAGTTTCCTGCACACTGACGGGATTTTGTTTAGTTGCCTGCACACTGACAGGACTTGATAATTGATTGCACACTGACAGTACTTGGTACAGAAACCTGCATACTGACAGGACTTTTTTCAGTTGCCTGCACACTGACAGGACTTTGTTCAGTTGCCTGCAAACTGACAGGACTTTGTTCAGTTGCCTGCACACTGACAGGACTTGATAATTGATTGCACACTGACAGCACTTGGTACAGATACCTGCACACTGACAGGACTTTTTTTCAGTTGCCTGCACACTGACAGGGCTTTCTTCAATTGCCTACACACACACAAGACTTCGTTCAATTGCCTGCACGCTGACAGGGCTTCGTTCAATTGCCTGCACACTGACAGGACTTTTTTCAATTGCATGCATATTGACATGACTTTTTTCAGTTGCCTGCACGCTGACAGGACTTTGTTTAATTGCCTGCACTCAGGACATCGTTCAATTGCCTACACACACACAGGACTTCGTTCAATTGCCTGCACACTGACAAAACTATGTTAAATTGCTTGCACACTGAAAGAACTTTTAGTATAGATACAGAAACAACAAACAGTGCACCATCCAATAAATCAATAAACTACCTTAAGCTCTAAAAATCAACTATCAGAACACATTCAGCACCTTCAACTAATATCATTGCTTCTTCCATCTAGGTCAACATCACCTTCTTTCACATGGTCAAAGTCAATGTTTTCTTTATATACATTAAGGCTTATTCACTATCCACACAGAAGATATGACTGTAGCTAAGAATAATTTACATAAAGTTTACAATGTTCTACACGTAGGTCAATGGAAAACCTTAAAAAAACGAACAATAATTACCTTAGAAGCGATTATGCTGAAGACTTAATAAAATTTAAAATATATTCCCTTGTTAATAAAAATAGAAAGTAGTCGAATCTCCAACAAAAAGGGAGACCATATAACAAGACTTGCTGCCCTTGCTTCAAGAGTAAACTTAACATAACTATCAGATTTTAACATTTTGGCCATTTTGTTGTTGTTGCTGTGGTTGTTGATCAATCATGACCCCTTGTTGTATTTTTGCAGAGGGTCACCCAAGAAGCTTTCTGTAAAGTTTAATTGAATTTGGAATGGTAGTTTTAGAGGAGATGTTTTTAAAAACTTTTTTTAAAGCAAAATAGGAAGTTGGCCATTTTGTTGTTGTTGTTGTTGTTGTTGTTGTTGTTAATCAATCGTGACCCCTTGTTGTATTTTTGTAGAGGGTCACCCGAGGAAGCTTCCTGTAGAGTTTCATTGAATTTGGCCTGGTAGTTTCAGAGGACGGACGGACTGACTGACGGACGGACTGACGGACGGACGCCGGACAAAGACCGATCACAATAGCTCACATTGAGCACTTCGTGCTCGGGTGAGCTAAAAAGTAAAAATCTAAGGTAAAACCTAAACATCTAACTAATGGGTTTCGCAAATTCTCTGGATGACTATCGACTGTGTGAATAGGATATAAAACATGACAAATCAATCAGCTTTTTTAAAAATAAATAGTGTGCACAATTTCTGATTCCACAGTTGGTGGTGTCGACGCTGTTTTGTAATATTTATAGCCAATGGCACATATATTAAACTTTTCAATGACCATACACCTATAATATTAAAGGGTAGACTGTTGTTGCTTTTATTTTACGAGTTTAATTTTTTTAAATTAATCACGAAAAATTTACGTAATACATTCTTACCGACATAGTTTTACCCTTCAAATTTGTAGCAGCTTTAGAATCAAGCCATGTACCTGTCAAAAACTCCTGTCAATCACTCCCAAGACAGTACAAGCAGCGTTGATAATGAGATTGCACCTTTGCTACGCAAACAGTGGGCATTGTAACGCCGCATAACAGCATCGCCGCATAAACGAAATCGACCACGTTTATGCGCTGATTTTCAACGCATAATCAAGACATTCTGTGGCAAAAAGGCACACTTTAGCCGCATAAAAAAACAATTAAAACACATACTAGTAAAAAAGTGGTTAATAAAGTTTCATCAAGATCGGACTTAGATTTTTGTGTACACTTAACCAAGCTTTGAACTAGACTTTTAAAGACGTAAATTCTGACGAAGATTTAGAAAGATCGGTTTAAATGTGAACCAAACCAATTGATCTTTCTGCGAAAACGTTTGATATGACGTTTGGCACGACTAAAGGCGGGAATATATGTTACGACAACGCACAACACCGTCAATTGGGTCAATCAGAAAATTGAATCGTCGTATGACGTAACATATATTCTAGCCTTTCTGTCTGACTGACGAGCATGTACCCTTGACGATGCGCATTTCAAGTTTCTAGAAAAGTCGATTGTTAAGGACGGACAAACAACAGAAATCAAACAATCCTCACAGCTCCACATGTGCTCTTTGTGATCAGATGAGCTACGAATTATTTCAAGATTCACTGGTAATTGTGTAATGGGAAATTTATTTACGTCTAGGTCATCAGCGTATATCTCTGGTTACCAGGGCAAAGAAAGAAACACTTTTGGATATTATATTGTTTCCAAAAAATTCAACACAACATTAGTTTTGAGCACTTGAACAAGAGGACTCAGATGACTGATATAGGGTCATCATGGACGTTTTTCTTCCACTGATTGTGTTTGTATGCACTAGTCATTTGTAACCAAGAAAATGTATATGTGAACACTCCAAGGGGAATATTAAAAAAAAATGTCAACTTCAATTTTGGCTCAACTTTAAAATAATACCTTAAATTTGAACAATTTGCCTGTCTACTTTCCCCGTATTTTTTTTTTAAAAATGACAGTAATATGCTACGCCCTAATCTTAATCATCATCATAATCAACAATATCATCACAACCACTATCATCATCACTACAATCACAACCACCACCAATATCATCATCACCACAACCATCATCATCATCATCATCATCATCAACGTCATCACCATCGTTATTGTTGAAATATAAGAATTTAATTTTTTAGCTTTATAATAAATGGTTAAGTTAATCCTCTCTATGTGGCAAAAAGACACAGTTGCGCCCCATATAAGCATTTTTGCATTATGCGTTGAGCGTCGCCGAATAAACGTGGTCGCCCTGTTTATGCGTTGAAAATCAGCGCATAAACAAAAAGAAACACGTTTATGCGGCGATGCTGCTATGCGGCGTTACAGGGCATGGCTATATGCGGCGTTACAGGGCGTGGCTATATGCGGCGTTACAGGGCATGGCTATATGCGGCGTTACAGGGCATGGCTATATGCGGCGTTACAGGGCATGGCTATATGCGGCGTTACAGGGCATGGCTATATGCGGCGTTACAGAGCATGGCTATATGCGGCGTTACAGGGCATGGCTATATGCGGCGTTACAGGGCATGGCTATATGCGGCGTTACAGGGCATGGCTATATGCGGCGTTACAGGGCATGGCTATATGCGGCGTTACAGGGCATGGCTATATGCGGCGTTACAGGGCGTGGCTATATGCGCATTTACAGTCATGGTAATTTACTTAATCATGATGAGTTGTATTCAGGAATAAGTAACGATTCTTCACAAATAAGAAAGTAAACATTTTAAAAATCCAGCTTGATATAGCTTTATTTCCTCTATTTTCTGCACATGGCATATGGTAATACATACAAAAGAATGAATAATTACATACACAATACAAATTTGATAGTACATACTAATGGAAGTAAGTCACATTTACAGTAATTGTAACAAGTTTGTTTTTTACACGTAACGTTGGTCACATTTGTAATTTAACCGCTGCATACTTGTCTGATCTTACAGACGATTAAGAACAAAGATAATTCATCGGCTAAAATCAATAGACAGTTTCCTATTCATTTAAAGAATATTTCTTCGAAAGCGAAATGCGTCTAAGTTAAATATATCATTGCTTAATTTAGCACAGTTGATCAGGAAGTCCAGGGTTTATTGTACATCGAGTACCTAATCAAATGTTTGTCGATTTTACTAAGTGTGTACAAATTGAATGACTGTCTCGATGTCGTATTAAGTAAGTCATACATCGATGCACTCGGTTCCAGGAATAAAAGTCACGAATAGCTATTGTTATCTAAACAGCACTCGAACATCAAGTGTTCGGGCTCGTGGCTGCATGGTCGGAGGCATAAGCGGCAATCAATCGGCTGGTCTGGGGAATGCTGGCAGCACAGACATGCTAGAACTAAATAAAGTCGATGGACTGTACATATTGATTGTAAATCGTTATTGTAAGTCATTTTCCTCTGTTCGGGCTGGTTGACCGGTGATTGACGGACGCATAGTTTTTGTTCTACTAACGTATTTGAGTCAATCTTTAATTCGACGTTCGGGAAACATGGTACATTACATATATAATTGTAAAAGTGACTGAGGACTTCTACTGTTCTTATTCCAAATTAGTTGGTTGCAAATCAACTTTTTGAACCCAGGAGATTATCGTTACATATAATAACATACTTTGAGTCATATAACTGACATAACAACTATAAACAACATGCATGTTTAACTGATGCCTTTTATTTTTCTTAAGTATTTGTTTTATTTTGTTAAGATGATGTCGTTTAAGCGATTATGATGAGAGAATAATTGTTCAACATGACTAAGGCTTAACATGTGTAGTGCTGTTTAAGTGTTGTTGACATTGTTAAAGTATGAGCGAGGTCGCTTTTCAGTTTAGCATTATCAAAACATATTATTTCCAAAATGTCCTCGCTTTTGCTTGAAAAGTAGTAATATAAAAAAACCTGAAACCTTGAATGAATGAATGGATGGATGGATGCATGGATGCATGAATGAATGGATAGATGGATGGATGCATGCATGGATGGATGAATGAATGAATGAATGAATGAATGAATGAATGAATGAAATGAATATATGCATGAATGAATGAATGGATGGATGGATGGATGGATGGATGGATGGACGGATGGACCGATGTATGCATGCATGCATGAATAAATGAATGAATGAATGAATGAATGAATGAATGAATGAATGAATGAATGAATGAATGAATGAATGAATGAATGAATAATGATATAGAAATAAAGTAAGACATAAAATCAATAACTTATTGAATATGTAAATATTAAATAATTTATAAAGATATTTAACGCGCGGATTTGTAACGTCAATGTTCCCTTATGATATGACGTCACGTCAAAATTCCCTGTCTGAACAAAGATGGCGGGCCCAAATATACATGGTGACGTCTCCGAGTTGATGTAATTTGCGCAAAAAAAACAGACAGTTATAAAGAATCATGGCAAACAAAAATGGAGATGTGTTTTGGAACTCCTCGGCACGATCCAGATTCATGCCGATGTTTGTGGAAAGCCTTGTAAACGCCAGGTCGTCGAGGATAAACGAATACGGGATTTATCCAAAGCGATTACAGCCAGCTGTCCGTGGTAACATTGTCAAATCGACTGAATATGCAGAGTCATCCGGTCCCGTTTTCCGCGGTCGTTCAAAGGGAATTTCACAGGCAGGTGGACACAGGCGTTCACAAGAGTTTTGGACCAAAGGTAGAAATCCACGATACTCCTTACATGAGGCTCACGGTGGTTACAAAATAACCAATGTTGCAAAAGCAGTTTCAGCAACGGCAGTTACACCTAGCGGTCAGAGAGTACGTGTACCAATTGATAAAGATTTCTATGAGATCCGGCGCAAGGATCAGATCAAGGATACAATGCCTAAGGAGAAGCATTTCCACCTTTTAGAGTCAGAGTCCATAGCCAGATGTCCTCAAACCGGAAGTCCCACCGAGTCTTCATCTCCTCCGACGGGTCTTAAATTCCGACGAAGAACAGAAGAGGACTCGGACAGTGAAAGCGAGTGGCCGGGGGACGCGGAAGACGACAGCGACGCCGACCAGTGCTGTTCAAATAATAGCACACCAAGATCCGTAGCTGAGTCAGACGTGAATAAGGTGACGGGGGCAAAAGATGCAAATGCAATTACCTATTCTTACTCCAGTCAAGAGAATGATGGCATGCCTACTCAGGAATCAATTGAATATCAGCTGAAGAAAATGCTACGGTTGGGCGGGAGACATGATGAATCAGCGATCACAGACCATGACTGTACATACGGGACTAACGTTTATATTGGACAGAATGTTCCCAGCTCAAACCAAGGACGTCACGGCAACGACACACCAAATAACTGTTCTACCACTGACACTCCGATTTCTACGGGGACAATAGACTGTGAAAACCCAAGAAACTCGCAGAACACAGGCGATTTCGTAGCTGGCGCTTTCAACGGTAACAATGGCAACGATTGTGAAAGTAGAAATGATCAATCAAATAATATTCTTACTGGTTCAACCCAAGATTATCAAACATTGTTCGATCAAAACTGTTTTGAATGCATTCGAAGTTACGCCGGTCTAGAATATAACGAAATAGACAAATGTAACTATAACAAGCCCGTGGATGCAAGAAATGAGAACAGACAAACCCATTTAGAGCCTTATAGTTTTGACCAAGCTTTTCTCGAGCGTGGTTGCAATTTTGAAAGCAATCAAAATTATGCTTCAACAGAACAGGTCGATTGCGTTCAATGTACTGCAAATGTTCAAAGACAAACATACGATGGTCTCGAGTACAACGAAGAAGATAATTGCCATTTCTATAAACGAAACATCGAGCCCCACACTGAAACCGCAGGATCTGTAATTGTGCAAACAAATCAGAATGCCAACTTACACAATCAAAAAGCGACCAATTATTATGGTACGCAAGTCGGATTTGGAGGCAGACCGGAAGTGACGTATCTTAATACAAAACCGGCGGACATAATGCCTACCCTCGTCACAGGCGAAGACGGAAGTACCTATTACGTTAACATTCCAGTCGGCGCTCTCGCCACGGCAACCCCCGAGCAGGTGTCACCGTGGGTAGAGTCGGTTCCCACAGATGCTTCCCTTTTTCCGTCACATTGGGCGGCGGTGGACGTCAATGGAAACTTCATTCACGCGGCATATGGCAAGGGATACACGGACCTTGTGTACATGAATCTCATAACAGACCAGAGCAACTCCAGCGGAATGTCTTCCTTCCACAACGCTGCGTCTGACGGAAGTATCAACTACGTTAACATTCCGGTCGGTGCCCTCTCCTCAGCTACCCCCGAGCAGATATCGTCGTGGGAAGAGCCCGTTCTTCAGGAAGCTCCCCTTTTGTCGTCTTTACCGCAACAAACGGGATTTATACATGACTCGTTCCGGACTGGTGGGTCGTCAGGAGGTCATTTGGCAGCAGAAAGCGTTAGTGGAGCCCTAACGCACGTGACAGATGCCACCCGCTACACTGACACTGTGCGCGCTGCGTCTGTTTCAACGGGTAATCATACTTTTAGCCCATTTCACGAGTATACGTACGTTGAAGAAATGTCGCCAATTCCTTCAAACAGAACGATACCGGAAGCCTGGTCGGAAGCGAGGAGTAAACTTTCACAACTCGACTGCTCAACAAGTATGTTTTTGACATCAAGCCCGGTGAAGACAAATGACAGCTCTGAAGATAAGAAGCCTAGCATTCAATATTTCAATCCTTACGCAGCCGGAAGTAACGTATGTATTGATCCTGATGATGGCCTTGCATACCCTGCTCTCCACGTCACGGACGATGGGCTTATCACCGTCATTCTGCGTAAGGACATATTTCTTGAGATGACAACAGACCGCGCAATACGTCTCGTTAATCACGAGAAGAAACTTGTGGTCGCATTGAATGAGACCGGAAGTCAGGCATGTCTTATTCACCCAGCCGCTCGGATCAGTCAAACGGAAACCAGTGTGCACGCGGAACTGTTTCTCGGCCGCCACGCGCGCATGACGACAGAAGAAATCGTATTCGGAAATCAGCAGGGCGTTTTCCGGTTTGATTACAATTGCGTGACGTCAGTACAAGATTTGAAGACAGCGAACTTCCGGGACCTGTCGCAAGACGACTCTGTACACTTCCTGACGACGGATTTTGGATATTTTAACAAGGACATGGTGGTACGGAGCGAAGAGGTCACACAGCGGGCGTACTTCCTGAGACACCAGAACTACGGAAGTAAGGTAGGCATAAACACTGTTGTCGAAATTGAACTCAACGTTGAACCGTTTCGTGAAATATATCTGAACCAGCAGCAGATTTCCGTACTATAAGGCTTATACGTTTTGAGAGGTAAAAAGTGCAGTACATTTAAATATTTCAAAATGTACATCTTTGAATTACAAAATCTTAAAATTGTGCAATTTGTTAGTTCATATAATCAAACTCATATTTCGGTTACGGTACCAAGTACTTTTATATGCATGTCATGAAATGAGTACAAGTTCATTATTTGTCGATATCTAGGTCATCATAAACGGCCTGAAGATTGTACAGACGGACAACGGGGATGTTTCAGTGTACAGCGGACAGATCCGGTTCATGCGCATGTGCCCGGAAACCTCCGTCTTACGTCTGAAGACGCAGTTTCTTGAGGTCGATGTGGAACGGAACTGGCAGGTCAAGGTTACGCGAGGTGCGCATGCACTGAATGTCAGCCATCTTGGATTCATCGTGTCAAACGGGCGCATTAAAGCGTCTATTGACAAGAGGAACCATTTCCAGGCGTTTTCCTTGCCCGAGCATGGTAATTTGATGTTAGGTCAACCAGTTCCCAAGAGAAAGATGGCCGTAGATTTGAGGAAATCCTTGGCCGCTAAGCTTATTGACGAAAAGACAAATACGGCACAGGCCATAGATTCCAAACCATGACAACATTCTCCAAAATCATTATTTCAGTGAAATGTTAACCAGTTCAAGGAGGACTTATGACTCAAAAAAAATAAATCAACAACTTTATTCATACAGGGAGCTTGTTATTATCTATAATTTATATCAACGTTGTTGCTAAAGAAAAGCAGATATATTTGCTAAATTATACACAACTAATTTATAGAAATGTAAACTGTAGCTTCAGATGGCAGACGTCAGTTGGCAGTCCAGAAAATGGTCTTATTTCTTCTCATGCAGCTTTAGAAGAACATAATTGTCAGTGAAAATTCAATTCAAATCAAGCCATTAAATATATTAAAGATATTGATAAACTTTGCATATTGAATTAATGACATAATAAATATTTCTATATAACTTAAAACTATTTCCATGTAATCCTGACGAAAGACAGATTGGTCCAGTATCAAGCATAGACCGCTAGAGTTCTTTGGACTTTGATTCCATATTCTAGCACACCGGATAGGCATTTCCGGTGAATTCAGCCGTGCTGGAAAATTCCATCTGGCGCCCCACTATGCCAGATGAGTCACGCGCTGTGACGTAATACATTTTATTTATTTTATTATACACTTTATGTAACCATTATTATGCGATTTCAATCGATAAGTTCCATAAACATTAACTTGACAAAAATATATCTTCAAAACAAAACAAAATAACCCTTAAAAGACGCGATTTTGTAGAAACTTTTTGACGTATGCAGAAAATACAAATTACTGCGCGTCATGACGTCAGTAAACATCATCGCACGCGCTTTTTGGTAAATTGAACAACAATGCGCTATTTATGTACTTTCTTCACAAAACAATGTGATTTAAGGTATGCTAGAAAAAAATATTTATCATGTGTGTCCGTTCCGGAAAGAAAAATCCGACCTTCGGGCACGCTGCGTTGCCGGTAACTCGGCAAGCCTCGTTACCTGGCAACGCAGGTGCCCTCGGGTCGGAATTTTCTATCCGGAACGGAAACACATGACAGATATTATTAATGTATGGTATATTAAAATTTGCTATTTGTGAATGTTGATTTTAAATGTTTATGTCATTCATCACACTGTTCAATGAGGCATGTTGTTCCTGTCTTACACAATAACAAGATATCAATGCGGGTACCTGATCGCTCGACTGGCTGGATACAAAGTATCAAGTACAGCCGGATACGGTTGGCTCAAACTCGATTGGCTCGATTTTTTCGCTTGCTCGATTTTTATACAACGGACCGATTTTTGATGACTATATATTTGTTAAAATACCGCCCGGCGCCGGCCTACCGTTTAGAATACAGAAAATAAATGTTTATATAAATAGTGTTCAGAGTGAAATGCCTTTCGAATACCTCTATTTTTGCCAGTGTGCATGCGTGATCTTCTAAATGACTCATTTAATAAAACCATGGATTACTAAATTGAGCTTTGGTGGGTGTTTTCGAAACTAAATGAAAATTTAGCAGTTGTTATCTGCATAATGGAGTTTTGGTCGTCAAAGCTCCTTTAAATGATTAAATGTGAATCTGTCCGCTGATCCCATTTGTGGAGCGCTGGCTTGAACACTATAGAACTATCACAGATGGCTTAACAGTTAACAGTTTTTAAAAACATGCTACCAATTGAATTGCAAGAGTTCCAACTTTACACGTTTTACAGTTTCATGAGATTTTGGGATTGGGCCTCAATCTTGTTGCATATTACGTCAATGGTTATGATTGAAGATTTTTCCATGAGTACCATATAGGCCCGAAATCGCTCACCTATCCTCGAACCACTGTGCATGCCAATACAGAAGCTTTGAAAAGCGGTTGATTTTTTTTTCTTTTAAAGCAAACGAGCCTAAAGTGTGAAAAACGTGTGAGATAACAATCTCGAAATAATCAGTTAGACATAATCACGGTTTGGTTAGACATAATAAAATACTAGTAAGACATAATAACATGTCGGTCTGACATAATAACATGTCGGTCTGACATAATTACATTTCGGTTAGACAAAATAACACATCAGTTAGACACAATAACATTTTATTTAGAAATATTTACACCTCAACTAGTCTACCATTCCTTAAATAATCTGCCGTTCGGCAATTGCGGTTATCATCCGATGAACGCAACATTGTTCGGATCGCAATTCATCGCATACGATTAATATACATGAACACTATTGATCTTGTTAATGTTTGTGTTGTGTCAGCAGGTCCTGTTAAATATAAATCAACTTTAAAAGTGTTAATTTATCATATTTTAAATGTATTGTTGCCATAAATGTTTCAATTTTACGTTTGAAAGTGATTTCAAGTGGTTGATCTTTTCCCGCGTTATTGTGACGTCATTTGAAAAAAAATGTATTCGGTTATAGTCGGGTCATTCTATTTACATAATGGGTAAGAAAGGATTACTGAAAGGTTTTCTTAAATGAAATGAAGTATGATTTAACAATTCTTGAATGAAATAATGAACTATTGGTGAAACATAAGTAATGAATTGCGGGGTTGATGTCATTATCGGGGATATGAACGCAATTGGGCTGGTCAAAGTAGTCCGAAGGACTCTAACGCAATTGGGCTGGTCAAAGTAGTCCGAAGGAATCTACACACTTTGACCAGCCCAACATAATAGCATGTCAGTTAAATATATAAACATACTAGTTAGATATAACAGCATTTGATTTAGACATTCTAGCACGCGATGCCACAAGTCAGTTGTGGTATTCCATGCTTGAGGGACGATTGCCAATTTAAGACTAATGTTGGTATGTGGAATGATCACTCTTTCTTCTCATACAAATACAAGTAGACCAAATCTAATTAAACTTTATAAAAAGTTAAAAAAATTATTTCGAAAATATAAATAAAAAACAATAGTTCAAACCCGCTCAAAGTAACAGATTAAAGCACTGCAAGTTAACATCAATGTTTTACTAAAACTTCACTATACTCTTGGTCCACGCTAGGGCAAATCTTGACACCGGAAATAGGTGTCAGGTTCACTGCGTCATAACTGTCGGTCGCCCCACCTACCATCGGCATCGTAGACATCATGTGATCGTACACGTTACGTTCGGTCGTCATAGTATCACCTGACCGGAAGTGACCGACATTTCCGGTATGCAGATGATCATAAACGGTTGAAACTGTCGGTTGAGTAGTATATGATTTTGTTTCCATACCGGAGCTAGGGTTCGTGGTAATATTTAAGTTTGGGACGTCACAGCTGCTATAATATGTGCCCGTATTCCCGGATGTTCCTTTTCCTTCATCGTTATTGACCCTGTCCGACCTTCTCTGAATGTAACTTAAAATACGTTTCCGGTTTATGTACAGTAATATAGTAGTGATAATGACAACTAAACTAATCGACACACAAATAAAAGCCACAATAAGCGCTGAAGACTTGTTACTCTCAGATTGTTTTTCGCTAATCAGTTTATCCATACACACATATTTCTTTCGCTGTGTGCATTCATCTGGTTCCAAAAATAACTCATTTCTTGTCAACATCACAGAAATGCATAGTGAAGGATCAGCAACGTTTTTCCTCCCAGTAAAAGGGCGAAAACTTCCGATAAAATAGTTATGATCACTGTCCAAGTATGTTTCCATTGTGTTCAATATCTTTTTATTGGAAGTCCCTGAATATGATATGCAGAGTTCAAGGCCTGTGCTCCAATTGTAGGACTGCCGCGTAATGCAAATCCGGTAGTTCTCGTTCTTTTGAAGTGGACAAAAATCATCGTGTCCTTTTATTTTTAAAGTTATCGAATCTGTGCAAATACACTTCAATAACGTTGTGCATTTTCTTGTAAAATAAGTTATCCCAGTGTTAGTAGTGTTAACTGCTGTACACTGATATCTGGAGTCGGTTACCAATTTAGACAATTCCGAAACAAAAGCAAACACGTGTATACCCGTGGTATTATTTCGCACCAGTGCACATGCGAATTTTTTTTCAAACACGTAAGTATCATCAAAACAGTAGCAATCGTCCCCATTAACGCCAACATATCCTTTTAGGTCTCCCCTCCCATTTTTAGACGGTTCGAGCAAAACATGCTACAGTCATACAATGTATTGCTAGTTAACGTTGTTTTTACGTAACGGTTACTATTGACATCCACCGTACAGGTGTGCCACGCGATATACGGTCCGTACTTGACGTGTCCCCTCACCCACGCCGTTTCCCCATCAATTAACCCCATAGTGCTTACGTCAACGTCAGAAACGTGGCCTGTTTTCATTCCTGGTATCCACGGTCCTGCGTTGAACAACGTTGACGTTGCTAGACCTCCGTGGTTGGCGCACGCTGTTTCTGCCGCCTCATACGTTATCGCTTCCATATCCAGTACAGAACCAACAAAAGACACAGTGACAACAATAGCAGCATGTAGATAAAGGATGATGTGAACCATTTCGCAAAGTACCATGATGATGGTTTAAAATTTAGTTTAACAACGCAATAATATCACTCCAACAAAGTTCGGTTTATCACGGTACAAGCAAAGACAATCACTATGACACTGTAGCCTTATATGAACATACACGATTCAAGTGATATGGAGGGTGAGAGGTTTTAAAGAGATACCGGAAATTGTCTCTTTCTTGGTTTTGATTACATTTGTACTGTAAAACGATGAGTTATTTGTGAGTATTTTGAAAAAGGCCGAAACGTCAATTAAGAATTTAATAAAGAATTTTAATAGAATACAGGCCTATGTTGCATTAAGATGTTTTGAGGAAAGATGCGTCTGGCATGTCAAAAATGAGTTTTATGGCAAATTACATATTGGCCTCGTCTTTGGCTTGACATGACCGTTATTCGACCTTGAATTTTGAATTACAGAAAAACACAATGTTATTGTTAGCGCAAAATTTCATTTAGGGCTTGCAGAAAACATGGTCTATAAGTGTGTGTTTTAAACTTTTAATATCCGACTTTGTGATATGCGTTTTGATACTTATTGAAACTTGACCATGACCTTAAACTACTTGAAGCAAGTATTTCAACTAACTTGCATTTACATTGGGCAGAAAAATGCCCCTCTAGACATTGTTATAAGTTCGTCAGTCATTTGACCCGGTGACCTACACTTATCTCCTAATCAAACCCGGTCTTGAATTCTGGATGGTATAGTTGAACAAAGTCAGACGGCTAAACCTTAGACTTCAATTCAAATTCAGTAGGAATTTAATGGAACAACATTTAAACCAAGTAAAAAAGATGTGTCACTTGTTACTTGTTTGTTAATTTCGTTTCTTTTACCATCAAACGAAAGCATTGTAAGGTCATGGCTTTGGTTCTTGTACCATCATACTAGCGCACAGCAGGGTCCTGGCTTTTGGTTATTGTACCATCATACTAGCGCACAGTAGGGTCCAGGCTTTGGTTCTTGTACCATCATACTAACGCACAGTAGGGTCCTGGCTTTGGTTCTTGTACCATCATACTAGCGCACAGCAGGGTCCTGGCTTTGGTTCTTGTACCATCACACTAGCACACAGTAGGGTCCTGGATTTGTTTATTGCACCATCACACTAGCACACAATAGGGTCCTGGATTTGTTTATTGCACCATCACACTAGCGCACAGCAGGGTCCTGGCTTTTGGTTCTTGTACCATCATACTAGCGCACAGCAGGGTCCTGGCTTTTGGTTATTGTACCATCACACTAGCGCACAGTAGGGTCCTGGCTTTGGTTATTGTACCATCACACTAGCGCACAGTAGGGTCCTGGCTTTTGGTTATTGTACCATCATACTAGAGCACAGTAGGGTCCTGGCTTTTGGTTATTGTACCATCATACTAGCGCACAGTAGGGTCCTGGCTTTGGTTCTTGTACCATCATACTAGCGCACAGCAGGGTCCTGGCTTTTGGTTCTTGTACCATCACACTAGCGCACAGCAGGGTCCTGGCTTTGGTTCTTGTACCATCACATTAGTGCACAGCACGGCCCTGGATTTGGTTATTGTACCATCATACTAGCGCACAGCAGGGTCCTGGCTTTGGTTCTTGTACCATCATACTAGCACACAGTAGGGTCCTGGATTTGTTTATTGCACCATCACACTAGCACACAGTAGGGTCCTGGATTTGTTTATTGCACCATCACACTAGCAAACAGCAGGGTCCTAGCTTTTGGTTATTGTATCATCATACTAGCGCACAGTAGGGTCCTGGCTTTGGTTCTTGTACCATCATACTAGCGCACAGCAGGGTCCTGGCTTTTGGTTATTGTACCATCATACTAGCGCACAGCAGGGTCCTGGCTTTGGTCTTTGTACCATCATACTAGCGCACAGTAGGGTCCTGGCTTTTGGTTCTTGTACCATCACACTAGCGCACAGTAGGGTCCTGGCTTTGGTTCTTGTACCATCATACTAGCACACAGTAGGGTCCTGGCTTTTGGTTATTGTACCATCATACTAGCGCACAGTAGGGTCCAGGCTTTTGGTTATTGTACCATCATACTAGCGCACAGTAGGTCCTGGATTTGTTTATTGTACCATCATACTAGCACACAGCAGGGTCCTGGCTTTTGGTTATTGTACCATCATACTAGCGCATAGCAGGGTCCTGGCTTTTGGTTATTGTACCATCATACTAGCGCACAGCAGGGTCCTGGCTTTTGGTTCTTGTACCATCATACTAGCACACAATAGGGTCCTGGCTTTTGGTTATTGTACCATCATACTACGCACAGCAGGGTCCTGGCTTTTGGTTATTGTACTATCATACTAGCGCACAGTAGGGCCCTGGCTTTTGGTTATTGTACTATCATACTAGCGCACAGTAGGCCCCTGGCTTTTGGTTCTTGTACTATCATACTAGCGCACAGCAGGGTCCTGGCTTTTGGTTATTGTACTATCATACTAGCGCACAGTAGGGTCCTGGCTTTGGTTCTTGTACCATCATACTAGCACACAGTAGGGTCCTGGCTTTGGTTCTTGTACCATCATACTAGCGCACAGTAGGGTCCTGGCTTTGGTTCTTGTACCATCATACTAGCGCACAGTAGGGTCATGGCTTTGGTTCTTGTACCATCATACTAGCGCACAGTAGGGTCCTGGCTTTGGTTCTTGTACCATCATACTAGCGCACAGTAGGGTCATGGCTTTGGTTCTTGTACCATCATACTAGCGCACAGTAGGGTCCTGGCTTTTGGTTCTTGTACCATCATACTAGCGCACAGTAGGGTCCTGGCTTTGGTTCTTGTACCATCATACTAGCGCACAGCAGGGTCCTGGCTTTTGGTTCTTGTACCATCATACTAGCGCACAGCAGGGTCCTGGCTTTGGTTCTTGTACCATCACATTAGTGCACAGCACGGCCCTGGATTTGTTTATTGTACCATCATACTAGCGCACAGTAGGGTCCAGGCTTTTGGTTATTGTACCATCATACTAGCGCACAGCAAGGCCCTGGATTTTTTATTGTACCATCATACTAGCGCACAGCAGGTTCCTGGCTTTTGGTTATTGTACCATCACACTAGCGCACAGCAGGGCCCTGGCTTTTGGTTCTTGTACCATCATACTAGCGCACAGTAGGGTCCTGGCTTTGGTTCTTGTACCATCATACTAGCGCACAGTAGGGCCCTGGCTTTTGGTTATTGTACCATCATACTAGCGCACAGCAGGGTCCTGGCTTTGGTTCTTGTACCATCACATTAGTGCACAGCACGGCCCTGGATTTGTTTATTGTACCATCATACTAGCGCACAGTAGGGTCCTGGCTTTTGGTTATTGTACCATCATACTAGCGCACAGCAGGGTCCTAGCTTTTGGTTATTGTACCATCACACTAGCGCACAGCAGGGTCCTGGCTTTGGTTCTTGTACCATCATACTAGCGCACTGCAGGGTCCTGGCGTTTGGTTATTGTACCATCACACTAGCGCACAGCAGGGTCCTGGCTTTGGTTCTTCTACCATCACATTAGTGCACAGCACGGTCCTGGATTTTTTTATTTTACAATCATACTAGCGCACAGTAGGGTCATGGCTTTGGTTCTTGTAACATCATACTAGCGCACAGCAGGGTCCTGGCTTTTGGTTATTGTACCATCACACTAGCGCACAGCAGGGTCCTGGCTTTGGTTATTCTACCATCACATTAGTGCACAGCACGGCCCTGGATTTGTTTATTGTACCATCATACTAGCGCACAGTAGGGTCCTGGCTTTTGGTTATTGTACCATCATACTAGCGCACAGCAGGGTCCTGGCTTTTGGTTATTGTACCATCATACTAGCGCACAGTAGGGTCCTGGCTTTGGTTCTTGTACCATCATACTAGCGCACAGCAGGGTCCTGGCTTTTGGTTCTTGTACCATCACACTAGCGCACAGCAGGGTCCTGGCTTTGGTTCTTGTACCATCACATTAGTGCACAGCACGGCCCTAGATTTGGTTATTGTACCATCATACTAGCGCACAGCAGGGTCCTGGCTTTGGTTCTTGTACCATCATACTAGCACACAGTAGGGTCCTGGATTTGTTTATTGCACCATCACACTAGCACACAGTAGGGTCCTGGATTTGTTTATTGCACCATCACACTAGCACACAGCAGGGTTCTAGCTTTTGGTTATTGTACCATCATACTAGCGCACAGTAGGGTCCTGGCTTTGGTTCTTGTACCATCATACTAGCGCACAGCAGGGTCCTGGCTTTTGGTTATTGTACCATCATACTAGCGCACAGCAGGGTCCTGGCTTTGGTCTTTGTACCATCATACTAGCGCACAGTAGGGTCCTGGCTTTTGGTTCTTGTACCATCACACTAGCGCACAGTAGGGTCCTGGCTTTGGTTCTTGTACCATCATACTAGCACACAGTAGGGTCCTGGCTTTTGGTTATTGTACCATCATACTAGCGCACAGTAGGGTCCAGGCTTTTGGTTATTGTACCATCATACTAGCGCACAGTAGGTCCTGGATTTGTTTATTGTACCATCATACTAGCACACAGCAG
This sequence comes from Mya arenaria, assembly GCF_026914265.1. NCBI lineage: Eukaryota > Metazoa > Mollusca > Bivalvia > Myida > Myidae > Mya > Mya arenaria. The sequence goes on from NC_069122.1 coordinate 26,654,687, forward strand.
GGTCCTGGCTTTTGGTTATTGTACCATCATACTAGCGCATAGCAGGGTCCTGGCTTTTGGTTATTGTACCATCATACTAGAGCACAGTAGGGTCCTGGCTTTTGGTTATTGTACCATCATACTAGCGCACAGTAGGGTCCTGGCTTTGGTTCTTGTACCATCATACTAGCGCACAGCAGGGTCCTGGCTTTTGGTTCTTGTACCATCACACTAGCGCACAGCAGGGTCCTGGCTTTGGTTCTTGTACCATCACATTAGTGCACAGCACGGCCCTAGATTTGGTTATTGTACCATCATACTAGCGCACAGCAGGGTCCTGGCTTTGGTTCTTGTACCATCATACTAGCACACAGTAGGGTCCTGGATTTGTTTATTGCACCATCACACTAGCACACAGTAGGGTCCTGGATTTGTTTATTGCACCATCACACTAGCACACAGCAGGGTCCTAGCTTTTGTTTATTGTACCATCATACTAGCGCACAGTAGGGTCCTGGCTTTGGTTCTTGTACCATCATACTAGCGCACAGCAGGGTCCTGGCTTTTGGTTATTGTACCATCATACTAGCGCACAGCAGGGTCCTGGCTTTGGTCTTTGTACCATCATACTAGCGCACAGTAGGGTCCTGGCTTTTGGTTCGTGTACCATCACACTAGCGCACAGTAGGGTCCTGGCTTTGGTTCTTGTACCATCATACTAGCACACAGTAGGGTCCTGGCTTTTGGTTATTGTACCATCATACTAGCGCACAGTAGGGTCCAGGCTTTTGGTTATTGTACCATCATACTAGCGCACAGTAGGTCCTGGATTTGTTTATTGTACCATCATACTAGCACACAGCAGGGTCCTGGCTTTTGGTTATTGTACCATCATACTAGCGCATAGCAGGGTCCTGGCTTTTGGTTATTGTACCATCATACTAGCGCACAGCAGGGTCCTGGCTTTTGGTTCTTGTACCATCATACTAGCACACAATAGGGTCCTGGCTTTTGGTTATTGTACCATCATACTACGCACAGCAGGGTCCTGGCTTTTGGTTATTGTACTATCATACTAGCGCACAGTAGGGCCCTGGCTTTTGGTTATTGTACTATCATACTAGCGCACAGTAGGCCCCTGGCTTTTGGTTCTTGTACTATCATACTAGCGCACAGCAGGGTCCTGGCTTTTGGTTATTGTACTATCATACTAGCGCACAGTAGGGTCATGGCTTTGGTTCTTGTACCATCATACTAGCGCACAGTAGGGTCCTGGCTTTGGTTCTTGTACCATCATACTAGCGCACAGTAGGGTCCTGGCTTTGGTTCTTGTACCATCATACTAGCGCACAGTAGGGTCATGGCTTTGGTTCTTGTACCATCATACTAGCGCACAGTAGGGTCCTGGCTTTGGTTCTTGTACCATCATACTAGCGCACAGTAGGGTCATGGCTTTGGTTCTTGTACCATCATACTAGCGCACAGTAGGGTCCTGGCTTTTGGTTCTTGTACCATCATACTAGCGCACAGTAGGGTCCTGGCTTTGGTTCTTGTACCATCATACTAGCGCACAGCAGGGTCCTGGCTTTTGGTTCTTGTACCATCATACTAGCGCACAGCAGGGTCCTGGCTTTGGTTCTTGTACCATCACATTAGTGCACAGCACGGCCCTGGATTTGTTTATTGTACCATCATACTAGCGCACAGTAGGGTCCAGGCTTTTGGTTATTGTACTATCATACTAGCGCACAGCAAGGCCCTGGATTTTTTATTGTACCATCATACTAGCGCACAGCAGGTTCCTGGCTTTTGGTTATTGTACCATCACACTAGCGCACAGCAGGGCCCTGGCTTTTGGTTCTTGTACCATCATACTAGCGCACAGTAGGGCCCTGGCTTCTGGTTATTGTACCATCATACTAGCGCACAGCAGGGTCCTGGCTTTGGTTCTTGTACCATCACATTAGTGCACAGCACGGCCCTGGATTTGTTTATTGTACCATCATACTAGCGCACAGTAGGGTCCTGGCTTTTGGTTATTGTACCATCATACTAGCGCACAGCAGGGTCCTAGCTTTTGGTTATTGTACCATCACACTAGCGCACAGCAGGGTCCTGGCTTTGGTTCTTGTACCATCATACTAGCGCACTGCAGGGTCCTGGCGTTTGGTTATTGTACCATCACACTAGCGCACAGCAGGGTCCTGGCTTTGGTTCTTCTACCATCACATTAGTGCACAGCACGGTCCTGGATTTTTTTATTTTACAATCATACTAGCGCACAGTAGGGTCATGGCTTTGGTTCTTGTAACATCATACTAGCGCACAGCAGGGTCCTGGCTTTTGGTTATTGTATCATCACACTAGCGCACAGCAGGGTCCTGGCTTTGGTTATTCTACCATCACATTAGTGCACAGCACGGCCCTGGATTTGTTTATTGTACCATCATACTAGCGCACAGTAGGGTCCTGGCTTTTGGTTATTGTACCATCATACTAGCGCACAGCAGGGTCCTGGCTTTTGGTTATTGTACCATCATACTAGCGCACAGCAGGGTCCTGGCTTTGGTTCTTGTACCATCATACTAGCGCACAGCAGGGTCCTGGCTTTTGTTCTTTACCATCACACTAGCGCACAGTAGGGTCCTGGCTTTGGTTCTTGTACCATCATACTAGCGCACAGCAGGGTCTTGGCTTTTGGTTATTGTACCATCATACTAGCGCACAGTAGGGTCCTGGCTTTGGTTCTTGTACCATCATACTAGCGCACAGCAGGGTCCTGGCTTTTGGTTCTTGTACCATCACATTAGCGCACAGTATGGTCCTGGCTTTGGTTCTTGTACCATCATACTAGCACACAGTAGGGTCCAGGCTTTTGGTTATTGTACCATCATACTAGCGCACAGCAGGGTCCTGGCTTTTGGTTATTGTACCATCATACTAGCGCACAGCAGGGTCCTGGCTTTTGGTTATAGTACCGTCATACTAGCGCACAGCAGGGTCCTGGCTTTGGTTCTTGTACCATCACATTAGTGCACAGCACGGCCCTGGATTTGTTTATTTTACCATCATACTAGCGCACAGTAGGGTCCTGGCTTTGGTTCTTGTACCATCATACTAGCGCACAGCAGGGTCCTGGCTTTTGGTTCTTGTACCATCATACTAGCGCACAGCAGGGTCCTGGCTTTGGTTCTTGTACCATCATACTAGCGCACAGCAGGGTCCTGGCTTTTGGTTCTTGTACCATCACACTAGCGCACAGTAGGGTCCTGGCTTTGGTTCTTGTACCATCACATTAGTGCACAGCACGGCCCTGGATTTGTTTATTGTACCATCATACTAGCGCACAGCAGGGTCCTGGCTTTTGGTTATTGTACCATCATACTAGCGCACAGTAGGGTCCTGGCTTTTGGTTCTTGTACTATCATACTAGCGCACAGCACGGCCCTGGATTTGTTTATTGTACCATCATACTAGCGCACAGCACGGCCCCGGATTTGTTTATTGTACCATCATACTAGTGCACAGCACGGCCCTGGATTTGTTTATTGTACCATCATACTAGCGCACAGCAGGGTCCTGGCTTTTGGTTCTTGTACCATCACACTAGCGCACAGTAGGGTCCTGGCTTTGGTTATTGTACCATCACATTAGTGCACAGCACGGCCCTGGATTTGTTTATTGTACCATCATACTAGCGCACAGCAGGGTCCTGGCTTTTGGTTATTGTACCATCATACTAGCGCACAGTAGGGTCCTGGCTTTTGGTTCTTGTTCTATCATACTAGCGCACAGCACGGCCCTGGATTTGTTTATTGTACCATCATACTAGCGCACAGCACGGCCCCGGATTTGTTTATTGTACCATCATACTAGCGCACAGTAGGGTCCTGGATTTGTTTATTGCACCATCATACTAGCGCACAGCAGGGTCCTGGCTTTGGTTCTTGTACCATCACATTAGTGCACAGCACGGCCCTGGATTTGTTTATTGTACCATCATACTAGCGCACAGTAGGGTACTGGCTTTGGTTATTGTACCATCATACTAGCGCACAGCACGGCCCTAGATGTGTGTATTGTACCATCATACTATCGCACAGTAGGGTACTGGCTTTGGTTATTGTACCATCATACTAGCGCACAGTAGGGTCCTGGCTTTGGTTCTTGTACCATCACATTAGTGCACAGCACGGCCCTGGATTTGTTTATTGTACCATCATACTAGCGCACAGCACGGCCCTGGATTTGTTTATTGTACCATCATACTAGCGCACAGCACGGCCCTAGATTTGTTTATTGTACCATCATACTAGCGCACAGCAAGGCTCTGGATTTGTTTATTGTACCATCATACTAGCGCACAGCACGGCCCTGGATTTGTTTATTGTACCATCATACTAGCGCACAGCACGGCCCTAGATTTGTTTTTAACACCATCATACTAGCGCACAGCACGGCCCTAGATTTCTTAATGTACCATCATACTAGCGCACAGCAAGGCCCTGGATTTGTTTATTGTACCATCATACTAGCGCACAGCAGGCTCCTGGGTTTGTGTATTGTACCATCACACGATTACACAGTGGGCGTTAAGCTTTAGTCCTTGTGCAATGGGGATGTCTTCGGTTCATTTGCCATTAAACGAGAGTACAGCAGGGATCTGTCTTTGGTTTTTGTACCATCAAACGAAAGAAAAGAAGGGATTTGTCTTATGTTCTTTTTCAACCAAAGGAGGGCATAATATGAAGTCTGTCTTCGGTTCTAGAGCACATTATGGGTCTGTCTTCGGTTCTAGAGCACATCAGGAATCTGTCTTCAGTTCTAGTGCACATAAGGGATCTGTCTTCGGTTCTAGGGCACATTAGAGGTTTGTCTTCGGTTCTAGGGTATATTAGGGTTTCTCTTCGGTTCTAGAGCGCATAATGGATTTGTCTTCGGTTCTAGAGCACATTATGGATCTGTCTTCGGTTCCAGAGCACATTAGGGATCTGTCTTCGGGATTTTTCTTCGTTTCTAGAGCACATTATGGATTTGTCTTCGGTTCTAGAGCACATTAGGGATTGGTGTTCGGTTCTAGAGCACATTATGGATCTGTCTTCGGTTCTAGAGCACATTATGGATTTGTCTTCGGTTCTAGAGCACATTAGGGGTCTGTCTTCGGTTCTAGAGCAAATTAGGGATTTGTCTTCGGTTTTAGAGCACATTAGAGGTCTGTCTTCGATTCTAGAGCACATTAGGGATATGTCTTCTGTTCTAGAACACATAAGGGATTTGTCTTCGGTGCTAGAGCACATAAGGGATTTGTCTTCGGTTCTAGAGCACATTAGAGACCTGTCTTCGTTTCTAGGGCACATTAGGGGTCTGGCTTAGGTTCTAGAGCACATAAGAGATTTGTCTTCGGTTCCAGAGCACATTAGGGATTTGTCTTCGGTTCTAGAGCACATTAGGGTTCTGTCTTCGGTTCTAGAGCTTGTATCAGCAAACGAGAACACAGTAGGGTCCTGTCCTCAAACAAGAGCAAAGTTATGTTTTGTCTTCGGAGTACAGTATTGTACGATCAAGCGAGAGCACAATACTTCAGTGTCTGTTTTCGGCTTCTTGTATCATTAAAGAATTGCACGGTAGGGATTTGAAATCTCGGTGCTTGTTCCATTTCACAGGATCATTGTAGAGATGCTGGGTTCGGCTCGCACCCATGGCATATTTAGACATCGTGCTTTGTCAAGTCTAGGTGAAGTCGAGATATGGGCCATGTAAGGCAGTAAGCGAATAGTACGAAAACCATGCTAACATTATAGACCAACATTTCTATCTCTCCCCAAGTTTTGTAAGCATGATAATCTTTTAAAAATAAAACAAATATGTTCAAAATATGATGTCAGGTCCAGTACAAAGTACTATCAGTCTCGTGTCTTACATGACCTTACTTGACCTATATATCACCTTGACCTAGATTTCAAGAAGGGGGATCGTGTTCTTTTAATATTTCAATTATAAAGATTAGTAGTAAATGTGGCATGTGGCTACCAGAATATCCTCTTTTTTTTGCTATATTTGTGGCCATGCCGGAGACCTGCCATTACATTTTTATCATGTTTGGTAATGCACCAGTCAATTGTAACCACGGCCCCCAGGTCCAGGGAATAACGGGGACTTTGACTTTCGGTCCAGTCAACCCCGGCTAAAATCCCCGTCCTGCGGTGACGAACAGATGGTAAAATCCCCGCCAAATGTCCCCGCACCCCAGGGACCCTAGGGAAGGACTATTCCCCGCTATATTTAAAGCGAATACAAGACCACCGCATTCACGCGGCACTGCGGGGCAACCTGAAAGGTAAAAACACGGCCCATTTCCCCGGCTATCCCCCCGGACCTGAGGGGGGGGGGGGGGGAGGCGTGGTGGTTACAATTGACTGGTGCATAAGATAGGGTAGAAAATTCAAAGTCTTGATAACGTTTCAAGGCTGTTCTAACAATTAACATCGCATAGTTTTTGCCTAAAGATAACCAACATTCAATTTGTATGTTACGACAAACATCACGATGGCAATAATATTCTCCGCCAAAATATTGCTTCAGAAGGTTTAACAATAAAGAGAGTTCAGTGACCTGCATTTAGGCTCCTAATCGAACATGGTCCATGTTTCATTTGGACACACATAACTTGCAGGGATGTGATTGACCTGGCAGCTGGAGGGCTGACACCACTCTGCCGTAGAAGAAAAAACTGGCTTTTAAGCTCTTTTGAGGGTGCTTCTGACCAAACTGGAATATCAACTCTAACAACCAAAAGCACTCTAGTTACTTTTTAAATCAGCTAAAAAAAAATCATGTACTTCGGGGGTCCTGGGGCCATTAAATCCGCCGGAATTTCACGAATCCGAGGACAAATCACATTCCTGAGTCATTCCGGCCAGACAACGGCGACATGTCAAGCCCGTTGAACGAGCCTTTGCCATGTGGCTCTTGCCGCTCTTTTATGCAATGCAACGCAGAATCAAATAGAGTTGGAGAACAAGGTTCAGTCTGGACGGACGAGCGGACACATCAAAAGCGGGCTCGACAAAAAGAGCTGGATATTAACGATAGTACTGGAAAGCACAGGCAGTTGTTCACTGATTCAACACACCTGGATCCAGTTTCTTCAAATGTTCAACAAAAGAAGAAAACAAACACTAAAAGAAACAAGCACTTTACTTCCATATTAACAACATCAACAGATAAAAACTAAATATGTACATGAAATTTTTCTGAGCGTAGAACTGAACCTGAATTTAAACAGACATAAACATCTTTAAATATTACAAGTTTACAAGTTTATTTTCAAACAACTCAGTTGATATAACATGACAGCATGAGCATGTGAAAAAGAAATACATATTGAAACAAAAGAGATTCCATTTTGGAGTTTAATTACTGATACAAATATTACGGTCTTTTAATTAACAGATGATATTTGAACACAATTTATTTATAAATTATATAATCAATACAATCACAAAATGAATATCTGAAACTTGGAAATAACAATGCAGGGGGCCCTGTTCCATTTAACAATCTTAGTCTGTATGAATGGCACAAATTCTAGCATGTTTATTTTTGTTATTTTCCCAACCTTGTGTTTATTTCTAATACTGGTTAAAGCTCAATTTGCCGGATATAGAGCAAAATAACGACACTATGACACTAAGACAATTTAAATTCACAACTTAGATCTAATTAAATCTTTATTGAAACTGACCCAAGATCATAACTCAAACTATAAGAATTGTAAATATTAAGAAATTGATTGTAAACATAAATTATAATCTCGAGATATAAAGCTTGACAAAATCATCATTCATATCGGAAAGAAATTTATCAATATCAAGTGACAAATTGAAAAGGAAAAAACAAACTGGAAAGAACAATAATAATATATAAAAATACAAAACTGCTTAGATAGAGATAAGTTAAAAAAGCACAATCAGATATGTTATAAGTAAAATAGATAGGCAATATTATGTTCATGTTTTAAAAAGTGGCTTATTTCTTTTACGTAGTATTGACAAAGTTGATTGGCACATGTGAACTCGGCTACTGTGTGATACGGAATCAGAAAACACAGTGTTGAAAACAATTATTATTCCTGTTTCCATATCTTATATTTAAATCATACAATTCTTTTAAAAAGAAAGTGAACAGGTATGTAATAAATGAAATTTAATTAACTGTGCATTCAGATAATTACAAATATATCACACTGTAAATTGCTTGAATTTCTTCAGGGTTTAATATTCACAATTTTTCGTAAATCTGTCATGTCCAAAATTTAACAGCCAGTGAAATACTGGAATCATTTAATGACCTTAACATTTGTCGATTATTAAATTTTGTTGTCAATTTTAAACCTAACAAAATGTGAAAAAAATGAATAATGGCAAAATTACAATATAGAATTCCAAGGATATCATCTTAGCACCAAAAGATTTCATGTACTAAATTGAATACTGATTATAATCAACACAATAATGAATATACAATACAAAACTTTCAAGACATTTTTTTGTTATTCAATAGAAGTTTTTTACCAAAAAATTACAATCACTGCGAATAATTATTTTTGGAAATACAGTCTACATTGTATTAAGACTGATTAGTTAGACTAAACTCATGCCTTAAATTGTTCACATTTACAAATGTTATACAAAAGATAACAATAAAACAAAAAATAATTCATCTTAAGTTTCAAAAGTCAGTGTTTTTTGGCGCTAGTTGGGACTGAAATTAGGCCCCATTCCCCTTCTGGAAAAGTATATTTTTTCCTCGAGCTAGGTTACAAACTTTTTTTTCTTTTTTGCAGAAAAGAAAGCAAAGGTAACAATATAGTGTTATTCATAAGTTTGTCAACAGGTTTGAAAACAAGCTTAACATTTTATTAATCATGTGAGTATTTTTCCCCTTTTATCAACATGACCCTATTTTTCCCCTGTCAAAAGGCTCCGCCACCATTCCCTTAAGAGAAAAAACACACTGAAATTTAAAGATAGAAATCTTTTGACAATTAGAGATTTCTATGAACTGGATATGAAACTGCCCCGTGTTCAGATAACACTTTTTGTTGCCAAAAATAGACACATTTTAATCCATATTCATTATTATTACATCCAGTTGACATAAATGCAATCATAAAGTGCTCTTGCATGACAAATAGTTTTGATAGTTATTTCAGTTACATGTATACAAACCACGTATTTATTTACAAAAAACCCTCTAAACATTTTAATAAAATCTCCAAGTACAATACATAAAATAATGCTGTAATAATTTATACATAAATTGTAGTTTGTACAGATAGACACTCAGGTGTTTTTGTTCAATCAAAATACATGTACTCCTTGTCACATATAAACAGGCGCAAGAATAGAAAGTATTGAAGAGAATAAATCCTGAAAATTGTCCAATTTGATATATATATGACCTTTTGACAATGTCGTTAATCACGTCGTTAACTTAAACAAAGTTCTGAACAATCGGCCAAATGCTTTAAAATGTACAGTAGAACGTAGGTGTCAATAATGGAAATAAATCTTAATACTGTAGCCATATAAACATACAATGTATCTGTTAAAAATTATATAATCTTGTTTTTTGGCTTAATGAGAACAATTTAATGGCCAACAAAGGCAAACAAAAGGACAAATATGAAACAAAACACATTAAATATAATGCCATACATGTATATATAATATAATGTTAATAAATATTGTGTTTATTGCCTTGGCATATTTCTTTAAAATCTACGTTTGTGTCCATACCAGCTATTCCAAGACATTTTTATCACGTGTAGACTCTTAGAACACAACAACCAATAGTAAAACGTGTGGATAACAAAAAAATTCATATTATATTCATGAACCTTAAATACATCACCAGGGCTTCCATTAAGAATTTGAAACTGGAAGTATGCACTTCCTGTCCATCAATATTGGACATTTTTCACTGAAATGGGGAAGTTCAAGTCACTCTATTTTTCAACTAGAACATAAAAAATCAAATAATTTACAATTTTAACTTGCCAAATTCACAGATTTATATTATAACAATTAATTTCACTTGAAGACCGATTGAAATTGTTACCATAAAAGTAATATTCACACCAGGTTTCAATATTTTGAACTTCGAAGCTTTCAACTTTCAAAGTTTTATTCAAAATCATAAAAAAATTGTACTTCCAATGAATCAATTTCAGAAGTTTAAACCTATTTTTAAAGAGAAATATACTTTCAAACTTCCTTTAACAGAAGCCCTGTACATCACAATAGAACATGTTCTGTGAACAATGTGTATGATACGGATAGTGAGAAAATAACCATGAGATTAAGACCAGGTATGAACACTTTGCAATGTGGAATTCAAGAGTATAATGACTGTTGTAATTTAATTACAATAATATGATTGCAAAGAAAAGATCACCTTTAAGAAGGCAATAAAAACTGCCAAATGCTGGCATAGGTATAAAACAAAACTGTTGAATATCTTTAAATGTTTGTATGATTTTGTATGAAACAGGAGCGCTATGAAGCAAATTCCAATGCTCAGATTTGAACGTATTTTGAATGATAAAAGGTTTGCATGACCATGGTAATTACAATACCTTAACGTCTTTCCTTTGATCAATAGGCAAGCTAAAATGTGCAACCCAACGATGTTATAATTTTTTTTGCATACTCTTAAAAACACTATGGCCAAGAATTTCATTAAAATATGGATGAAAAAAAAGTATCAGAAAACTAGAATTAATTAAGCAAAATAAATTATAAAACTCTACCTCACAAGAGCAGTGAGTATTTTAATATGAGATTTCTAATGAGTGGGATTTCCTAGTGGGATTTCCTAATGAGTAAGACATCTTAACAGGCAAGTATTGCCTTCAATGATTGAGACCTTTTTTTCGAAATATAATATCATTCACACCTCCATCCCACCTCATCACTTGCAGCATGGACTCGTAGCCTTTACTCTCAACGAAAGACTTCAAATCTGTCCCTTTTCCGGTCTCATGAATATACTCTACTGTCATCATTTTAATGTCAACTTTATCATACGGAATGGTCTGAAGAACCCGCAATTCGTCACCCTCGACGTCAAGACTGAAGAAATCAACAGTGAGCTGATTGAGCGCGAGAAGTATGGAATACAACGGGAAACACTGTATGGAGACTTCATCCTTCTTGATGTTCTGTTTCTTTATCCAGTCTTGGCTTTCCTTCCCGTGCACTATGCGGCCTCGATTGAAGGCCTTGTTGAAAGTCATCTGAAAAACATTACAGTTATGGTCAATACAAACAGAATTTGTAGCTCAAAATTATTTTACAGTTTAAACATAAAGTACGTCATGCATACCTTTGTTAATGTTATTTTAAGTATTGTTTGCATATGATACACATATTAAAGCCAGAGGTCCGCTATCCTTTAAACAATGTGCAATGTTGTGGTAGGCATTTTAGATGATTAATTTTAATAAATGTTCTTATTTAATTTTTGACAAAAAGCCTTTTTTCATTTAAGTGACTTTTTTGAAATTGGCAAATATTTCTTGTGTTTAGAACCATCATGACTGTACAGATTTTAGATTCATACGTGTACATGCACATTATTGTCTTGTTAAGATTAGTGTAGAATGGTGGTGCATTGCTTAAGCTGTTTTCCATAGAGCGGTTTGCAAATAAATCCTTTTCAACAGTAATTGTATGTATCTGTGTATAGAATTTTGTTGCCTAGAAGAATGCTCTTTTTGATTTAGTTCATCGAGTTAAAAAATGCTAAAAACTGGGCGCTTTAACTTTCTGTGGTCGGACTTAAACTTTCCCAGTCTTTTCCTATTGGTTAACGTTTTCTATTTTAAAGCAGCATACTCACAGATTGACCATTTGACCAAAAAATTTTGTCTTGGAACGAGCCAATTTATGCGCAAATGCATGTGAACCAGTCATATAATACTGCTGACAAAAAATTAGATTGCAGATTTTTAAATTTAAGTTCAAAAATTGATGTTTTATGCATTTTTCTAAAACTGCTAGTAACGCTTTAAGCCATAAAACTTTAATTTTCAAATGGAAATATGAAAATTTCCAATTTGATCTTTTGTCAGCAGTCTTTTATCACTGGTTTGCTGATATTTACGCAAAATTTTTGCTCATTCCAAGACAAAAAATAAAAAAAGTTGTAAAAACGGTAAATCTGTGAGAGGGCAGCTTTAAACAAAAGAGCATTTTTTATTATTTGATTGTTACATAATGAAAACGAAGGTTGCGCTGTGCTACTGCCTAACTGGAAAGTCTTTTTATTAAGAAACTCTCACATGATTTATTAACCATTAACCATAAACATAAAGCCCTACCACAGAAGGGTGGGGTTCTGTGTTAAGACAGGCATTCATGGTGAATGCCTTCCGGTGCTTCGCCTTGAGAAGGGCGTAGTTGGAAGGGTCAGCCTCCACCAATAAGCCGTTCCACTTCCGAACCTTCTCGAAGAAAAGCGTGTTTGAACCTTTCTCTCCGTTCAGCGCACCACACTCAATGTAGAATCCACCCTCCTGATGAACAAAAGAAATGATTTAAAGATCAACGCATAGTACTGTTTAAAGGTCAGAATGAGTCAGATTTATAATTTCTATTTCAATGTTGGAAAATCAAATAGCTGTTAAGCATTTTTATAACACTTTCTTTATCATGTTATTAATAATGATTACTGAACACGACTAAAAATAAAAAAATAAAAAAATTGAAATTTCTAACTTTTTAATCCATGTTATACTTTAAACAGTAGTCTAAATGATATATAGATAATAATATATAAAATCTTGTAACCAATGCTATAGCAAAGGTGCAAGTTTGCAAAAGGTGTTTTTTATTAAGGTGCAAGTATTTTAATATAATTACAGGGCTTCCATTAAAAATTTGAAACTGGAAGTATGAACTTCCTGTCCATCAATATTGGAAGTTTTTCACTGAAATGTGGGAGTTTACAATTGTAAGTCTCCTGAATACAATATTTCTTTCCACTATTTTTCAACTTGTATGTTTAATATCAAATAATTTGCAACTATAACTTGCCAAAATCACAGATTCATAACTTGCCAAAATCACAGATTCAAAACTTGCCAAAATCACAGATTCATAACTTGCCAAAATCACAGATTCAAAACTTGCCAAAATCACAGATTCATAACTTGCCAAAATCACAGATTCATATTATTATAATTAATTTTACTTGAAGACCGATTGAAATTGTGACCATAAAAGTAATATTGACACGAGGTTTTGATATTTTGAACTTTAAACCTTTCAACTTTGGAAGTTTTCTTCAAAATTATGGAAGTGTTTGTACTTCCAAGGAATCAAGTTTTAGCCCATTTCTAAGGAGTAATATACTTCCAAATTTCCTTTAAGGAGACCCTGAATCAAACTGGTTCACCAATAGTCTTTGTGATAAGACTATAAGTATCTTCCATGGCAGAGAGTGTAAGATAGGTTCATCCCGACTCGAGCGTGGGTGTTTTGCGGAAACGAGGTTTACTGAGTTTCCACAAAACACCCTGCAAGAGGGTTGGGATGAACCTATCTTACACGAGCGGCTATGGTAGATGCTTTTTCTCCCACCTCAGTTAAACAAAATTAAGTAAAAATGTATTTTTTGCAGGAACTCTTTTGTGCGCATTGAAAATAAATGCGTATGGATATGTGATAATTCGTGGTTGTCATGAATATGCACGCAGTGATTCAGATTATGTTAATATTCAAATCGGTCTTTAAATAGTTTTAAGAAGAGTGAAGCATTATTTCTTGAAAGGTGCGTGAAAAAAATTTTAACGTGACATTTGAAGAGAGAAATAATTAATTAGCATTCTAAATATTGCCACAAGACAGGGTTTCTATGATGCTACAGACAACAGTCTTCAACAAGGGAGGTAATTACAATATGATGACCATTAAAAAGGAGTTCCATACGGGTACTTGTTTTATCTTTGCCCATGGCCAAAATAAGAATTTCTAGCATGGTTAAATTTTTAGATCTACTTATCTGAGGTGGGAGAATTAATTATCTTTTAATTAGGGGACTAGTTCTCATTTTTTAGACAGACATCAGATAAGAACCTTACCATATAGTTAAGCCTACTATCCACAAAGGGCGTCTGGCCATTTGAGTATTCAAGCCTGTTTGGAATATCCAGGTTATATTTCTCCGTCGATGGTGGATCAATGTAGTAATCCCGGATCAGTTTGATAAGCCTTGGATCATCTGCATTTACTTTCGCATCATTCAGTTTCTGCATGGCTGATTTATAATCAAATGACTCGTTCCGGGAGAAAGGTATAACCATTGGCTGGAACTCCTGCTCATGTACAGCAAACTGTCGTTTCTGCTCAAACGCCGCAACCATATGTTGATCATGTGACCCGGTAGGCGGAGCCTGCATGTAGACATCGGACGCTGTGATTTGCCGAGTCTGGTTTTTATACAGCATGTACATGAGGCCACACAGCACTGATGTACCCAGCAGGTACCCAAATGTTGACACACGCATTCTAACGGCTCGTGTCTGAAAAAGGGGAAATATACATGTTAGTGAAAAAATGCATCTTCATTAAGAAAACACCTACAGGTACCACGTACATCCCAGTCAATTTAAAAATAGCAATGGCATATGTATCTGACTGTACTTTTAACATGTTAAATATACACGCTATGAACTGGGAAACAATTATGTGCTAATGTTAAACGAGTGAATTTAACTGAGACAACGACAAAATAATCTTTTTATCATGTAAAATGATGTATTATCAGCCTGACATAACAGCTCGTATTGACAAATCTAGGCTTGTCTTGTGGGAATAATGTATTTGCCGATTCAGGGACCATCTGGTGTCTTGTCCCTTTGTAGCCTACATTGATTTTCCTTGATGAGTGTTGTGTTTTACAAAAAAGGGCAAAAAGTGTTGTGTTTCAAGCATATTGTTGGTAAAATACATGCATAATTGCTCTTAAATGTGCCAGTAGACTTGAACAATCTCTGTTACACTATTTTTACACTAACCATGTGTTCACTACACTTAACAATATTACATAGCTAAGGCCAAAAAAGCTTCCCTAAAGCGTCATTAAAGCTGTGCTAAAGCTGTGCTAAAAGCTTCTTTTAAATTGTTCAATTAAAAAGCATAGGTTTTCAAAAAAGCACAGCTTTTGTGAAGCTTTGTCGTTGTTTGGGTTAAAAAACATAAGCTTTTGTGAAGCTTTTAAATTGTTCAATTAAAAAGCATAGCCTTTAAAAAAAAATACAGCTTTTGCGAAGCTTTGCACAGTATTGGCCAAAAAGTGTAGCTTTTGCAAACAGCTGCACTTTACATGTATGTAGCCTTTGTGTGGTATTGGGCGTACAATACACTTGAAGTTAAAATTTATACATAAATCTATAGCTATGCTTATGTGAACATAATATATGTTACAATCATAAAACATCATCAAAAGTTCAAATTAAGAGCTCTAGTGTTTGCTAAAAAGCTTACATGTACAAAACACTAGTATTGAATTGAGTTATTTAAGTCTTGGATTTATAAAAATCTATTCAATTAAGTTTCTATACCTACCAGATGCTGTTTAGTGTACATAAAAAGTTTAACCAAATTGTTGCCAACATAAAATTTGTGAGTAAATCCCTTTTATACTTACTACTGATGATTTCATGAATATAATTCATTAACTGATTCCCTAATATGTAATCCAAGTTTCATTTAAATCATACACATTTTGCTCTCATGACATTCAATTTTAACTTACACGTGTACATGGTAAATCATTATTATAACAGGTTGAATAAAACAAGTACAGATCTGTCTGTGAAGGTTAAGAATGGCAAGGTATCGAATTTCATGTATTCTATTAACTTGTACGCCAGGATACCACTAATCAATTTTGAACTATAAAATGGGAACAATGTTGATGACAATGCATATCATTTATGACTTAAATGTATTTGCGGTTATAAAATAATCAACATTAATGTCCCCGCATAGAAGATTTAAGCAGTTTTGAAGAGCATTTTACTCTTCAAGGACACTTATCACTAGCGGGTTTAGAGGGAGGAGCACCCCGCATGTGAAATCGGTAATATTTCCAAACTCGACTTATGTCAATATGGGAGAAAAAATATGGAGATAATGTTGTAAATCACAATTTACCATTAAAAAAAGATTTTTCTATGGGAAATTGAAAACGTCAAACTGTGACAGTGCAGCTTTTAAATAGCAATGATGTAAGATTCAACATCTTTCATATTTATTCTGTCTTTGATTAGTTTTGTTCATTTAATCTTTTCTTTTACTATCTTATAATTTAAATATTGTCGAATTAAAACATGTATCTGATACAATTTCTTTAGGGACAACCAAAATAGGAAACGAGTGTTCAGGTGAATTCGGGTATAAGTAACATTTTTATTTGAACACTGCCAATTATATTATATATAATAAATTATATTGTCAATTTGTGTTTAATTAAAATGATAACTTTGCTTCAGTGTTTGATATTCCAATGATCCATTTGAATCGTTTCCAAAGAGTATCCTGAATGTTTTAGTTTTTTAGGCCACAGTATAATTCCTACCATTCCGTATTAGGTATTATAGCGTCCTGTCCACATTGCCTCAGTTTTAGTTTTGTTCCATTTTAGTCCAGAGTAATTTCCATATTGTTTGATGATCTGCACAGCATTAAGTGTCATGATTTCCAAACAAGAGCTGTCACAGACACATTTCAAATACCACCTTGATTAGTAGCCATTTGTATAATATGAAGGAAATATGAATAGATTAAAACAGCTAGGTCACAAATATTACTGGTAATATGAATTCTCTATTCATATGAATTCATAACAGAATTGACCTCTAAGCGTGACCTTGACCTTTAAGATAAGAGCACAACCTTTGAATTGTGACACACCTACCCCTGGTGCTCTATAAATGTGTAGAATTATAATTAATTAGAATTGAATTCCCATTAATGGGCTAAATGTTATGGCTCAAGAGCACCACTTATTGTTATGAAATCTGTACCACTGAACTCCAAATAATGTGACCTTGATCTTGAGATAAGAGCACAAATTTTATACACAAGTCACCTTTGCATGGTGCTCTACAAATGTAGAAAATTGATCGGAACAAATTATTTTTATGAATTCCACCTTGTATAGCATTAACCTCTAGGTGTGACCTTGACCTTTAAAATTATTAGTAGTTACAGACCAAATGTTATACATGAAACACCTACCTATGATGTTCCACAAGTTTTTGAAGTTAAAATGAAATACAATCCTGTAATGTAACATAGAGATTGCTAAGACAAGGTTGTCACAGACTGGCATAAAGATGAACAAACAGTGTGATCACTATTATGCTACCCTTCGAGTGTACATTTTGTATGTAACAAGTAATGTCATAATCATGCAAATTGTGACTGTAACATGTTTGCCAGCAGCTTTTTATTTCTAGATCAACTGTAACTCTATTATATGTAGACTGCCAGGGTAGATATTGTGCAAAAGACACATTCATATAGTTAACTTAAAAGTCAGGATATCTGGTTTAAACCACATATTTTTTGTTTTAGATGCATTAAACATAACATAAATTTGGCATAAAAGCAAGAAAGATAGTACGAAATAACAACTCAGCTATTTATTTTAACCCATCAACCTTGACTTGACCTAGTGTCGGACCGCAGGGCTTTAATGTAACCACCCATAAAATGGGACGATTTCCGATTTGTCCGGTCATTATTCTCCGCGGTAAACGAGCAAGGAGAAGGGTTTCACCAAGGGAAACAGTCATACCACTGGAGGAAACCTACCATAATTGAGTTTATCCCTCGGGTGAGCAAGGAATGTAGGTCTAACCTGTGAGTGTAATGTTCTGACCTAGTTCCAGAGATGATGTGACTTGACATTAAGCAGTTCCAGGGGAGATGTTGTAACAAGTTCATGTTGAAAAAGGTCAGTTGGAATAAAAGAAGAGTAGAGTAGACTACCATAAAACGCAAGGTTTAAGCATGACCTTCAGTTTGAAAAATATCTAAATTGTGTTGATGAAAATAAAATATACCGGTAGAAAAACTCTATATATATATATATATATATATATATATATATATATATATATATATATATATATATATATATATATATATATAGCAAAATCTAAACGTAATAAATGCTTACACTGTAACATGAATGTCGTAGAAAGTGAATATCACATTATACTATTATGTCCTAAATACATGTACAAAGACCTCCGACAGCAATATCTCAAACCTTATAACAACTCACGGCCGAATCTTGATAAATTTGACAATCTTTTGTCCACAACATCTGTCCACTACATCAACAACTCAGCGAAATTTATCTATTACGCATCTTGCCGAAGAACAAAATCAATATATAGCAATAATACTTCAATAAATTCATCAGTTATCTGAATGTTAATCTTAACGTATTGGAATATGTAAATTGTTACCATGTCTTTTTTGTTACATGACATCTATTTTCTTGAATTTTTGACCTCTCTGTAAATAATTTGGGTCTTCACTGTTCCATTTTGTACTGAATTATATGGCTATAAATGTGCATATGGCGTTTAATGTTGTATAAAGATATGTTATGTTATGTACAAAATCATGAAAGAGTTTCCCAACTTGCATAATATATATTCCGTCTGTTGGCTGCAGAGAAGCTTTGTTCTAAGTTATAATCAAAGACATGGTGCGGTTTGTGAGATATGGACTTAAAGGTACATGTACTTGCACTCACAATTTTCTTAAACAGAATTTTTAAGATAAACAAGATTCTTATTTTGAGTGATACTATTTAAAATCAATACAAACATATGAATAACAACCATAAATTTTGAGTGATAAACCTAAAATTAACTAAATAAACAATGCATTTATGAAAAAAATGATTACTGATAACAAGATTGTAACCGTGTTACTGTATTTAAAAAGTGGGTTTGAATGCTGTAGTTTATGATAAAATGGTAGAAAGTTAAATTAGACATAGCTAAGATGGACACATATAGTTTACAAGTTTTGTCACAAACTTTATGTTTAATTCTGTTGAATTGAGAAAGTGTTGCAAAGTGTGGAAAAGAAAGGTTGAATGAGCTCTAGAACTGTAGATTAGGTTTATATATCTCTAATGAGTTAAGTGATTAATTTTTTTTTAATAATAACAATGGCTGCAAATCATTTAAAAACAGGGAATTAGTCTCATGTTATTTGCAATTATGATGTTGATTCTAAGAGTTAATTAATATTTTCAAATACAATAATTTGAGTAATCATTTTATTTGTCAGACGGCAAGTTATTCCATAGGAAAATTTAAATGTATTGGCAGTTTGCAGTGCGGTCCATAGAATTACCGGAATCCCCTAATTACCGGAATCCACCGGAATCTACCAAAATCTAATTAAACTATACTTAAATGTTGTTTGGGGTGTTTTTATGCTTTAATATATATGTAATGTACTAAGAGGTATACCTTTATAATCATATTTTCATATACAGAAAGTGACATTAGGATTCCGGTAGTTTGCAGGTCGGATTGCCGATTATGATTTGACCAAGCTACTGGAATCCCCTGAGAAATAATAATTAAACTATACTTAAATGTTGTTTGGGGGTGTTTTTAAGCTTTAATATATGTAATGTACTAAGAGGTATACCTTTATAATCATATTTCCATATACAGAAAGTGACAAGGATTCCGGTAGTTTGCAGGTCGGATTGCTGATTATAATGATTTGACCAAGCTACCGGAATCCCCTGTGAGACAGAATAACTAAATTTCAATACTGTTTTCTTTTTCAGATTTAACATAGAATAAAATAGGAGCATTTCAATTACGTTTTTGAAAGTGATATTTTGTTGTATATTAGTTTCGTGTTCTATCTATATATTTCTTTTTTCAATCTGAATGATGTTACCGTAGCTAGAAGAGAAGACCGCTAACACGTGACACGTACCGATAATACATAGATGGATGTCAGAATCGGTTTCTTGATCCTTTATGCTGTTATTCATGTTGAATGGGGAAAACAAATTCACCGATATAAATGAAAATTTATTTCTCGTAAACAATAAGAACAAGTTATATGTTAGGATATGATAATTATTAGTATCTCACAGGGGATTCTGGTAGTTTGGTTATATGTTCGAAATCGGCAATCTGACAAACTACCGGAATCCTTGTCACTTTTAGTGTATAGATATATGTTTATAATTTTTAACGGCCAGTTTTTTCCATATTCCTTAAATACAGACTTATACTCATTATAGTCGTTGTATACTGACATGAAAACTACCGGAATCCCCATTCCCTTTCAGATAATATGTACGTACATACGCTTATAATGATATATAATGGGTAGTAAAGTAATTAAAACACCTCCAAACATTTAAATAAACTAAAACAATATTTAGTTTTAAATTTAAAGTTATTTCGCAGTGGATTCCAGTAGATTCTGGTGGATTTTGGTAATTTAAGGGAGATTCCGGTAATTCTATGTACCTGTTTGCAGTGGACTGTAGTCATTCGATAATGCTGTCCAGACCAGGCTAACCATCATAAAAAAAAGCATGGACGGCATTTTACCAGGCTAACCATCATTAAATAAAAAGCCTGGACGACATTTTAGAATGACTACAGTGGACTGTAACCTTCCTGTCTTTTCACAAAGAGAATGCCCCACCCACCACTTTTTTTTCTTTTTTAAACTAATGCTTTTGTCGACTATCAATAGATGTATCATAATGCAAAAATGCAAAATTGCAATACACTGACTCGATACCAGTAAAAAAAATTCAACTAGTACACAGTTAAAAGATAAAACGCAAAGATACCTTTCACTTGCTTGATAGCTGAGCCGAAAATGATGCTATAGATTTTGGTCGACGTTATATTCTATACACGCTCACAGTCTGACCATTGGAATCTATACAGCCTTAAATATTTCCGTAAAGTAAACCATGAAACTGTTGACTGCGACCATTTCAACTAGTTTTATTTCCAGATAGCACTTTAAGCGCCCGTTTTAGTATAACTCTTTTAAGGATTATAACTTGGACTTCCAATATGTCGACATTGATAAACAGCCTTAAGTCAACTTTGTAAGTGCCCCGTCACCATGATGTGTCGCTGTGGTGCGAAAGGATTGGGATCAAGTTAGCTACAATAATGAGCGATCATGGATACTTTTTTTTATTCTTTTGACATTTCTTATGTATCCCTGTAACGAGTCTGCCATATTAAAAAAATCGGTAAAAGATTCGTTGACGGCCATTTAGGTGGACTAGGGATCAAGTATGCTAACAGTAAAAGATACATGATTTTACTTTGACGTTTGAAATATCAAAGACGAATATTTGAATGTTATTTTACAAAAAAGATAAATAGATATATTCATTATCAAATGCTAAAACTAGGCTTTAAAGATGTTTATTTATGGAAAGTTAATGAAATAAATCGTGAATATAGTTACGTAAAAAATTCTGAAAAATAGCTTGAGCTACTATTTTTAAATTATTCTAATTAAGGCAAGATCTTTTTTCAACCGCATGCATTTTTTTTCTTTTGTTAAATCACATTTACTTTTTTTATCATAAATGATACAATGATTTTGTATTTACAGTTTGAATATATAATAGTGCTGTTCACTTTTATACGTAGGATTTAGAATTACCAAAAAAATCATAATTGTTTGGATGTTACAATAGTATCACAATTATATTTATAACACTCTTATTTAAAATATTGGCTAAGAAATAATTTACTTAAGAAATGTTTTATTTTTATTTCATCTGCATTAGAATTAAAAATTGACAAATATGACCAGTAAATGACGGGTCCCCTTTTCCTTAGTTACTGGCCCGAAAAAATGATTTACATCATCAGGTGTGGGCTGAGTGTGTGCGTGTTATGGACAAAAACAATGTGTACTTGTGATGAGTTGTTGGGAAGAAATTTGACATTTCATCTGTTCTAGCTTACGTCTGTTAAGGGAGCAAAACAGTATTATGTGTTGTAAATATTATGATAGAAATAGTGCTGTTAACTGTATATACAAAGCATTCAGAATTAATATTTTGTTATCACTTAATGACTTAAATCAAATATCTGAATTACAAAAAATTGTCATAATTGTTCAGATGTTACAATAGTGACACAAGTATATTATATAACACACCTGTTTCAAAATATTGGCTTTCAAATAAACTTATTGTATTTATTTTAAGAAATGTAATATTCTTTTTTATCAACAATAAAATAAAATTGAAAAATATAGTACATGTATCCCCTTGTCATAATTGTTCAGATGTTATAATAGTAACATAATTATATTATATAACACTCCTGTTTCAAAATATTGGCTTACAAATAAACTTAATGTATTTATTTTAAGAAATGTAATATTCTTTTTTTATCAGCAATAAAATAAAATTGATAAATATAGAAACCCCTTGTCTTATAAGCCTAGTACAATGGCTTTACATCATAAAGTCATCAGTGAATACTAAAAGATTTTGTCACAAGGTTTGAAATGAACTGGTAGAGGAAAAGATCTTATCAGTGATAAAAAATCAATATAGTAAGGCCAATCTCAGTGGACCAGAAAAATCAATACTGGCTTATCAAATAAACTACAGACTACATTAGTTTATCAATAGTGCACAAATTGTTCACTAGTAGTTCACTCCTAGTGCACAAGGATGTAAAGTTTGGTCTTAACAGTACTGTATGTATGTTTGGTTCATAATGTTACTTTGTCAAGTGTTTGTGGTTATAAATGACTGGTGCATAACATTCTAAATGCAATGTCAGATTCTAATTGAGAGAATAGCTCCCATTTGTCCAAATTATATTTTCATCAATTGTGGCAATGAAAGCAGATCGGATATCATGCACAGTAAAGATTTTCCTTTTCTTTTTGTAATATATCTTGAAGAATATCAAAGACTGTGGGAACTGAAAGGTTTTATACCAAGACTTACAGTCATAGTTGATAACGACAAAGTTATCAAGTATTGCATTATTCAAATATAATTTCAGGTTATGCAGATTGTTGAGAGCAAAATGATGAGGGAAGGCAGGAAAGAGTACCTGAGTCTTATAGTCTGGTAATGTTAACATGTTAAATGTTTAAAACACCTTCTTTTTTAATCATGATATTCCAATATGATATCATGTGTATTGTGATCCTAAAATTGAACTTTTTTCTTTATTGGATTTTTAGGAATATTTAACTGCTTCAGACTTTGAAATAATATCATGACAGTAAAGCAAACCACAAAGTATGTTTTAATATATTTTGCCTAATCATATCGTACAGGCCATCCATATAGCATACTTTTGTTGTAAAAAAAAACTTCTTAATAATTGCACAATAGGTTTTAAGACTTTGATTTTTTGAAGGTGATCAACAAAAGAAAGATTTTTCATAGAATTTTCTTTTATATTATGATATAATTGCAGTATATACTCATGACAAAATGGTGTTCGAGAGGTGGCGATTAAGGATTTGCTTGCAAAATTGAAGAACGATAATATGTATGTTGTATTTGTTTTCTTCTATATATGTGAATACTGTGTTTAACTTTAAATCTTGCCATGAAATAAGTATCATGTATTCCAATTACGATATCATAATCCTAAAAGATCCTCTACAACTAAACTTTATGCAAAAATGTTTTTTTATACATTTGAAATTCTTGTAATTTCCTGCTAACAGCATTTATTCCTGTATTGCATATAAACTGATAAATGCCCAAGATTGCCAAAAAAATTGCTAACTGCTGATCTTTGATAAATGGGGATGCTTTTAATCTATATCTTTATTATTTATTTTTTCAGGCAGAGAACAGAAAGAAAGGTTCTCTTAACATAGAAAGTAAAGAAATAATGAAGTTCACACTACAGGATGTGTTTCCTTTGTTATTTGAACATGATTTATTTTAACTTACATAACAAGTATGCACTACAATAATGAATATGTATATTAATAGTAATGATATTCCATTAAACATGGATATGGAAAAAAGATTCTTTGACAGTGCAAGATAAGATAAATCCAGACATAGTCAGAGTCTTCAGTTAACTTGGATGTGTTCCATTTGTTTCATCCATATACTTAAAATTTGTCTTGTAACTACATGTATTTTTATGAGGTTAAGTGGTGAGTAATCAACCATTTTCTTATTTGGGGATAGTTTGTATTTATGTTGACACTATGTGTACCTTCATTCTCTTCATTTTTCTGTACGAAACAAGACCAAATGAGTCATTTTAGTTTAACCATTTTAAACTGTATTTATTATACTCTTTATTGAATACCCATTCGTAAATTATCAAACATTTTAACAAATTTAAATGTGTTGTTATTTTGATTATATTGTATTGGTGTCATAGGGTACATGTACATGTCCATTCCTAGCCTTCAAGATAAAACAGATATATTTTTTGTTGTAAAATGTGTTCTTTATGCATATACATATAGAGTGGCTACAGAGAACTCAACATTTTTCTTACAAAATATCTAAGGGTTTCCCTGCATGTGATTGCTACATTCAGTGTACCTCTTGTTATATAATACATTATATATGATCAATAAAACAGATTAAGAACCAAAGCTGTTGCTAAATACTTTTTAAAAGCTGTATATGTACAAGACAATACTGAGACTGTATAGACACCAATGTTTGTCCTAACTTGAAAATGTATAGATTCCAATGATTGCCTTCAGTTGAGGCTGTATAGATTCCAATGTTTGTCTTCAATTGAGGCTGTATAGATTCCAATGTTTATCTTAAGGCGAGGCTGTATAGATTCCAATGTTTGTCTTAAGCTGTGGCTGTATAGATTCTAATGTTTTTCTTCAGTTGAGGCTGTATAGATTCTAATGTTTGTCTTAAGCTGAGGCTGTATAGATTCTAATGTTTGCCTTCAGTTGAGGCTGTTCAGTTGAGACTGTATAGATTCAAATGTTTGTCTTCAGTTGAGGCTGTATAGATTCTAATGTGTGTCTTCAGTTGAGGCTGTATAGATTCTAATGTTTGCCTTCAGTTGAGGCTGTATAGATTCTAATGTTTGTCTTAAGCTGAGGCTGTATAGATTCTAATGTTTGCCTTCAGTTGAGGCTGTATAGATTCTAATGTTTGCCTTCAGTTGAGGCTGTTCAGTTGAGACTGTATAGATTCAAATGTTTGTCTTCAGTTGAGGCTGTATAGATTCCAATGTTTGTCTTAAGCTGAGGCTGTATAGATTCTAATGTTTGTCTTCAGTTGAGGCTGTATAGATTCCAATGTTTGTCTTAAGTTGAGGCTGTATAGATTCTAATGTTTGCCTTCAGTTGAGGCTGTATAGATTCCAATGTTTGTCTTAAGCTGAGGCTGTATAGATTCAAATGTTTGTTTTCAGTTGAGGCCGTATAGATTCCAATGTTTGTCTTCAGTTGAGGCTGAATAACGTTCAATGTTTGTCCAAATTTTGGGCTTTATTGAATCCAAGATCTCTCAAATTTGAAACTGTTTAGATTCCAATATCTGTCTTAATATGAAGCTGTATACAGTGCAATGTTAGTGCTACGTTGGAGTTGAAAAGAGTCCATTGTCTGTCCTACGCTGTAGCTGTATAGATTCCAATGTCGATCGAACTTAGGAACAGTGAGATATAATTGTTTATTTCCTTGCAAAGTATTTATTTTATTTAAAATTGTCATCTTTTGTCTTAATTATTATCTGAAATCTCAAAAAATGTGGATAAAGAAATTTTCATATATTTTACGACACTTCAATGGGGGTGTATAGATTCCAGTGGTCAGACCGTGAGCGTGTATAGAATATAACGCCGACCATTTTCCCAGCTTTTGTCACGCGTGTCGATATTCAGCGCGCAAAAGCCGGAAACCACAAAAACCGAAGGTATCCGTATGAACATAAACATGTGCACAGCTGTCAAAAATGTCAGCAAAAGCGCGTTTTGCAAGTTACTTTCGAAATCCTATTTTCCTAAGAGGGTTTGGCTATGGAGGCATATTTACTGCAACTCTTTCTTTTTATGGTTTTGTGTTTGACAACTGGCGTTCACAGAAGAAGAAGGAAAAAGATGCAGAAGAACAGTTGAAAATCGGTATTTAACTAAAAAATAGTAAAATACGAAAAATATTTCTCGCCTGAATTGCGAAATAAATTGTTGTATTGTTGGGCCAAAATGAAACAATCCTAATAACGAAAAAACTTTTTTTTTTACATCGTCCTTGTCTGTCGTCCAGCGTCTGTTGTCTGTCATCCGCCCTTCGGCATCAACAATTGGTTTAGTTCTGGCTTCCATAACTTTAATGTTGATATTTATTTTTTTGATGTTTACAACACATCCAAAAAGGTAATATATAACGTGTTCGCTGAAGTTCTTTAGCTACAATTGGTTATAATCATCGTCTTCTCCTAAACCGCTAGGACAATTTTAATGAAACTTCATAGGAATGATCCTTGGTTGGTGCTTTTTCAAAATTGTTCAAAGAAATGAATTCAATGCAGAACTCTGGTTGCCATGGCAACCTAAAGGAAAAACATCAATAATTAGTTATAATAATCATCTCCTAAACCGCTAGGACAATTTTAATGAAACTTCATAGGAATGATCCTTGGTAGGTGCATTCAGGGTTCGAATTTAACTTTGAGGAGCACTCGCAAAATTTTGCGAGTGCTTTTTGAGACATCTCGCAAACTAAAAAATCAACTTGCAATTTTATTATTTTCTTTATTCCCTTATAATATTGTCTAATTAAAGTAAATACTAGTATTTACAACTAAGACATATTATAAATATTAAAAGAATCCATCTTGAGTGACTCGACTACTATAAATTGTAGTTGGCTTTTTTCTTTTGGGGGGAGGGGGGGTACAGATGACTCATCGGATGCTGGCCGCTTTTTGATAACAAAGCTGTCCAATAATTTGACATTGTTCACTTTGAGGGAACTGGGGAAGACGTTACTAATGTTGTTAGAACTTGTGTCCAACCCATTTGCTTTTTGTGTACTCTATATTATTGTTGTTAATACCGATTTTGTTGAAAGAAAAAAGGCAATAAAATATGTTTAAATCACTTTGAGGGGGGTATATTTACCCTCGCCATCGGGTAATTCCCATTCGGTGAGAACGCTACAGATTTCATTAACTGATTAAGTCTATAAGTATTAAAAAACAATAACAGTATAAATTTAGAATAAATAAAAGCAACAGAAAATGTAGCGTGGATGCTTTGGACTATAAAATATATCGTCTATTCACTTTGACAGTTGAGCTGATATATTCAAAGGTTGATGGGGTTTAAGTATAGTGCGCGAAAGCGCTAAATTTAGCCAATGATTGA
This sequence comes from Mya arenaria, assembly GCF_026914265.1. Classification (NCBI taxonomy): domain Eukaryota; kingdom Metazoa; phylum Mollusca; class Bivalvia; order Myida; family Myidae; genus Mya; species Mya arenaria. The sequence continues at coordinate 26,682,126 of NC_069122.1, forward strand.
GCTGGGTGATAACGTCATGTCAACTCATTTGTTTTCACTTTGTATTATGCACGCCTCGGAGCATCCCCGGAAAGATTCGAGATAAAACTCGGCCTTTTCCGTATTTGTTCTATTTTTGAAAACTTACTAGAGCGTGACTCCATATTGTCGTCTCTTAACTGGTAGTGTAAACATGCCACTTATAGGTTGTTTACAATCGACTTCGTAGCAAAGTTAAGTTCATGTTTATTCTACTTTCCTTTTAACATTTTGTGGTCTAGAAAAAAAACACTCGCAAAATTTTGCGAGCATGAATAAAAGTCACTCGCAATTTGCAAATGCCGCTCGCATTTTGCGAGTATGCGAGTCTAAATTCGAACCCTGGCATTTTCAAAATGGTTTAAAGAAATGAATTCAATGCAAAACTCTGGTTGCCATGGCAACCTAAAGGAAAAACATCAACAATTGGTTATACGGTAATTATCATCTTCTCCCAAACCGCTTGGACAATTTTAATGAAACTTCATAGGAGTGATCCTTGATTGGTGCTTTTTCAAAATTGTTTAAAGAAATGAATTCCATGCAGAACTCTGGTTGCCATGTGCAAGCAATTTAACATAGTTTTTTCAGTATGCAGGCAATTGAGCAAAGTCCTGTCATTGTGCCGGCAACTGAAAAAAGTCCTGTCAGTGTGCAGGTATCTGTATCAAGTGCTGTGAGTGTGCAGTCAATTATCAAGTCCTGTCAGTATGCAGGCAACTAAACAAAGTCCTGTCAGTGTACAGGCAATCACCAAGTCCTGTCAGTGTGCAGGAAACTGTGAGAAGTCCTGTCAGTGTGCAGGCAATTGTGACAAGTCCTGTCAGTGATTATTCAGGCAACATGTTTGACCAGTATGTTTTTCAATATTCTTTGACAACAAATATCAAGCTATATTGATTAAAATGGTTATACTCGTTTTCTCATGTGAGCAATTTAGGACCATCATGGCCCTCTTGTTTTTTTTAAGCTTGAATTACCCTACCCCCTATTTCAGATTTTTTTTTATAAAAACATCACCCGAAAGACAAGAAAAATCTTGTATTTCATTATTTTTTTTCAACGTTTTGGTAATAATTTGATATCAGAGTAAAAAGTAATATATTTGCTTTCAGAATTGATACATTAAAATGAGTACATCAACATACTATGAACGTACTTCCGTCTATAACAGAGTGTTATACTATGAACGCACAACCGCCTACAGCAGACTGTTACATTAGTATTAATTTGTAAGTCAAAGTGGCATAGTCGAGCGCGCTGTCTTACGATGGCTCTTGTATTTTTCAAAGTATGTATTTGACATCACCGTTTTGTGATACAAGCACAGAATACCCTATTTAAGTGTAAAGACCATCAGTCCTCGACCATGGCAGTTGCAATCTCATGTTTCTAGCTTGCTTCCAGTTGCAGTGAAAAGGTTGTTGTTGAAATGCATCCAGTTTGGTCTCTGCAATCACGAGCAGATCTGAAAGTTTATCATCACGAAATAATGTGTATGGGCATAATAATTGTGTAAGGTTAGATAACCAGCCATGTCTTCTCAGACTCTCCAGAGTTTTGATGTTTGAATTGGCAAAAACTGTATTTATAGTGTCTGCTATCCAAATTTGTCTTATACACCTATAATAACCAAATTTGCTGTCCTAAAAATGGGCAAATGTAATTGAGTTAGTTAATGCTCTTGTTTTAATGCCATTTTTAGTCCCTAGGGCAAGAGCTATATGTTTCATGCACCAGGGATTGAACCTAGTGAGTGACCTTGCTCCTGAAGCAAACACTTGAAATGTTCATAATGAGAGTGGTTTAGCTGTATACTGCTACATGCATAATCATTTTTAATTTCAGGTCTTTTATGACTTTTGTTTCCAACATAAATCATGTATATTTTAGTTCACAAGAAAAATGAGATATTATTTGCCAAAAAAGTATCAAAGACCTTCCATGTCAAATTTCAATTGATTTGGACCATAAATAAATGAGTTGAATCACTTTGAATCTTTTAACAATTTGAAACTGAATTGTTTCTTGCAAGAAATGAGCTTTTTCAATGTCCAGTAACAGTTTAACAAGTATGATTTTACAAATTGCTCAATTGGCTTTGATAGTGACTTAACCATGTCTTAAGTTGAACATAGTATGGTTCATTTAAGTATTAAATGAACAAAACATTTTTATATCATTTTTAGCTCTACTGGCCAAAGGCCAGAAGAGCTTATGCGATGGTAATGTGTACGTAGTATGTGCATCCGTGCGTCCATGCGGTCGTGCGTTCGTGCGTCTGTGTACAGTATATAGATATCCATTAGAGCTTGGTTCCCTTTGAAAACCAGCCAGATCCGTCCATAAATGCCTAGATTATGGGCCATGAAAGTTTTAAAGAAATGCTTTCTATTTTTAGCCAGGTCTGCATGAGCGAATTCTATTTTTAGCCAAGTTTACATGTACATGTAAATTCAAGTCTAGAGTTAAGGGAGACAATTTGCAAGTCTAGGATTTTGAGAGACAATTTGCTTTTTGCTTCTGCAGTTGATTTTGTGAATTACTCTGCCTTGTTCTTGTTGAAAGCCCAAAGGCCATTTTTTAGCTTTAAGTTCTGTAGTTTGCACATTCATCTTAACAAAATTGGTTGTGAATGTTTAAGTTATGCACCTGGTGTCATTACTGGCCACACCCAGGGTTCACAGGTTTGGTAAACATAAATCTGGAAAGGTTTGAAAATCTTTTTGTGTGTTCGTGCATCCATCTCAGCACAACTGATTGTGAATGTTTGTTCAAATTGATCAATGTTGTCCTAGGATGCCCTTGACTTTGACCAACTTTTTTTAACTTTTAAAACTACAGAAATTTTTACTATGAGTACAGTTTTGAAAGCATTTTTTTTTGTCAGATGACTTTTACTTGGCACATATCAAAATAGTTCATGCAACTAATCTGCTTACAATACTTTCTGGGCTCAGATGTTGAACGTGCTACGTTTTCAGGTAACCCAAACACAAAACATAAAGTATATGTCTGTTGCCTTTTACCCATACATACATGCTCTGGATTGGTATGACCACAAAAGCCATGCCAGTAGAGCATAGGCCCTTTTGGGCCTCTTGTTTAACACAATTTTACCCATGTATATACTTTTAATCATAAACATCCAGCTTTGAGTTATACTTTAAGAGATGGAAAAAATACCCTATAACTATTTCAGTTCAAATACTTGTTTATGTCAGTGTGCAAGTGTTAAAGCTTACCTTCACAATTTCAGCTTTTGAAGATGGCGACAAAGTGACCAGAGGACAGAGCATATTGAAGTATGGGAGTCCCGAGATGGGCAATGGGGTTCGGTACTACAGTAATTTTGCCCTTGTGTACGACCAACAGAAAAGAACACCAGCATGGGTTGCCGAGCAAATTACGGCAAATCTTTTGAAAGGTTTGGATTATGATTTTATTTTCAGTGATAAACCAAAAATGTTGATGAGTTAAAAGGATGGGGTTGTGGGGCAGGAAAAGTTGTTAGTATTCTATCATATTTGGGCATTCATGTTAAACAATAAATTACGTCTGGTGTGGCGCTAGATCCTGTAACCCTCGGGACACTAGCATGAACCTTTCCTGACCTAGTAGTTAAAATGGCGGCTGCTTCTCACCTGGGCACTCTACAGCGATGCACATAAATTTTCTCATTTCATTTAATAGAAATCACTGTCTATAGATCAGTTGATATAGATTTTTTTACCTTAAGTTAGAATAAAATTCTTCAGTTTACTCATTTATCATTTATCTTTAGATCAAACAAGAAAAATATAGCCTAAAACATATAAACATGAGTTAAGTAGATTATTTTAAACTGATATATTCCCTGAGGAATAATTACAATAATTTTGATGATAAGTCTCTTGTTTCAACAGCCATCTACATATTTTATGTTTAAAAGCTGCATTCTCACAAATTGACAGTTGACTTTTATTTTATTTTTTTTGTCTCAGAATCAGCTCATTTTGGGATCAATGCCTTCATTTTAGTCATGAGATAACTCAAAATAGAACAGATCTCAATTGTTCTCAAAACTACCCAAAAAATCATTCAAACTGAAATACGATAAACTATGATCTAATATTTTGTTCACAGTCAAATATAAATGGTTTCTAGACATGTATGCAACAATTGGCTCATTCCAAGACAAAAAATAAAAAAAAGTTGTCAAAATGGTCAATCTGTGAGAGTGCAGCTTTAACTCAGAGTTCCTCATGTCCAGGCACAGCCAACAGAAAGCATTCCAAGTTCAAGCCTGACCCAGGTGTGCCTGAGATGTTTTCTGCAGAGAACTCCGACTACTGGAAGAGCGGGTGGTCTAGAGGTCACATGGCCCCAGCAGGAGATAATAAATACAATCAGGTACTTGCTTGTGAGATGAAAGCAAAAAGTTTCTTTCTGCTCCTTTCTTTAATGACACTTTCATGTTTTGATATATAGTAAAATATGAAGGCATTGATACACATAAACATGTACAGAAATTTCGTGTTAAAGACAGTCACTTGGAACAATATTAATATTATCAAGCAAATTTTGTTTTACACTGCTATAAAAATAACAGTGATTTTTTTCCTGTTTTAGGAGTCTATGAATGAGTCGTTTTACTTAAGCAACGTGGTACCGCAGAATTTAGACAACAATGCTGGATTTTGGAACCGTCTCGAGATGTACTGTAGGGACCTTGTGAGTAAATGTTGTAATTACTTTTTGAAGAAGAAAGTGGAAAGAAGAAAGTGGAGATACAAATATGATTGCCTTGGTGTTGACCGCTTCAGCATTAAACACATGATGATGTTGGCAATAATGCGCCGATTGTTCAGAACTTTACTAAAGTTAACAACATGATCAACAACATCGTTGTTACCTTTTGAACATGAAATATTTGATGATTTGCTCACTTTTTTGAAATATGAACACATACAGCTGAAACAGTTGTCTCAAATCTTGTTAGAAATACAGCAGACCACAAGTTTATCCAGTGAACTTCAAGAGCAGTAAAGATTTCAAAGTATACATTGTTAACTTTAACAAAGTTCTGACCAATCAGTCTGATATCTCTGGGTAAAATATCTGTTGATTGACTGAGGAAAAAAAATGGCAGAATGATGGAAAGTTTTTTCTAGCATACCATAATGGCATTTTGGGTGATTTCATTTTATAACTTCAAAACAAAACAAAATAACCCTTAAAAGATAATATATTGAAGGAACTTCTTGATGTATGCAGTGATTAAAAATTACAGCATGGTGAAATGTACAAAAACATGACCCTCTGGCACGCTGTTTAGCCGGTAACTCGGCAAGCTTCGTTACCAGGCAATGCAGTTGCCTCGAATTGGATTTTTCTATCCAGACCAGAAACACATGACAGATATTATTAATAATGTACATGCACATGTATTCCTGTGTCCAGAGAGTGTATGGGGGTAATAGCTGTGATTGCTCTGGTTGTTTTTGCAGACGAAAAAGTATCCATCAGTGCATGTTCTCAGTGGACCTCTGTTTATGCCCAAGGGTGAAGAGGATGGGAAGAGATATGTCAAGTATCAGGTACTGTTTATTACACTGCCAACTTAATGGTTTTAATTTCAGGAGTTTGACTAAAAATACCCTACTGTTTTCATAGAATGTTTTAAAAGAACATAGGATGTTTTGAAAAATAAGAAAGTCGAAGAACAGTAGCTGATAAATATGTAAATATTGCAAAAGCAAACTGATAGATTATAACTCTATTATCTCCTCATGATAATGATGTAATATTCTATTCATGGTATGAGGAGAAATACCATCTTAACTGCAGGCTGTAAATATTAAATTAATAACATTCAAAGTAACTTAAGGTATTAGCCACGTTATACACACTTTTATAAAAGCTTTAACCACCAACATAGTTATAATCATGGTACACCATGGGACTTTTATCCAAATTTTTTAACCGTGAATTAAAAAAGTTATTTGTGTTTTATTACGCCCACCCCTGAACTTTAAGGGCTACAAAAAGCAACATGTAACTATTTTGTCTATATTTGAAAATTTTGCATTATCAGAGATTAAGAAATAAGTATAATAGTTTCTGGTCAAATAAACTGCAGTTAACTGAAAACTAAAGTTCAAAGGAAAACAATATTGAAAGAAATGGAAAAAAAATCATTTGGATTGATCTTGTGACTTTCGGAACAGAGCAGTTGATGTTTGAAAATATATAGCAGTTTTATTAAATTCAAAAAAAGAGTTAAATATAAGGCCATCAGGTGAAAACATTTTAAGAATTTTTCATGATGTCTATTGAACATTTTAAAAGAGAATTTATGGTAGTTTACTGTCCAGTTTGGAAGAATATATTTATAATGTCAAAATTGTAACCATACATGTTTATACCTAATAAAATGCTTATAAATCAACCTTAGTCTTGTAGAAAATGATAAAGACTAGTTGAACTAAAATATGTGAAGGAACAAGAACACTAAAGTGGGCGGAATTGCCCCCCCCCCCCCCCCCCCCCCCCCCCCCGTTCAATATTTTTCTCAGTTAAAATAATTGAGATAAAATGATGTACATACCCATAAACATAAATCATGTACATAAGTACATGTAAAAAATATATAACATCTACATAAGTAAATGTAAAAATATGAACATGCTGTCTAATAAACATTAAGCTAATAAAATGATTTAAGAATTCCAAAAATAAACTAAAACACACACTTTTTTAAAATCACACAAACATACAAAACTGCTCAAGGTCTACTTTCATTAATAACCCTATTACACGAATATCTGAATATTTCAGTTCCATGTTGACAGTTTAACAAATATTTGTGAGAGAAAATCACTGAGTTTCCAAATACTACGATGTAGAAATTCCATCATTGACCTATTAATAGCGGGAAAATACATTATGTATCTAAAAATAGCAACATCCGGTACAGGCCGAAAATATGTCCTACGTTGGTCGTGATCGGCGAGTGGCGATATATGTTGATGTTACCTGAGTTGCATTACATGGCTAATACCTTAAGTTCACAAGTAGTTTACATTCATATGTTTGAACAGTGTTTCTCCATTTTAGGTGATTGGTCAGAATGGCGTTGCTGTCCCCACCCACCTATTCAAGGTCATTGTTGTTGAGGACAAGCTAGGTGAACCTGTTGCTATGGCAACTTTCATCGTTCCTAATGAACCAATCAATTTTGACCACAAGCTCACCGAATATCAGGTTCCTATGGAAACCTTAGAGGGAGTAGTGGGAATGAAAATAATTCCAAAATTGGATCGACAAATCGTAGGAGACTTGTGTGAAATAGAAGGATGTAAGCTTATGGATAGAACAGAGTTTGAGTTGTACTTTATTGGTAGGAAATTGGGAAGTGCCAACACTCTGCATCGCCTGGACAAAGTGTGGGGAGAGTTGGAGGAAAAAAAATTACAGCCTGATCAATATCTTAAAGATTTGTATAATAGGAAGTTGGTGGAACTGGGTAAAACAGAAGAGAAAACAACACAGGAAGGTGTGCGATAGTTGGCTGAAATTTTCAGACTCACTTAATTTTCTTTGCTCTGGTTTAAGCATAGGATGTTTACCTCAATGTTGGTGATAAATATGTCCATCTATATACAGCCGATTCTCTTAGATATGTTGATGGTATATTTCTGCTAGTACATGTAGTACATGTACTGCTCTCCATATCACCATGTTTTAATTTTGAGCTATTGACTGTCATGTAGTATGGAGTTTTGAAGTCAATACCTTAAAAAACATAGTTATAAAGTAACTCAATGCTATACATGTAAACAGAGATAAAGAGGACAGGAGAAAGGAACTCTCATAATGGTGTTTGTCAGGACTACCTGTGTTGAGTTGTAGCAAAAGTTGTGATAAGTAAAACAATTGTATTAATTGGGGTACATCTTATTTGAGAGTAAGAGTGCATCTTTAAATCAAAAAGTGGGGGCATTTCACATGTCCATTATAATCAACCTATTTAAGTATTTGTACAACATATTAGTATGACTTCTTATATATATTGACATGATATCATATTGACGTAAATAAGGAAGGCTGACTGAAAAAACAACAGGTTTTGTCTCATAAAGTGTTTTATAACAAGCATTTATAGATACATGTATATTTTATGGATTTATTTTTTGTCGATTTTTAGATAGACTTATAATATCTGTTATGGATATAATTTGGATTATAAATGTACAATACTGAAGACACTTCAAAAAAATCTCACCTTGAAACACATGATCAAGCTCACCCACCACTGTGTTCATTGAAGGTTTGCTTATAAAGCACCTTCATTAAACAATCAAACCTTCATTACAGTCTTATTTTTAATTATTTGTTTAACATCTGACTTTTATCTTATCGGTTTTTTGAAGGAAAAAAGTCAACGTATTGTGATAGACTTGGTGTGGTTCATTGGCTTGCCAGATCTTAAACCATAGTCATACTATTCAAATAAAACCTGTTATTAACTATGCACATGTTTAGCAGGGCCCATAACTCTGACTTTAACATTTATGGAATTATGCATCTTTTCAACTGAAAAGCCCACAACAGACGAGCATAAGCATTCCCTCCTGGTCCTCTTGTTTTCAAAATATTGTCCTGTTTAATGGCAATGAAAAAAAATGATATATTGCATCTTGGAAGTTATGGTCCATTTTTACTGGCGTCATGATTTTCTTTTATCCTTGTGTTTTCTGATCTACCACGGCTGTCTTGCTGCTCTTGGAGATGATGGCCTAGGCCCTTCCAGAAAGGACAGAATAAACTCAAATAATTAATATTTTGAAATAAAAAAAATAAAGTGTAAGCAAGCTGATTGTTGTGTTATATAGACACTCACATTTGAATTAGAAATAACTGGATTCTAGTGACACCATATTGCTGGTGAAAAAGGCATATATCTTGACTACCGGTATTTTTGGTAATAAATTTCCTCATATTCTTTTCTTCCTGAAAAGAGCTACCTAAATGGGAATTTACAGGACAAAATACATGTAGGACAAATAAACAAACTTAAATAAGGTAGGGAATGGGGCCAAATTTCTGCCAAAAATTCATTGTAAAGGCAGTTTTGTTTCTGTAGGCCAATGTAAATTATATGCTAGATTTTCTTCCAAAAGTGTTTTTAAATGGGTGTTCATGCTCTCTCTTATTGCTTAAGGGACCATATACATAGAGGATCTCAAATGATCGTTTATTTTGTATCGAATATATTAAACAAGTTCATTTTAAAACGATAAAAACGAAGGCTCATTTCCGTTCGAAATCTAGGTCAAAATTTCTTCAATACACTTCTCTTGTCATAGTGCGAAGAATTTACATTGTGTGTTATTAGGATGATTCATCTGCAGGAAAGAAAATAGCCGGACATAAAATCATTTTATTAACAATAAAAAACATAAATGTGTTTCTAGACAAACCATGAACATGATCATAACAATTTTCCTTTTAAACATGTTAATGTTATACATCGACACTGTAGGTATGAATAGTACTGGACTGATATGCAAATAAAGACCCTAGTTGAACATTTTTATTTGAGTCAATTAAATTTAAGGGGTGGCATAAAAAAAGACAAGCAGGGATGAAAATCGAGCAATTAATTCATAGTCCCCCTATGAAAACTCTTTAGGTTTGATTAGTATATAAGTTAGGTAGGTAACCATGAGTGCGCTGGTGTATCATACCTTAGAGTAAAGGTAATGTTTGTTGTACATTACAATGATAGACAAGTAACCTTTGCTGTGGAGAGCTTATTAATGACAAACATGGACATTTTAAAACCTGCTATTAAAATGTGATTAAGAAACATTCTCCATTTAAGGATGGAAAGTGAGAGGACCCAGGTTTAAATCCATGTCTAGTCTTCACAAATACTTATTGTTATTTACTACTGAAAGGAAATGTAAAAGCTGCCTCTCAACTTGGAAACTGCCTGCTGAGTAGCCGAAAACGACTCCTGGTACTTGTGACTTGACCAGAAAGGCTTCGGAGCGACATTTCTGAAGGGCAAGGATACCAATAATACAGCCACATGAAGTACTATGTGGATCGACACCTCATCAATTAGGTGAATGAAAACCCCCACTGGGAAAAGCTGAACCAGGGGAAGACCTTCAAGTAAATCAACTTTCGGGGAAGAGCTTCAATCTTCTACAAGGGGAACAAGACACATGCTGTGCTAGGGAAACCTAGTGAGCAACCTGGTAGTACTAGGAGTCAAGTAACCTTCCGAAGTACAGCCAGATGCTGTGATGACCAGTTGAAGCCAGGATTTGAGGGGAAAAGGCAGCTGAGGATTAAAAGGTGGACCCCAAAAAGAACACTTGGTGATAATCGGAACTACTCAAACTTGGTATTCACTGACCCAGAGTTTGATAGGTTAACCACTTGACCAAGTAGAAAAAGCTTTACTTACAATGCTCTTCCGAGAGAAAGATTCATTCTTGTGATCCAAGTATACATGTATTTATACTCTCCTCAAAAATTTTAAAGGCAATATATATATACAAACTGAAGTTCCCCTGTGGTTGGTCGGTAGGTCGATCCATTGCAATTTTCCTTGTCTGGAGCAAAACTGTGCAAGAACCATAACTCGATTAAGCTCATAACAGAGTTATTGCCCTTCCTATTTTCTTTTCCGGAGAATAATTTGAACACTACTGCATGGAATTTAATATACATGTATAAATTTAACTTCATACAATAGTGAAGCACAATGAGAGGAAGTGCAGTATGTGTACAAGAACAATAACCTTATTTAAACTAATTACAGAGATAAGGCCCTTTCTTACTTTTTCTTGTTCGGAGCAAAAGTTCAAAACAACTGGATGTAATTCAGTTAAACTTCATACAATGATAGTACATCATGAAAATATCAGGAATAAAATTAAACTCCATACATTGGTAGGAAGTGCAGTATACACAAACCTTAACTCTATTTTAGCTAGTTGCAGAGTTATGGCCCTTAGTTACTTATTCTTGTTGAACAAAGAGAAATGTTTCTGCCCTAGCCTATGCCCATTGCAACCACGGGTATTGTTTATTGTAATTATCTGGCACATGCATGTCACCAAGTTTAAAAACTTCCATTTTAAGATTATTGCATTATCAATTTACACCACATTCTATCCAGTCACAGGCGTTCCCCTGCATTAGCTGATTTATAACTGAGTCAAATAACAACACATCACTATCCAAAGTATGAACAAGGAAATAAACAATGAACTTCAACAATTTAATCTTCATAATAGCATGTCATTGTCCAATACATTGCTATGCAGTGAAACATCTTTTCTACAATTATAGTAGCTACATGTAGCTCAAGGTTATCCCACTTGTATATATTGCTTTAATATCAATCTCATGGTAATGGACATTCAAATAAGCTATAAATAACAAGATCCTTAGCTTTGCAGAAACAGATGCTTCTCACCAACATGACTCACTAAATGAACATAATTTATTTCGAAATTTTGTACATTGTTTTAATTCTGTGAAATCCGTTTTTGGTGAGCTCAGAATTGGCTTGTGTTTGCAAATACAATAATTTAACCAATCAGAAATAGTATGCCAAACATTATTAACATCATTGTTGTAAATTCTACCATCTTGACTGGTCTGGACGTTGCATGGTACACATGTTATTTCAATTATTTCTAACAAGATATGAAACAACTGTATCAGAAGTGCTTATTTTTTAAACATATGAGCAGATCATATAATATTTCACTATTTAAAGATAACAACTATGTCTTTAACCACATTTTTATTTAAAAAAACACAATATTTCTGATCAATCAGTTAAAAGTAAATCAAAAGTTTGCTAGGTTTAAAATTGGCATCCAAATTTATTCCAGCAAGATAGCTAATATAAAACCCTTGCAAAATTTTGAGAATCTACAGTACACAAGAATTTCAAGCAAAACTGAACTTCACAATTTGTATGGAAACTCTAGTAGTAAATCTTCTTGGAAGAAAAGTTAAATACAATATTCTATAAGCCTACGGACAGTAATCCTTAAAAAGTCCATGAAATTTAAGCAGCATGAAGTTAAGTATTAGAGCATAAATCCTGTACATTCCATAGACTATATGGCAGTTGCACTATTCAGATATACTATCTACATGATATACAACTTTCCAACAAACAGTAACACAAAATGATGAAAGAAAAAATGTCTTCACCCTGAAAACAGTTGTCAATGTTTGACTTTTGGATTAACTAGCCTAGATTCTTTCACTTCTATTTTGCTCTAAAAAGTTGTAACAAGCCTGCACTGGGCTGGCAATTATTTTCACCACTGTAAAATGTTCATCTAGAGCAAACCCTGAGAAACAGCAATGGGGAATAAAGCTTGGGGTATTTATAAACAAACAAGATTATTACCTACACTTAAATACATATGTAAAAATATTAAAACATTTACGTCACATTAACAACAGGGATGTGATTGACCTGGCAGCTGAAGGGCTGAAACCATTCTGGGGAGGGGTTTGGGGTTCCTGACTTAAAATTTGAAGCCAACTGGAGAATTACAACTAACAATTTTTATTTTAAATTGTCCATGGTGACTGGAGGCTTTAGATCTGCAGAAATCTGTGAATTTGTAGATAAATCACATCCCTGTAAAAATAATGAAACACTGCTGATGATTTTTTGTACCAAGAGCGCTTAAATCGTTCGTATTTGTTATTTGGAGAGCCATTGCGAAATTGGTTTCTTTACAACTAAATCCACCTTCCTTTGGGAGAGGTTGGAGAGGCATCCGGCAAGTGCCCCTCTGGTGGGCATCAAGCCGGGGACCATTTAGTTGTGCCACCTACATTTCCATGTAAACCACTCAGCTGTGCATACATTCCTTACTTGCTATGTGCTTACAAGTGCTATCCCAACAGATCTAACCTAAGTAATGCATTACAATTTCTTCATCTCTATAATTTAGAGTCGAACCATACCAAATTTTCTGCCCAAATATAATAATGAAACTACAATTTGGACATAAAATATCACTACTGCGTTCACAATGGATACAACTATCATTACAATGAAAATATGTCAATAACTCGAATTTAGCCAAAAAAGGGCTTTGCCTACTGGGCCTATAAAATGCTGTTAAATGACACCAAGTTTGTTTTATATACTACAGTATGTAAAAATAATATAAAACCACACAACAATGTTTATGAGTGTTTCTTCATCAGCTGTAAGATGGGGTGTGAAGCGGGCGCATTGGTGAATAGACACCCAATATAGGAGTGGGTTCCCCATACATGGTGGCGAATAACCTTACAGCAGCCGAGGTCGTCAATCTCAAATCCCAGTTTACGGTATCGCTCGTCCGTCTCATATAAACTGGCGTTCGTGTTTTCTCCGAGGAACTGTGTAAATATAAACATAGAGAAATATTCACATGCAGTTATTTTTTCCCCTAAATGCCTTCAAAATTGGGAGAATAGTCCAACTTTGGGAAAATACAAAATCATGCCAAAATAGCTGGTCTTGTAAAGATCTTGTTTGTTTTGTAAGAAATACACTGCTTCTTATCAATTCATGGAAGATGTATATTAGAATAGAGAATATATTGATGAAATTTGGGAGAAAACGGTCATAAGAAAGTAGTTAATTTGCACAATGAAAACCACTCACATGTATAGGATGGTGAATGCATGTTTAAGTTTGAGTTTAAGGTCATGTTTGTTAAGGAATTGAAACTGCGGATAGTAAGTTACAAAAGATAGTCAATAGTAAAAATGGGAAATGTTCTATGAATTTCCTATATATTTGTTCTACTATTTTAAGAGTTTATCAGTTAAAAATGATTAGTTTTGAAGTGTATAATCATTTACCTGGTAAGTTATTCCCGTAAAGAAATGTTAGTTTGTTTCTACTTGAAGGCAGAAATAACAACCTACCAAGAGCAAATAAATACTTGCCCACTCTAAAATGGGGACAGACAAACTAAACTATGTGTAGGTATGTACAATTATGACAAATTGTATTACTATTCTTCTTATATAGGCTATGTACCGGTTTTCCACAGGAAGGGTCAACAAAGTCAGCCCAGTACCCAGCACTCTGTAACGCTTCACAGATATCTGTAGCTCCTTGAACAAACTGAAAATAAGAGAAATACCACTAAATAGGTATCATCAATAATACGACTAGAAGTCAATAACATGTACACAGAGCAAATTTGGATATAAAGTATTTCAAAGCTATCATGTATGATTTGTAGAAATATTTCATTAATTTCTGCATAATATAGTTCAGTACATATATGTGAATGTTTGGTTAACACTCTTGTGGGGAACAGATTTTTGACCTGAGAAAAAAATGTCGCCTAAAATAAATAATTGTTTATTGTTACCCAACCGACCATATTTGTTTGCCACAAACTCTCAAAAAAAGGTCTTCAAAAGTTTTTGTCCGAAAATATTGCAATTGCAAATTTCACAAACCTTTGTTTTTAACCCTGAGTGTCCAATCCAACATAAATATATCCTTATATCTATAATCTTTGATTGAGTCCTATGCACTAAGGCCATTCATTGGCTATTGCCGATGCAAGGCAGTGATGTTAACCTCAGAACTTTGTTCTCAGTCTACAGTAACTTGATAACAGGTCCAAATACCCAAATATCTCACTCAAAGCGATTTTCACATAGGTTCAAAAATCCCTTAAAGGCATTAATACAGGTCAGAAAACTAAATATGGACCTCAATATAGTGTCAAGAAACAGACCCAATTTTACTATTTATTATCAGACACTTAAAACATAACTATAATTGATCAATAAAACGATTATTTTCATGCTTGTACAAATGCTTCACTCTTCGCTCAAATTTTGGCTTCATAAACTTCAAATTACTTATGGATTTTCACCCTTCTGCGTTATTGCAACTTAATCACCCTCCTTGGCACAATGTTGTACGAGAATGTGGTCTTGTGTTGTGGGGGAAACCAGAGCACCCATAGAAAAGCCACTTGTCAGACTTGGTGCCCAAAAACCAATTTAACATGCGCCCATGCCGAGCAACAACGGATGATTAAAACAACAATACAGGCTGAATACAGGTCTATAAACCACTTACACTCTGTAGGAGAGTCTCCCTCTCGTCTTCGACTTCCTCTGACCAGCCAGACATATCCGACTTCGTCTTCTGGCTGATTGTGATTATAGTAAAGTGGCCCATCATGATATTCATGTTTGGAAAAAGGTCGGCAAAGTCTGGAATAGACCGATGATCATTTAATATCTGCATGTAACACTTCTAAGGAAGCCAAGGTAATTTTTCTATTGACTAATTTTTAAGTCCTTTTAGTCCAAAATCAATTGGGTGAGTGCAGGGACATTTGTTCAAAATAATTTCTTCATAAAAAAGACAACATAAAGCGAAATTGCATAATATACTTTTTAAGGTGACGATTGGGGCTGATTTGAATAGACAACATTGGACAATTATGGGCTTCACCAAGATTCGGCTTCTTCATGTATCTTCTGCTCAAACAATAAACACCCCCTCCCACCCCTACTGCCCACACCATCTCCTACATCCATACCTTTCCTCATGATGGTAGGACAGTCATGGGCCACACATTCTAGCAGATCATCAGGGCTGGGTAACGTCTTTCCCTCTTCATCATGCATCAGTTCTTCCAGCTTAAATTGAACAGCAAAGAACATTAGTTGACACATTGGTGATTTCTTCTTCCAGCTTAAATTGAACAGCAAAGAACATTAGTTGACACATTGGTGATTTCTTCTTCCAGCTTAAATTGGACAACAAAGAATATTTGTTGACACATTGGTGATTTCTTCTTCCAGCTTAAATTGGACAACAAAGAATATTTGTTGACACATTGGTGATTTCTTCTTCCAGCTTAAATTGGACAACAAAGAATATTTGTTGACACATTGGTGATTTCTTCTTCCAGCTTAAATTGGACAACAAAGAATATTTGTTGACACATTGGTGATTTCTTCTTCCAGCTTAAATTAAACAGCAAAGAATATTAGTTGACACATTGGTGATTTCTTCTTCCAGCTTAAATTGGACAGCAAAGAATATTTGTTGACACATTGGTGATTTCTTCTTCCAGCTTAAATTGAACAGCAAAGAATATTAGTTGACACATTGGTGATTTCTTCTTCCAGCTTAAATTGAACAGCAAAGTATATTAGTTGACACATTGGTGATTTCTTCTTCCAGCTTAAATTGGACAGCAAAGAATATTAGTTGACACATTGGTGATTTCTTCTTCCAACTTAAATTGGACAGCAAAGAATATTAGTTGACACATTGGCGATTTCTTCTTCCAGCTTAAATTGGACAGCAAAGAATGTTAGTTGACACATTGGTGATTTCTTCTTCCCACTAAAATAAACTTTTTATTCTAACAATTTTAAGAATTGTACTTATCTTATAAAAGTTGAATGAGAACAATTAATGTTTGTCAGCAGAAGTAGAATGAATAGCACTTTAATATAAAAAAAAATTACACAAAAATACAAAGCAGCAAATTTTCCTAAATAGTTGTGCTATTCTAATAAGTGATTAACATTAGATCTAGTTTCTTGAATGCCTGCTCTAAAATCAGACATCATATCACTTAATAATTACACAAGAAATAAAATTAATCATATGATTTCTAAGCATGAAATCTTTACGACAGTCAAAGGCTGATACTCACTTTTCAAATATGCCTTATTATTATGAAACATAGGATAATTTCATTTCACATTTATTTGAAGCCAAGTCAACTCCCTACCGCTTCCATTTCCTCATTTGCATGTTGTAGCACCTTGCTGTGCCTCTCTGCGGGTATGTGATCAAATATCGCCTCTGGATTTATGCTGCCGCTAACAGGCTGGAATTTAAGGGGCTCTTGGTCCTTCAAGGTAAGCCCCACATTGCCTGGGAACGGGAACCGTCTATCCTTGGGACCAAACGGGCCCAGCTTCTTGTCCGGCCACACGGTGAAGGAGTCTGAAAGTTCAAGGTACAGCAAGCAAGATCAAATCACAATGTTACAGGTCAGTCTGACAGGCACAAGCACAAACTGTTTATAAAACTAAAATGACATATAAATTGTTGTGAGACAGTACAAGACCTCTTCATGAACTTGGTCATACATTAGACTGTTAAAACAAACCTAGCAAATCTTTCTCTTAATTGACAGTTGACCTGGCAATATGAGTACAATGGGTTTTTTCCGCCTTTTTGGGGGTTGAAATTCAGCCCCATTCCCTTCCTGAAAAAGAATATATCCCTCCCAACCTGCCCATTAAAAAATCCCCAAGAAATTAATTAAACAAGTTGAAACTTTATATAAATCATGTTTAATGAAATTTCTCCCCCTTTCCCCCAAACAACGCTATTTTTCCACTATCAAAGGGTCCCCCCACCATTCCCTTAAAAGTGGAAAAAACACACAGGTGTATATGTGTTACAGTGTAATCTCCATACCTCTGACAAGCATGCCTGGAAGTTGTTCACTGTCACACTCTCGTAAAGCAAAGACATGTCACTATTTTCTAGATTATACTGACAAGTGATTTAACAGAAAGGGCCTCATTAAAGAAGCCAGTGGTATAAGTGAAAAGTTTTTTTACGAGCCAAGGAATAACAAAACAGACCCCACCCCTAGCTAACATTGAATAAAGAAGTTTTAATATTAATTGTGTATAAAGTGTTTGTTTTTCTGTTAATTTATTACACATACTATGATTTCTTTATTTTCAGTTTTATGCTCTGTGCATGTCATGTATATCTCAAGTTATGCCGTGTTTACCACAAGCAAAAACGGGCATTAATAATTCAAAAACATTTAACTTTCTCCAACTGATATTTATATCCCTAGTATTACCTAAGGTTTATTTCAGAAAATTTACCTGTGTCATTATCACCGATAACTTTGTAGTACATGTCTGTGCTTTCTCCATCTCTGTGCCAGGAGAAGGCCCGGAAATGTTGAACGGCTGCATTCAGATTGGGAAGATACATACGAGATGTACCTGTAGCACGGTGGTACAGAATCTGGCAAGGAAATAGATATATATATACATGTATGACATTATAGTGTACATTTTATTTGCAATTATCATTAAATAGAGTGTGAGTTGAGCCCTTATTACATGTTATACTCTCTTAGTCTGAGATATTTAATCATTAGCTATCCTTTCAAAAATACCGAACAAAACATTACAACACAGTTTTAAACCAAAGAGAGGTTTCTATCAAATTTAGTTAAAACGTTTTGGTGTAAGTTTATTCACCAATAGCATGCACTTCATCACAACAAATATAAAATAACAAAAATAATTACCCTGGAAGCCATGTGTTGCAGATAAATCTGCTAGCCTTTTCTAAACTGTTGAGAGTTGATCACTTGTAAACAGACTAAAAAATAATAAAAAAATAAGCAAAAATATTTTAGTGTTAGTTTGGGAAGAATAAGCTGAAAACTTTAAATTCTTAGGTAAAATTGCTTATTCCTAATAAAAGAATTAAGATACATACCCAACTTAATAAGATTTAAATAAAAAACTTTGAAAATTACATTTGAAGACATGCCACTCAGATATAATCATAACTTATGGATCTCCATTGTCAGAAATATATGAGTGAACCATTCTGTTACACTCCAGGAAAAGTCAGAAAGTAATCAATTGCGCAAGAGTGTAACAGTTAAAACATTTATTTTATGTATGCCATATCATTTCAATGATTATGTAACTAGTGCAGTCAACAGTCCTAACTCCCCAACTACAGAGGCTTCGGAAAAGAAAAAGCCTTTTAAACAAATTGAAATTTTGTTCCTTTTGTATCTGTATAACGAAGTTGAACAATAACATCTCTCATCACTAATCACCCATTGTCCGCACACAAAAAGGAATAACTGACACCGATAGCGTTAAGGCTACGTCTACAGTGTCACGTGACCCCTTAGTATGCGCTGTCCAACAAGTATGCAGAAGCAGACGATCATAATACAGAGGTTATACTTGACAATCAGATAAAAAAAATGTATCGAACATGGTAAAACATAGCAGTAAAAGCAAGTATAACATTAAATTAATTCATTATTAAAAATTTAATGCTATGTCTGATTCAGGTAGAAATAATTTAATGTCTAACTTTAAAATACTTTATTTCTAAAAAACATAGGAATTGTGTTAAAATAGAAAGGCAGTCTTTATTTTAAAACTCAAATTTAGGGAAACAAAACATGCTTTAATATCCTTTACAAAAGTAAAAAAACAACAACATTTGGTTAGATCAAATGATGTCAAAACTCAATGGGTTTTGCTGTTTCTTTTCCTTTCTCCATTCAGAATCACCCTTAAGGTTTCTTTCAACGAACTAATATCCGTATCAAATGAAAAGCAAAACAGTTCTACAAGCAGCATAGAAGTTCAAAAGGATCAGAGTCATTAAAAATGCACAGGTTTATTCTTTGATTTTGGTCATTTACAAAGATGATTTTGTAACCTTAAATTATATGACATCCCATTTTTTATCAAATTTAATACAAAAAATGTAACTTAAATCCACTGAGTTGTCTTTTTCACTAATATGTCCAATCAAACTTGAAAGCAAATGTAAATGCTTCAGATTTAAAACTTTATGCACAAGGAGACAAATTTAAAAAATTTTTTTTACAAGATATCGTCAATAGTATACACTAATGCACATCATGATATTTCTTGTTTTTCGGATTTATTTAATTGTCTTTACTACCGGTATCTCAGAGTTTAATTGAAATGATGAAAGTTTGGTTTTAAGAAAGATTCAAACCTACTACACAGCAACAGTCAGGAGCTTCACTGACTAAAAAAATCAAGTATTTGAGCTTGAAAAGTTCTAAGCTACATTGTTTATGAGCATGAAATTTTGCCTGTGTTTATTGTCCAAAATAATATGATTGAAGCACAATGTGATATCAGATCCCCCTGGTATGACAGCAGAGGGTCAACCAAAGTACCTGACAATGCTGATCATTTAGCCACAGGCAGTGGTACAACTAGTCCACTAAAATAAACTTCTGAGAGTCTTTGACATGTTTTTTTTTTTTTTGTACTTGGCAAACTCATGACCTCCAGCCTCACTGCAAGTTTGAACTTGGATATATATCAAAAGGATACAGGGATTCAAGTATCTCCCATTATTGCCATTAGAGCAAACACAATGAATAGCAAGAAACATTTGTGAAAATAGAAAATCTTGATAAAAAAAATTTGAGAGAGCTCTGGTAGTGTTAGTGTGTACTTATTTTTTTAAACACTTATGACAGTGACTGTCACAATGGTATATTCTTGTACAGCAAAGCTATGATGCTATGCGTACACCAAATTTGAACATTGTCAAACCTCTGATGATTGAGAATATATTGTAATGGTAAAGTAGCTGTGCTCTCAATAAAAACTGGCTGTCTGCAAAAAATGTGCAGTTCAAATGGCAATTTGGCCAGTTCACATTTAGAAAAATAAGTGTATTTCAAGTAGAAAAAGCAGTAGCTGGCCTTTCTTTACTATTTATGCACCAGTCAATTGTAACCACGGCCCCTCCAGGTCCGGGGAAACGCGGGGACTTTGACAAGCCCGGGCAAAACCCCCACCCTGCCACAGTTACTTGGTATTTGGACTGCATTTTTTGGCCAGTCGAGCGATTGGTCCCTGGGGTGATCTCTTGGACTGAGAATCATAAAAAAATGTGTTTTAGTACTCTATGATACACATAATAAACAAATAATCAACTTTTGGTCGTTTATTTTTATACATTAAATATTTTGAAATTTCATACATTCTTTATCATTCACAAGTTATGAAGGTTTGCATATTTCGGGTTGAGACATATGTGAGGAAACGAGCTCAAATCTACAAGAATTTTTCGATAAAACAACTGTATACGTCGCATGCATGTTCAGAAGGAAGTTATCTCCAAGGTGCAATCGCTCAGCAAGCACAAACTAGTAGTGTTTTCGCAATTTTCTTTGACAACTCTGCCAAGTAACTGTGCACCCTGCGGGTACAAACTGACCATAAAATCCCCGCCAAATGACCCGCACCATAGGGACCCTACTTAAGCCATATTCCGCGCTATAATACAAAACCACTGCATTCACCGGGCACAGCGGGGCCATCGGCATGGTAAAAACACGGCCCATTACCCCGGCTATCCCCTGTATACCCCCAGACCTTGGAGGGCCGTGGTTACAATTGACTGGTGCATTAAGACAGTTCAACCAACCGACTAATTGAGAACCCTCGTCCAAGGTCTGTAGTAGTGACTCTTAAAAGGAAACTGTACAGTATGTGAGTATCCGAATGTCTGCTACTTTAGTAACAAGGTCAATGATAACATATTTCGAGATGGAAAAGAAAGTAATTACCACACAATGATCATTCGAATGTCAAGGTCTAGTTTAAGGGGCAAAGTATCTATTTAAAATTCTCTCCTGAATTGTATATTTTTCGAATATATCAACAAACAAAAAAGTACCTTGGGGATCGTCCTTGACCTTGCGAACGTATTTCAATGAGCGTCTGTAAAGTCAGATCAAGGTTTTGATCTGTCGTTTTGCTGGACGCTTGTCTGTAAAAAAATAAATGTTTTCAGGGTTAAAACTATTCCAGAATTTTAAAGAATTTCAATATATTATAGTTACTTTCATGGCTTGTCAACCTCTGTTGAATAACTCTTCTTCCGTATGCAGAAGGATGAAGAATGTCATTGGTGATAAAGACAAACGAAATGATGTTGTTTTCTGTACAAATCCAGCTACCAAACCAAAACAACACATTATATTGTTTGGGGGCGATGTCCAGGTACCCTTTTCAGGTCTTTCTCCTGTGAAATGACTTTTGTTTGCATGTGGTATCTAGTCAGTAAACATTTAAGTGCTCATTGTTTCACTTGTTATCAAAATTGTCATGATGAAGAATTGTCAGCTATCAAAACTAGTCCACCTAAATGGCTGTCAACCAATCTTTTAATCGATGATTGTTTTTACTATGGCAGACTCATGATGTCCACCATCCCAGCAAAAAGTAGTGAACGCTCCTTGCGCAGAGAATCCTCATAGACACAATTTTGAAAATATCTCCTTTATAAATTCAATTTTCTACGAAATTATTATTGTCTACTATTAAGCGCATATATATTTATGCCATTATGACAAAAAACATGTTCAGATATCATAAAACACTTACATCTGTCGATTGTTTATCAAGTATCCTGATATCTGCGAATCTGGGACAAATCTGACATGTTGTGTATGTCACAGTATAACAGTATTAGTGACCCAGAATGTATTTATGATAAAATAATGACTCTAGTGACAAATTAAATCCAGTTTAGATCACTGTATATATTGAACAACTTTGTCACTATTATTCAACATCTATGCATAATATTACTACATATACTTTTATCCGTTGTTTGATGGTAGAGAGTTGTAGCGTCACAGGTATACACAAGAAATGTCAAAATAATTTTTAAAAAAACCTGATCTCTCATTATTGTAGCTACTATCAAAACATGGGCAAAGTGTCTTGCTAGTCAGGTGCTTTTATAACCAATGAAGCTTACTCAAAAACTCTCTGACCTCAGTACAAGTTAGTAAAGTGATATAGCTGTTGTGTAGATAGTTTTAAAAGGTATTTCTATAGCTTAAGAACTAAAGTGACCATGTTATAAATATATATTACCTTTTGCGACATGTTCGCTAAAGAGAACGCCATATCCAAACCCAACCAGAATTCATGACAATTTTATGTCACTCTGTTATTTCACTTGCATACATTGAACAGTAAAATGTGAAGTAAACATCAAAAAATAAATATCTGCACTTAAGTTATGGAAGCCAGAAAAAAAGTTCTATAGCACCTTTGTATTTATGACCGCCTTTAGTGATTATGTTTGCCTGAATGGTCACAATAGATACATAGTTTGTTTGGTATCTAACCAGCGACACCAGATTTACCAACTAACCCACAAATATAACCAGCGACCCCACATTACCTTTAGCGAGCTACAAAAATAACCAGCAACCCCAGTGTTCCCAACCGACCCGCGAAAATAACTAATCAACCCATATTTCCCAACTGACCCAAAAAAATAACCAGCGACCCCACAGTTCCTAAGTGACCTTGTAAAATATAACCAACAGCCCAGACTCCCAACCAACCCACAAAAATAACGACCCCATATTTCCCAACTGACCCACAGAAATAACCAGCGACCCAACATATCCCATCCCACTCACAAAAATAACCAGTGACGCCACATTTCCCACCAGACCCACAAAATTAACCAGTGTCCCAACATTTCCCCCCAGACCCTCAATAAAAACCAAGTGACCCCACCTTTTCTTACAGAACCACAAAAATAACCAGTGAACCCACCTTTCCTTACCTAACCACAAAAAAACAACAGTGATCCCACATTTCCTAACAGACAACTCAAAAAAGCCAGTGACCTCACATTTCCCACTCATGACCCACAAAAATAACTAGAGATCCCAACATTTTCATTACAGAATTAAGAGATTGGAATTTAAAAACGACACCTACACTTGTACCTTCCCACACTTGTGGCCATGTATGATCAATTTGTGATTATATTTAAATTTATTCAATTATTTATTTAAAATAATATCATGTTTTGTTTATTTATATATTTTAGGTATTAAGTTATGTTTCAGGACTATAAAGAAAATATGAACCTGTACAATCCCCAGTATTCGACCTGGGATGTCGAATCCAGCGCCCAAATAATCCATGCCCGGTTTCCAGACTCTGCTGTGTTTGTAGTCAAGCCTGCGCAAATGCTCCTCAATACATTCAGTATCTACAAAAACTTCCTGAATTTTGATGAAGATGGAAGGCCTGAATTCAATGTTGACTTCGGAGCATTGATTCATTTGGCGAAGCTGTACACAAATGTAGTGAAACAGATAGAGATGAGTGTGTCAGATGGTGGCTTTGGCAAGAACTCACAGGAGAACTCTGCATCTGGAGATTATTTAGTAAAGTCTGAGGCAACTGTTGAAAAAGGAAATGACGACAGCATTTGTGATAGAAATAGTGATATTTCAGAGAAGTGCCAACTTCAAAAATCTACGGCAGATTTGTCTGTTCCTGTTCGACTAATGGGCTTTAGCAAGGGGTGTGTGGTTATTAACCAGATGGTGTTTGAGTTAAAAGCGTTTAAGGATGACAAGGATGTGAGGCCATTCTTGGACAAAGTTATGGCCATTTATTGGTTGGATGGAGGTCACATTGGAACAAATAATGCATACATCACTGACTATGAACTATTAGGTGACGTTGTGGCTCTGAATAAAGAGCTACATGTACATGTTACCCCTTATCAGATCCTGGATCCAAACAGGCCATGGATTGGAATAGAGGAAACAGAATTTGTGCAGAGGCTTAAAAATCTAAAAGGAAACATACATGAATTTAAACATTTTATGAATATGAAGCCATCAATCAAAAATCATTTTAAGGTCATCACTCAAGTTTGAAATTCATGATATACTTAGTAATGCAGTTTAAAAGAATTTTTTTATTTCCCATTATCCAAGTTGTTCATTTTAAATGTTTAAATACTATGTTGTAAAGTTGTTTTATCATACCCTTATATATGTTACTTTACCCAACATTTGTATTTTGATGGCTGTATTTGTCATTTATTTTATTTGACATCTATATTATTTGATCATATTAGTGAGTAAAATCTGTTGTGAACTATTTCCTTTTCTGTTTTATTCTATATACTTCAAATCCCTGTACTCATTGGCCAGTCATGTGTAGATGTGTTCATTTTTTGCGTTATCTTGCATAGGTGCACAATGTTTTATCTTAATACTGAATCTGTGTGGTCATTGTCCTTATGTGGAATGAGCTTTCGTACAGAATTACAATTATGTTCTCACAGAGTGAAGTCTGATGCATAGCTTGATGGCTAAGGTCACACCTATGGCTTTGTCAGTCAAGAAATAGTTGCTCAACAGCCATGAGTAATATCAAGATATTTTATGGCTGAAAGGTCAAGTCAAAACCCAGAGTCATAGCTCAAGGTCATACATAGTCAAGGCCAAGAATAATAGCTTTAAAGGTCAAAGCCACACTTGGTTAAGGGCCAGAATTATAGCTCAAAGGTCATGATCATATTTCATCATGGCCCAGAATCATAGCTCAAAGGTTGTATTTTCTCCTGCCTCAGATAAGTAGATCCAAATATTTATCCATGCCGGAAGTTCTTATCTTGCCCACGGGCAAAGATGAATCAAGTACCTGTATGGAGCTCCTTTTTGTATTGTCATTACACAATTACATCCCTTGTTGAAGAATGTAGTCTGTAGCATCATGGAAACCTTATCTTGTGGCAATTTTTAAAATCTTAATTATTTCTCGCTTCAAATGGCACCATAAAATTTTTAAAATATTTCTTGCTCCATTCAAGAAATGATGTTGCACTCTCCTAAGAACTATTTAAAGAATGATTTGACTATTTACATAATCTGAATCACTGCACGCATATCCATGACAACCACAAATTATCGCATATCTATACCCAAATTATTTTTCACTATGCATCAGAGAGTTCCAGCGAAAAAATACATTTAAACTTTATCTTGTATAACAGATTGGAGAAAAAGCATCCACTATAGCCGCTCGTGTAAGATAGGTAAACCTTGTTTCCGCAAAACACCGTATGCTCAGGTTGGGATGAACCTTACACTCTCAGCCATAGAAGATACTTATATTCTCAAGGCCAAGATTCATATCTCAAAGATCAAGGTCAAACTAAATCGAGGCCCAGAGTCATAGTTCAATGACAGGGATGTCACCTGGCAGCTGAAGGGCTGAAACCACACTGGCAAATTAAGCCCTGTTCAATCTTAACATTCGGTTAAAGATGGCATTTAGGCCACAATCACACAAACTTGAGTAACTGTTTGAAGAATTAGTTTGGCATAGCAACTTCTATAAGCAAGTTTATTAGACTGGGGTGTGTCAGTGGATGGTTTGGCATGGATGCTTAGGCAATGTGTCCACACTTCTTGTCCAGTGGGCTGTCACTTGGATGTTTAGTTCACCATGACAAGATGGTGTGTCCAGTGCAAGACACATGCCTGTAGGTCGAAAGTCAAGATCACACTAAAGCATCATAATTATCCCCCGCCTTGAAAAGACGAGAGGATATAGTAATGGTAGGCGCACTTCTGTGCGTGCTTGTGTGCATAAGTGCGTGTGTGTGTGCGTCCGTCCATCCAACATTTATTTCTTTGCATCTCCTCTTACATTTCTCATGCGATTTCTACCAAACTTTCACAGATTGATGATCATATAGTGAAGCAGCGCAAATTGTTGGGCTTTCCCGATTCGACCATTTTTGAAATAGTTATTGCCCTTTGCTTATTTTACATTTAAAATTGGTTTCTTTGCAACTCCTCTTACGTTTTTCATGTGATTTCTACCAAACTTTCACAGATTGATGACTATATATTGACCCAGCACATATTGTTGGGCTTTTGCGATTTGACCATTTTTGAAAGAGTTATAGCCCTTTGTTTATTTTACATCTAAAATTGGTTTCTTCGCAACTCCTCATATGTTTTTCATGCGATTTCTACCAAACTTTCACAGATTGATGACTATATAGTGACGCAGAGCATATATTGTCAGGCTTTTGTGATTCGGCCATTTTTGAAAGAGTTAATGCCCTTTTTTTACATTTAAAATTGGTTTCTTCGCAACTCCTTTTATGTTTTTCATGCAATTTCTACCAAACTTTCACAGATTGATGGCTATATAGTGATGCAGCGCATCAGGCTTTTGCAATTTGACCTTTTTTGAAAGAGTTATTGCCCTTTCTTAATTTAACGCATTTCTTATGTTCCTGAGAAACTACCCTTACCATTGATTGGCTTTCGTTACAAAAAATGCCCCCATGAGGTGGGGGATATAGCTGTCTGTGACCGCTCTTGTTCAAGTTAAATTGGTACATTATATGTACCATTTGTCTTTTACAAGAACCATATCCGAAGTTCAAGATCACGCTTGTGGATTATTGGTCAAAATTCCTTGTATTTCGGCTTGTCCAGATATATACGTACATATGGTGTAGGATATTATTATAAGATAAATCATGAGAAGTTGGCATGTCACTGGCTACATTTTGTAGACCACTGCCAATATTTCATAGGTCAAGGTCATACTAAAGGGTAGTTGGTTGCCTGAACAAAGCCAATAAAACAAAGACTTTCAAATTAATTTAACATCCTTTCACAGAACTGTTTAATAACTTCTATATAGCATCGGGCTTGACATTGTTGGCAATGTGGCGACAAAGCTACAGTATAAAGAGCACCCTTATCTGTATTCCTATCCCCCACTCCTTAAACTTGCCCAAACCTTCTGATTGCTTGATTTAAAAACCTGGTCTCCATCACAATACTGCATGTTCAGTTTTGTATAAAAAATCAAAGATAAGAGCATAATGTTTGTCAATTTATTGGATCAAATAGTTCCATAACTTTTCAAGTTAAATATATATGTCACAAATAATTAACGTAATATATTAATAACAATATTCTTAGACTAACATTTCTGACAGGAATGTGTATATACAATCATCAATGATATTACATAAGAAATATAGTGCTCTTTAAAAATCCAATGACATACCAAACATGTTTACTTTTCAACCATTTCACTTTCAACGTTTTCATTCATTACCAATTTAAAATACTAGCCAGATATTTCCATAACTTACTGGCTTAGATAAACTTTTCAAAGTTTGATAATAATTTAATTTTAAAATATATACAGTCGAAACCTGTTGGCTCGATATCCCAGAATCTGGCCAATATAATTCAAGCCTTGCGAATATGGAGCCAAGCGGGAATGCTTACACAAAGTTAATCAAAATTGGTTCGAGCAACAAGGATATCAGGCCAAGCAATATCGAGCCAACGGGTTTCACCTGTATAATATAAATATAAGTGTGCATGACAAAATGATAAAATAATTATTTGGAATGTAAGAATGTATAATAAAAAAGTTAAAAAAGTACATGCAAAGCTATTTGAATATATAATACAATGTAAACACAAAATATAAACATGTAAATATGTTCTCATTTCGGGTATGGACGGCAATGATAAGAGACAGAATTAAGTTTAAAGTCGGCAATGACCAAGACTTTTACATAAAATTTTATACAATGTATGAGCATAACATAAGTAAACCTGTGTAAGGGGCCTTCAGGCCCCTATGATTTGAGATAGCGGCCTTCTGGCCCCTATGATCTGAGATAGCGGCATTCTGGCCCCTATGATTTGAGATAGCGGCATTCTGGTCCCTATGATTTGAGATAGCGGCATTCTGGCCCCTATGATTTGAGATATCTTAAGCTCTACTGGTCCAATTTCCTTTAAAACCTTTACTGATCCTAAAACAAAACTTGCAGGCTTAGATTGATTCTGTTATAAGGGACTTCAGATTAGTCTTTGCAAATTGAGTGCCAAATGATTTGTTTAGTTCAAACTAAACATACAATGCCATCTAGAAACAACCCTTTTAAGATGATGATCTAAGTGTTCATTCAATAATTTGGTACCTGAATATGTATACTTTTATTATAATTACTGCAATAAAACAAGCTGAATAATGATTGGAAATATTTCAAAATGAGGCCACTCAATCAATAGTTTGGCGTACAATTTTATTGTTTTATTTCTTCCAAACACATTTATGATATTCTGTAATTAAAGACAACATATAGGACTAAATGAGAGGCTAAAAAACCTTCTTGTCAAATGTCTTTTTGAGACTCAGTCCTGTATTAAGGCCAAACTACTTTTTTTATTTGTAAAATGTCAGAGGATTGGAATATTTTAATAACTTATTTCACATTTTATGTTAGGTTAAACTCATAATAAGATCAAAATAAATAATAAATACAAACCAAAAAGTTGTCTCAAAGACACAGATGGTTAGACAAAATTCTTATTGCATCAAATGACTTAAGGCAAAAATGGAATAAAACAAGTGGATATGCAATAAACACATTATAGCACAACATTGGTTAGGCGGGTAAATAATAGGACGGCATTCAAAACTGGCTTTCAAAGCTCTAATACTTTATGATTGAAAATCATACATGCAAAAACAAAGTTTATATAAGAATCAAAAACATAACATGTAAGATGTGTTTTTTTTCATATATTTATACACAAATAAATAGTTATAATTAATGAATTGTTTTTTTCTCTACATATCCTTGAATTCAGACAAAAAAGCCGATATCAAAGCATCCTTCTTAGTGGGGAACAGGGAAACACCTTTGAAATTTACTGCAAGCACCTCCACTGACTTCACATGGGTACATGTTGTTACAGGATTGAAGCTTTTCAGGGAAATGTTGAAAATGATGACAATTCTGTTGAATTAAATACTGTTTTTATTTTTACCAAATTATGATGTGTTATAGGAATATTGGTATATCTATAGGGAAATGTATTTTTTCTAATGCGAAAGTGCGAAGATTAATCAAATCAATTGTTCAAGCATTTCCATCATTTCTCTAAAAATCCGCATTGCAGTAACATCACATACTGAATGATATATAAATTTTTTATCCTAATCATTTTTAATTACTCTTAACTTTTCAAAATATGACCAAGGCTGCAGTGAAGTTTTGAACATTATACAGTACTTTTCTTGATGGTTGCAAGGCATGAATAAAATAGCCTAACCCTTCACCAAAATGGAAGAATAATTTTTAAAAATTGCAATTTAATGTGAAAGATTTCCTTTATGATTTGACCCAAGTTTGAATTTATGATGATAGATGTTCTTCATTATTTTGTTCAATAATTGGATAAAAAAATAGTCAATGACATATCAACTTTAAGACATATTATGATGATGCATGCTACGAATCTCAATCACTAACAAGAAACTTGGCATTACTTGCTAACCATTTACTGTGAAATCATATTTATTTGTGGGACATTAATTTTCATGAATTTTATGAAAAGAGGCAACCACAAATTTAAGATCCTGAAAAGAATTTTTTCTCTAATTAATACATATATGTTTACTTTCCAACATCCAAATCGTATGGCATATTGTACGTTGAATATAGAGTCTAAATGAATATTTTTGAAAAAAAAAGAAGAAATTTTTGTGCCGACAAATATACATGTTTATGATATCGAGGATAACCTTTGAAATATCACATAGCTAATAAAAAAATTATCTGACAAAGAATAAATAGGAATTCTAGAAAATAAATTATTTATAGCATTTTGATATAGTTTACATTAAACATTGAATATTCTAGAAAATAATTTATAGCATTTTGATATTTACATTAAACAAATAAATTAATCAACACAAATAAATATTTCAATAGATTATATATCTGTAATAATTACTAACAACACTACCAATAAATTAAGACTGCTTTGCATTGAAGCAACTAATTTACATAAAATAACAACATATCATTGTAATAAATCATGTCAACAAATTTTCTATCATGGGCCATACCAACAGTCTTCCCGAAATTGTAAAAATTCTGCCTGTCTACCGGAAGTTTTTTCCTGTCCGAACAAATATGTTATTACATAGTATACAAAAAGAGAAAAAAAATGAATGTCAACTGGTTTAAATGCTTTCCTGATTTAATTCACGTATAACCACCTTAAAAACACTAAATACACATGTCATTTAGTTAAAATAACCACAATTGCTCTCGGAAAAAATATTTAAACACCACCACCATTTAGGTGCTTTCCGTTTTTTTGGTAATTCCACCAACCGCCGCCATTTTGACCAATGACGAAGCATATTGAGTACTGACGATTTTGACTTTACCTTGTTGCAAACCAAGCCAATCAATGTATTTACTCGTTTATCCCTGGCAATCAACATCATGATTGCATTTCGGAAAAGCCGGACTTTTGGCGATGTTTGGACTGTCATTTTTGGAAGACCTGCCGGACTAGTACAAAATTTGCCGGACATGTCTGGCCGACTGGCACATTTCGGGAAGACTGTACCAAACAATTCTGTTGTTATGCTTTTTCTTTGAAGCAAGCTTATTATTACCAATAGCTAACAACTATGCTAGCGAAATCTTATACCAGTAGCTAACATCTACATCTATGCTAGAAAAATCATATACCAGTAGCTAACAGCTATGCATAACATGGTTTTGATAAAAAAATATCAGCACTTGTTGAATTTTTGAATGATTGTGATTATTATATTTCACTTTGAAAATGGATAGGTTTACATACATGTGCAAATAATTGTCAGTATACCCATAATACTATACCAAATACCCAGGTAGTAAAAACATGATTAACAATCCTCATTCAAATGTATTTCTTACAGAAATTTCTTAATATACTGGGTCAGTAATACTTCAAGCAAAAATGTTAGCTCAGTCTGCTTCTGATCGACTCCGAGAGGAAGAAAGCCATGGGAGGAGTTTTCTCCCTTGATTCCTTGGCAGTGCTATAGTAGCCGCACTCCACCAAGACGGTCTCAATCATGGACTGGAGCTGCTCATACGTAATACTGTCATCGTGGTCCATGTTTGATACCGAAAGATCAATGTTCATAGTTCTCGGAGTTTCTGCCGCTTTTAATGTTGAGTTAAGCGAACGAGGTGTATCAGTTCCTTTCAAAGTCGAGCTCATCGAAGAATCCGAGTCTGAACCAGCAGACCCAATTCGTTTCTCTGATGAGCTCTCTCTGGAACTCACTGACGAATATTTTCCCCTGGAAACTGATCCGTTCCTCCGCTGACTAATACTCCGTTGTCGTCGGTCTCCTCCAGAGCCAGCACGGTTCCTTTCTGCGGATCCAATCCAGTTCCCATCTGTGGAGCCAATACTAGAGGTGGATCCTCTCCGACTCCCGGAGCCCAGACTGAGGTCTGAACCTGCAGAATTGATCCGCTCTCCAAATGGACCCAGGTTCAAATCAATGACGTCTCTAGATCCAGTGTTCAGCTGAAAGGTACAGAAATAGATAGTTAGAAAAATGGTTGACGGTTGCATAATTAATATTTGGATTAACGGATGAAATGATGGGAAATGGATAACTGGATAAATGTAGCAGCTGTATGTATGAGCTTAATTCCTTGAAAAAAAAATTATTTGACCGGACACTATGGACCACAATGGAAATGTATATGTATCACTCAAAGATAGTGATGTTGTTGTTTTTTAGAGTGCATGAGTGCCCATTTACGATGAATGTTACTTTATTACATGACGTTCCTTGTTGTAAGTATAATACAACCAGTATATATTTTATTGTATAACACAGGTGAAATATTACTTGAATTCACATCATTTAGCTCATTTTTGTACTTTGTCTATTAGTAAAATTGGAAAAAAAATAACGGTCTCTTAAATTTTCCTAGCCAAGGCTGCTGGGTCAGACGTGTTTCGTAAATGCTGACATGGCTTATAAAAATTACACCATGGTTTTTCATGAACATGTTTTATTTGCGTATAATGACAATTTGAACAAAAATCCAGTTAAAATGCATGATTTTACAGTGAGGACAAAATTATGATGCTCACTTTATGAAGCTCTCCTTTCAAGTTAACAGAAGAGCTCTGAGGAGCGAAAAGGGCCCTTTTGAATCGCTCGATCACCCGTCGTTTGGGGTTTGGGTTCAAGGTTGGGGGCAGCTGGGAGATGTAGATGATCTTGTGCAGCGTATGCAGCATCTGGGATATCGGGTCGTTGACCTGACGAACATGCCGGTTGGATATCGTCAAAGTGTTGGCACTCTCTGTAATTGAAACATGATTGGTTAAATTTCAAAAAATTATTAAATACGACTTGAATTAACTCTTCCTGATTTCGACACTCAAATTTACATTAAATATTTTATGTGCAACTTCACTGCATTTAATAAAAAAATCATTTTTAAACAAAGAAATCTGGTGAGGCTGCTTTTCAAGACTTCATTTTTTAGTACCATTGATAGCTTTGGCAAACAAATGACTTAAAAAGTAACGAACAATAGCAGCAGCTCAACATTTATACGCTAACAAGCTAATTTATCACTACAAGCCAAACCACCACCCTGAGAGTGGTCTAGTTTAATTGGTATCCACCTCTCAACTTAGGACTTGGGTCTTAGCGTTGAAAAGAGGGACAGGGGCATTATAACTGGTACTTATTACAATTGAAACAGCTTTGAGAAGGATTCATATCAACTTAACCTATCAACTTAAAGTTGGCTTCATATTTGGTGAACTTAACCAGTCAGCACAGCACTACAAGCAAACAACAAGACACATCACACTTACTCGGTCTCTTACTTGATTTGCCGGCCTTTTTCCCACGACCGTTCACCGCGACGGGTGTGCTGTTGGAGCGTAGGTATCGGCGTGTGTCCTCGTGACTGGCAGGGGAGTTGACAGAAATTGGTGACGGGTCACCTGATCCAAACCCTGAGTCTCGACTGATTTTAGCTGTAGAAAAAGTTAAAATATAGACTGTGGATATTTTTCAATTTGTACTCCCTTTTTTTTATATAAAATTTTCAAATAACATTTCCGACAATTAATTATATTTTCTGAAATTTAAAAATTTCCTCTATGCTATATTGTCTACA
Organism: Mya arenaria; assembly: GCF_026914265.1. NCBI lineage: Eukaryota > Metazoa > Mollusca > Bivalvia > Myida > Myidae > Mya > Mya arenaria. Next base: position 26,715,859 of record NC_069122.1, read on the forward strand.
TGTATAGGCATGGTAGTTTTTACTAAGACTTATGTATATTTGTCATTCAAATAGATGGTTGTTAAATATGCGGTATGCCCAAAGTGAGCTACTGTAAGTGCATTTACCTGCCAGAATATAGAACACAATGAGAAAAATGCTACCAAAATCCCATTGAGACAATGGTAATGATCCTAATGGTAATGAGTTAACTTGACAAGTTATCTCTAAACATGAGACCACCATAAAACACTTCTACAACTCAAGACTTACAGCTATGTGGTATGTCTACAGTGAGCTGCTGTGAGTACACATCCCTCCCAGCAGATCCCGCACGGGGGGTTGGGACTGGGGGTAACTGTGAGAGAGTCTTGTTCCGTCTAACCACGCCCCCCTGTCCCCCTCGACTGCTGCCTGCGCTGCTCTCCCGACTCTGTGACTCATACTCGCTACTGGGACAGGAGTCATCATCTGAAGTCCAGCCACCTTCAATGTAATCAAAGATTTTAATTTATTTTTAAATCATGCACTACAATATGAATGTTAAGAATAGAGAAAAAAAAAGTAAATTCTAAAATAGAAATAGGAGAATTTAGTTCTTATAATATATACATGACTATGTATTGGGCCAACATTTAAAACCATTTTATTTAAGAGATATTATTCTTTTTAAGAACATATGTAGAAAGAAATGGGCCTTGTTATACATGTGTGTATTGTACATGACAACATGTGTATCAGATGTTAAATGTAAATTGAGGAGCACACTCCAACAAATGTCTGCTGTAGTTTTTCCAGTTGAAAAAGGGGCATAACTCAACAATGATTAAAGCCAGAGTATTGAGCCTTGGTATGGATGTTTATATTGTCTATGGCAACGTGTATTAGGTTAAATGGAAAATTTTATGCGGCTTTTTAATATATTTTTGCCAAGGTTTTAGCAATTTATTGTGCATGATGCCCAAGCTAAATACACCAAGGATATCACAGTACCTTGACTTGTTGTTTTTCCAAAGAGCAGACAAACTAAAAATATTATTATTATTATTATTATTATTAATTATTATTATTATTATTATTATTATATATTACCTTGTTCAGTATCCTCAGGACTATTTACAGAAGGGGATATTTGCGAGTCATACGCACTGTCATTCAATCCCTCCTTAAAGCCAACGGCACCTCCACTACCTCCAAGGTTGGAGAGCTTGTCATAATGCTCGGGGGAGACAAATAGACGATGATATTTCTGCATACATTGGTTTGCCTCCACAAAGTGCCTAGTCGAAGAAAATATGGTTGACAAATACATTAATAACTTTTAACACTTAAATAATATTCCATTGGTGATATAATGGGTTTGAAAGCTTTAACTCTTTTAAAGAACATATCAGAAAATATTTAAACCATTTAAACAATTTGCTGCTATAAGATTCAGCCGGAAAAAGATTGTAAAATCTAAAAACAACATGAATGTTTATGTCAGTGAACATAATTATAACTAAAAGTATAAAGAGACACTTTGAGGTTTGTTAAATGCCAAGGTTAAATACATCTGAGATTAGCAATCACAAATGAACAACTTTAAGCAGCATGAATTCGAAATTCCCATACTTTTGTGTTTTCCTTCGTTCCCGGTCCAGTTTTCTCTGTAGGTTTGACTGTGTTTGCTGAAGGGTGTCCATATGACGAAGGACCAGGTCAGACATTCCGGATGCCAGCTCAACCGTGTCGGGTCGTCGATCTGCGTTCGGGCAGATGCAACTGTAAAACAAAAACGGAACTTTACATGTTTTGGAAGTAATTAGGATGACATTTTGGTATGCAAATCTGCCTTCCTACAGTTTACAAAAATTAAAAGTAAAAAATCATGGATAACTTAAGACATGACAAAAACAAATCAACAGTCTGTTGTATAGACAGGATCACAATAGCTTCTTGGTCTGTTTTTGGTAACTTACCTTTTAACGATGCCGACCAGTCTGTCTGAGTAGAGGCCATCTGGGATAGGCTTATACACTCCTTCCACAATCTGTAAAACCAGTCAAAAACGATCTCATTCGGACTCTTTTAAATATTGCCTAGCAACATATCATGATATTTGAAAACCAAGCAAAAAACTCTTAACACTATATTTTTCTAAAGCTGCCTAGCAACGCAGAAAGATGGTTGGTTGGAGATGTTCATGTTATCATTCTGCGTGAAATTTCTAACCAGTGTGTCACAACTCAGACTGGTTAAACACGGCCTTAACTTATCTTTTGCATACAAACAAATGCAACGGTAAACAAAATGAAGTCAGTTTGAATTCTTTACAGAGTAGAAACTACTGCAGCTAATTGTATAAAGCTTTGACAAGTTGTCCACAGGTTGATTATGTTTAGTCTAGTTTGCTGTTTGAATAGTCTGCTTGATTTGTTCTAAAGATGGTAATATCTATTGGATAAATATTGAGCAAACAATAAATATTTTGGCTATTGTTTATGAAACCAGTTTTATATAATTGACCGCTAGTACAAATTTTTCCGTCTGGGATTGACCATTCTCATTTAGTTCATGTTAAAAACGTGTTTAACAACATGGTTGTTAACTTTTAAAGGCTCAATATTCTAAGATGTGCTCCTTCATTTTAATAACACAAGTACTTATTAGGAACTCTGTAGAGTATATAAGTGTATCTGTGAAACTTCTAGAGCATACAGATTTGAAGTTAACGGCAATGACGTTAACAACATTGCTAACTTAACAAAGCACAGTCGGCCCATTTGTCCTCTAAAAACACAGAGGAAATATGAAGTTATCCCCGATGAGATTTGATCATTCTCGATGTCCTAAAAGGCACAGAGAACATTTACTTACATTTTTGACTAAGGTGAGCATGTTGGTGTTGAAGAATGGTGGGTCCAGGACGCACATCTGGTAGATAATACAACCCAGGGCCCATACATCTGCCTTCTCTGTGTATGGGGCTCCCTCTACCATCTCCGGACTGTGAGGAAATGTTATGGATTGTTAAAATGTTTCTGCAGCATTTAAGCTGAAGAGTGTTAGGTGACCTCAGACAAGATTTCCCAAATATTGCAACAGAGTCTACGCAAAGGTCAAGAACAAATGGATACCTTTCAATTGAAATGGCTTTAAAGGGTAATACAAGTCATACATTCATGAAATGATTTCCTGATGTGGTTGTTTTTGAGATGGTATCAATGTCATTATAAACTGACCTAAGAAAACTGACTACAGACATATTTCTGAATATTAGTCATTAAGGACAGATATGACTGAGTGATGTACCATAACAGTACTCGTATACGATGATCAGCTTAAAGTTTCATACTGAGGTATAATTTATAATGTGTAAATTATTGAATATATTTACCAGGAGTAGAGGATGGTTCCACACTGTGAGGTCATCTTACTTGTGTCTGTGCCCTTCACCTTTGCAAGGCCAAAGTCAGCTGAAAGTTGGAGGGAATAAACTGTTAACTGAGCCTCTTATAATTGTATTTCTTAGGACACCAAAAAATCGAACATCTGATTCATCTCTTGTTCATTACAAAAAAATATTTGCGTTCACTTTCTTAAGTGTTACAAGTCATCGAAATTTTAAAATAGTTGATAGTTGATAAATTGCTCACTTATCGTGACTTTATCATTCTCGCCCAACATGATATTGTTTGGCGTCAGGTCCCGGTGCACAATGCCCTTATCCTTGTGAAGATAGCGGAGGGCCAGTAGCATCTGAATGAGGATGTTCCAGGTCCGAGCCTCTGTAAAGCGGTCATGTTTTTCCTTCAGGGAATTAAAGTGGTCACTCAGGGGAGCTCCCTCTATTAGGTCCATTATGATGAATAGTGTACTGCCTGAAACAGAATTGAGATTCTAATTTTAGAACAAATTTTGTATTGTTGCATTCTTTTTTATCACCGGTAAATTATTTGGTTCCATGGGTAATTAGAATTAAGCAATTAAACAAGTAGTTAAAAAAGTATCATTGGAAACCCAGGCTATAATCTTCATATTACCCATTCTCTATAATAGAATATACCATGGGAAAAAAGTCCAGCGGAAGTTCTCAACGCATATATATTCATATACAACCATAATTTCTCTGCCCTGTTTTGCCTGAGGTATGTCTCAGATGTACAATAAAACATCTGAATTTTCATCTCATAATTATTCATGAGTAAGAGGTTTCTGCAGTCAATTAGCCCAGGGTATTCAATGGAGTTGTGAATGTACTGGGAAGCAAGGATGCAAGAAAAGGAGGTTAAACCTTACTATAAAAAGCATACTAGAAGTCAAAGTTTTAAGAAGGTTATAAAAGCTGAGAGTGGTCAAGAGGTTGTGGGTTCAATCTCCACCTGGGAAACATTCTTATGGGCTCCCAAATGGATGTTTTCTTACTACCGGTAATTTCTACCAAGGAAACAGGCTCGAGCAGGATTCTGTAAGCTATCAGCTTTCGTTACAATTGAGCTAAAAGTAATAAGCATAAGCTAAATAAAAGCTACTTTGAATGATTTCATCTACCAACCTTCAAGGAAGGTTTTGTGGTATCGTACGATGTTGGGATGGCGTATTCCCTGTCGCATGATCTGAAGTTCACTGATCATATCCACTATACTCTTATCCCTGTCTCCACTGGGCTTCACAAATGCTGGATTCTTCATGTCAATCTGGGGAAGGGAGAAAGATTTTAGATATGTTCAGATTTGTATAGATGTTTTTAGACTGATTTTGATAAACACAATTTTTTTAGTAAACAGGACAACCTACAAGGGAATTTTAATATTATTTTGGGGAATAATAATTACTATAAAAAGACAGCCCTGATGAATGTAAACTAACTCATACCTCTTTGAGAGCCACAAATGTCTGTCCACCACGTTTTCTCACTTTATATACACTCCCAAAAGCTCCCCGACCTAGATGCTCAAACACTGCATAGTCCTTGACATAATGCGTCGGAGTCCGATTCTGATTCATTTCACAGATATTCTCACGTATAGAATCCACAATGTCACTCGGAAGGCTGTTTATCTTTTGCACCAATGGTTTGTAGGCCGATAAGTCTCGATTATAGTGTCCGATATCGATGAACATTGTATACAGGTCTGCTGGAAATAGTTTCTTGAATAGACGCCTATTTCGTTCCATACTGAACAGGAAACGTAAGCTACGAAATGCAAACCGCTGAAAATAGAAACGAAGGTATTAATGTTAGAATGTCAAATTCTCCTCTAAAAAAGGCTAGGTCTTAACTTTTTCAGTACATTTTTGTTGGTTACTACAATTTATATCAATATTGAGTTTTTAGCAACTTTGTAAATTAGGACTTCTGTGTTTTTTTCTATTAATCAACATAATTTTTATGTTCCTCACAAGATAAACACCACCAAAATACCTGAAGGAGTGTGGATGCTTTCTTTTCCCTGTGCGAGCACTCCTGTGAGGGAGGTAAAATCAACAGCCCCAGTGTGAACACACCGTTGGCCTGGGCAATCTGATGAGCATTTGTGTCGTTGAGCACCAGCTCGGCGAGGGCTGTACAACAGGCTGAAGAACAAGTAAAACTCTTATGAGGGGGTAGATCTAGCCAAAGTACTTACAAGGAAAATCTTATGAGGGGATAGACCTAACAGCCAATGTATTATAACATGACTGTTGAGCTTTTGTGACATTCAGTACTAGCTTGGCAAGAGCCGTATGACAGGCTGATAAACAACGAAAAACTCCCATGAGGCAGGGAGTGAGTAGATCTTACAGCGTAGGCAATTTTGGGCAATAAATTAACTGTTACCTTTGGCAGCTGATGTTATAGTCTTTCTCACTAGCTTTGCTCCTGACAATGTTTTTTGTCATGATAAGTAGTCATTAACATTAAGACCATGCATAATTCAGTCCATTATCAAGCTCCTTTTCAGTTATTATATCTTACCTTGCTTTAACTTGTACTGTGTTTCCATAAATTCATCAGCCTAAAACAAAAATACACACAATTTATTTCTGTGAAAAGAAAAAGTAACCACATTAGTTGAAAATAATATCAAATTTATTTTAAATATAAAACAATCAAAAAAATATTAATGCACTTAAATTGCAATGAAAATTCTCTGACAGTACATAATATGTCACAAACCAATCATGACGTTAAACAGTAAAGGATGCTTATTAAATATATATGTTTATCATCTTATCAGTTTTTTTGTTGTTAATAATTAAACCACAACAAGCAAAAAAAGGATTTAAAGGGATTATGATGTCATCAGAAAATATGACATCATAGTTTTTGAAACTAAAGATAGAATGGCGTCACTCATTTTGACACATTTTTTTACTGTCCATTGAACAGTTAAGGTAGTTTAAGCTTCTGTTTACAATCAACATATTTATAATGGTCTAAATGTCCAATTTTTGCTTGTTGAAATTCTATTTTTTTTTTTAAGACCATTCAACTGTTGGAAGGGATATTTTACACAGCACACAATTTCAAATCAAACCAATTGGGGAAACATTGCACACCACGCTTTTTAATGAGGGTGATGACATGATATGGAATGAATTTGGGATAAATTTTCACCAAAAAGATGTACAGATTGCGGAAGGTATTGTTTGTAAATGTGCAAATAGGTTCAAAGATATAAAAAAACTAGATGTTCACTGAAAACTGATACTTCAACTCATGCATTTAGTGACATATAAATTTCTACTGTCTACTATATAAGAAAATAAAATATGGACAATCAGAAAACCTTTTTTCAGCTTACAGTCACACTGACCTTGACCTTTGACCCACTGACCTCAAAATCAATAGGGTTCATCTGCTGGTCATGACCAATAAGCCTACCTAGTATGAGGTCCCTGGGTCAAAGCGTTCTCAAGTTATTGATCGGAAACCGTTTTTCATGTTAAGGTCACACTGACCTTGACCTTTGACCCACTGACCTCAAAATCAATAGGGTTCATCTGCTGGTCATGACCAATAAGCCTACCTAGTATGAGGTCCCTGGGTCAAAGCGTTCTCAAGTTATTGATCGGAAACCGTTTTTCATGTTAAGGTCACACTGACCTTGACCTTTGACCCACTGACCTCAAAATCAATAGGGTTCATCTGCTGGTCATGACCAATACACCTACCAAGTATGAGGTCCCTGGGTCAAAGCGTTCTCAAGTTATTGATCGGAAACCGTTTTTCATGTAAAGGTCACACTGACCTTGACCTTTGACCCACTGACCTCAAAATCAATAGGGTTCATCTGCTGGTGATGACCAATACACATACCAAGTATGAGGTCCCTCGGTCAAAGCGTTCTCAAGTTATTGATCGGAAACCATTTGGTTTTCCGACCGACCGACAGACAGACCGACCGACCGACCGACCGACATGTGCAAAACAATATACCCCACTTTTTTCAAAAGGGGGCATAAAAATTGAATATACTAGAGTGTTTCTCCCTAAACCATTTAAAGGAAATAACTCTTTTTTTTAAAATTCATTGTTTCAATAATCATTATTGAGAATGTGAATTCCAGTTAAACTGTTAATAATTTCTGAGTGCTATTTTTTTTATTTAAATTTTAGTTAAAATGTGAAGAGGAGTTATGAATATGCTTCGTGAGTTCAAACAAAGCTCTGCTTTATGAGGTCCAATTCACTCTGCGACAAGTACCTTTGTCTTTGCACTTTTGTTCGTTGATGAAAAATCAAAAACCTGATTTTGGAAAGGAAAAAATATAATTTCTTAATTATTAACATCACTTAAAAGTAGATTTATAGACAGTTTATAAATTATTTTGATTTTAAGAAAATATTGAAACCCACTTTATGAGACGAAATCTAACCTGACTTTTTATTTTGAAATTCTAAAAGCATTATCCACAATCTTTAAACATAATCAGAACAATACCAAAATAAATAAGGTAATGACACCATTTTTATTTTATTTTTTAAGGTAGCATGCAGTGGAAGGAGGTCTGAATTCTACAAAAATCAAACAGTTGCACACAAGGCTATCTAAGATCATATGAAGGTCACTGATTGGTAGCCTAAGGTCACATGACAATTAGAAGCTCTGGGATTGGTAGTCTTCATAAAGGTCACTTGATTATAGGCATGAAAGCTACTGATTGGCTAATTCTATGGTCACATGACTAGCAGAAAAGCATTTTATTGGTCACTTACCTCATCCTGGTTGTTTGTGCGACTGTGAATGCTAGCACTTGCACATCCACTGGCCTCGTTTCTTTCAGAGACAAAACTACGGTCACTGAAAGAGGTCAAGAATTACATTTTAACTCTTTTCATGGTAAAGCATGTCACTAAGAAAGTAATGATTCATTTCTGTTGGACATGACAAATCTAGATATGATTTCAAGGCTAAAATAGCACCAAATATTGCTTCTAAAATTATCATTTTGAAATCATCAACAGGGAGTTTCTCAGAATTATACAAAAACTGGTTAATAAATTTATTCTATTGAATGTGCATTTAAATGCAAAAAGATATTTAAAGTTGAGCTTTCTTTCAACACAAAAGATTGAACCAGAAGATTTAATTTATTGTCTTCATTACACTTACTGCAGCAGAGAGAGCAGGAGCGGAATGCCTCCGATCTGTCTGACATTCATACTGATCTCTGGGTCAACACAGAGGTTTGCAATACACCAGATCACCTGGTACAACATGTTCGCATTGTCCGACACTAACTGACTGAGGAGGATTGGAATCCCATCGTGAAGTTTGATTGCGTCCTTCACTTGTAGGTCCTGGCAGAGTAGGCATAGCAACCTGGTGGCATGCCTGGACAGAGTGGAGGTAATTATGAAATAGTATTAATAACATATACATGACATTGTAGTTTACAAAAGTCAATCTTCTTGCCAAATTTTTGTTGTGGTATTTGGTATGCTTCAGAAAACTATGCACATGGAGGTACATGAAATAACTGTGCCTGGAGAGGTTGTAGTGGAATACTCTCACCTATCACAGTCATTAACATTCTAACCTATGTACGAATTATAACAATTTATGCCAAGTCTGTATGTGTTGGTGTTAAATAATATAATATAATCATGGTGTGAATGCCTACAACCAACCTCCTGACATCAACTCCATGAATAATGAGCTTAATTTGGCTTGGTCTAGATTTATTCATATGGAGTAAAGATTAATGTACAATAATAATATACAAGTCAAAAGACTCACTTTTTAGAGACATTATCATAATCCTGTATGATGGTTAGAAGTTGTTCAACACAGTTTAACTCTCCGATTGAACGCCTAGGACCAGGGCTGAAATGTAGGGAAAAATAAAATAAATATCTGGGATTGACAGCGTAATTCAATGGTAGTAATACAAAACATTTTGAATGGCATGTTTAAGGGCTTTTTCATACATAGGCTTGATTCATAATAAGGGTTTAGGTTTGTTAGATTGTTTATATATTATTTATCGAAGCATTTCTTTTAATTTAAATTTTGATTGAAACACTAATAACAGAAAAATAAAAACCTCGCGTTATTAAAGCTATCTACTATAATTGTATTAAAACCATGATTGCTGGATGTAAGAAACCCCATACCTCTGAGCCAGACAGATAAGAGCCAGCAGAGAACAGTGGAGGACAACCACATCATTGGATGACAGAAGCAAAACCAGAGACTGAAAAACAAAATAACCAGTTGTTAGTGGATTTTGTCAAAAAGAAATCCTTTCAGACTTTGATGGGCATTTTCTGGGTTTGATCCCAAACACACCATTAATGATTTATTCAAGTTATCACCGAGAAAAGGTAAATGGTTCTAATGTATATATTCAATTTTAAAATTCATTTATTACACAACTCTTCATGTTACTTTTTAACCAGTTTTACCCATTAAACAAATCATTTGTAAGGGAACTTGCTCATCCAGGGGAAAAATAAAGGGCTGGTATTCATTCGACATCTCAAATCAGTTCCTTACGTCAATTTTATATAATTTTCATTGTCAAATTGAGAAATATTAAGAAGCTTCTTGTTTCTTATATAAAAGTTTAGATTTTGATTGAATCTAATAAAGAAAGTATTTTTAAATTAATCAAAATATTATATTATATAATTAGTGAGATACAGTGAAACTGCGTTCCCTCAAACAAGCGGTCGTTCGAGAACCGGCGTTCCCTCGAGGTCGGAGCTTGGTCCAGAACTTTTTTCCTTCTATTTTCATATAAAATATACCCACGCTGCATCGAAACCTAATTATGTCGAGCAGTCGAGCAATATCCTCGGTCCCAAGTACACAAATCGTACTCAAAACCTTATGGCTCCCTCGAGGACATAATTTCACACTTTTTCCCGAACACGTTTTCCAAAATAAATAAACAATTGCTAGGTGTTAACATTTTCGCAAGTAGTAAAAATTGCAATGACAGTTGAAAGGCAATTTGATAAGGTGTGAAAAACCGTTTTTCACTGTTAACGCATGACCGATATAAGTTGATATGGGCATTTGAGATGATAATTATGAGAAGTTAATGACGAGAAGTTAACGCTTTAGATGTGGTCAGAAGGTTCTTTGAATTCACTGCCGATGCTGACCGTGATCTTCAGACGCTCTGTAGGCTGTCACGTCACATTTCGATTCTACAGTTTCGCGAAACCGACAAGATGCGCCAATCAACAATCCTTGATTTTGCGAAACTTAAATCTGACTAATGCCACAATATGTTCTGTCATTCAGATGTGCTTTTTCGTTAAAATAAACATTCCTATTTATTTATTGTTTTTCTTTTGCATTTTACAATTAGTTTACGTCAATATATTAGCGATTTCCATAACGCAACACATAATCTGTGTATTAGTAAACAGCCTGTTTGACGACTTCAAACTTAAAATACACTGAAAGATATTTCATATCAAACTGGAAAATTAAAAATCGGGTCTTTCGAAACATCGGTTCCCTCGAGGTTTTGGCCTGGTCCCTGGCGACCTTGAGCGATCGCAGTTTTACTGTACTTCAAATAGGAAATCCAAGCCAATGACCTACGTTAGATTAGCTGGATCAACTGAGCTTGTCAGATTCATTCAAATGCATCTAAAGCTTATCTGCTCTACAAAAGTGCAAAAGGTTTACAGTATTGTTTGATTTCGTATTTAAATGTACATGAAAGTGTGTTTGTAGGCTGTAAAATGTCAGTTAAGTCAACATGTCCTGGAGATAAGATTCAACAATTTCCACAACTTTGTAAACAAAACATGTTTATCAACAAGACTGGTCCGCTGTAAATATTTGATTGCTGGGAAAATTAGGTTTACAAGCTTGGAAATGAAGCACTTTAATAATACTCAAGTGCCTTTGTCTGTTACATAATCAATCTTATTTAGTGGAATGAAATTAAAAAAAAGTTTTTTATCGAAATATATTACTATGTTTACTTAAAATAATATAGTGATAATAAGAGTGCAATGGCATAAGCACCAACACATGCCTGTTGTTTTTTTTCAGTCTAATGCAGCAGAATCCTATGCCTTATATATTATACAATTACATGTGCAAATTGTCTCAGGCAGCATGTATACCAAGTTTCATTCAAGTCTCTTAAACATTTTTCTACTTAAAGTTTTGAATGCTGCCGCTGCTGCCGACAATGACGATGCCAACAGCAGCACTAAGGCTATCACAATACTTTTCATAAAAAAAGACGATCTAATATACAATGTGTTTTCATTTTTCCTAATTTGTAATTATTCCTTGGAAAACATTTAAGACCCCATATTTGAGGCAAAACCGCCAAATGACTTATTAATGTAATGCAGATTTGAAACAAGAGAGCCACAGCTTGATGCTATTGTCCATCTTTTTGACTGTTTGAATTTAAGCAAATATTATTTTTCTTGCTATAGTACATTATGCAGTTTTTCTATGGTTGTAATGATGGGCTTATGCAAAGTTTGACCTGTAAAATCTCTTTTGAGTCTGATTTACCCCCTAAAATGACACCAAACTACGAAGTGGAGATGATTTTATTTGCTATGAATATGAAACAATACTGTACTGCAAGATTCTAGATTTTAATATCTTTTAATATCTTAAGCTGCAATCTCACAGATTGACAGTTTTAACAATTTTTTAGTTTTTGTCTCAGAATCAGGTGATATTGGTATCATATTGCTAGTAACGCTTTTAGCAATTAAATATCAATTTTCGAACGTAAATATGAAAAACAGCGATCTGATCTTTTGTTTTTTATCTTTGGTGTTAAGACATTTAGGCATTTTTTGGATCATTCCAAGACAAAAAAATGAAAAAGTCAATTTGTGAGAGTGCAGCTTCAAGTTGAATAACAGACTAGCTTTATAAGTAAGGCATTCAAACTCATAAGCAGTACAAAAACAGTCAATGCTCATCATATTGACTAATTTAAAAAGAACATGTAATGTCTTAAAAAGAACTTGGAAAAAAATGTCATGTATTAAAAGCATCAAGTTATAACAGGTCTTCAGACAAGAAATGACTTTGCACTTCTTCGGACAATTACAATTCATTTGGAAATGTCAATATGGATAAAAACATCATGATATACACAAATATTTGACAAGTCTTGACTATAAATGGCTTTCTGAATATTTAAATATGGACAGGAAAGTTGATTTGTAATATTATGTTTAATGGCAGCTACATGTAGATCTTTCTTTGATTTTCTAAAGTTAAATCATTGCATTCATAGATTGAAAAGAAAACCCAATTTTTCAACTTTACCTAAATCAGGAGATAAAAATAAGACCCAAGAGTTTTAAAAGAATTAATTATGGATCAATTTTGTATTATCCATATAAACTGTTATGTTTGGACATGATCACATCAATATCAATCAATATAGTACGCCCCCACAGTAAACATTTTCTCTATAATATTAGGACCAACTATTTGTGACATTTTCAGACTGGCAGAATGGCATGACTGTTATAAACAGTGATATAGCTAATTTAAACAAGCATTACGAAGCTGTATTTTTGTGACAGAAGTGGTTTAACATGATAGTGTTAATTTTAACATCATTAAAACTTCTGAAGACTGTTAAGAATATTTTATGACAGTATAGAAATATAAACAACCTGTTAGAGTGGTAATGTCTCACACAAAAAGATAACAGCCATACCAATAGCTTTTAGCTTAATCAAAGATATTTAAATATCATTTTCATCTAAATGTTGTCGTTTAAAGTTTTTGACATATCACAAAAAAGTCATGCATTATTTTTTCATGCATTTTTAAAAAAAAATTATAATTATGTTTTATAATTATAGTTTTTAAACTTACCGGGTAGTGTTTCTTATTAAATATGATATTGTGTAAGAAAATGGTCTTAATTAAAAAAGTGAAATTATGCCCTTCCTTTAAACTACATCAGTTTTCATATTTATATCAAGAATGACAAATTACTTGCAGACATGACTAATCCTAGTCATTTGCAAACAAACATAGTTTGCAGGAATTTCCTCATACGACCATAAACAGCCTTTTAATCAAAGCACAGAATATCGAATTAGCTGAAACTAGAGCTAACCTGAATAATAAATATCCGTTCTTACGTCATCAAAGGTAGGTTCTGAGCAATCAAGCAAGATCTCAGAATTGCTGATGCAGCTCAATTAGAGACAATCCTTTCAAAGATAATGAACAAACAACTCTTCTACCTCACATACACAATTTATCTGTAAAACATGATTTCCTGATGAGGCATTCTGGTTAATTAAATGTATATGGCGGTGAAAGATATTCTGATGTGATGAATTTCATAAACAGAAAATGGTTGCGACCTAAAATTTTAACCTTGAATCAATTTAAGCTTGAATCAGGAAAATCCTTAATAATCTATGAAAATACAAGTCTGTGGAATATGATACGAATGAATAAAAGAAATAGCTTTACAAGAGCAAGCATATAACAATGCTCCCATGTTGTTTTTCATTCGGAAAAGGCATCACTCAACACTGAATTTGCCAGAGTAATGGACCTTGCACAGTTCCATATTACTCTGGCAACATGTGTTCCAAGTTTCATTTACCTTGAATACCTTAAATTGTTTTTGAGAAAGTGTTTACACACTCAGTGACGACAATGATGCTGACCATTGTGACACCATGGTGTCACACGTTTCCTCAAAAAATATGAAGCTTAAAGGGACTAGACACTAGATGGTCCAAAAAGCTGCGAATACAGTATTCCCTCAAAACAAAGCTAGAACTGTCAATGCGAGGTAGTAGGAAGCTAATAATATGTCTATGCGAGGTAGTAGGTGGCTAATAATCATTTTACATAATTAAAAGAATAAACGCAACACTCATATTGCTGTCTCATCTGAGTTTCCCCATTCAAAAAGTGCATAATGGTTTTCCACTTTAAATCATATCTGTTTATGAGTACAAATTAATATACCGACTCTATTTTTAAACTTACTGGGATTTACATGGTAGACAACCCCAGTAAGTTTTGAATTGGAAAAATGCGTAAAAACTGTGAAAGAAGCATGTGTCATAAACAATGTAATACATCAGTAAGTAAGATTCATTGTGATGTCAATTTTATGTAAGTTTTTGACAAAAAAAATTTTTCTTGCAATTGTATCATCTGATGTCTGGCCACTTTAATATTCAATATGGACAACACAAAAGTTCAATACTGTTTTGACAAAGCTGAATGACAAAATCCAAAGAACTTTGTGCAAATTGATTCAATACTATTATGTACATGATTGTACAACACTTCACAAAATATTTAATACCTAATTGATCAAAGTAACAACATGTTTTTGTTTGAAAAGCATTACGTCAATGTAATTACCAATTTCAGGAATAAACAACATTGATTAGATAAATTGTTTCTTAACAAACAACTTTTGTGTCAAAAGAAAACAATTATCCTCTCATATATAAAATGAAAGGAAGGCTAGGGCTTGTCAACCAATAATACTGACGAGATTGATTACGCTCTCAATAAAAGGTATCTACAACGTATTCAATTAACCCAGGACAATAAAATCCAACTACTGTTTAAGGAAATGCTATAAACATTCATCGATTGAAAACCGGAAATAAGTTGAGGCAAGGAATTTTTACAGCAGATTTTTCATCAGAAAATCTATAGACGTCATTCACGGTTCAATAATACACCCGTCCCAGGACACATGCTCTCAAAATTAAGAACATATTATACTGAACAACATTCTTTAAAGAATACTTAACAAACATTTTCTTTTCTGTACAATTTAAGGTTTCTGTAAGGGATTTTATAAAGCAGAGAAATAAGATTCTTAAAGTGCTTATATTTTTAAAATACTTAAAAATTATTTGATTTCTTTATATTTTTGCCCCTTCAAGTGTTTTTTTTATAGAAACGAGTTAAATCTTGAGTGTCCATCTGGTGTGTATTAAGCTTCGTACATTTTTCATTTATGCAACTTTAATAACATCTCTGTACGAAGGAAAATAGTAAGGTTACAATTTTTAGACTTAAAATTATGGAAGACCTCTCAGATTAAAAAGCTGAAAATTCCTATAACAGCTGCATTACATGATAAGTCTTCATGAAATATGATTTCTTTTGAATTTCATAATTTTCCTGTCAAAAAAAATGATTGCACTGCTACGTCATTCAAAACAGAAATTAAGATTATAATAAAGTATATAGTATTACAACGAACACGAATAATTTATTAACATATTTTTTCAGTACAATTTAACTTGTCCACATATCTGTCACAAATTGAAATTTGAGCCATAAATTACACCTGGTTATTTGCCAATTTACGATAATCTACGTATCATATTTCATTTTAATATGTAAAATATCAACACTATTATACTAATAACTTGTTTAAACTGGTGTTGCATTTATCAACAAGTCTCATTTACCCCCTAAAATGACACCAAACTACGAAGTGGGGAGGTTATTGTACTTAACATAAGATTTAAACAAAGATATACCTTGATTAAATTTAGTAAGTTTATTTGGTAAGCCATTTCATTTTTATGATTGATTGTTTTTCAATTCTTTAGTTTATTGTCATTATTTTCAATTTTGAAAATGCCTATATTTATTTGATAAATGTGCAGATGTTAAAATATAGTTTTCTGAAAGCAATTTTTAATTCCATTTTGTATATTAATAAGTCATTCAGTATAAAAGGCTTAATTCGATTGAAATTTTATAAAAAGCATAGGGTATTAACTATATTGACCTATTCAATTCCTTCTGAATGTTATTCACATAATATTGATTAAAATTATCAATTAAAACCTTTCCAAATATATAATACCAGAGAGGAAATCTATTATTTTTATTTGTTAACATTTACTTTTATAGATATGTTTGCATACATTGACACGTTAAACAGACATTGAGTTGAGACAGGTACAGTATAAAGTCCTGGAGTCCTTTCCATACAGGATTTTTAAGTCATAGCTCTTAAATTTTGTAAAAAAGTCACAAATGGCAACACATTGACTTTTTTTTATTTCCTTTACTGTGTGTTATTGTTTAATACTAAAATAATGAAACTATGGCAATAAGATAATTACAATTTAAGATCTTTATTGAAAGGCCCCCAACCCCCTAGAGTTAATTTTACATTAAATATAAATGTGGATATATGTAACATCATTGTGCATGCCATTAATCCAAGCACAGTTATAATTTATATCCCATAATCTTGACTCCCACTAAATGTTACCCACCCCTCCCCCTACCCTTTCCCCACTCTTGCTAGAATCCCCTGGTGTCCATGCCTACCTTGTGAGCCCCGCATGAAACCAGCCCTTCCTGTTGCTCAACCACGGATGAAAGCTTCTGGAATATGTCTGTAATAAACCATATTGAATTCATTTAACTAGTAAACAACATGAATTTCTATTACTGTTCTAATATTGTTCTGATATTGTTACAGATATTGCAATTCAAATTAATCACAGACTCTCCCCATTATGAAAAATGTCCTCTATGTATGTTTGTTATTCATGTTGGAAAATAGCTCATTCAGCTAATGTTTCTTGTTAACATTTACCCAACTTTTAATAAAGATGTATCTTGTAAGTCACGTGCTTTGTGACAAAATGAATATGAAACTGTTTTCTTCATGAACATTAAATCCTGAAAGAAATGCAAACTAAATTGCAGACACTTCAGAGAATTCTAAAAACCTCAGAAATGGAAGATTGTTTTTAATAGACTCGACCCTACTTACTGGTCATCTCCTTCAGTATATCGACCATACACGGCGTTTCTCCGTAGTACAGGTAACTGCTGGTTGCTCGCTCAAAGTATGCAGCCATCTGCCCAACCCCACCCAGCTCAAAGAATCGCTTCTGGTATGTCGAGTCGCGCATTAGGATACGGAGGCACATCAACACACGCAGGATACCGTCTGCTGGTGCTCGGTCCATCCATTCGCTGAATCAAATAGATAGAAGGTTGAAAGATCAAACTTACATATTTTGCCATTTTGAAACAAGTAATCACAATATTAATACATATCAATGACTCTAATTGGCACAATCAAATACAGTAGTGTGGTATTGTGGGGAAAAACACAGAGTACTTGTAGCCAACTCCTTTGAAATGCTTTATAGTGCTAACCACCAACCTGTCTTGGATCATTCTCATACACCAGAGGGATGATGCTATGTTTACAACATTTTAGATTCATCATTGTCAAGCCTCAGATGAATGAAAATGATCTCAGTTATGTTTAAACTTAATTTATTCTATAACAATTTTGAAGAAAGTTGCAACAGGCAACAATGGTGTTGTTTGGTAAACTGGAGTTATTGGCGAAAACTGAGTTATTCGGCTTAGTGAGCACCCACCAAACTCACACCCAAACTGGAGTTATTGGCAAAAACTGAGTTATTCGGCTTAGTGAGCACCCACCAAACTCACACCCAAAGTGAGTGAGCTAACCAGACAACCTAAACTCTCATTCCCTTTATGTGTTTGGTTTCATAAACATATTACAGGGGGGAATCTAATTCAAGTAATGTAAGACTAGTCAACTGTCCCAATTTCTTTGAGTAAAGCACTTGTTAAGACAGGGCATTGACCCATACAGCTTGTATGTAAGAAGGGACTTCCAAAAAGGTATTGAATTTCAATTTTAAAGATTGTGGCTTTCATGTCTCTCAGCACAAAAAGTTCATTCAGTTTTAGAATTTTAGCTAGTACATTATATTCTTTATAATATTACAGTGATCATTTCATGCCCACTTCATTTCAAAGCAGTTCTCCTTATTCATTGAAAATTGGAAGTCCAATTCTTTAAAAAGAAAAGAAAAGAAATATGATAATTGGAAGAAAGAAAATCTAGGTAAAAAACAAATCATCAATTTCATTTTTTGTCAATCATAATGACATATATATGCATACTTGCAATATCAAAAAGAATACCAAACCAACTTCTTTATAACTCTTCCTTTAGCTTTAAGAAACATAACCAAGTTGGAAAATTAATATTTTTTATGACAGTCCACAAGCAAGTAATTGAAAATCTGCAGTTCTGCACATCATTTTACAAGTTTGACCCCTTTCAAATTGTGGGTTTGCGCAAGAAAGAAGGAACGCCTTCAATTTGTATATGGATTTGCGCCAATTTTATGCTCAGCCATTTAAATGCTTAAGGTTATTTTATACCTGCTACAGAGTCTGTTCTGTATGAGGATTGAGAAAAGCTCCAGGAATCTGTCATGGTGTGACAGGCGGCTAAAGGTTCGCTCAGCATGGTACTTCGTCCTGTAAAAGATCAAATGAACATGTCGTACAATGTCTCTGAAAGCCAACTATATACTTTTTCTATCATGACATTTCTTCTTGGAATGTTTCTTGGAAGAATATAAAAGAAAACCACTCACTAATTTTTTGTTACACTTTTTACTTCACTGAAAGATGTCAAGGTCATGTTCAATGATTTCTCCACCAGTTGTGTGAAATCATCCATAATGTTTTGTTGTTGTTGAAATTATATTTTATCAAAATTTCAGCAAAACAAACATGATTAGGCCTTTAAATATTATTTTTTTAATTTTACTATAACATGTGTGTGTGATTTTTGTTATATTTATATATTATTACTATAGTATGGTAATAATTGAAATTTCATAAAACTTTTCATTTAAAAGAATACAAGGAACAGAAAGTAATTGTCATGGTAACAAAACTTACCCAAACTGCTGGAGAGCTGCACCCTCTGCCAGCTGACTGCCTTGACCTTTGACCTTGGCTGACGGGGTCGGCCATTGGGATGAGATTGACCTTGAATCATTGCTCGACGGGATGGAAGGTAGCTGGAAATGATAATTTTTTAATGTTTATCAAGTCACAATGATAATTATTTGTTTTGGGGGTTTGATTTCAAAGTAGACTCGAGGATAAAAAAAATAAGACTTAGAACAATGGAACTACTGTTAAAAATGTTGCTTTTTCTATAAGGCTAATAAATATCACTCCTTAAGTAGGACCAAGATAATGAAATGAAAACAAAAAATAAGCAAGTGATGTTACCACTTGATGAGATGTTTTATGTCATGCTTACTATTCAAATTGTTTCGATTCAGATATGATTCATCTTATCAGATTCACATTACGAGCATTTTCCGTACACTGGCCCAATTCCTTTATGTCTATTTCAGTATATCCTTACAGTGTAAACAAGTATGTAAATATATGGGAAAGTCTTACTCCATTGCGTTGGTATGATTTATATCGAAGAGCAATTTAAAATGGTGACAGTTTCATGGTAGATAACAGTTAAGCAAATACATGAATTGTGAGTATGGAAATGAGGTCCACAATGGTCCATTTCTTCGAGTAGACAATTCAAATACTTAAAGGCATTTTTGTGGGGTGTCTCTTAATACAAGGCCAACTAAGTTCCATAAATAAAATAAAATGGCATAAAGAAACAAAAATGGAGTGTGAAGAGATCTCATTGTCCCAGTGTTTTGACTACAAAGTTAAGTAATAAAGGAAATAATATGATCTTGAAGTACCGGTACTGAAAAAAACAAAAGTTTTAAATGTCTTATGTTCTAAAAAGATTTAAATACATTTTTGCCTTATAAAAACAGCTTTAAGTCTGCAAATTTGCATAAGAAAAAAGTATAAAAGAACTTGAACAGCAATATTAATAAGATTTTTTAAATTTATAGTTCGAATGAAATATGTAAGCTTTTTTCAATCCCCAATTATCAATATGGAAATTGACAATAAAATGTTTTAAATTCTAAACAAATTCTTTAAAATCCATGGTCTTTCACAATCCGTTGAAAATCTTTCAACAGAAATAAATCATGATTATGCAAATTTGAAACAAAACGAGCGGATAAAACAAATATTGCATGATGATCTGACGTCATCCAGGCAGTTACAAGTACATCGCCATTCAAATGATTCTAAGTTTTTATGAACCAATCCCTGCCCATAGCTTGCTGACTTTCTTGTGTTACTAATTTATTTTTCAAAAGATTTACACTTTTAAGACTTTAAGTCATATCCAATATTAAGCCATAGCAAAAAAATGGATTACAATATTTATTTTATTAACACGATATCTTCATTCATTGATGACAAACACCCTTAACAGATTAGAGATACAATCAACATAAAATATAAAACAAATTTTATAATCTGTGAAATGCCAATAATAATTTTACATGGGCATTGGTCAAAATTGGCACTGTCCCACACACCAGTGCACTGGTCAAGTGTTTGTCAGGATTGTTCAAAGTCTTGATGTTACAATGTCATTTCACCAAGTATCTCAGGAGATCTTCCATAGGAACGTCATTCAGAACAGTGCATAAATTGCAGACACTCCTTTTGGAAATCTCTCCTATGAAGGATATATCTCCTTGGTAGGAAACTGCTCCTTGTTAGGAAACTGCCCCTAAGCTAGGAAATATCTCCTGAATAGGTAATCTCTAATAGGTATCAAATTTCTCCCTAGGAAGGAAAACTTTCCTAAGTTGGAAATTGCTCCAAATCACTCCTAATTAGAAAGAAATCTCCCAAAAGTAGGAAATCTCTCCTAGGTAGGAAATCTCTCCCAAGTAGGAAATCTCTCCTAGGTAGGAAATCTCTCCCAAGTAGGAAATCTCTCCTAGGTAGGAAATCTCTCCCAAGTAGGAAATCTCTCCTAAGTAGGAAATCTCTCCTAGGTAGGAAATCTCTCCCAAGTAGGAAATCTCTCCTAGGTAGGAAATCTCTCCCAAGTAGGAAATCTCTCCTAGGTAGGAAATCTCTCCCAAGTAGGAAATCTCTCCTAGGTAGGAAATCTCTCCCAAAAGTAGGAAATCTCTCCTAGGTAGGAAATCTCTCCCAAGTAGGAAATCTCTCCTAGGTAGGAAATCTCTCCCAAGTAGGAAATCTCTCCTAGGTAGGAAATCTCTCCCAAAAGTAGGAAATCTCTCCTAGGTAGGAAATCTCTCCCAAGTAGGAAATCTCTCCTAGGTAGGAAATCTCTCCCAAGTAGGAAATCTCTCCTAGGTAGGAAATCTCTCCCAAAAGTAGGAAATCTCTCCTAGGTAGGAAATCTCTCCCAAGTAGGAAATCTCTCCTAGGTAGGAAATCTCTCCCAAGTAGGAAATCTCTCCTAGGTTGGAAATCTCTCCCAAGTAGGAAATCTCTCCTAGGTAGGAAATCTCTCCCAAGTAGGAAATCTCTCCTAGGTAGGCAATCTCTACCAAGTAGGAAATCTCTCCTAGGTAGGAAATCTCTCCCAAGTAGGAAATCTCTCCTAGGTAGGAAATCTCTCCCAAGTAGGAAATCTCTCCTAGGTAGGAAATCTCTCCTAGTTTAACAGGAAACCCCTCCTAGGTAGGAAATAGTTCCTAGGTTTGAAATGGCTTCTAAGTAGAAAAAATCTCTCCCAAGTAGGAAATCTCTCCTAGGTTGGAAATAGTTCCTAGATTGGAAATGGATTCTTGCATTTTTATAATTCTCATGATTTTGCCAAATGTATGGTAACAATTGGTGTAAGGTCAGTCTGTATATATGGATATATTCTTCAATTATGATTAACATGTTGTATCATTAAGTATCTCATACCAAAGCATTATTGTAAGTTCTATTTTGCAATTATTATAACATGTATGAAATATGTAATGTAACAAACCTGCTGATTGGTTGAGGACTGTTTGATGTAGCCAATCAGCTGCTGTAATTCTTTCAGCTCCCTGAAAACAAACATTATTAATTAAAGCATGTTTCAGAGAAGAGACAAATAGAAAGTTTCCTTAGTGCCGGGTCTTGAATCCATGACCCATTGAGTGAGAGGCAGAACCTATATCACTTAAACACTCCATGATAATTTAAGCCTAGTTTGGGCAATGTTGTCTTGAGAGTCACTAAAACACCTCAACCCCAAGAAAACATTTCATAGATTGGTATGAAACTCTTGACCCCTTGAGTGAGAGGTGGACACCCCTTTATACTTCAAGACATACCCATCTTCAATCTAAGACCGCATCTTGAATTCAAAGGTGAGTTAGTGAACAGGTTATTGCCTCAAACTCAACAAGGGGCCGTTTTATCATGAAACCAAGAAGCAGGACTGTCACTCCATGGTACAAAATAATTAGAATTCTTGATGAAATAGCCTCAAGGTTCCAGGCTTCACCCTAGGACTAAGAGGCACTTTAGTTCTTGCTGCCTCTTATAATTGACACACCAATAGTAATTCAATATGCTTCCAGCTCCCCTCACAATTAAGCTTAACAATTTCTACATACTATACACTTAAACTTCAATCAATTTTAAAGGATAATTCATAAAAATATATCATAAAACTTAAATAATACACCTACATATCAATTTACACTTGGACATTTAAAGTTTAACATGAATATGAATGACTTTCAATAACTGGTGCTTTTTGATGATAGTTTTTGCAATAACTCACTGCCAAACAAGGAGTTTTGTTTAAAAGAAAACTTGAAGAAAAAATTCAAAGATTAGAACATAAATGATATTCACCTTTTGCCCGACATTAATAGTAGTCAGCCCAAATCTACCTGATAGATAAAATATTCCTGAGCTACATTTTATATTGATTAGGCACTAGGAGAAATAATTTCTCTTAAATTATTCACTTCCAAATACTTCTATATTCCTTTCTTTAAAATATCTCCATATTATTCTTCATTTTTAGAGAGAAAAAATCACATGAATAAATATATTTCACACAGGAATTGATTTTAAAACGTAGTTTCACAACACTCAGCAAATATAAGCTGCAAGTTTAAACGGACTACATGTAAGTCTACAGAGCGTCGCTCCTCCGTTGATATAATGGCATTATCGAACACTACAAGTTCAATCACTATTGAATTATTGAACGGTTTATGTATATAGGATATTATCAGGCTTTGTGCAATGAGCCTTACTTTTGTCAACAAAGAATTACCAAATGAAAATATCGGTTTTATGATTCTATGTGGTGTCAAATCTAGGTTATTCTTTTGTTCTGACAGTATATTTTGGGCTCTTGACTGACTTTAGTGACAACGTTGTAATAAAGTATTTCATAATATAAAATTGACTTAACATACGACCAACTGTACTTTTTTATTCAATATGTTACTGTAAATTGGTCAGAGCATGGAGCTGTAAATGTGATTCCTTATGGGGGGTTTTAATCGCCTTTCTACATGTATATGACTTGTCACATTGAATGTAAAGTATAACAAATTTTAAAACTTATAAATGGGTCATGCGGAGTGAAAATCACATTATTTCTTTGTATTTTTTAATTGCAAATTAGATTCCATTTTAACAGCTTTTAGTGTTCAAAATTGACTTTTTGTCTAATATAATTTTACAAATCTGACATACAGTACATTTGATTTGATAAATCAGCGGTCAGCTGTTTTTTATTTTAGTCAGGTGAATGAGTAGATTTTAAAAATAGAGGCTAAGCCGGTAGATAAAATATAATCTTGACCACTAAGTTGAATCAAAACCATATAAGATTGCATTTACTTAAATAATTTTGGTATGCAAAGGAGTCACATTTAATTCATTATCTACATACTTATCTATCTATAAAAAAATACAAAAGTTATAAATGAATATTGCATTATTCTTTAAAAAAAATGCAAATAGTTTCAACTTAAAACAAATCAAAATTATAAAATTTGAACATTTTTTTATTTCATTTATCCAGATATCTTTATGATGTCTTTGTTTCATAATAGGGCCCCTCATTATAGGGACAGCGGAATTCAAAACTAGGTTAAACAATTAAAATGACACAACAAAGGAACCCAAGAACAATAGGGTTCTATTATTTCCTTTCAACTGGAGTGAGAGTTAAAACATTTTTTGAAAGTCATAACATTTTTTTACATGAATCAGAAATTTTAACAAAGACGTAGTAACAAAACTAAAACTTGTACTCAATAGCATTCTTTGTCATTAATTCTCTTTTAGGCTAATGATACTAATGTTGGTCATAAAGGTATTTAATAATAACATCTGAGAGAAAATTTAGAAATTAGGTGATTCATTTCTTTTTTAAACCAGTCTATGCAAATTTTAGACTAAAAGCCACTTCATTTTTAGACCAAACTGTATATTTGCAGTTTTAAGTTAAATTTAAATATCTGTGTTTTTTGGAATGATTTTGTGTTGTTAAGCATTTATTTTTCAGGAATGTAATAAAGATTTCTTATCAGATATAGGGCCTTTGTGCATGACTGAGGGTGAACCAGAGGAATTAACCCCCCTTTACAATATTTCAATATTGGTCCCCAAACATTTAATGATAAATGCTAATATTTGTTCTGCAAAGAATGCAACATGGCACTTAATGACTTTGTGAGGTTACAACAAATTGCTATGATAACAGATTTGGTGAATTTTTTTTTAGAACATTTGCTGACTTGATGATTTTTTTTTTAACATACACATTTTAAAAAGCATAATCAAGTATAAAAAACATATTTTTTAACCCCCCAAAAATAAAGCTTTTAAGTGATACTTAGATTAAGCCTTTTAAAATAATCTTCAGACTAAGGCCCACCCAATATTCTTTATGTTTAAAGACACAATCTTCTTAAATATATATATAAATGCAATAAGCACTGCAAATGCAATTTGTTGTAATGTTGTAATTCTGAAGATTCTATTTTGATGTTTTTATTATATATTAAACAAATCAAGATGAAATATTCAATCTGCTGACTTTTTTTTTTTAAATCATTCCATCGAATTGAAATAGTGAATACAATAGGATTATGGGTAATGCATTTTGATCCGGAAGGTTATCTTCCACTCATGTGGTATTTCGGCAGATTTGTATTTTACAAGGCAGTGTCTATTAGAGGTTTTATAATGTCTTTCTAAGTCTATCTTTTTATTCTAACAAAAAATTATTCTTAAACATGTAACATTTTCTTACAATCAGAATAACTAAATTTCTTTCCATTAACATTTTTAAATTAACTAATCATACTTAATTTTTATCAATTAAGTCAACACATAGATGGCACTTAAGACGAACTTGAGTGTGCATTTAGGATATCACCTCCCATGGAGAAGAGCATTTGAACAGCGTGAGATCACATCCATTTAAAGAAGTTAACAAGTTTACAAGTCAATACAAGTTATCCAAGGTCATTTCTTTTCTATTAAAATCCAAATAAGGTGGTGATTTTTTCATTTCCATATTAATTGATTAAAATATCAATAGATTTATTCTGTATGTATTTTTTCTTCATAATTAAAATGTAACATTCTTTAACAATATAAGTTGATCAAGTTGCAATTCATAAATATTTAACAAAAATAAAATATGAGATTTAATATGAAGCTTAATTCTGGATGCACAAATCAAAAACCTCGATCATCCAGGCATTTAAACATCAATATTTGATATACCCATGATTATGACATCTCAAAACGCCATGCCAAACATCATATCTTAAGAGTCCACAGGAGAGTAACCCCGGTAAGTTTCACAGGGGCCAGAAACAAATTATTTTTGTTTATTTAAGCCTATATGTATATATATATATAGAATAAAGGGTAACATCAACTTTTTTACACTGAATTTGTTACGTAGTGGAGAAACTATACGAAACAGCCGATTTTCATGCATCAATTGCTGGACGTCGATCTTGACATCGCGGTGTTCGACGTTTTTTGGAGTGAAACTATTTGAGTATTCGAACATATGCGCCTGTTTGGAATCATTTTAATGACTTTGTCATGTAGATGGAAACCTCACCTGTGCATGCATGTGTATTATTGGATATTACTAACGTTTAAACATGTGATTTTTTTCCCAAAAATAAAGTCAGTGTAAAAAGTCGATGTTACCCTTTATTCTATATATATACATATAGGCTTAAATAAACAAAAATAAAAATTTTCTGGCCCCTGTGGGTAAGTTTAAATAACAAGCATTCAGAATGACAAAAAAACAACATCAAATTTACCATAATATAAATAAGCTAAGAAATATGGTATTTAAGAAATTAATATTTAAAATAGTAATGATCTGAGCCAGGAAATATGGATTATCATATAGGGGAAAAAGAATCCATTGATTAGATATATGGAACTGCAAAACAATATGTAGATGATGCTACATCTGTAAAGGCCAGTGAAACTCTGCTAGTAAGGGAGGGGTTTAACTGCCTGCGAGGGAGTGTCACGATCATTGTAACCTGGACAGGGACTTGCCGTTAAGGGGTAAAAAATAGTTTGAGGCCAAAAATAAGTACTTTTTCTTCTCTATTTCAATGCATTATTATGTTTAACTCATTTGACTTAAATGATCGAAACAAATTGGCTAATATGTTTCAGTAATTAAATACTCACGATTTCCCAGCATAAGGTTCCATGCTCTTCACAATTGGAGGTAGAATGAGGTTCCTGTTACACGCACATTGATGTGAGGGGCCATAACGATCATACGTAGAGTTCTGCGTCACCATAATTCCCCGTTAACACACCAGGCATACAAACCGTCGCTCCTCTTTTCTCCGAGCATTCATGTCCCTGTGCCTGATTGGTTAGAATTGTTGGTTTCTGTCTTCAGAGAACTTGAATGAATGAGTTTATGGGGCTCTGTTGATATTTCCTTGTGATTCAGCGGAGCATCCTTTAAGCAGCCGGTCTTCTGTGGCAAAGAAACAAATTACTTTATTCAAACAAAATAAATATACCATGTGACTGCAACAACAAAAATAAATATTTTCTTTCCTGAAACCAAGTTTGATACTGCTCTGACAAAAGATATTGTCACTACCAGTACCATGCATCGATAGTTCAGGCATATTGTTCAAGGTATGACCAGTATAAATATGTAAGAGTTGGAGACATTTTTCTGTAAATAATCAGGCATCAGATGAAGTCTGGCACTCACAAGAATTACCATAAGTTGGTTGTCCAGTACAATTTCCCAATCAAATTCCTTTATATTACCAAAATGTAAACTTATTATATTGATAACAATATAATGCAAACATTTTAACTGTACAATCATAACCAATTTTATCTGGCAGCAAGTGTTTGTGCCAATATCATGTTTTTCCAAATATTTGTGATAAATTCCAATCAGAGATGTCAAAAATATGACAGTCAAAATTAATATGAATCAAACCAGTCTGGCAAAATGTATACAATGAATACTGACCAATCAAGGGTGCTTAAAATCCAATCGTTCCTGATAAAACTGGAGAGCCAATGAAATGATAAAACAAAAATACGGCTTATCATGCCAAAATTTATCACATTTTAAGAGATTACCTTGATGAGAATTTGTACACCATTGCCATTGATTTTTAACCTATTTACAAAAAATGACTATATTTGATTTGAACAGCAAGGTCTCCTCATGTTAAAGGCGCACAATATAGCCTGATATTTTTTTCAATTTTATGCATATGAGCTTTTATAAAAAAAATCAATTAATAGCTATGCGTAGCTACAAATCCCCAAGTTAATTTAAAGTGCCAAAACATCACTAATATTTTTATCTGTACAAAATTAATAATGCCTTTTCTGATTTGAACATCAAAGTCAAATGAGTTAAACATAAAAATGCATTAAAATTAAAAAAACAAACACACTTTTTGCATCAACCTATTGTGTCCCTTTAAAATCTACTATGTTTGGCATGGTTACAGGTCGTAAGATAGGGTTGTAGTTGTCTGTTTTTTACATCTTAACCCCTAAAATCAGTAATGTGGGTATTTTTATGACCAAGTTGCCGGTAACGCCAAACAAGATATTATTGGCCATGCATGTTACAATAATATGTTCATAAGGCAAACATTTCCCATCTTCAAAGCCATGCTTAAATTTTGAATTTTTAAAATCTCTTTAATATTAGATATTTTTTAACACAAATATTCTCTCCATTTATCATAATACTTCACTACAAAACTTCATTTCTAGAAGAGTGATATTGGACTGGTAATCACAATAACATTATAGTAAAAAAAACCACAATGTCCAGAAGCTAGTCCAACATTGACGAATTAGGGATTGAAAATACCGGGTAGGATCTTAAATCATAATTCATCATTGGAAATAGTTGGTTAAGCCATTTCAATCAGTTTTTCGATGATGATATTTAAAAACCAAATGATCATAAAAATGTTTGAAATAAGTGTATAAAACACAGAGCGAACATGAAATAAAAACAAACTTATGTTATGTTTTATACTTTGAGGTAAGATTTAGTTTTTTCGCTCAAGACTAAATGATCTTCTATTCAATTCTGCCATATTTTCTATTTATAGAGGCTAAAATGTCATAGCGTTTATCAATTCGAGATTATGCAATTGATTATCGTGACCTCAAACATAAATGATCAATAATACTTGATCATTGTTTCATCCTTAGTGCTAACAATTCATTCAAGAGGTAGTGGGCTTGATGCCTGGCAAGACTACCATTCTCACCTAGGGGACCCGGGCTCAATTCCCGGCCTGGGCGCATGTGAATTTGGTTTGAGGTCTCCTGACGGACAAGTGGGTACTCCAGTTTCCAAACATCACAAGACCACACTTTCCCGTAACATCGTGCCAACAAGAGTGATTAATATAATTTTGTACTCCATTCTTCCACAATTGTTGTAAAATGAATAAATTTAACTAAAACCCTTTTCCAGTTATCTAGTTACGGTCATCTGTACAGATTCCTATAATATTATATGCAATTAATATGATTTTGTTTATAGCTGTCCTCGCATTAATAATCATTAATTCAATTTGGACAAATTACGTTAGTAAGGAATCATACCTTTAAAATGTAACAAGTTCCATGTTATTTGAAGATTCAACACCTTTAACTTCAACTTTATATTACACAAGCTCAATTAGAAAATTATTGCATATGTTCACATGAAACAATCCGATGTAATTGCCAAAGGAATAATTCTGTCAACGACATGCGACAAGGATCCCTTCTACCTGATGAACAGACCTATAATCAATTTACCAATATCTACTAATACAATACCAGTCAAGAATTGTACAGGTACACAGGTAGACTGCTGTCAGCTTCAGCAGCAAGTCCATGGACTGGTTTTATTGATCTGGCTTTTATGGAATGAGCACTTATTTGGAAAATGTGTGAATCAACTTTGGCACAATTCTCTGAAAACTCATAGGTAACTTCACCCACTGCTTTGCAAAAAATATTGTCATTCTCCCAGTACTTATTCTATGTGATGGTCATGACGATGATGACGATGATACCAATGACGATGATGACGATGATACCGATGATGATGATGATGATGATGATGATGATGATGTTGATGATGAGGTGGAAGAAGGGGAGGAGGGGGAGGAAAAGGTGATGGTGATGATGATGATGATGATGATGATGGTGATGATGATGACAACAACGACGACAATGACAACAACAACCATGAACTACTGTCTGTAACTGCTGACAAAATATTAATAACTATCTGAACTTTACATCATGTTACTATCTTTATTACTCTTTCTTAATTAAATTGTACAGTTTTGTGAATATAATAGCGTGCAGCAACTTGTTAAGCAAGTTTTATACATTCATTTTTAATTCAATAATTTATTGATACAAGCAATCTGTCAGCCAATATCACAGCTTCATTATCCCAATAGAACCATTTCCCGTCAAAACAATCCTTACAATCCTGGCTTTCCTAAAATTCATTCCCAGTCAAAATAATCTTCACATTTCAAACCCTCTATCTGTGGGCTTCCTCTGAAACCCACTTGGACCAACTGGCCTGTTTGATAGTTGATAAGAAGCCCATGAAAAACCCTCTCCATCTCAATCAAATTGGACAGAAAATCAAAGTCCTTTCCAAGTTGTACTTCAACCAGTGAATGGAAATCAATTAAATAGTTCCAGTAATAAAGGTATTGGCTTGTTTACCTTGAAAAACAGGCTTAAATAGAGCTTTGGGCATCACAGGAATTGTGAGCACTCAGGCACTATCATTTGAGAATAACAAGTTCACAGACATAGTTGTGTAAAATCTATATTTATAAAAGGTAGAATGAGAATCAATTTAACACTTAACACTTAAAGGGTATAGGTTGGTGCAAAACATTTATTTCTTTAATTTTGATGCAGTATTATGTTAAACTCATTTGACTTTAAAAATCCAAATGAAAAATAAGCGTACGATATATGTATAGATAAAATATATAAGCATATTTTACCGCATTGTAACTGGAAAACTTGTGGACACGTACTTATTAATAGAAAAAAAGGAAGAAAGAAAGGCTAGTTGTTGTTTTTTTGGTATCACCCTATATGGTGCACCCATAACAAGCAACTCTGATAAGTCATTTCCAAAAAATGCCAATTAAGTCAAATTATAACAAGAATCATTAAAAATTGTTATAATTAACCAATTAAAATGAAAACTTGTGCCTTTAATGAATAACAAATCACAGAAATATTAGAATTTATAAAATGCCCATCATGATGGATTAGTATTTTTCTGTGCCCACCGTAGGTCATTGTAAGACTGAACAGTTCTAGCAATAAGATATTCTATTTCAATCTTATCAAGTTCCCCTTCGTTTACCTTTACTTACAGGAATGCTCAAAGGCGGTCCATGAAATCTGGTATCTTGAATAATTTAACACCAAATGACCAATCTGTCACACGCCATTCTAATATGTATGCTAATGAGTTCAGCCAATTAATTACAGAGCTATCTGATTCTGTTCTGTATCTAATACAGTTGTGAGCATTTTAAATGGATATCAAAAAACAAGTTGTTAAAATGATTACGAAATAAAATTTGTTACTATATATATATATAATTATGATAAATATATAAAGTTATTTTTTTAGTATTACACTTGAACATGAACATGATGTATATATGAAACTTCATTCAATGAAGAATATAATTCACAATCAATATTGTCTAAGGTCTGATTTTCAGACTCAAAACGACAAAATCAAACTTTGTTGTAAAAAATCCTTTATACAGGAGCAAAGAATGTAGATCTCACTGTACCTGTAAAAACTGACAAGTTCTATGATCATGCATACATTTTCTATCAAATTAATTACCGGGTACATTACATATATTTTGGAGAAATGAAAGATTGTCTTTTCTGAGCCCGAGTTTTAAGTGTACACTCAAAACTTTAAGTGAAAATGGGCCGTGTAGTTTCAAATCAAATGCAGGATGGGAAATCCATCTGTGTATTGGTACCTGGTACCCCAATTATTTTCTTCATTGAATTATTACAGGCCCACATCTTTCTAAAATGTTCACCAACAATTCACTCATCACAAGGTCAGGCGTGTAGCTGCCAATACGCATGAATTCAGCTGAATCCACATGATTCTGACAAAAAAAAATCAAGTATGAGGCTGAATCCACATTATATTCTGACAAAATAATCAGCCAAAGTTGCAGTATGCGTACTTGACTAAATTAGGCTAAACTGTCTATTTTCCAGTACCAAATTAAGCACCTCAGATCTTCCAGAATGCAACATATTGCACCATGGTTTTCAAAATTTTCAGAGGGGACATGCCACAGACTCTTCCAAACACAATTATTATGAATCCACATAATAGAGGGCTAGCTACACCCCTAGGCAGAAAATCTCAACAAGGCACTGTACAGATCATAAATATTTTATAGGACTAGACATACAGACACAAATCAAGCCCATCATAATACAAAATAAGTCACGGATATTGGTAATTAATTATTTATTATCTACTGGTACACCGGTTGTGCCTTATAAATTAATCAACTACATGTTATACTTGAAAATCATATGATCATACAGCAAACAACAGCAAACAACAGTATACTAAGACATTATACACAGAAGGTTTTTGCCTAATTTTGGCATATGTCATTAAAAAGGCATCTCTAAGCACATAAATTTGCTAAAAAACATAATTTTTCCTATGATTGCATATATATTGTTATATATTGTTGTATCTAGCTGTAAATTTAAGTTATGTTACGATCTCTGACTACTTAAAAACATTATCATTGCTTTTAATAAAAATAATTAAGTTCAGCAATTCGAAGCAAAACCATCATAACTGAAATGGATTTTTTTAATCACAAGAAAAGAATGTAAAAATTATCAACCGCAGAAGTAACAATTTAAAGATTCATAATAAAGTTGTAATATGTAAATAAAAAAAACACACACAAAAAAATGCAAGTGCCATAACAATAAAAGCAAAATTAAGAGCAAATCAATGTACCAACAGAAGCATTTGGGTGAGTCAAAGAATGCACTTTTTGTCCTTTTTGACGTATTTGTACCATTAACTGCGATCTTCCAGTTTCCAGCAGTCTCCTCAATGACACGGATCAACTGTCATCAAGTCCTGTAGAAGCTGTCATCAGTCTGCCATAATAAAAAATCCAAAATAAGTACAGAAAAGATTGCATACAGAACTTCTATGTCATGATTGACATTTGCAGATTCTGGTGCTAAATCATCAACAATTACATGTACTCTCCTTTTCCACATTCTTTCCATTTGAATTTAAAAAAATATCATTATTAAACACTTTTACCATTTTTCCATAAATTTTTTGAAGTCATAAGAAGGCTGATTTAACAAGTTGATTATGCATTTTGGTTCATTTTAATGCCTGCAGTTTAATCTAAATATTATGTTTCTTGTAATAAACTTCTGTTTTCTGTCTCAGTCCAAAATATTCCAAATTCTGCACAAAATATGATGTGAAAAAGAATTTTGCAAATCAAATGCTATCGAATCCCATTCCAATAAAAACATTTTTTTTAAATTTAACCAAAGACCTTTTAACTTTCAATGCGAACACATACATTCACATTAAAAAAATATATATATTCTTTTTGCCAAAAAAGACACCTTTAAAGCATACTTATTTTAAAGACAAATAAAAAGCATGCATTTAGCAAACTTTTAAAGCAAATAAAAATATACCTTAAGCAAACTTGTAAAGCAAATTGTAAGCTGGAATTATTTCCTTAGTATCTCCACTACATGCACCTTATAGAACTATTATACCATCAAGCTTGCATCAAGCATCAGTATACTCCAGTACTTTACAAGTATTGTGACAAACCCTTTCTGCCATTCAATCAACTCCTCAATACAACAAGTCCCAACAAATACTCTCCATGTCTTTCAAAACCACTTACAAAAATTTAAATAAATCCGTTAAAGATCTATTACCCTGACAATAGAGGTCCTCTAAAAGTTATGCTGTGCATGCGAGGATTACGTTACCTTAAGGGCCCTTTGATAAGGCTAATCAAATATCAATACACAAGTGTGATACACTTTTTGATGAATCAACAATTATTGGAAATAACTTTTTTGAAATTATTTTACAATGTGTAACTTCAAAGTCTGTATGTTTTAATACCTAAAGCTGTGATAAAATATTTGTAATTCATAACAATTGAATACAATTAAAAATCAGATTTTATCACCTAGAAAAATTGTACCTTAGGCTATATCAAAGCCAAGTATTTATTTAGAAATAGTCAAACATTTTTCTTAAGTCATAATTGGGTTATTTTGTCATAACTTGGTGCAAAGTATTTTAAGCAATCAATTATTTCCTTATAAATGATTTTTTAAACCCAACTTTTATTTGAAGATTCTTTTTTATTTGTGGGGGGAGGGGGGCGGGGGGGGAAAATATTTATTTTTTTATTGACAATAATTGTCTTTACTAACTGTACATATCATTACATGTAAATTTAACTTAACTCTAATAACAGACATTTTGATCACACATTACACAATAAGCTTATTTGACTAAATAACATTAGGAAAGGAATTTACAAGTTTTAAGTTATTTTATTCATTGTTTTTGCCTTTCATTTTCATACATAAATATAATAAACAAGAGCTGTCACAGAGACAGCGCGCTCGACTATTGTTTTGGCAAAACATGGATCACTGTAAAATTATATTTGATTTCAATGCAATACATGATGCATTTGCCGAGACATTAACATAAATGTTGTTACAAGCACAATTTTAACCAGAATTTCTAAGTCCAATAATAAAGGGCCATTATTTGCAAAATACAGTTATCTAAATTGGTCATTCAAGTAGGTTGGGTGGTTGAGTACCATTGTATAAAGACTCAATGCAATACATGAAGTAGTTGCTGATATATTAACCTATGTGTGCATACATGCATAACCTTAACCAGAATTTCTAAGTAGCATAATAAAGGGGTAAAAAATATATAATATGCAAGATAGAGTTATCTTTCCTGATTTATTAAGAAGGTTGAATGGTTGGGAGCCTGTGTATTAAGTTTCAATGCAATACATGATGTATTGGAATTTCTATGTCAAATAAAAAAGGGATATAATTTGAATTTAATGCAAACTAGAGTTATCTTACTTGGTTGTTTAAGTAGATTGGATAGTTGAGTACCATTGTATAAAGTCTCAATGCAATACATCATGTAGTTGCTGAGATATTCACCTATGTGTGTGCCTACATGCAAAACCTTAACCAGAATTTCTTAGTCAAATAATAAGGGCCCATAATTTGCATTATATTCAAAAAAGTGTTATCTAACTTCATTAATTTAGTAGGTTAGATAGTTTGGAATACATATCTGAAGTTTCAATGCAATATATGATGTATTTGCTGAGATATTGACTAAAATGTGGTTACATGCAAAACCTTAACCAGAATTTTTAAGTTGAATAATAAAGGGCGTATATTTTGCATTAACTGCAAACTAGAGTTATCTTACTTGGTAAATTAAGTAATTTGGATGGTTGAGTACCATTGTATAAAGTCTCAATGCAATACAACAAGTAGTTGCTAAGATATTAACTTATGTGTGCTTACAAAAAAAAAGTCATGCAAAACCTTAACCAGAATTTCTATGTTGAATAATAAAGGGCATTTTTTTGCATTATATGCGAACTAGAGTTATCTAACTTAGTGAATTAAGTAGGTTGGATGGTTGAGTAACATTGTATAAAGTCTTAATGCAATACATCAAGTAGTTGCTGAGATATTAACCTATGTGTGCCTACAGCAAAACCTTAACCAGAATTTCTAAGTCAAACTAGAGCTATCACTGAAGGTGATTAATACCCCCGAACGCCGCCTGTCATTATGATTTATCATTGTATGAAGTTTTATGCTGTTCCATCTAGTAGTTTTCAAGTTACTGTCCGGACAAAAGTTTGACAAAAAAAACACACAGAAAAAGGCAATTACTCTGTAATTTGCTACAATAGTGTAGTGATTCATGTACACTGAACTCCTTCTCATTGTGCTGTACCATTGTTTAAAGTTTTATTACATTCCATCCGGTAGTTTTCAAGTTATGCTCCGGACAAGAAAAAAGTAACAAAGGGCAATAACTCTGTAACTGGCTGAAATAGAATTGTGGTTCCTGTACACTGCACTCCCTCTCATTATGATCTATCACTGTATAAAGATTTATTAATTTCCATCCAATAGTTTTCAAGTTATGCTCCGGACAAGAAAAAGTAACAAAGGGCAGTAACTCTGTAATTAGCTGAAATAGAATTGCGGTTCCTGTACACTGCACTCTCTCTCTCATTATGATCTATCACTGTATGAAGTATTATTAAATTCCATCCAATACTTTTCAAGTTATGCTCTGGACAAGAAAAAAGTAACAAAGGGCAGTAACTCTGCAATTAGCTGAAATAGAATTGCTGTTCCTGTACACCCTCTCATTATGATCTATCACCGTATGAAGTTTTATTTAATTCCTTCCAATAGTTTTCAAGCTATGTTCCGGACAAGAAAAAGTAACAAAGGGCAGTAACTCTGTAATTAGCTGAAAAAGAATTGCGGTTCCTGTACACTGCACTCTCTCTCATTATGATCTATCACTGTATGAAGTTTCATTAAATTCCATCCAATAGTTTTCAAGTTATGCTCCGGACAAGAAAAAATAACAAAGGGCAGTAACTCTGTAATTAGCTGAAATAGAATTGCGGTTCCTCTACACTGCACTCCCTCTCATTATGATCTATTACTGTATGAAGTTCCATTAAATTCCATCCTATAGTTTTTAAGTTATGCTCCGGACAAGAAAAAGTAACAAAGGGCAGTAACTCTGTAATTAGCTGAAATAGAATTGCGGTTCCTGTACACTGCACTCCCTCTCAGTATGATCTAGCACTGTATGAAGTTTTATTAAATTCCATCCAATAGTTTTCAAGTTATGCTCCGGACAAGAAAAAAGTAACAAAGGGCAGTAGCTCTGTAGTAAGCTGAAATTATGGTTCTTGTGCACTGTACTTCCTCTCATTGTGCTTTACTATTGTATGAAGTTTCAATGAATTCCATCCAGTACTTTTCAAGTTATACTCCGGACAAAAAAAAGTAACAAAGGGCGATAATTCAGTAATAAGCAAGAATAGAGTTATGGTTATTGTACACTGCACTTCCTCTCATTATGCTCTATCATTGTATGAAGTTTAATCCAATTCCATCCAGTAGTTTTTAAGTTATGCTCCAGACATGGTAAATTGCAACGGACAGAGCGACAGACTGACCAACTGACCGACCGACCTCAGGGTGACTCCAATATACCCCCCTTCAAACTTCGTTTGTCGGGGGTATAATAATAAAGGCCCATTATTTGCGTTAAATTCAAATAAGTGTTATCGGTATCTAACTTCATTAATTTAGTAGGTTAGATAGTTGGGAATACATATCTAAAGTTTCAATGCAATATGATGTATTTACGATGATGTTGTTCAACAAACCGTGGTATATCTAGCAGAAGAAACAGCACTGAAAAAAATAAATATGAGACTGAGTCCGGTTAAATACTGTTCAAAATGATATCAGTTAAAGCAATGAAAATATCAAATTACTGAAAAATTCTTTTCTTTTCCTTTAATAATATGCCTAAAAAAGATTTAAAATGATATTTTTTGTATTTTTTCAGAAAAGCAAACAAGATCCGAATGTAAGATCATTAATTTGAATGATGTCATTTAAATTAAGATTCAGCACCCTGAGGTTTGATTTGAATGTAAGTGCAGACTTTAATTTGCAAAATTATCCAATTGTTATTTCACTGTTTGAAACAGTGAAATAAAATTATCATTTTACCAAGCAACCAACCAAGAAGCATATAATATAACAGCATTATTGGTCAAGTTTTTTCATCAAGAGGGTCATATTAGACTAGAGTGGATTGGGATGTGTTGAGGCTCTTTTGTGTCAGGCCCCATTTTCAACCAAGTCTATATTTAACCCAATCACCAGTAAAAAATCCTAATGAAAGAGTTTTTATCATGTTTACCAAATATTATAGAGGTTGCTGTGAAAGTTACTTGGAATGGAAATGCAGAAATTTCCAAATTGGATCCTTTTTTGAAATTTGAGTTTGGTCTATTTAAAAAAATAGCTGGGGAAAAAAGAAGGATTTCTGAAGATTCATAAAAATCATCTTTTAATGATTGGAGAAGCCAAGTTAAAAAAAAAGTACAAAATTCTCACAACTGAAGATGGCCACCATTTTGTGGACAGCTGAACAATTGCTTTCAACTGCATCAATCATCATCAGCAGCTTGAGCAGCAGAGACAACTGAGCAACACCAACAATACCATCAACTGAAAATTAAGAACTACATCTGGAAATCATGTCAGCTTCTGAACTGGAAGAACAATAGGAAGCACACACTTCTGCTTGTTTTCATGATAGGCTTAGAAGATATAAGTTTGAAAAAATAATATTTCATATTTTGGTATGCGGTATAATAATGCATGGGTGTTTAGACTTCTAAAAATCTGGATATTAATATAAATAGTTTAACATTTTCAATATATAATTATTAATAAATAATATTTTATTTTTGTATAATCTTTTCTTTTTTTCGTCAATTTATTTACAAACTTTTGATGAAATGTTTAAATTGAGGAACATAAAATGAGATAAAAAATAATAATGCTAAAGTGCTGTTTTTCTAATTTATAAAAGATAATCCAGGAAGTAATCGTCAATGATAATCGTTTCATTTTATTCAATGATCCCAAGTTGAAACATAAGTCAATCTTAAGGTTAAAGATAACCCATTCCCAGCCAAATCACAATCCCCGGGATATTTCCTGATATCGAGACGACCCCCAGCAGAGAGCAGGAATTGTTAACTGTCATGACGCATTTAAAGGAAACGCGTTTATCATTCAATAGGATTTGTAACTCTTCAAAACAGTTCGAACGATTACATTATCATGTAAAGGAACACTTATCCCTGATAACGGAAATCTCGGTTTGGAAATCCAGATAAGGAGCTGAAATGAAAACATTTCCAATGTGGGAAAAATTATAACAGCTTTGTTTTGAAAATCATGAAAAGTGACGACAA
Organism: Mya arenaria; assembly: GCF_026914265.1. Classification (NCBI taxonomy): domain Eukaryota; kingdom Metazoa; phylum Mollusca; class Bivalvia; order Myida; family Myidae; genus Mya; species Mya arenaria. The sequence continues at coordinate 26,754,713 of NC_069122.1, forward strand.
AAATCCTTAAATGAAACAGCCCCTGGAGTGAGGCTGGCGTCTTTTTCATTATATATCTTAGTCCTAAAGTGAAGCTATCTTAGGGTTATATTTTCTTTATTTTGCTATATATTTGTGACAACTGTGGCTGATTTCTAGATATCTTAAACATATGAAAGGGGTTTAAGTCAATTTGACTGTTCAGCTGAGACCTACAATTTCAAAACTCATAACAATATTTAGTTTGTAACAGTCATCTTTTCTGTAATTTTGAAAGTGTTTACAGACTTTAAATGAAGTCATAATACAGATAATGTCACAAACAAAATAGTGGGATAAGCTGTATCTTAGTATTTTTGAGGTTAGCTGCCATAACAGACTTAATGTTGTTCAAGGAACCAGCCCCTGATCTTAAGCAAACATTTGAGGTAAAAATACGCAGTTGAGGAATTAAAAGGAATGCACTTGTAACATCTGCAATTTCCTACAGATTTAAGATATGTTAGAGTTAAAGCTACACTCTCATTGAATGACTGTTTTTTTAAACTTTTTTGTCTTGGAATGAAACAATCTTCGCATAATTATCTTGGAAAAAGTTATATAAGACTGGTCTGACTGCTAAAATATCAGATCACAGTTATAATATTATCGTTCAAAAATTGAAGTTTTAACTAACGTTTTCAGAAAAAAAATAGGCATTAAACATCAATTTATGAACGTAACAGGATCACGCTCATCACATCATGTTAGTGTTTAGGTTTAATTTTTGTAATATTCTTATTTTAAGTCCTTAGCCTTTTAAGGACATTGATTTTGCAATATGTTCATGTTATGTAACATTGAGTGTAAGAAAGTGAGCTTGGCTAAATGAAATTAGTTACAGGTATTATTATTATGATGATTTTTTGAGAATGTTGAGCCGATGATTAAGTGACAAATAAATTTTCAATTATTTGCAACAAAAAAAATAGATTTGAAAATCAAGGGAGCAAACTCACAATTCTCCATTAATTTCATGTCAATTTGGCTCCCTTGTTTTGTCAACGGATGGTTTTTGTTTTAAAATTCATCTGATAACACACAGAAACCTTAAGAAGCTGTATCGAAATAGCGATGTCTTGCTTAAAATAGGAAAAGTTTATCAATATGAAAAAAGCAGAAAAGTTTAAGTCAACAGAATGTGTTTTTTTAAAGATTTTCTATGCATTGAACTAAAGTACTTTCCGCAAAGCAGCAAAATTCTAGACAAAGGGACAAAGACAGCACTCTTAATCGTGCAAAGAACTACTTTATAAAGCCCAAGTTAGTTTTTGAAAATACAGAATATGATGGTGATTCTCCGTACTGTGCTTTTGAAGATATAAGAAATGACACAGCTTAATCTGTAATGTAACCAGTACGGCAACTCACCGGTATCTGTTCATTCTAGTGCTGGTGTTCGTTAGGGTCAGATCACATCTTATATATTGCAATAGGTTTGGGATATGGTCCCATCTTTCCTTTTGGACGGGTTCAATGATGTCCCCAGGAAAAAAAAAAAATGGTGCATCTGTTGCATTTCTGGGAACGACATAATTATAGCAACAGTTTGTAACAGAAATCTTTAGACATTGAAATTAATCATTTAATACCATATTAAAATGGCAATACACATGTTATAAATTTGGCTTTTCTGTTTTTGTTATTTTTCTTTTTAAAAGACTTTGATAGTTGAAATAAAGATCATATCTTCACCTTAGTGCAATAACTCAATAACTGCATATAATTATAGATATAGAAGCAGATATGGAGTTCTTGCACTAAGGTGACGATATATACTAAAGTGAAATAAACAGAGCTATGCTATTCCTTTCTCTCCCTGCTATTGTATGCAGGGCTTCTAAACCAGCAAGTTGCCTGTCTGGACCGATTTGACCAAGCCAGACCGATTTCAGTTTCAAAAATTGTCTCATTTTTTTTTTTAATTCCGGTCCAAAACAACTTAGTCAGTCAAAATTGTAGAAATTGTAATACACAAACATTCTTGGGTCATTCACACGTTCAAAATTACCCCCATTTAAAAAGTGTCGTTGTAACTATTAGACCATACGACCAGCTGCTTTTTCCTAATTAATCAACCTAGTCCTATAGGATATCAATATACATTATATATATATATATATATATATATATACAGTATACATAATATAGCTGTACATGACATGTCACATCTTATTAATATTAGATATCGTAAAATACAGCATACTTAAAAAAGGTTGGAGTAACTTGGACTGCCCTGCACAACGCAGCATATTGGTGTCTACCAGATATTGTTAATGTCCTGCTCAAAAATGGCTGTGACGTACACAAACAAAATAAGGTATACTGTACATTGCAATGTAAATCAGTTTCATCGACTAATAACACAACTTTGTTATATAAATGTTGTGGTGGTTTTAGAGTTCATTTACACTCACACTCAGGCAAGGCCCATGCAGCAAGTGGCTCGATACGATTGTTAGTCATATTTTGCTCTTTGGAGGATAGTGCACAGACACAATGTAGTCCTGGTAAGAGCTATCCTGGTTCTTTAACATGCACCTGTGTAAAGCACGGTCTTACGGGTCTTACGGGTCCCCCTGGAAGACGAATTCAAATTTGCGCTTCAATAGGATTAGAGCAACGTCATATACAGTACTGATAACCAACGATATATGACGCTACAAAAATTAGCTATTCTTTTATCCAAACTTATGTTATCTGTTAGATTTCTCTTAAAACAAATACTCAATTGCCGAAGATACTGATAATCGTTTAATCGTAATAAATAGTTGTATAGTAAGTTATGTAGATCAAGGAGCGCTAACATAATTGCAAGAAAAAATGTGACCAATCCTTAATTATCCATAAGTTCTTTTTTTGGGCAATGGAATGGTTGAATGACAACGAGTATCGTGGTAATTGAAAAAAAAATCAATTGGTGACTGTTATGAATCACTTTATTCACATCGACCATGTTTTAAAAGATGATTATATGTATGACAGCCATTTATGCTTCAGGATGAGCGTACATGAGTGTTCACGATCACAAAAAGAGAATGATGTCCAGATGGGAGAGATAGCACGCTCTCTGGTGAAGGCAGGGTGTAGTGTGAATAGCAAGAGCAGTGACTGGGTGAGGTAGGTGATCTGAGTTAGATTGTTCTATTGCTTTCTTGTTTGTCTCCCTTTCATCATGTTTCCTCGTATGACAATTTGCACTGTTCAACGCGTTAAAGCTGCACTCTAACAGATTGACAGTTTTGACTATTATTTTTGGTCTAGAAATCAGCTTATTTTGGCACCAATGCCTATAATTCAGTATTTGAAGATAAGTTATGAAAGAACAGATCTCAATTATTTGGAAAACTGCCAAAAAAGTGTTAGAAACGCTTTTAGCCATACAACACAAATTTACAAAGGTAACTCTGAAAACTTGTAATCTGATTTTCGTCAACAATCTTTTATCACTGGTGTCCAGACATTAATGCAAAAAAATGGCTTATTCTAAGACAATTTTTTGTTTTTAAACAGTCAATCTGTTAGAGTGCAGCTTTAAGTTAGGTCATGTGTGTAAAAAGTGTTGGCTTGACATGCTTGTACCTATTCAGGTTTAGTGTGAGTCCTTTATATGCGCTGTTAATTCAGTGTGCTCATAATTATCAAAAAAATATACGTTATGTATCCTCAAATTCCTCTAAGATATATGAGAAAGGATGTCAACCTGGAAAAAAGGTATTTTGGTAAACCTTTTTGAACAATTATTATCATTATTGTATATGTAGTAATCAATATAAATATTAAACAGAAAGGTTCAAAAATGAACTGCAAAAATGTATATTTTATAACGTAAAATAAAAACATATATTACATTTACGCTGTTGAAGAATTCCTGCTTTTAATTACATTGCTTATTGCTCCTCAGACAATAATGAAGAAGAAGACTTTATTATGCAAACAAATCTGACAAGATCCATAGAATAGCAGAATTAACAACAAAGTATAATAATAATATACTGGTACAGCAAGATGTCATCTGGCATAGTAAGTTTACATAATATATTCAAAATAGCAATATGAAACTTGTATACTTGAAAGAAAAATTTAATGTCGGGAGAGACAACATGTGTTCGATTCAATTCATATTAGGTAAAAGCACGTCAGTCCGACATATACTAATGTACTTGTGTAGGATGTTGGGAGTCTATAAAAATAATTTTAATAGCTCTTGCATTTTCAACCATTTCCCTTGTGTACAGTTTTTATTTTGTAAAAACAAGTCATCAATCTATCATACCACGAGTCGTATCATAAAATAAAAAAAATATGGTAATGGAGATTTCATTTATATAGAAAATAGAAATTCTGTATGGTGCTTGAATTCTGAATGTCTCACTCTGATGTTTGCAGGCCAATCTGACGGGGCTGATGTATGCTGCGTTCCATAATCATCCTGAGGCTGCCATGGCCCTCATTGATGTGAACTCAACGCTGTTGGCGGTGTGAGTTGATTTCGATCATTACAAACAAATCTAATAAACGATATGTTTTATTACATATTGAAGCATTTTTATTTTTTTGAAAGAAAATAATTGTATAAATTTCTGCCCTAAAATTACCTCACTGTTTTGTTATTGATAAAAATTTATTTGATCACAGAAGTTATTGACATTTCTTTTATCAAATTATCCTGACCATTAAGTCCGGTCTGTGCTGCATATGGCTTTAACTTTACTTATAATAATCCTGATACTAATATATTAAGCAAGTAACTTCACTTTACTTTTAAAGCAGTGAATTAATGATAAAAATTTAAACTTTATATATCTTACAACGGTTGTGATGAAAGTACCATTAACTTATACCAAGTCACTCTCGTTGGCACGATGTTGCACGAGAGTGTGTTCTTCGGTTGGGATGGAATCCAGAGAACCCGGAGAAAACCCACTTATTCAGCTTATTGGGCTAACTGGACAACCAAATTAATGATATATTAATAAATATTTCTTCAGATGTTCTCGACAGCACTCCACTGGGCGGCAGACAGAGACAATGATGAGCTCGTGTACATTCATTTGACAATCGCAGTATGGTGTGAAAACTATGAAATATTCATGTTGAAACAGGGATTGATATATAGGTGTGAAATACCAAATAGGGACTGTATTTTTTACCTCGAAATAGCGATTCTTTCGAGATATTGATCTCAAATTATTGATAAAAACAATAATTAAACAATGAAGGAATCAAATTGGGACCAAAGAATAAATTCGAAATAGCAATAATTTGGAATAAACCGTTCTCAGAATAGCGGTGTATAAATGTAGGTGTTAATAACTTGACATGTATCCATTATTTGAACACCGATTTAAAGGCATTTATACATGTAAAGCAAAATTAGACAGTTCCTCCCATATTTTATTTATGACAGTATGTGTTGTAATCTATATTTTCTGTTCTGATGTTACCATATTTTGTATAGGATGCTAGCATACATGGGTTGCAGGCAAAAAAAAAAATGGTGAAAAAACGGGTTAAAACGCTTTATACCAAAGATAGAACGCAGTGGAAATTTACCAAAATTGGTGCTGAAAATCGGCATCAAACATAATTATTTTTGATGATTTTTTTTTTATCAGTCAAAAGGAGACACAGTCTTTACCACAGTCCTTCCAATGCTAAGTAAGACTCTTTATGTTTTCTGTTTCAGAGATCTGAAACGGCCATTGAGAGGGCCAGGTCTGACCAGATGAAGGATATACTCAAGACAGACATCGACATTCACAAAGAGATGAATGTGGTCAACACCATCCCTATACTACAGACACTCAAAGCTGTCTCTAAGCCAGCGTCAACCTACAAACCTGCCTGTGATGCTAACTTTAAGGTATTTTAATAGACACTTTTTTGTCATTTATTGGATAATTATGTAAAAAAATAATTTTGAATCAATGATTCTGTATGGTTCATTTCAACATAAAATGGTTTGATAGTACCGGTATTTCAAATACTAAACAGTTCCTCTTTTTGATTCCTCCAAATAGTGCACATCGAAAAGGTCAAATATGGAGAACTTGATAATCCAAGATTCTACATCTATTTTTTCAAATTGATATTCCGCTGAACGATTATAATCGAAAATTGATTGGATGGGCCTGATGTCGGCGACAATCGATTGTATTTGGTCATAATCGATCATCTATTCAATCTGTGTGTTGTTTTCCTACTTTCTTCTCGTTATTTGCATCCGGTATTTTCTGCCATTTTTCTCCATAGAGTTCAGTTAGTTAAGTTATTGAACAAGAATAAAACTACAATTAAGATATTATCAAAACACGAGTTTACTCTCGATAATCGGTTGCTGGAACCAATTATTGATAGTCAAACTGGAACAGACTTTTAACACTATTTTTTCCATAATTCTGTTGGCTGGATAATTCAACATATTATATAATAATATTATGTCAAAAATTATGTCAAATTCCTCACTGCATAAATTCTACCGTTATTCATCAAGTGTCTTAATCAGATTGGAAAATGTCTGCAATGTGATTCTATTACTGTACTCATTTCGTAAATTTCAGTCCAAATCTTTCATGCCTGCTGACTGGAAACCAAAGCGAATGTGAAAAATCTTATCAATGAAACGAGCTTGTCCAAGCTTGCAGCCATGACTTCCAAGAAATATCGGACTGAATTGGCCCGGAGAACGGGAACCAATGTCATAGAGGACCAGAAAATAACTGACAAGACTGGGCATAGTTTCAGTAAAAGTTAAACACTTGACAAAGGAGAAGAAAATGTTACACACCATTACTCTGCCACCACCCTTAAGAGCCCTCCCAGGCGGGTTTATCTAGTGTAGAAGTCCTAGCGAGGAATAGTACTGGGCCTCTCGGATTATTTCTACGGGGCCACACTGGTATTTTATGGGTATAACGCCAAACTGATGATCAAGATACATGAAGGGATATACTGAAGCAAGTATCGGTTGCATCAGCCACAGTCCGATCAGTAACGAAAGGATGTCTGCAATCAACATCATGTACTTAAACCAACAGTCAGTCTTGAAAACTCTGTAGACTTACTTCGCATGTGATCTATGCAAAATCTACTGAGTTCACCTTCAAACATGCAGCATTGGGAAATGAAGCAATTGTTTGGCCACAGACTCACTTTGTCCATTCAAAAGAAGGTAGGAAATGGTAACTAGTATCGCTGATACCTATTTCCGTTTAATATTTTTTTTACCGTACTTATCACCATCATAAGCACAACCACCATCGTACGTTTCACCATCAAGACCATCATCACCACCACCACCGTACTTATCACCATCCTGACAACAACCACCACCATGCTTATCACCATCACGAACACAACCACCATCGTTCTAAACACCATCATGACCACAAGCACCATCACCACCACCGTGCTTAGCACCACCACCACCACCACCGTGCTTATCACCATCACCACCATCATCACCACCATCGTGCTTATCACCATCATAAGCACAACAACCGTTGAACTTATCCTTATCATAACCACCTCCACAACCACGTTGCTCATCACCATCATGAGCACAACCACCACAGTAATTATCACCCTCATGAACACAACCACCATCATACTTATCGCCATCATAAGCACAATCACCATTGTACTTATCACCTTCATAAGCATAACCACCCTTATACTTAACACCATCATAAGCACAACCATCATTGTACTTATCACCATCATAAGCACAATCACCATTGTACTTATCACCATCGTGAGCACACCCACAATTGTACTTATCACATTCATGAGCACAACCACAATTGCACTTATCACCACCACAACCACCACCAACATTATCACCACAACCACCATTACCATCACCACCACCACCGTGCTTAACACCATCATGAGCACAACCACCATCATACTTATCACCATCCCCATTACCACCACCACCACCACCACCACCACCACCACCCCTACCATCACCCCCATCATCATCATCATCATCATCATCATCATCATCATCATCATCATCATCATCATCATCATCATCATCATCATCATCTCATCATCATCATCATCATCATCATCATCATCATCATCATCATCATCATCATCTGTAGCAGTACCACAATTACAAATGTACTTATTACCATCATGTGCACACCCACCATTGTACTTATCACCATCGTGAGCACACCCACAATTGTACTTATCACATTCATGAGCACAACCACAATTGCACTTATCACCACCACAACCACCACCAACATTATCACCACAACCACCATTACCATCACCACCACCACCGTGCTTAACACCATCATGAGCACAACCACCATCATACTTATCACCATCCCCATTACCACCACCACCACCACCACCACCACCACCCCTACCATCACCCCCATCATCATCATCATCATCATCATCATCATCATCATCATCATCATCATCATCATCATCTCATCATATCATCATCATCATCATCATCATCATCATCATCATCATCATCATCATCATCATCATCATCATCAGTAGCAGTACCACAATTACAAATGTACTTATTACCATCATGTGCACACCCACCATTGTACTTATCACCATCGTGAGCACACCCACCATTGTACTTATCACCATCATCAGCACCACCACAATTGTACATATCACATTCATGAGCACAACAACCATTGTACTTATCACCACCAACAACAACATTATCACCACAACCACCATAACCATCACCAGCACCACCACTACCACCGTGCTTATCACCATCATGAGCACAACCTCCATCGTACTTATCACCATCACCACCAGCACCACTATCACCACCAACACCAACACCACCACCAACGTGCTTATCATCTTTATGTTCCATTGTACTTATCACCATCATGAGCACCACCACCATTGTACTTATCACCAACATGACCACCACCACCACCACCGTATTTATCAATATCATAAAACGCCCATCATCGTACTTATCACCAGCATGAGCAGCAAAACCATTGTATTTATCACCACCGTGAGCAAATCCACCATCGTACTTATAACCAACATAAGCACAACCACCATTGTACTTATAACCATCATAAGCACTGCAATCAACAAACTTATCACCATCATGAGCACAGCCACCACCATCGTACTTATCACCATCACCACCATCATCACCATCCCAACTACCACCACCATCACCACCACCATTGTACTTATCACCAACATAAGCACAACCACCATTGTACTTATCACCATCGTGAGCACAACTATCATTGTACTTATCACTATCATAAGCACCATTACCATTGTAACTATCACCATCGTGAGCACACCCACCATTGTACTTGTCACCATAATGAGCACCACCACAATTGTACTTATCACCATCATGAGCACGCCCACCATCGTATTTGACACTAGCATGAGCAGCACCACCATCGTACTTATCACCCTTTTTCAGCACACCCACAATCGTACTTATCACCATCATGAGCACCACCACCATTGTACTTATCACCATTATGAGGACAACCACCATTGTACTTATCAACATCACCACCACCACCATCACACCCACCAACACCACCACCACCACCATCAATACCATTATCACCATCATCACCACCACCACCACCACCATCACCACCACCACCACCACTTCCATGCTTATCAACATCATGAGCACAACCACCATCGTACTTATCACGATCACAACCATCACCACCACCATCACCACCACCACCTTGCTTATCATCATCATGAGCAAAACAACCATCTTACTTATCACCAACATGACCACCACCACTACCGTAATTATCACTATCATAAACAAGCCCATCATCGTACTTATCACCAGCATGAGCAGGACCACCATCGTACTTATCACCATCGTACTTATCACCATCCTGAGCAAATCCACCATCGTACTTATCACTATCGTGAGCAAATCCAACATCGTACGTATCACTATCATGAGCACCACCACCATTGTACTTATCACCATCATGACCACAGCCACCACCATACTTATCATCACCATACCCACCACCAACACCATCTCCACCACAATCACCATTGCAACCACCACCACCACCATCACCACCACCATCACTACCGTGCTTAGCAACATCATGAGCACAACCACCATCATACTTATCACCATCACAACCATCACCACCACCATAACCACCATCACTACCGTGCTTAGCAACATCATGAGCACGCCCACCATCGTACTTATCACCATCATGACCACCACCACCACAGTACTTATCACCATCACCACACCACCACCATTATCACCACCCCCACATCCACCACCACCACCACCACCAAAACCATCACATACACCACCACCACCGCCACCACCGTGCTTATCGTCATCATGGGCACGCCCACTATCGCACTTGACCCCAGCATGAGCAGCACCACCATTGTATTTATCACCATCATGAGCAAAACCACCATTGTTACTATCACCAACACCATCACCACCACTAACATTATCACAACAACCACCATTACCATCACCAACACCATTATCATCACCGTGCCTATCACCATTATGAGCAGAACCACCATCGTACTTATTACCATCACCACCACCACCTACGTCACACCCACCATCACCAACACAATCACCACCACCACCACCACCACCATCACCGTGCTTATCATCATCATGAGCACGCCCCCCATCGTACTTATCAACATCACCACCACCACCACCACCACCACCATCACACCAACCATCACCACCATCACACCCTCCACAACCATCATCACCACTACCAACCACCATCTTACTTATCACCAAAATGACCACCACCATCACCGTACTTATCACTATCATAAACACGCCCATCATCTAACTTATCACCAGCATGAGCAGAACGACCATCGTACTTATCACCATCATGAGCAAACCACCATCGTACTTATCACCATCATAAGCACAACCACCATCATACTTATCACCATCATTAGCACAAACAACATCTTACTCATCACCATCATGAGCACAGCCACCATCGTACTTATCACCATCATGAGCACAAACACCATCTTACTCATCACCATCATGAGCACAGCCACCATCGTACTTATCACCATCATGACCACCACCACCACCACCGTACTTATCATCATCATGAGCACCACCACCATCGTACTTATCACCATCATAAGCACAACCACCATCATACTTATCACCATCATGAATACAAACACCATCTTACTCATCACCATCATGAGCACAGCCACCATCATACTTATCACCATCATGAGCACAACCACCATCATACGTATCACCATCATGAGCACCACCACCATCGTACTTATCACCATCATGAGCAAAACCACCATCTTACTTATCACCATCATGAGCACAACCACCATCTTACTTATCACCATCATGAGCACAGCCACCATCGTCCTTATCATCATCATGACCACCACCACGACCGTACGCATCACCATCATGACCACCACCACCACCGTACTTATCACCTACATGATCAAAACCACCACCGTACTTATCACCATCATGATCACCACCACTATCGTACTTATCACAAACATGAGCACCACCACCACCACCGTGCTCATCACCACCATGACCACCACCACCACCGTGCTGACTACCAACATAACAACCACCACCACCACCGTACTTATCACCATCAAAACCACCATCACCACCACCACTACCGTACTTATCACCAACATGAGCACCACCACCACCATCGTGCTCATCACCACCATGACCACCACCACAGTGCTGACTACCAACATAACAACCACCACCACCGTACTTATCATTATCACCACCACCACCGTACTTATCACTATCATGCGCACAACCACCATCGCATTTACCACCATCATGACCACCACCACAATCGTACTTACCACCATCATGACCACCACCGTCACCACTACCATCACCAACAACATCATTCCACCACCTACACCATCACCACCACCACCACGATCACTTCCATCACCACCACCACCGTGCTAATCACCATCATGAGCACAACCTCCATCGTACTTATCACCAGCATGACTACCACCATCACCGTACTTATCACGATAATGAAAACAACCACCACTACCACTGTGCTTATCACCATCACTACCATCACCACCACCACCAGCATCGTACTTATCTCCAACATGACCACCACCACCGTACTTATAAATTTTATGACCAACACCACCATCGTACTTATCACCACAATGAGCAACACCACCATCGTACTTATCACCATCATGAGCACAACCACCATCGTGCTTATCACCATTATATGCACCACCTTCATCACCACCACACCAGTACTTATCACCATCATGAGCACAACCACCATCGTACTTACCACCATCATGACCACAACCACCATCACTAACAACGTGTTTATCACCATCACCATCATCACCACCCCCACCATCACCTACACCATCACCACCACTACCACCACCACCACTTCCACCACCACCACCACCACCACTATCACCGTGCTTATAACCATCATGACCACAATCACCATCATACTTATCGCCATCATGACCACCACCACCTGCAAACTTATCAATTTCATGACCAAGACCACCATCGTACTTATCACCATTATGAGCGCCACCTTTATCACCACCACAACCTTACTTATCACCATCATGAGCACAACCACCATCGTACACCATCATGACCACCACCACAATCGTACTTACCGTCATTATGACCACAACCACCATCACTACCAACGTGTTTATCACCATCACCATCATCACCACCACCACCTCAATCACCATCCCCACCACCACCTACACCATCACCACCACCACCACCATCACCACTTCCACCACCACCACTATCACCGTGCTTATCACCATCATGAGTACAACCACCATCATACTTATCGCCATCATGAGCACCACCACCACCACTGTACTTATCACCAATATGACCACCACCACCACCGAATTTATCAATTTCATTACCACCTCTACCATCTTACTTATCACCATCATGAGCACCACCACCATCGTACTTATCACCATCATGACCACCAACACCACTGTAATTATCGCCATCATGAGCATCACCACCAGCACCACCAACACCGTACTTATCACCAACATGACCACCACAACCAACGAAAATATCAATTTAATTACCATCACCACCATCGTTCTTATCACCATCATGAGCACAACCACCATCGTACTTATCACCATCATGACCACCACCACAATCGTACTTACCACCATCATGACCACAACCACCATCACTACCAACGTGCTTATCACCATCACCACCTACACCATCACCACCACCACCGCTTGCATCACCACTGGCAGCACCACCACAACCACTACCACCACCACCATCACCGTGCTTATCACCATCATGAGCACAACCATCATCATACTTATCGCCATCATGAGCACCACCACCACTGTACTTATCACCAACATGAACACCAACACCACCAAACTTATCAATTTCATGACCACCACCACCATCGTACTTATCACCATCATTAGCACCACCACCATCGTACATATCACCATCATGAGCACAACCACTGTCGTACTTATCACCATTATGAGCACAACCACCATCTTACTTATCATCATCATTAGCACAACCACCATCGTACTTATCACAATCATGACCACCACCACCACAGTACTTATCACCAACATGATCACAACCACCACCATACTTATCACCAAAATAACCCATCACCATCCACCACATTGCTCATTGCCATCATAACCACTTATATCCACCACTGTCCTCTTCAATATTATGACCATCACCACCACTGTGCTCATCATCATCATTATGACCACCACCACTACCAACGTGCTCATCAACATAATGACAACCACCACCGTGCTCACAACCATCATGACCACCACCATCCATACCTTCCTTATCACCATCATGACCACCACCATCACCATCAACCTTATCACAGTCATGACCATCACCACCACCACAAACACAACCAACGTGCTCATAACCATCATAACCATCACCATCCTGCGCCGTGCTCATTATCATCATGACAATCACCACCACCGTGCTCATAACTATCATGACAAATACCACAACCACAGTGCTAGCCACCATCATGACCACCACCTCCATCGTGCTCATCACCATCATGACCATCACAATCACCACCGTTCTTATCATCAACATGCCCATCACCACCAGCACCTATGTGCTTATCACCACCATGACCACCACTACCACCGTACTCATCACCATCATGACCACCATCACCACCGTGTTCATCACCATCATGACCACCATCACCACCGTACTCATTACCATCATGACCACCACCACCGTATTCATCACCATCATGACCAACACCACCACCACCGTGCTCATCATCATCATGCCCACCTTAATCCACCACCGTGCTTATAACCATCATGACCACCAGAATCACCTACTCATCACCAACATGGCCACCACCACAACCACCACGATGCTCACCACCCATGAACATCACCACACCAGCACCGTGCTGATCACAATCATGACCGCCACCATCACCGTGCTTATCACCATCATGACCACCACCCTGCATAGCACTATCATACCATCACTATGCACAATCTTGCTCATAACCACTATAATCATGACTATCCACTGCCTTGCTAATCACCACCATACCATCATCCACCACCTAGCTTATCACCATCATGACCACCTGCACCCTTATCACCCCCAACATGGCCATCACCACAACCACAACAACCGTGCATATCCCCATCATGACCATCAACATCCACCACCATGCTAAACACCATCACCATGCTTAACACCATCATGACCATCACTATGCACCAACTTGCTCATCACCATAATAATTATCACAGGGATGATAAAATTCCGGATTAATCCGGAATTCCGGATTTAAGGCCTCACGGATCGATTTTGAGATTAATGTAAATCCGTTGAGTTTTTTTCTAGGGGGGAGGGGTACAGGGAGCGATTCGAGCTCAGTTCGAACAATATGGGTACGAAAGGTTGAGTTTTCCGGAAGTGTAAAGCCGGAAATTAACGAACCTATTTACGTCTTGGCAATCGAGCTATATGATTGGTTAAGATAACATCCGGTGATTACGGAAATTACCGATGGGACTAGAAGACAGTATCCGGAAGGTCGTATCCGGATATGACAGACGACGAATAAACGGGTACTGGAAAATTGGAAAAAAACGACCACCACCAACTTCTAAAAACATCGATTCGTCGATTTTAAGGGTATATTTGCCATTTATTTTTGAAGAGCAATTTCCGAAACGTTTCTTTTTAAGTTAATAGAAAGTGATCAAACTGAGAATGAATTTTTCGCATGTAGCATTATTTCGGACATCCCGATTCGGATTGTGTCATAATAATGGATTTTTATTTGGCCGATTGAAGTTTACGCTGTTTCTTTATTTTTCTCATAATGTTTGAAGCATTGTTCTCAATAAGAAGTGGCTGTTGACCATAATGGGAGGTTCAAATGAAAATTGGTTTGGTTCAAATTTAAAAAAACAAACATGAATAAATATTTTGTAGTAGTAATATATATTACGTAGAGGCAGTCATTTTATTTTCTTTTTGAGACAGTTCAACAAAACTTCTTAAGGACCCAGTTTGAGTGAGATTTAAATTCTATTGTTGTAATTTGTATTTCCCCATCCAGGTAGGTTGATGGTTACAAAAGTCTGGGATGAAAGACACCTCAGCCAGTGCATCCAGTGACTGACAATTCAATCCAGAGGCCATGATACTTGGATTTATGGCTGAACATGCTCCCTGGCACCACAGTAGTGTGTCTTACTTAACACACTTGCCAAAGATACAAAAGCTCTCAGCGACATAAAACTTCAAAGGTGTACAGCATCATACAAGATGACTTACGGAGTGGCTAGCCATTTCAATGATGAACATGTGGAGGAGCTAATGGATCTCGGTTTTGTTTCAACTAAGACAAGTCAACAAACGCAAACAATGAGAAAACTGTTGCAGCTATTTTTCTGCTATAGAGAAAGAAATAGTGTTGAGGTATTTGGCCTCCTTAAAAATCACAAGGGCTGATTCTAAATCAATGTTCATAGAATTTGAAAGCCTGTTTGAGAGACTTGAACTGCCATGGGACAATCTAGTTTAAGTGTGCTACTGGACTCATGTAACACCATGAGGGGAAAAAATCTGGCTTGGGGACCAGAATACGTCAATGTCCACCATGTCCACAACGGCTACGCTGCCAAAGCATTTAAGTCCCGTTTGGATATTACTTGGAATAATATATATATATAATAATTAATAACATTATATTCTCATCAAATGTGCAGAAAATGGAATTGAATAAATACCACTTTTACCTGACAATAAACATTTGCAAGCATGATAATTGATATGTTGTTCATTATTATAAATCAAACATCCCACAGTGTAGACTGTTCATACACAGGCATTTGATCATAGCCAGTTGAGTTTTATGGGAAGTGGACAACTGAACCAAAATGTCAGGTACATGTCTAATGCCTGTGACTTCAGGTAAAAAAAAGTAAATTTTACTGTTTAAAGACAAAGGTGTTAAACTTCACTGCTAAGATTCCTTATTATTGTTCTGATTGTGGATGTCTCGTGTTGAACATAATTATATCTACTTAACCGAAAGGTGTACTCCTTGAACACTATTCTAAGGCAAAAAAGGGTATTAGAATCCCTGAAATACAGAAAGCCCCCCTTATCCCCCCACCAGGGCTTTGCCCTGGACCCATCGGGGGCCTTGAGCGGCCCCCAGAACCCCACGCAGACACCATGCTTAACACCATCATGACCATCACCACCACAATCACCGTGCTTATCACCATCATGACAATCACAATCACCATGCTTATCACCATCACAATCCACCACTTAGCTCATCACCATCATGACCATTACTACCACCGCCACTTTGCTTATCACCATGATGAACACCACAACCACCATGCTAATCACAATCATGACCACCACCACCACCACCATGCTCATCACCATCATGACCACGACCATCACCACTGTGCTCATCACCATCATGACCACCACCACCACCATGCTCATCACCATCATGACCACCACCAACATCACTGTGCTCATCACCATCATGACCACCACCAACATCTCTGTGCTCATCACCATCATGACCACCACCACCACCGAGCTCATCACCATCATGGTTATGACCATCATGACCACCAACATCGCCATGCTCATAATCAACATGACCACCACCACCACCACCACCGTGCTTTTCACAATCATAACCACCACCATCACCGTGCTTATCACCATCATGACCACCACCTCAACCGCGCTAAACACCATCATGACAAACATCAACATCATGCTTTTAACAATCATGACCACCACGATCACCGTGCTTATCACCATCATGACAACCACCACCAACGCGCTCAACACCATCATGACCATCCAACCACTGTGCTCATAATTATCATGACAATCACCATCACCACTGTGCTCATCACCAACATAACCACCACCACCGTGCTTATAACCATCATGGCCATCATATCCACCATCACCGTGCTTATCACAATCATGACCACCACACTCATTGTGCTTATAACCATCATGACCCTCATAATACACCACCTGGCTCATGACCATCATGACCATCAGTACCACCACCACCTTAAGATCACCATTATGACCACCACCACTACCGTGCTCATCACAATCATGACCACCACCATCACCGAGCTCATTACCATCATGACAATCATCACCATAATGCTTATAACCATCATGAACACCACCATCGCCATGCTCATCATCAACATAACCACCAACACCACCGTGCTCATCACCATCATGACCACCACCGTGCTCATCACCATCATGACTGTCACCATCATCACTGTGCTTATCATCATCATGACAATCACAACTACCATCATGCTCATCACCATCACGACCGCTACCATCACCGTGCTTATCACCATCACCACCATCACCGTGATTATCACCATCATCACCACCACCGTTCTTATCACCATCATCAATATCACCACCGTTACCTTGCGTATCACCATCATCACCATCACAGTGCTTATAACCATCATGACAATCACCACTACCATCCTGCTCATCACCATCATGACCACCACCACCACTGTGTTTATCACAATCACCATCATCACCATCACCGTGCTCATAACCATCATGACAATTACCACTACCATTTTGCTCATTACCATTATGACCACCACCACCATTACCGTTCTTATCACCATCGTCACCATCACCACCATTACCTTGCGTATCACCATCATCACCATCACCGTGCTTATAACCATCATGACAATCACCACTACCATCTTGCTCATCACCATCATGACCACCACCACCACCATCACTGTGCTTATCACCATCATCACCATCACCATGCTCATAACCATCATGACAATCACCACTACCATCTTTCTCATCACCATCATGACCACCACCACCGTGCTTATCACCTTCATGACCACTACCATCATCACCACCACCACGTTGCTTATCACCATCATCACCATCACCATCATCACTGTGAATATCACTATCATCACCACCACCATCCACCACTATTTTTATAACCATCATCATCATCATCACCACCATAACCGTGCTTATCACCATCATCACCATCACAGTGCTCATAACCATCATGACAATCACCACTACCATCTTGCTCATCACCATCATGACCACCACCACCACCACCGTGCTTATCACCATCATCACCATCACAACCAACCACCATGCTCATAACTATCATGACAATCACCACTACCATCTTGCTCATCACCATTATGACCACAACCACCACCATGCTTATCACCATCATGACCACCACCACCACCATCACCATGCTTATCACCATCATCATCACCATCACCGTGCTTATCATCATCATGACCATCACCATGCTCATAACAATTATGACAATCACCACTACCATCTTGCTCATCACCATCATGACCACCACCACCACCATGCTTATCACCATCATCACCATCACCATGCTTATAACCATTATCACCATAACCACCACCACACCGTGCTCACCACAATCAGCACATCCACCATTACCACTACTGTGCTCACCACCATCAGAACATCCACCACCACCGTGCTCACCACCATCAGCACATCCACCACCCTCGTGCTTACCACAATCAGCACATCCACCACTGCCACTACTGTGCTCACCACCATCAGCACATCCACCACCACCGTGCTTACCACCATCAGCACATCCACCACTTAGTGCTAACCACCATCAGCACATCCACCACCACCGTTATCACAAACATCTGCATATCTACCACCACCACCAACGTGCTTAGCACCATCAGCACATCCACCACTACCACTACTGTGCTCACCACCATCAGCACATCCACCACCATCGTGCTAAACACCATCAGCACATCCACCACCACCGTGCTCATCACCATTAGCACATCCACCACCACCGTGCTCCCCAGCATCAGCACATCAACCACCACCGTGCTCAACACCATCAGCACAAATTCCACCACCGCTGTGCTCATCACCATCAGCACATCCACCACCACCAACATGCTCCCCACCATCATCACATCCACTATCACCGTGCTCACCACCATCAGTCACTGAAACAACGAACCAATGCAGTCACTAATTCCCATAAAACTCTTATACATAATTGAAATAAATATCATAATTAAAGAGGCAAATATCACATATATTAATACACGTGCTTATATTAAACGTGCTTACATGTATATCAAAAAATATTGTCTTAAATAATTTAAAGTATGTTCATTACACTAATATATCTACATTGCTGTAAACTGTTTTTCACTTCTTGATTCATGAGTCTTTCCATCCAGTCTATTATAAGCCACATGCAAATGAAGCCACATGTGCAACTTTTTAAATAAAGGTATTATATAGGAATATACACGAATATGAAATAAACCTTTTCTGGTACCCGTGTTTGGTAAAGGAAATCTTGGGAAAGAATGCTGGTGCCTTTTAGTATTTTCACTATAAGATTTCAAAAAGCATCAGAAAATGCCTTTTTCAGTTTTCGTGTTTTTCTTAAAAATAAATATGATTTTTTAGTTCGACAAACATTTTAGAAAATAATTCAAAACTAATGATTTAATGATAAAGATTGAAAATTTTGTCCATAAATTTTAGACAAAAATATGATAAGCTCATGCAGTATGAAGTGAAAGGATTATTTCAATGGAGACTGTTGTTTTTGTCTTTAAAATAAAAGCATTGATCCGACATTGATCCAAATAGTGCACATCATTGAACTTTCTCCACAATTTTAAATGCATAATAGATTATTTTTTATTTAAACAAATTTTAATACATATCTTTGTTGATTGTCCGTAGCATATTGTGCTAACATCCTGCCAAAGTAGTCCCATCACAACCATCGCCACCATCATGACAGCCACCTCCACCACCACCACCATGCCAATGTAGCTCCATACCACCAATCTAAATAAAACAGCATAGGTTCTTTGAACAAGCCATTTAAAGAGCTTCAAATGTAAGCTTAGGGATAATCATCATTATCATTATCACCATCACCATCATCATCATCATCATCATCATCATCATCATCATCGTATGACCACTATGACAAACAATATAACCACCACCACAATTATCATTGTCATCACCATCACCACCACCAACACAATCACCAGCATCATCATCACAACAACCATCAGCATCATCATCATCAACATTACAATCATCATCACAACAACCACCAGCACCATCAGCATAATCATCATCATCATCTAAATGCAATACCATAATGGCAATCCATTTCAGTCTCATTGTATTGACTTTGTTCACCTGGTCAAGTTCAGCCATTGCGTCTTCATTGCCTGTACACTCATAGCCAACTCCACTGCAAGAGGCATCTCTTACGGTTGGATGGTTTAAGACACTTCCAGTAATGCAGTGGCTGAAAATGTGAAATAGCTGGAGTCTCTTATTTAAGTTAAGAATGTATGCATAATCAAAACAAGTATCAAAGTATGTATGTTTTTGAAACAACAAGAGCTGTCACAGTATGTGACGAATGCCCCAGAATGTGACATTGACCTATGAACAAGGTCAGTACATGAAAAGTTGATCTTGCCTTTACGTGTCAAATACATATGGCAAGTTATTTTATTGCCTCTGAACATAAAAATATACCACCCATACTTGACAACCTACACTGTCATGTCCTTATATTCAGCATTCCATTGTAAATAAACACTAAGAGTATCTTTCACCTTAGAGGTAGGGACATGGGTCTTGTACCCGACATGTCGCCTTGGTATGTCAAACACATGTGGCAGGTTATTTTAAAATCTGTCCATACAAGAGAAAGTTACAGCCCGGACACGAGTTTTCGAACACACGGACGGACGGACGGACAGACAGACGGACGGACGGTGCGATTTTAATATGCCCACCTTCGGGGGCATAAAAAAAGTCATATCATCGATTGATAAACACAATTGCCGAAAGGCAGTTCATTTAAGGAATGGAAGTTGAGGTGTAAATATTGGAAAATGACCAAGACTTTCCGAATTATGTGAAAAGGGAGGCGGTCAACAACTTGTTTTATCATACTGTGTCAAAACTTGCCCTCTTAACGATTTTTGTATCAAGCCTTGGGACAGCTGTTTCAGCTAAAGTAGTTCTACTGAAGTGACCTCCAATTTGTGTTTGCAAATCCCAGATTTCGCAAACTCAAGTACCCTTTTATAATACTGTAATCGAATACTGGCCTAAAAAACTTAGTCAGAAGGCTTCATTTAGGTATGATTTTGGTGTTTTTGTTTGCGAAATGTTTTTGGAAGTTTGTCTACTTGACCCGTCAACTTCGGGCCCCAGTGTTTATTCAATATATGCAAATAAGCTGCACACTCATAGATTTACCGCTTTGACAACTTCTATTTCCTGTCTTAAACGAGCAAATTTCTACGTTCATTTTTGAAAATCGGTTATAGATGACTGCTGACAAAAGATCAGATCTCTGATTATCAGATTAGAAAATTAATGTTTAATGGCATACAACAATACTTTTTGAACTTAAATATGAAAGCATGTGGTCTGATATTATGTCAGCTGTAATAAATTGGCTTGTTTCAAGCCAACAAATAAAGAAGTTGAAAACACGTTCAGATGTGAGAGTGCAGCTTTAAGTCAATCTTAATCTTAGGGTCATACGTCATTGACTTAAAGGGACTGTAAACCAGATTGGCACTAAAAAAGTGTGTTTTTTTTGTAACGAATCTCAGGACAATTATTTAACAAGAGATGTTTGTCAAACAATATCCCCCCGAGCGCCATGTTGTCAGGATTATATGGACAATTGAATGAAATATGCATGGACCGAAATGACAGCTGATTTGTCACTGTCACTGGATGCCGTTGAGGCAGTTTTAAGATTATGACCATTTAAAGTGTGAGGATAGAGTGTGTCATGACCATGACGTTTGACTCTATGACCTCAAAATCCATAGGAGTCATCAGCTGGTCACCAAAAATCTAAATGTCAAGTTTGAGGGCCAAGGGTGCAGGCATTGACAAGTTATCACACACACAAGCTTTTTTCGTTCAAGGTCACCTTGACCTCCTTTGACCCGATGACCCCTAAAATCATAAGGGGTCATTGTCAGGTCAGACACAACTCCAAGTCAGGTTTGAGTGCCATGGGTGCAGGCATTGTCGAGTTATCACTCGAACCATATTCGCATTCAAGGTCATTGTGAACTTGACCTTTGACCCAATGACTCCTAAAATCAATAAGGGTCATCTCCTGGTCAGGCCCAACTTCCATGTCAAGATTGATGATCATAGGTTCAGGCATTGTTGAGATATCACTGGGAGAAGATTTGTGAACTTTTTTGCGTTAAAGGTTATTGTGACCTTGACCTTGGCCCGATGACCCCCAAAGTCAAGAGGGTTCATCTACTGGTCAGGCCCAACCTTCATGTCAAGTTTGATGACCATAGGTCCAGGAATTGTCGAGTTTGCTTTCAAGATAACTGTGACCTTGACCTTTGACCCCTAAAATCAAAAGGGGTCATCTACTAGTTGTGTCCAACCTCCAAGTCAAGATTGAGGGCCATGGGTGCAGGCATTGTCGAGTTATCACTCTGACAACCTTTTACCACTTAAGGTCACTGTGACCTTGACCTTTGGCCCGATGACCCCCCAAAACAAAAGGGGTCATCTACTGGTTAGGCCCAACCTCCAAATTATGTTTGAGGGCCATGGGTGCAGGCTACCATTCAAGATCATTGTGACCTTGACCTTTGGCCCGATGACCCCCCAAAACAATAGGGGTCATCTACTGGTCAGTCCCAAACTCCAATTCAAGTTTGAGGGCCATGGGTGCAGGCAATGTCGAGTTATCACTCGGACAACCTTTTACCATTCAAGGACATTATGACCTTAACCTTTGGCCCGATGACCCCCCAAAACAATAGGGGTCATCTACTGGTCAGGCCCAACCTCCAAGTCAAGTGTGAGGGCCATGGGTGCAGGCATTATCGAGTTATCACTTGGACAACCTTTTACCATTCAAGGTCACTGTGAGTTTGACCTTTGGCCTGATGATCCCCAAAACATTAGGGGTCATCTACTGGTCAGGCCCAACCTCTAAGTCTAGTTTGAGGGCCATGGGTGCAGGCATTGTCGGGTTATCACTCGGACAAACTTTTACCATTCAAGATCACTGTGACCTTGACCTTTAGCCCGATGACCTCCCAAAACAATAGGGGTCATCTACTGGTCAGGCCGAACCTCCAAGTCAAGTATGAGGGCCATGGGTGCAGGCATTGTCGAGTTATCACTCGGACAACCTTTTAGCATTCAAGGTCACTGTGACCTTGACCCGATGATCCCCAAAAACAATAGGAGTCATCTACTGGTCAGGCCCAACTTCCATATCAAGTTTGATGACCATAGGTCTAGGCATTGTTAAGTTATCACTCCAACAAGTTTTAAAATTATTTTCCAATTGAAGGTCACTGTGACCTTCACCTTTGACCCGATGAGCCCTAAAATCAATAGGGGTCATCTACTAGTCAGGCCCAACCTTCAAGTCAAGTTTGATGACCATACGTCCAGGAATTGTTGAGTTATCTTTCGGACAAGCTTTGGTCTACCGACGGACGGACCGACCGACCGACTTTTAGATTAGATTAAATGCAATACATGATGTGCTGAGATATTAACACAAATGTAAATTCAACCAGAATTTTTAAGTCTAATAATAAACGCCTATTATTTGTAAAATACAGTTATCTATCTTGGTTTTTTAATAACGTTGGGTGGTTTCTTTCTTTACAGGACATAGCGACGGGTAAACACTGAATGTTTACCTGTCGCACCTTATTTTTACCTGTCGCACCTTATTTTTACCTGTCGCACCTTATTTTTGCCTGTCGCAATGTTACAAATAGTATTCAGTTACATCAGCCGAAACCTTGATTTTAAGCCTCTTATTTAAATAAGTTTTGTAATTCCCCATTATAACAGGTTTAGATCTTCTTGGTTAGATGTGTCCTACTATAATAAATTACAAAAAAGAAGCTTAACATCTGCAGGTCAAAAAAATAAATATTTCGGATCTTAAGTCATAATTTTTTTCTTCCTTTGCATCCCAAAAAATCACATATCCGGTTCGTCTACCCATGGAGCAGCTAGATCTTACTCTTTTAATTCATCTTTAAATTAAAAATACAGTACAGTTATTAAATATAACGAATTGTACTACAAGTCAAACTCAGACACAACATTTATGCAAAAATGAAAGTAGAGTTCTTGTTATTGGCAATGTTAAACAGAGAGGAAAGGATGTCAGCTCGGTATATTCATCATCATATTTAAATTAACACAACTGCCGGGAACCACTTCGACGAAAAAAATACATACTGAATTTTGTAATTTCCGAACGTTTCCGTAAAATTCCGTCTATTAAGAAGTAAAAGTTTCGTCGGTCAAAATGAAAATATACCGGACATGTCCGACTGTCCGACGGACATTCACATTGTTTGTACTATTGTATAAAGTCTCAATGCAATACATCAAGTAGTTGCTGAGAAATTAACCTATGTGTGCTTGCACGCAAAACCTTAACCAGAATATCTAAGTTAAATAATAAAGGCCTATTATTTGCATTAATAGCAAACTAGAGTTATCTAACTTGGTTAATTAAGTATATTGGATGGTTGAGTACCATTGTATCGAGCCTCAATGCAATACGTCAAGTAGTAGCTGGGATATTGACCTATGTGTGCTAGCACGCAAAACCTTAACCAGAATTTCTAAGTTGAATAATAAACGCCTATTTTTTGCATTAAATGCAAACTAGAGTTATCTTACTTGGTTAATTAAGTAAGTTGGATGGTAGAGTACCATTGTATCAAGTCTCAATGTAATACCTCAAGTAGTTGCTGAGATATAATCTATGTGTGTGTGCACGCAAAACCTTAACCAAGGTGTGACGCCAACCCCGTCGCCGACCCTTTGGTGAGTAGAATATCTCTCCATATTTTTTTAATAGTCAAGCTAAAAATGTGTCGATGACCGGGTTCGGATCAGCGTTGTATCTACTGAGCTACGAAGGCTTATTTTAAATGAGTGATATAATTAAGCTATTCACCTAACTTGGTAATATCACGTAATAACATTGACTAGCCAATCACGCATAAGGGATGAATTCTACTCGGTAGACATACCCAGTAATCTTTTTAATGAAAACATATAAAAACACTGATACCAAGATTATGTCAGTTTTCGACAATTTTCATTTTTTTTTCGCTATTTCATCATATGGAGTACAGTCCCTTTAATTCACTTTATAGGTCAGTAATCCGATTAGCTGTACATATCGTTCTCATATTCAATTGGTAGGACCAATATTAACAGCCCAGTTTCAGTCTAGCAAATTAATTTGAACACAAATTGTTTTAATTTTTCTGAGAGTGACAAACTATTAAAAACCCACATGCATGAAAAATCTTTTTGATATATAAAAAAAATACAAAAAATAGATTCAAGAATAAAAGAAATAGGCATCCTTAAATATATATTGCATACATGTATAAACAATTAATTATCTTTTATAATGTTAACCTGAGTTTATCTAAAATTGTAACCATATATATATATATATATATATATATATATATATATATATATATATATATATATATATATATATATATATAATAGTTGTATATCATGTTTATCAATCAAACCAATAAAATGTCATTAAATATTTGAGATAAGCACAGGCTGGCACAAGAACTAAATATTTAAGTTACAGTTAACAATGCAAACAAATGCCTACCATATATATTTATACACATGTATGTCAATAATTCTCGAAACCTGTAACAGCGCACCCCCCCCCCCCACCCCCCGTCCCCAAGAAAATAAAACGGATATCCTGATAATGATGTCATTAAACAAAATAGTGTGTCGTTAAAAATAAATTTTAAATGGCATTTATTATAAAAACATGTGGCTTTTAAGTGATTTAACCTGTAAATTGAACTAATAACCATTTTATTAAATACATTACAGTCACTGCCTATTCCCCGGACCTGGGGGGGGGGGGGGGGGGGGGCTGTGGTTACAATTGACAGTTGCATAATCTTCAAAAATAAAAATCCTATTCAAAATATGTTGTTGAATACTTCAATAATGTTTTAAATCTAATGGAAATCAGCAAACTTAAGGTATATTCTTTTTTGAGACAAAAACAAAATAAAAGGACAAAAAACAAGAGATCCAACATGGCCCTATATCGCTCACCTCAGTAAAATTTGTGCTTAGGACTTGATGATAATTAAAGGGCAATAACAGGGATTTGGCTTCTCTGATGTATAATGCCCATTCATATTCTAATCAAATTATGTGATATTTTCGAACTTTAGATAGAAATCATTGAAACAACCTTTCTGGCAAATTTCCAGGATATTTGGGGTGAAAATGTTACCTCAAGTATGTTAAAAGGGTATTTTCATATTTGGGCTCTGTGACCTAGTTTTTGACCCCATGTGACCCATATTCGAACTTGAGCTAGAAATCATCGAAACAATCTTTGTAACAAATTTCCAGGATATTTGGGCTGAAAATGTTACATATAGTGTTAACAAGGTATTTCCATATTTGGGCTCTGTGACCTGGGTTTTGACCCCAGATGACCCATATTCAAACTTGAGCTAGAAATTGTCGAAACAACCTTTCTGACAAATTTCCAGGATATTTGGGCTGAACATGATACCTCTAGAGTGTTAACAAGGTTTTTCCATATTTGGGCTCTGTGACCTAGTTTTTGAACCCAGATGGCCCATATTCGAGCTTGAGCTAGAAAACATTAAAACAACCTTTCTGACAAATTTCTAGGATATTTGGGCTGAAAATGTTACCTCTAG
Organism: Mya arenaria; assembly: GCF_026914265.1. Lineage (NCBI taxonomy): Eukaryota > Metazoa > Mollusca > Bivalvia > Myida > Myidae > Mya > Mya arenaria. The sequence continues at coordinate 26,782,262 of NC_069122.1, forward strand.
AGTGTTAACAAGGTATTTCCATATTTGGGCTCTGTGACCTAGGTTTTGACCCCAGATGACCCATATTCGAACATGAGCTTGAATCATTGAAACAACCTTTCTAACTAATTTCCAGGATATTTGGGTTGAAAATGTTACCTCTAGAGTGTTAACAAAGTTTTTCCATATTTGGGTTCGGTGACCTAGTTTTTTGACCCCAGATGACCCATATTCAAACTTGAGCTAGTAAACTTTAAAACAACCTTACTGGCAAATTTCAAGGATATTTGGGCTGAAAATGTTACCTCTAGAGTGTTAACAAGGTTTATCCATATTTGGGCGCTGTGACCTAGTTTTTAACCCCAGATGACCCATATTCGAACCCGTCCGAGTAATTACTGCGATAAAACATCCTGACAAAGTTTCGTGACAATTGAGGCATTCATGTGACCCCTAGAGTGTTAACAAACTAAGTGTGGACTGACGACAGAGGACAGACGAGGGACGAAGGACAATCATCGATACTAAAACCTCACCCTCAGCCTACAGCTAAGGTGAGCTAAGTTGTCAAAATGTTCAATCTGTGAGAGTGCAGCTTTAACACTGTGCAAAAGAATATATAGTAGATACCTAATATTACGCATCAATGTTTATTAATAATGACAAAATTGTTCAATATATACTCGACAGTGATCTAAACTCAGGGCTTTTTCTGCCCATTTTGGGAAAAAGACCCTAGACATTTTTAGAAATTTTGCGTTGTGAAAATGTCGCAATTGGGAAATTTTACAGTTAAAAGAAAAAGCTCTCTAGTGTCCTGGGAATTAGGAAATGATTTAATATAAGTTATTTTCATGTATTTTCCCTCTTAAGGACCCAAAAAATATCATTTCTTTGGGCGTAAATATCTATTGCCAAAATCATGACAGATAATATTTCATACTGATCTCTGAATATGATGAAATTCAAATGATTTCCGAGTTCAATTATATAAAAAACCTTAAATCACATAATTTATTAGGATGTTGAAAATGAACCAGTTCAGGTAAAAATACTCTTTTTTTATTGGAATTTTTTCTTAAGATTAGTAAAAAAAAAAAATCTTATATTTTGCTTTGGGAATGGGTCCAATAGTAGGACCCTTGGGTACTATAGAAAAAACCCTGAAACTTGATTGAATTTGTCAATGAATCGTCATTTCACATTTAAATATATGTACCGTGTCCGTCCGGGTCATGAAATGATTGTTGCAGTACATTTTGTATACATGTTGATTTTTATTGAATGAATTTGTACCAATTCTTCAATGAATTTTAATCCTCAAACGCACACTCACAGTTATCCTCACTTCTCTATGTATTGAGAGCATTGTAAATTACATGTGTCCAGAATAAGTGTGATCCCTAATTTGTCTGTTGTAAAATGTTAACTAGGAGATATAATTAATTACAGAGTATCTTTACTATAAATAATTCATGTAATTCTCATAGTAAAGTCATCATCATCATCATCATCATCTTCATCAATCAATCAATTAATCAATCAATCAATCAATCGTCGTCGTCGTCGATGACGTCGTCATCAATCAATCAATCAATCAATCATCATCATCATCATCATCATCACCACTGATGATATAACGAGGTACTAAAAACCTTATATATTATCGCCCAATAAATGACATAATTGCATTGTTTTTTCATCACCAGTGGTGTTTTTTTGTACCCAGTTGGCTCTGGGTGCAAATACTTTTGAAAACTTAGCCCAATGAATTACCAGTAATAGCTAGTATTCATTCAATACAAATGTTTAAATTGTTCCAAATCTTATAATTTATCTTTAATTAACAAATTATCAAATTCAAATAATGTCCAATGTGCTCATAAGGATGAAAACAAAGTGTGTATGAACAATCAACATATAAACATGGCATGTGATGAAAATACTGTCCTTTGTTAAGTCTTGGCCTGCACGACTTTGATGCGGTAATATTATAAAACACAGGGTCTCAATTGGCGCCTTTCTTAAGTGTACAGACTATTTTCAGTGTGTGAATTAACCTTTGTACCCTGGTAGCCAATGGGGCTATAGACTTTGAGATTTCTGTAGCCTGACCAAGATTTCAGTAGTCAGTTAGTTTACAGAAAAAAACATGGAGCATTTTTATGAGAACCTTATAAGGCTAAAGACAAGGAACGCGATATGAACTGTACATTATCTTATTCAGTTAAAGATGCAAGTATGGCTGTGGGTAGGTCCTGTTAACCTATGTTGCCAGGGTCTGGGAGTGTTGGTGGTAAATTTGTGTGTGTGTGTGTGTGTGCGCGCGCGCGTGCGTGCGTGTGTGTGTGTGAAGTGGGGGGAGGTGTTCTGTCAATTTGTGATGGCAGTGGGTTAGGTAGTTGATGAAGGAGTGGGGGTGGGGGGGGCTGAAATGGCTGTAATATCAATCTGTGTGAATGTTAATATCTAAAGCCATACATATACATGACAGTTAATATTGCATATTGATCTATTACTGTGATGAAAAACAGCCATTTCTTAATTCAATTATCTCCTAAACAAAATCAAAACATCAATCAATTCATTAGGATGTTGAATGAGCGATTACAGGCAAAAAGAAGTTGATTTCCATCACAATCGGTCATTGAAATAAGACTTTTGGATCAACAAGCCCAAATTATTATACTTTTGCTTTGCATCAAATTTTTGAACAAGCCCTGCTATATAAAATTCAGAATTTGAGCAAGCCCGAAAGACATTTTACCAGTGCAGGGTTGCGGGCTTGTGGGCTTGTGCTAATTTTGACCACTGTACAATTAGACAAACTTCCAAAAACATTTCGCAAACAAATAACACCAAAATCATACCTAAATGAAGCCTTCTAACTAAATTATACGCCAGTATTCGATTACAGCGTTATTAAAGAGTACTTGAGTTTGCGAAATCTGGATTTGCAAACACAAATTAGAGGTCACTGAGGCATATTTTATATATGAGCGAATATTCAACTACTTCTCGTTAAAAAGTTAGCAACGGAGTAGTTAACCACATTTAATAACTTTAACAAAGTTCAGATCAATCGACTCATTATTGAACCATTTCTTCAATATTAAAAGCCAACCTTAATTATCCATCATTTAGCCAGCAATGATGTGTCTCTTGTTGCGCCTCTTCAGCCAACTACACTGAAAAGGTTTCTCTTCCGGTTGGAGGGCGCGACACTTCCGGTACCGTTGGCGCTGAAACATTGAACCCATAATTATGTTCAAAAATGTCGACTTAAAGAGTTTACATTAAATAACACTTAACTTGTAACATCGAAGTAAAATCTATGAGTCAGATCACGCCGATTTATGGCCTTCGGTCATCTCGTTGACTGTTATTATCTGATTGAATATTTGAATTAAATGACATATCAGAAAGCAATTACTTAAAGTCTCATGATTATATAACTTTTTTTTCGAAAGATACGTGTTTACCAGTAACACTATAAGTATCTATTATGTGTTTCCGATACCGATAGAAAAATCCGACCCGAGGGCACGTGGGTTAAGCCGGTAACGAGGCTTGCCGAGTTACCGGCCACGCAGCGTGCCCGAGGGATACATGTTTGCAATTGTCAATGGGGAAGTGTATACGGATAAATTTTAGTTATGAAAAAAAGATTTGTTAATGAGATCAACTGTTATTCAACTTTACTTAAAATTTGTCATCAATAACCGTTTTGATGCGTGTAAAACTTCCAAAACGTCATATAAAACGAAAAAGCCTAATGTTTAAAACAGAAAATTAAAAAAGGTTATTCTCTGTGTTTTTGTCGCCGGTCATACGAGTTCGTTATTTTAGAAATTTACTTTCTGTGGAAACGATTTATATACACGCTGTGGTAGTAAATAAGCATGTGAGAATTTACGGAATATTGTGAATAATAGTTTAAATTATGCATTTGATGACAAATATAAGTGCCTTAACTCGACATTAATTGACTATTTTAAATTTAAGTGATATGAAATGGAAGTACAAAGCTTAATTCACACGATTTTACTAACAAATATAAGTCGAAATAACGAAATTAACACAATTTAAATTTGACTGATATAAAATGAAAGTTCAAAGCGTAATTCACACGATTTAAAACAAACATTAATGAATAAAAATAGGCCGAAAAGGATCAGGCCGAATTTACGCATGCCGGAGACGACCGAGTAACTACGATCTAGAAAGTTGATTAAACCGTCATAGTTCGGCTATGTCCGTGTGTATTCGGAATTTTTATATTCAAACTTTGTCAGAATGTACCCCTTGATAAAATATCGACCGCTTGTAAAAGTTGGTCACATGGGGTCAAAAACTAGGTGACTATAGGTACAATCTGGAACACACTAGAGGCATTATGTTTGGTCTAATATTCATGAAACTTAATCAGAATGTTTCATGAACATCAATAGATATATATTAATATTCAATAAAACCCATTCAGGCGCGTCTTTGATGCTTAACATCAACATCCGTCTTGTATTTGTTGGTATTTGTTTTGTGCATGGTCAAAAGAACACTGCTAACATGACGGGCACTTTAGGCATCCCACCTACTAATAAGCTAGTCCCGTCAAATCCCATTATGTAAAGTTTTGATGCCTGAGAACCCTTTACGGTTTTGGTATTATTTGATTGGGTATTGCTAGGTAATTAAATGCTAAATAAATGACAAAAAGTACATTATAAATAAAGATATAACAAATATAGTACAAATATAATAAAAAAGTTCGGGGAATTTGTTACTTTGCACGAAAACAAATCGCAAATGCAAGTGCAAGTCGCCGACATATGGTTTAAAAATCCATTTTATTTATTCCATATGTACGTTGCTCAATTAATTTTAATAATTATATTCGGTATAATTTGTATGTGCAATGTATATACTAGAAGTTTTAATAAAGAAATCTTACAAAATTTATCATTGTTTCCTTTAAATACATTTTACAAATGAATTCAAATAGCTGTTTATCTCTATGCCGCATTGCATCAAAACAGTTTAGGATTGTCTGGATTCCTCCTTCTTTTTATGTAAAACTGTTTGTAAATGGTGTTTCCACAACTAACAATCGGTGCTATTTTGGTCTGGATTTTCGGTAACTAAATCGATCAATAAACACAAAACATATACGTTTATTATATATAAAACACTTACAAAATAAGATATTGGATTTGTTGTCTGAAAAATGATTTTCCACATTGATAACCCCAACCCGTGGTTGGGCTATTATCAATACACACTACATCAAAGCACTGAAAGTGCTTAGGGACGGTACTGCTAAAAGCTGGCAGCAGAAATACACACTACAAAACGTGTATGGGGTGTCTTAAATGACATTAGCGGGTTCAAAGGACAACAAAATCATATTGCGAGTCTCCACTCGCGGTTGGGCTTTTATAGATACACACTACAAAACGTGTATGGATGTCTTAAATGACATTAGCGGGTTCAAAGGACAACAAAATCATATTGCGAATCTCCACTCGCGGTTGGGCTTTTATAGATACACACTACAAAACGTGTATGGATGTCTTAAATGACATTAGCGGGTTTAAAGGATAACAAAATCATATTGCGAATCTTCACTCGCGGTTGGGCTTTTATAGATACACACTACAAAACGTGGCTTGGATGTCTTAAATGACATTAGCGGGTTTAAAGAACAACAAAATCATATTGCGAATCTCCACTCGCGGTTGGGCTTTTATAGATACACACTACAAAACGTGGCTTGGATGTCTTAAATGACATTAGCGGGTTTAAAGGATAACAAATTCATATCGGAATCTCGACTCGCGGTTGGGCTTTTATCTATACACTCTACAAAACGTGGATCGGGTGTTTAAAATGACATTAGCGGGTTTAAAGGACAACAAATTCATATTGCAAATCTCAACTCGCGGTTTGGGTATAAACCATATTTGAGATAATATATAATGTTTCATCATTTTATGGTATAACGTAGTGACATTTTAACACACGCTCGGGCGTAAATGTGATAGGCCGACCTGCCTTTTTCAACTGTGTATATTTACACCCCAACTTCCATTCCTTAAATGAACTGCCTTTCGGCAATAGCGTTTATCAATCGATGAACACAACATTTTCGGATATGTTCGGATCGCAATTCATCGCATAACAATATACATGAAAAGTGTTGATCTTGTAATTGTTTGTATTGTGTCAGCAGGTCACGTAAAATATAAATCAACATTTTAGAAAGTATTTATTATATTTTTAATGAATTGTTGCCATAAGTGTTTTAATTTCACGTTTTAAAGTGATTTCAAGTGGTTGATCTTTTCCCACGTTATTGTGACGTCATTTGAAAAAAAATGTTTCCGGTTTCAGTCGGGACGTTCTATTTCCAGAATGGGTAAGAAAGGATTATTGAAAGGTTTTCTCAAATGAAATGAAATATTTTTTAACAATTATTAAATTAAATAATGAACTATTGGTGTAAATATAAGTAATGGGGGGGGGGTTATGGGGTACACCCTCATTACTACTGCTACTGCTACTGCTACTACTACTACTACTACTACTACTACTACTTCTTTTACTACTGATACTGCTGCTTCTGCTGCTGCTGCTGCTGCTGGCTAAGTTATCCACAGCCATCAGCAGCCCGTTGCATACAACTGGATAAGTTATCCACAGCCATCAGCAGCCAAATATATAAACCTGGATAAGTTATCCACAGCCATCAGCAGCCATTTGTATAAAGCTGCATAATTTATCAACAGCCACCAGCAGGCACTTCTATAAAACTGGATAAGTTATCATCGCTATCAGCAGCCAATAGTATAAAACTGGATAAGTTATCCACAGCCATCAGAAGCCAATTGTATAAAACTGGATAAGTTATCCACAGCCATCAGAAGCCAATTGTATAAAACTGGATAAGTTATCCACAGCCATCAGAAGCCAATTGTATAAAACTGGATAAGTTATCCACAGCCATCAGAAGCCAATTGTATAAAACTGGATTAGTTATCCACAGCCATCAGAAGCCAATTGTATAAAACTGGATAAGTTATCCACAGCCATCAGAAGCCAATTGTATAAAACTGGATAAGTTGTCCACAACCATCAGAAGCCAATTGTATAAAACTGGATAAGTAATCCACAGCCATCAGAAGCCAATTGTATACAACTGGATAAGTTATCCACAGCCATCAGAAGCCAATTGTATAAAACTGAATTATGTTGTTCACAAGTTATATTTTGGTTAGTTTACACACTCACATGATATGATTGGTTAATATTATATTTTTGATAAATATTGAACGATCAATAAACTTTTCGGCTTACTATGGCCAAACCAAAGAATAAAACCAATTGGCTGCCGGTTATCTTTTGGCTCATTTGCACTTATAAGCAATGTGATTGGGCTACAGTAATAATTGAAAACTATTGACCAATCAATAAACAGCGTGGCTTACTTTATCCAAACCAAAGAAAACATGTTTTATACTATTGGCTGCTCTTGATGCTGGCGGAGACCAATACCAAGCTTGAATTAAGAAACCAGCTATAAGTTTCCAGTCAACACGCCTTTATGGGTGCATTACATACCAAACATTTCAGAGTTTCCATTTTGTAAAGTTCATTTGTTTGCTTTTCATACCGTCTGTTGTTTGTCTACTAACATTACCAAACGATGCATTCCACGTTATCCAGTTTGACCCTGCGTCGTGCAAATTATCAAAATGGCAGTGACAACTTCTGCATTGATTTTTAAAAGAAAAGAATGTTCAGTATATGCTTGGACAAGTTTAGTTGATGTACTTTCAGTCAGTTTTCATTATCATGCCATTAGTTTTCAAGTTTTAGTTTCAGTTTTATTCCGAATCACGGCTCTATATAAAAGTATGTGACATGGAATACACAAAAAACAGAAATCCACACATAAACGAATGGTATCAGTCTAAAAACTTATTACATAATTCATGTTACATTTGATTAAAGCGAAGAGAATTATTTATTTATAATGACTAAAAATTAAAAAAAGTTTTTTTAATGTTCATGTGGTATTCAAACTTGTAAGGATTTGGTTGATTTACAAAGTGATTTGTTATTTTTTGAGTCTAATGATTATCTCCAAAGAAATTAAATTCAAACAAATACAATAGAACTCCGATGGCTCGAACTCCCAGGGCCCGGCGTTAATATCTCGATCCATAAGAAATTCGAGCCCAAAGGGAATGCTTTTCTTAACCCGCCATTGCACTTTGCACACTTATTCATCATAATTTTATGAGGATGTGTGTACTGTTCCATTGGAAATCATAATGTTTTCATACCGTAAATGTCATCTACTGTGCATGCCCTAATAAAACGGGCAATTGTTTTTTGAGTGCCTATGTGACACGAACAATGATGACCTTAATTCTAACCTAAAAAAAACGATAAGTTATTTATACGGCCGCTTTGTTAGGGTCATACTCACGCCATGGGTTTAATTGAAAACAAAAATACCCTGTGGAATACATTTGATGAGTGCAATCAAAATTGTGGAAAGTTGTGTATATTAAAGCAAATGCATGTATTCAGTTGACCTTTTAATTTACTTACACAGGAGTGTGTGTGTGCAACTCTGATACGGTGGATATTGATCGTTATTCATATTTTGACTTGAAGGTACTAACTGGCCTTTTTAAAGCACGTATAAGTTCATGAGTCCTGCAAATTTAATACGACATATATGACAATTTCCTGTTTCAAACTGATGGTGATGTTAATTGGAAAACAAACATCACATTTTAAGCTAGTAGTATTTTCCATAATGATGAGCTTAAAATACCAAAACTGAAAGTCTATGAAAGTTGGCTGAACCAGTGTTAAAAAAACATAGTAAAGAAAGTAAATTTTACTGATTAGTTTAATAAGATTGTTCGCAATCATTGTACAATAAGAAAAAAATCAGCTATTGGACAGTGAATGCGTGTCACGTTGGAACTGAAATATATGGTTTTAAAAACAACTTTTGAAGAAGCGCAGTTGGATTGTTTATCATTATTTTGATTACTTTGAAGATATAAGTTTAGCAAACTCATATACAATTAACTTAACGAAAAATAACTCATTGTGATAAGCACACAGATAATACGATAGAAGAAAAACGCGTTAGAGTGTAAAAATTGCACAAATTAAACCAAACAAAATAGTCGGCTGAGCTTAATACTGTTTTAAGGGACTTAAGATATATATAGCACTTGTGGCTTTTCAGGAGAACATTTTCAAATAAAACTATTATAATAAGCACTTTTGTCATTTGAGTTTAAAAACTTAAAATAAAGTAAATAATGCAACGAAAAGTACAGTTCCTTCTTATAGTTTCTAAAGCATTGACTTAACATGAACCTTTGGGCGGCATGATAACACGGAACTTACGCATTTTGCGAAAATATTTATTAGAGGCAATTTCTGAATCTTTTAAGTTGAACACAAAAAACTTTTCTGTTAAAAAAATGTTTTGTTCTTCACATTTATGAATTCTTATCTACAACATATAACTACGACAAGAAAATTATTAATAAAAAACAGTATGTACCCCAAGGTTGTTTTCATAATATACATAAAAAATCATGATTTTTCCTAATAGGGTATTTCTGCTGATCAGTGCTTAATAACTGAACCTTTATAAAAGCGTTCAAAATCGTTTGCAAAAATGTTTTATTATTTTAACAAGTAAATTAATAGAAAAAAACTCAATTACTTTTGGGCCACACAACATATACCCTATGGGCGACACGAGTCTCCCAAAGGTTGCATCAAAGTAAACCAAAGGTAAACTTGTAAAATAAGGGAGGTAACTGTGTAGATGTTTTGGGTTTTAAACAACTATGGAGAGTGTTTTACTGTTCTTAATGTTACAGGCCGACATTGTCGATAGATAGAAAGTTACAGAATACATGTAGTCGACGGACGTGTAGGGTTTGGGTTTAGATAATGTCCCAGTAAATTAAGGTTGAAGTGGATAAAACAGGAACTTCAATTAGTATTCCATGATAAATCGTCTATCAGTCACAACCGTGAAGATGATGTTTAAAAATGTTATGTGGCCCATCCCCATACGGGCCAAGACCTTTATGAATACACCTCAATTTATTGAAATCAGACGATGGTACAGAAAACATGGGGAAAATATTTTATTCTTACATAAAACAGTTTAATGTTGCCTCATGTATGTAACAGTAATCAGATCTTTGTCAATTCACCAACATGTAGAAGATCATGTTTTACCCTGGTAACTCGAGTTGCAGATCATGCAGAAGGTACAGTCGGGGTTTACAAACTGCGCATCGTACATTGGTTGATAGCGGGCTCTATGTACAATGTATGTAGTATGGAATAAGGGGACAGATAAGCCCATTTGGCTCTTATATATAGACGATCGAGTTTAGTTGCTAAAGACAACATTGCTTAACCTATGCTGCACAAGTTTGAAACAATTGCCCTCCATACCCTTTCAAGCATCAGAGGATAGTCAGAAAAAAAAACTACCTTCATTTGTGTCAGAGAATGCGTTGACTATTGTTGAGCATTAGTTTCTTACATTTGACAAGTCTGTACACACCCTCATAACCTGGAATCTGTTTGGAGATCATAGCTAGATTAATTAAATGTGTTTTAAGTAAAGTTGAACATAAAACTGGGCAATATAAAACGTCTTTATTTAAGTGTATCACTGAATGCAATATATATAATGGTCTTGTTTATTAATTGGTTGCATTGTTTTGCATTGGTGGGCAGTTGAAATGGAAATAAAATGTTCAGAAATGTCTGTCAACATTGACACTGTCAGTGGAAACGCAGTTTGCATCAAAGTGAACACTGAACAGGGTTATGAAAAGGAAAGGCATACGAAGTTAACTAGTTATAAGAGCATACACGTATACATCTACAACTGACGCAACTGAACGCACTGAATGGGCTATATAACTTTACGAGAAAATGTGGACAACGAAAGAGACAATAATGCTAAAAACCTTGATAAAAGATGGTGAACTCTGGTAAATATTAACAAACTTAGACTTAAAGAAATTAGGTAACAACTCGAAGGGAAGAAGGTAATGAATTACATGAAGAAAATAGATAGTCTTTTATCCCTCCATATTGGAGAGAATAAAACAGGTAAACAAATTGAAATACATTTACAAGATACGACGAACACACGTGAGCCAAGGTAAATACAAGTAAAAAAACAAACAAAGAACAAACAACCAAGACATTCTATAGATATGTATACAGATATAACAACAATGTGATGCAGTGTATCTGAGATTGTTGAAGACAGAAATATATGCGTGGTCGGTGCAGTGATTGGGTCAATCCCTACCCACTGACAGTCAACCACATCTGTGCCAGGCCACTGCCTTAACAATCCCAGAACAAGTGCATTTATATTGGTAAACTAAATAGATGTGAAATGTAAAAGATCTTTGAAAATATAAGAATGTGCATAAACATTCAGAATTCATTTATGTCGGTACTTGTGTCATAAAAAGGTAGATTAAATTATATTAATAATTTAAACAGCAAACTGATATGAAAACACGAGTATATAATGCAAAATGGTTCTTTAATTTCATCATATGAACAGCAGCCTATCACGAAACGAAATTGATAAACTAATATATGATGCGATGAAACATTTTCTATCTGGTACAATTATTGCACGTAAATACAAGATACATCGCACGGTTAAAGACATAATGGTAAAAACTGATCTAGTGACTTGCCTAAATAATGTAGGTAAACTTTAGTATCGTTTTGAATATAATGTAATCGACTATCAGTGAAAGTGAACGTGATTGGGAACCGGATGTCATTTCCAAAAGTTGTTTCGGAAAGAGCATGTTATTGTTCCTTACTGAGCAATGAACTTTATTTTCACCAAAGACATTGTCTTAAGGTATCGTTTGAAGTGCAAAACAACAAAATATGTTTTGAAATGCAGTACATTTGAACAAAATAGAGTGTACATTATGTAGCATACATTTATGGCCTGCCAAATATTTTACTAAGGGCTAGCCCCACCGCCCTGTAATATTTAAGTTGATCACGATATATTCGGCTTAACTTCCATAAAACTCCTGGTAATATCTCTTTATTTATTGACTCAAAATCGCACATGTTTTCACTCAATTGCCATGATTGGTATTCTGCGTTAGCAATGTTTTTCAAGAATAGATTTCTATACAATGTTTTTTTCCATGTACATATTTCTCGGAATAGTCCAATTCCTACATGGTTGGCATGTAACAACATTTTGTATTCGCAGAGTATTCTATATAAATCCCGAATAAATCCTCTTATTGTTCTTGAATGTTCAAGGAATTCAAGAAGTCTTTGTACAAATATGCGTTTTACTGTTTTTCCGGGGTCCAACTTACAGAGCTGTCCGAAAAAAATAATAGCTTTATCTTGTCAAAATGCCGATGTAGTCCAGTGCTACGTCCGACCTGCATGAACGTGAAAAATATTAAATTGACTTTATGCACTGTTTATGCACACGATAAATGGAATCTAACTAAAATGTTTTGAAAGCCGCATTGAAGATTGTTGTACGTGAGCCACTCTGCATATTGTATTTCAAAAATAATAACCTTTTCATACAGTTTCAAAATCTTGGAACACAGCGAAATAGCACGTTAATTGTTTGGATCACTATTCTATTTATTTCGGCCATTTTATAGCGTAGTTATAATACCTATTTTCATGTCAATAGGGATATGAGCAAATTTTTTAATGTTATTTATAAAACAGTAGTAATAATAACTTTGTTGTAATATGTCCGCCGTATATAAATATATATATATATATATATATATATATATATACGACTTGCTTTACCCTTTTGCATGTTTTCAAACATTGTAATATTAAATCTGCTGTTATATGAAAGTCGATGTATTTGCCAACATGAAGATTAGATTTGATGACTTTCATTTTTTTTCTTCGCATTTCAAACCGCACGAACTGATCATCAAAGTTCGGATTAACGCCGATTTGGTGAAGATCAGCAAATCGTTTTGTTCCAACCGTCGTTTATATCTTGCGAGGTTTTTACAAACAGCATCACCGGATATCATTTCAAACCCTTTTGGTTAGTCGCTGGATTCCGGCGTCTGTTTATCAAACGCCAGAACTCGTAAATATTAAGCAACAAGTGAAGTACACGGTGTACGGTGTTAGGGGGACACGGTGTACCAGTAAACGTCTCTATAGCACTCATATATCATTTATTTTATATTTTGTAATTCTATATTGTTCATGTAAAAATTAAATAGGTATATTGAATTTGAGATTCCTTATGCTTTAAATTTGATGAGTTCTTCTATGCTACCAATGTAATAATATTAACAATTATTGAAACCATTTCGGGGGATTCCTCCAATATCCGTAATAAATCTTTTCGACGTTCAATTCAAGATTTTGACTAATCCCTGGAGTAAAAAAATTGTTCACATTCCCTGGGATTGACTGCAGCATCACGGTATTTAAAGTCGGGCCATGTCAATATTATGTCGGAGCAGAAGCACATACATTGTGAATGGGACTGTAAACATCCTGCTGCTGCCTCTAACTACAAAGACCCCGTTCATGCCTCTACCTATATAGCACCCGCCAGTTCAACCGTGAACAGTTTATTAAATCGTGGAAGGTAAGAGTTTGCATTACTAGCTCTTTTGTTGATAAATTACGCTTTAATATAAGTACATTTTAATTTTTGGAAAGTGAACGCTGGAAACACACATTTCGAATAGATTACACCCTGTGTTATTGGTCCCAGATTTTATTGATTGGACAATTGCACTTACTAGGGTAACCATTCCCAATTATGTTCATATTCTAGTTGAATGTAGCCCATACAAGAAATATAAACCAGTCCAGAGCACTTTTCGCGCCAATTTCCAGATTTGTTAACTACGATTTCATTGGTCCTTTTTACCTGAGAAGTTCTTTTGATTGGTTCATGTTTTATTTTGTTACTTAGCATCGTGGAAATAGTAAATACATTCGTGAAAACGGAGTAACTTTCTTAAAGTTTTTGAAAAAAAATATCTCAGACCTAGCAAATTTAACTGACAGTGATTCCGGCGTTTTCTGTAAGTCTGTAATAAGATTCTGAAAAATGACTTTTTGTCTGTGATTCTTGTATATACAACTTTAATTAAATACTTTAGATTTCTGTCACTCATTCACTGTCACTGTCAGTGTCACTCCCTACCGGCACAGTTCACAAGTTCTAACACTATTGATAGCGTGTGCGTTTGACTAATCTTTGTTTATATTCTTGCGAGAATACCAATGTCGTGTTTACATCAATGTTTGACAGAGAAGTTAAAGGTGTAATTGATCCGAAAATAACATCAAACCACTAGTCATTCTAAAATGCTGTCCAGGCTTCTTTTTTATTTTCAATAGTATGCTATTGATTATTCAACAAAAAAGGCCTGGATGGCATTTTAGAATAACTTTTCAAACCACCCTGGTGCACCCTCATAGGCACTGGGTAGTCCAAATAATTGTACGTTGACGTTTTTTTTTTTTTAGATTTTTGATATGGCAAATCCTTCACGTACAAATTGTTTAGTATCAAAAGTGGGTAGTTGTTCCTATCAGGATTCCGGGTTAAAGCATATAGCATCTATAAAATATCATAAAAACAAGAAATATTACCAGATAATGTTATTTTATATTAGTTCCGTACACAAAAATTAAATAGCCTATAGTAAGTGAAATGTTTTTTTGCACTAAACAAGCATTTAATGCATTAAAACAAGTTGTTTACCTTTCCAATAAAACGAAAGTTGACTGACACAGAAAACAATTATGCGAAGGGGAACAACTCGATACAATCGTAATAACTCGGCCTCCTCCGACAAAGCTTCGAGATAGACCTCATTACACAATCGTAACAACTCGGCCATGGCCGAAATGTTCCGAGCGATTTAAAACTGTGCCCTAAAGCCTAATGCAGGTGCCCTTCATGTATGTATCGTTATGTTTTGACAGAATGAAAGGAAGAAAAGCCGTCAAACTCATAATTATAAGTTGGATATTTATTTTTTGTGTACGGAACTAATATAAAAAAAACATTTTCTGGTAATATTTCTTGTCTTGAAATCCGTCAACGTACAATTATTTGGACTAAGGCACTGGGCACATTGCACTATGCCACACCCCTTTGTCAGCGCCCACCTTCCTACAAGAATTACGTAATTGAACCTTTGTATAAAATTTTATATATATATATAATATAACCATGTTGAACCATACCTAGTCTAAATTCACTGCATCCTTCTCCATATTTACTACCTGGGTAATTCATATTATCTTGGAGTAGGATTTCATTAGATATTATAAGTAACCAGATTTTATAAGTGACTGACCAGATGTTTGGATTATTTGTTTTTAAAATGGAATTCATTGTCAGAGCCTTGGTGTTTCTATAGCTTGGCCGTTGTTTTTTTGTACAAAACCTAATTAAACGATAGTCATAAAAAGGAAACAATATGAAAAAGCATCTTGATTGACAGTCAGAAGAAAACGCACAAAGAGCATTGACCTTACCATTCTGCTGTGAGAGAGCATTAACAAGATAAATAAAATCGCATATACAGTTTCGTTTGTGAAATAAGAAGATATCCTTTTATCAGGGTTCCCACGCTACTGGGAAAATGGGTTAAAGTCGGGAAAATTGAAGTCTGTTCCCGGTCATGAAAATGACTAGATTTTATTCGATATCGTGTTAAAATTGGGAAAAAAGCCAGGAAAAGTATGAACAATTTGGGTACGAAACTAGTAGAAGTTATCTGTTACCACATGTCAGCGTTCTTTTATCATGAATAGTAGCGGTGCATTGCCGTCTGCACTCATCAAAAGTTATTTAAAACTAGAAATTGGCTGCAGTTCATCGAGATTCGCTTTATATACGCTGTCAATAACAATCCTGCATGCTGTCTACAAAGATCTTTCCAGTCTACAGTACGCTATTGATCATGGCCAATAGACAGTCCTGATAGTAGCGATGTCTGCATTCAGCAAAAGTTATTTTAGACGTGAAATTGGCCGCAGTTTATTGAAATTCACTTTACAAACGCTGTCAGTAACAATCGTGGATGCTAATTACTAGATCTCACTAGGCTGCAAAGTGCAACTCACCTGACAAGCCCAACTTTAAAGTCAAAATATTTGCTGTTAAAGTGTGAGTCTAGCAACGATGCCTTTAGACTTAATACAGCTGTTGTGAATACTCTGTGTACACTGACATTGCTCGTATTTAGACATTGAGAAGACCATCTTTCTTTGGCCAGTAGACATCATAAAAGTTTTGAACTTATGCATAAAAGTTACTTATCTAGCATTTTGAAGAAAAGAAAATGGATTGCATGGACAGATATTCATTTGGTATTTTCTTTTTAGCATAAAGATACCTTTATACATTTAGTACAAATTAATTGCTTTCTGTGTAAAAAAATGTTCAGAATAGACAAAATGCGATCCTTTGGATGCTAGAAACACAAACCAGTATTGCAGAATGCCATGTATACAATTGACATACATGTATCACATACTTCATACAAGAAATGCAATATCTATGATGTTAAACAGTAAACAATATTTCTCTGAAATGTTTCGTTGCAAAAAAAGTCTGGAATTTGCCAAAAAACAACGTAAAACAAGCCTGGAAAAAGTCTGAAATTTTACTTGCAGAAAGTTGTGGGAACCCTGTTCCATTATATATGGATGTTATAAATTAAACATGTACCAATATTTTCATTGATGTACATAAAAAAAATTGCCTATGGTGTAAAATAATATGTTTGTTTTGGGTTACATGATCGAACATGTTTTTTTTTTTTCTAACACCAATTTAACTTTCTGGAAGTTAAAAAATTCTTTTCCTGCAACCAATATTTTTTCAGGCTGTTTAGTGTTACTGGAAGCATACCTATTTATTTTTTTCGGCCTAATTATGAAGGTATTTAGGGCATTAAAGTGTTGGTTATTATTCAATTACATGCACCTTTATAGAATATTGTGTTATCGGTAATGTTCTAAATAATTCTACCAGGTTAAATTAGTCCTGACTTGGCCAAATATAAGCAGGCCGATAGATATGGAATATCAGGTATCTTAAATATATGCTGTATTTAAACCAGTTCTCGTATTTTAAAATAAATTGGAAATTGATTTAAAACTTGAATTGAAAGTTTTTGACAAGTGCAAATATTTCCATTGACTTTTAGTTACAAATTTGACTTTAGAGCCCTACATATAAGGTAGTGTGTCATATATAATGTAAATTTGATTGCATTATTGGTATAGAGTTGCCAATAAGGGATGTATTCTACTTGTGCAATGAGATATTGAATTTTGTGTTGCTATCTCTATTATACTTTGCTGCCTTTTGTGAAGCACAGGAAATACAATTATGTAACATAAATTATAATTTGTGAAATACTTTGTGTACTTTCAATCAATTTTCTGATCACTCGCTTAGTTTACAATACCGTGACATTTAGGTAAGTCTTTATTTTTCTATTTCATTTTTTTCAGATGTTTACATGCATTTTTAGATTCATCAATGAGAGAAAAAATATTTTTGTTATTCTCATTTTTCAGAAAAAAAAAATTCATTTATTTTTTAACCACTTCTTATCAAAGTTGTTTTTTTAGTAAAATAAGGCCCCTAAATGTTTTTGATTTCACTGCCCCAAAATGATAAGGTAGAGAGGTTGGTAGGTTGAAGTATTTTTATTATCTTGTAATTTTTTTTAAGCTTTATAATATGTTATTTTTGCCTTACACATCAAAACAGTGGTATTTGGTCTTGTTTTACGTTAACTAGAGTGCTGTATAAGAACATTACATCTAGGCATCTCTCTGTATCTCAAAACTACCGAAAATATGTACCAAGGAGGAAAATAATACCAAAAAGGGAAAAAAGTAAAGGTTATAAAAAAAATCAGATGCCAATATATTTGTGAGGTCGGATGGAAAATGAAAAAGGATAAATCTTAGTCTAAAATAATTGATGTTACTGGTAATAAAATTGGATTCTTTAAGTAATGTTTTTTTGACATGTATATAAAAAATCATAAAAAAAGTCTGTCCATGTACAATAATTTGAACAAATCAGAATACTGTAATCAAGTATCTTCAAGAAAGAGTATTTTGTAAGGGTTTTACCATGTAAGGCAGGAATTAGAATCTAATAACAAGTTCTGGGCTAAATGCCTTATGATTTATTTCCTATTAGACTGTGTCAGAAGATTGATTTTTGCTTGTAACATACTTGAATAAGGTAGATTGATTGTATTTTATTGATGAGAAATCAGTATTTGATCTAAGATCTCTGTGGACACTCTTGTATAGAGGCTCTCTTGATGTCTTAAGAAGTATAAACTGTGTCCTTGTTATTACAGACAAGCTTCTGGATTGGTTGATTCCATTGACAGGTTATTTGCTGAGAGATTTAACAGGAAAATGGCATATATACGTATACTAGTGTTGGGAATCAGTTCCAGTTTGACTATCAATAATCAGTTCTGCTCAAGAAACGGATTGTCGATAGTACAATCGGTTTTTGACAATACCTTAATTGTAGTTTTATTCTTGCACATTAACTCATATTCCTTAACTATGCTGATGTCATGCATATGTTTGAAGTTATTAAGTGTTGTTGTTGCTTTCAGCAATATTTTTAACAATAACAACACTTTCGAATGCATTAATGACCTTAAAGGAGAAAATTGGGGAACATTAGCAGAACACAAATAATGAGAGTAAAGAAGAAGAATTTGCTGGTCGAATCGATGACCATATACAATCGATAATCACCAATTTCAGGCCCAATCAATTTTTTTTCGATTATAATCGATCATCGAAACATCACTAAAATATACTCTTCGAATTAGGAATTCGCATCACCTTTCACAAATTTAGGAATTTTGGAAAATAATTTTGTATGTATATTACAATACTCTTTGTGTGCTTTTATGTCATTTACTTTAAAAAAAATAAGGAACAATTTTTTTAAACGGATCTTCATCAGATTGTTTTATTTCGACCTTCTGGTTGGTATTTTTTTTCAACATACTGTATTGGAAAACCCCTGTACATTTTCAATTTGGCATATGGGACCTAACCGAATAGCAGCTATATGAAAGCTTTAAAAGAAATGCTAAAAAAAAAGCCTGGATTTGATAACGGGATATTTGTTTGAAGTGTCTTGAAATCTTTCATTGTAATGCAAATTTTGTGTTTGGGTATTAAATTTAAATTGCTTTCCAAATATTTATTTTAAAACTGCAGATTCATTGTGAACACTAGGATTTTAACACTAAGGAAGAGAATCTGATGTCTACGATAGATTTGTGTCAGGTTTATCAGTAAATCTTAGAAAGGAAAAAAAGAATTGTCTACTTAATGATTTTGTCACATTCAACAATTCCAAATCTTTCTCTTGTCAATATGTCAGGGTTTTTTGCCAGTATTTTGGGAAAATGACCTACATTGGAATTTCTTGTTGTTTTCACGAATTTGGGAAGTTTTAATAAATGAATAACTATGTAGGTTGAATATATACTCAAAAAACTCTTTTTGAAAAAAAATAATTTAAAAAGTTTCAAACAGAACCACTTTAATTGAAACAATTTAAACAACAACATGTATTCAACATTCTGGAAAAAACACATGATGGCCATATTATGTAAATACTTTTTCGGGGGATTCATATCTTAAACGAGTCTGATATTCAGAGGTCAATCTTTGTCTTAAATTTGAATAATTTGAATATTTAATAAACTTTCTTTATATCTTTAATGTCGAATGTTATTTTATATAAATTTTGTAAATTTTCAGGTGATGTGAAATCCTTCCACTGATTAGAGCTTTGTACATTCCATCACCATGACATCCAGGGAGAGTTGACGAGAGTGGGAGGTTAGCCCCTCCCCCTGCCCCACCTTTATCCCTTTCCGTCCCCTACATCCCTTACCCTCACTAGAAAACCACAATGGGGGACCAACCTACTGGGAAGTTGACAGCTAGTATTGAGGACCTGTCCTTAAAGAAACAACTTCCTCTACGGCAACAGGTGAGACAAGTGCATTTATGCAGATTTTTTTGTATTTTTTTTTTAATTTTACAATGATTGCTGAAGCAAGTCATTACAACATAAATAATTCTGGTTGGCACACTGTTTTGTCTTGAGCTGCTGGGTAAGCAATTGGAAATAGTACATTTCCCCAATTTTTAGACATTTATTTTGTTTTCACGTATCAATAAACAATTTCAATGTTATTTTCAGTTTTTTTTTGGCCCCATTCCCCTCTTAAAAAAAGTATTCTATTTTTTCCCCCTGCCCTGGTAAAAAGTTCCCCCACTGGCCTTGCCACCATTTCCTGAAAAGTGAAACAAGAGGCCCAAAAGGGCCTATGCTCTACTGGCATGGCTTTTGTGGTCATATCAATCTACAGAATGTATGTATGGGTAAAAGGCAACAGACATATAGTTTATGTTTTGTGTTTGGGTTACCTGAAAATGTAGCACGTTCAACATCTGAGCCCAGAATTGTAAGCAGATTAGTTGCTGAACTATTTTAATATGTGCCAAGAAAAGTCATCTGACAAAAAAAATGCTTTCAAAACTGTACTCATAGTAAAAAATTCTGTAGTTTTAAAAGTTAAAAAAAGTTGGTCAAAAGATCAAAGTCAAGGGCATCCTAGGACAACATTGATCAATTTGAACAAACATTCACAATCAATTGTGCTGAGATGGATGCACGAACACAAAAAAAGATTTTCAAACCTTTCCAGATTTATGTTTACCAAACCTGTGAACCCTGGGTGTGGCCAGTAATGACACCAGGTGCATAACTTAAACGTTCACAACCAATTTTGTTAAGATGAATGCGCAAACTACAGAACTTAAAGCTAAAAAATGGCCTTTGGGCTCTCAATAAGAATAAGGCAGAGTAATTCACAAAATCAACTGCAGAAGCAATAAGCAAATTGTCTCTCAAAATCCTAGACTTGCAAATTGTCTCCCTTAACTCTAGACTTGAATTTACATGTACATGTAAACTTGGCTAAAAATAGAATTCGCTCATGCAGACCTGGCTAAAAATAGAAAGCATTTCTTTAAAACTTTCATGGCCCATAATCTAGGCATTTATGGGCGGATCTGGCTGGTTTTCAAAAGGAACCGAGCTCTAATGGATATCTAGATACTGTACAAAATTTCATCGAGATACAATCAAAACTGAAGACTGTATCGTGTTCACAACCAATTGTTTACAGACGCACGACCGCACGGATGCACATACTACGTACACATTACCATCGCATAAGCTCTTCTGGCCTTTGGCCAGTAGAGCTAAAAAACAAACACTTTTAATTTTTTTTTTGAGAAACTTGTTTATAAATAGTGGAGAAATAAATTGGGAAGAAGCGTCTGCTATTAGAAGGTCTAAAAGGTCAGGCTCCCCTGCAAAACAAGACTAGAGTACTTGAACATACCTTGTAATGCTTCCTTTGTAAAAGAGAACCTGAATAGAACGTTAATTACACTTGCAGGGATACCGAGAAATATTATAGATGAAATTTGATTTACAGTAGCATGGGCATCTATTCAGGTCGATTAAAGAATATATAGGATTTTTTGTCTTATTTTATTTGCCTTATAAGGGGCTTACTCCTAAACAGAACTAAAGTAATACAATACAAACAATAATTTTACAACAGGTTCAAAGACCACCTTTCTTATTTGATTTTTTATTGCTTTTCAAACACACACTAAATTTTTGATTTGTAGAGAAGATAAAAGGCAGTCAGTTGTACCGTGGAAAATAAAACTGATAAGTGTCCTGGTATAATAAAAGATTTTGATGATGAGATCCAATATATTAAACCAATATATGGAGAGAATGATCTACAAGTCTCTACTTAGGCCATGAATATTTTCTGTCCTGATAGATCCTTCAATGTTTGTTTTGGCTCTCAGTGCTTTATCTCAAAATCAATTGCAAATCAGTGTTAAAGTGGCCAAGAGTTATATTTCAATGGACAGCTTTGGCAAGTTTGGTATGAAGGGTAGATAAAACACTGTCTGTGCAAAATGACTTATTGTACGAACATTAAGTAGTTGATACATTGAGGCACCATAAGTCTGTACTTGTTTTGTGGTTTGCATTTGACACAGACAGTGAGACAATTCATGTTTGCTGAATAATGCATTTATCATAACCTATATTACTTCTTTGTGGCGACTCGAAAGTTCATCAAAAACAGACAACCTGAATTTTTGCATTACTATTTTGACATAAAAAAAATGTGGTAATCCCTTCCTATATGAAGTTTTGAATTTATACAAGGCCTGTAAGCACTTTACCAGTGCAGGGCTTTATTAATTCTTTCTTGTTTTTTTTCTTTCTTAAGTAGGACTCTCAAAAAGATTTGTTTGAAGTGGTCAATAAATGTTTGTCATAAATCTCATTAAATTTACAATTAACACCAGTATATAGTACACATATATATGTAGTGATTTTTTGGGGGGAATTATTTTCACTGCCTGTTCCCTCCAAATTGTTTTTTTTTTTACTTTGGGAAAATTACAAAATCATGCTAAAATAGCAAATATAATAGCAATTATAAATGTTTTAACTTGTTTATGCTGTAAAAGAGCTAATATTATCAAGATTTTGTTTATTTTTAATGAATTCATTGCTTTTTTTAGCTCACCTGTCACGTAGTGACAAGGTGAGCTTTTGTGATCACTCTTCGTCCGTCGTCCGTCCGTCCGTCCGTTCACAATTGCTTGTGAACACAATAGAGGTCACAATTTTGACCTAATCTTTATGAAACTTGGTCAGACTGATCATCTCTATAAAATCTAGGTCAAGTTCGATATTGGGTCATCCGCGGTCAATAACTAGGTCACTAGGTCAATTAGTAGAAAAACCTTGTGAACACAATAGAGGTCACAATTTTAGCCTAATCTCAATGCAAATTGGTCAGAATGATCATCGCTGTAAAATGTAGGTCAAGTTTGATATTGGGTCATTCACGGTCAATAACAAGGTCACTAGGTCAATTAGTACAAAAACCTTGTGAACACAATAGAGGTCACAATTTTAGCCTAATCTCAATGCAACTTGGTCAGAATGATCATCTCTATAAAATCTAGGTCAAGTTCGATATTGGGTCATCCGCGGTCAATAACTAGGTCACTAGGTCAATTAGTACAAAAACCTTGTGAACACAATAGAGGTCATAATTTTAGGCTAATCTTAATGCAACTTGGTCAGAATGATCATCTCTATAAAATCTGGGTCAAGTTCGATATTGGGTCATACGCAGTCAATAACTAGGTCACTAGGTCAATTATTAGAAAAACCTTGTGAACAAAATAGAGGTCACAATTTTAGCCTTATCTTAATGAAACTTGGTCAGAATGATCATCTTAACATAAGCTAGGTCAAGTTCCATATTGGGTCAACCCAGGTCAAAAACTAGGTCACTAGGTAAATTAGTAGAAAAACCTTGTGAACACAATAGAGGTCACAATTTTAGCCTAATCTCAATGCAACTTGGTCAGAATGATCATCTCTATAAAATGTAGGTCAAGTTCGATATTGGGTCATCCGCGGTCAACAACTAGGTCACTAGGTCAATTAGTACAAAAACCTTGTGAACACAATAGAGGTCACAATTTTAGCCTAATCTCAATGCAAGTTGGTCAGAATAATCATCTCTATAAAATCTAGGTCAAGTTCGATATTGGGTCATCCGCAGTCAATAACTAGGTCACTAGGTCAATTATTAGAAAAACCTTGTGAACACAACAGAGGTCACAATTTTGACCTAATCTTTATGAAACTTGGTCAGACTGATCATCTCTATGAAATCTAGGTCAAGTTCGATATTGGGTCATCTGGGGTCAAAAACTAGGTCAGTAGGTCAATTAGTAGAAATACCTTGTGAACACATTAGAGGTCACAATTTTAGCCTTATCTCAATGCAACTTGGTCAGAATGATCATCTCTATAAAATTTAGGTCAAGTTCGATATTGGGTCATCCGCGGTCAATAACTAGGTCACTAGGTCAATTAGTAGAAAAACCTTGTGAACACAATAGAGGTCACAATTTTAGCCTAATCTCAATGCAACTTGGTCAGAATGATCATCGCTATAAAATGTAGGTCAAGTTTGATATTGGGTCATTCACGGTCAATAACTAGGTCACTAGGTCAATTAGTACAAAAACCTTGTGAACACAATAGAGGTCACAATTTTAGCCTAATCTCAATGCAACTTGGTCAGAATGATCATCTCTATAAAATCTAGGTCAAGTTCGATATTGGGTCATCTGCGTCCAATAACTAGGTCACTAGGTCAATTAGTACAAAAACCTTGTGAACACAATAGAGGTCACAATTTTAGGCTAATCTTAATGCAACTTGGTCAGAATGATCATCTCTATAAAATCTGGGTCAAGTTCGATATTGGGTCATACGCAGTCAATAACTAGGTCACTAGGTCAATTATTAGAAAAACCTTGTGAACAAAATAGAGGTCACAATTTTAGCCTTATCTTAATGAAACTTGGTCAGAATGATCATCTTAACATAAGCTAGGTCAAGTTCCATATTGGGTCAACCCAGATCAAAAACTAGGTCACTAGGTAAATTAGTAGAAAAACCTTGTGAACACAATAGAGGTCACAATTTTAGGCTTAACTCAATTCAACTTGGTCAGAATGATCATCTCTAGAAAAATATAGGTCAAGTTCGATATTGGGTCATTCGCGGTCAATAACTAGGTCACTAGGTCAATTAGTATAAAAACCTTGTGAACACAATAGAGGTCACAACTTAAGCCTAATCTAAATGTAACTTGGTCAGAATGATCATCTCTATAAAATCTAGGTCAAGTTCGATATTGGGTCATTTACCGTCAATAACTAGGTCAATAGGTCAATTAGTAGAAAAACCTTGTGAACACAATAGAGGTCACAATTTTAGCCTAAAGTTAATGCAACTTGGTCTGAATGATCATCTCTATAAAATCTGGGTCATGTTCGATATTGGGTCATCCGCAGTCAATAACTAGGTCACTAGGTCAGATATTAGAAAAACCTTATGAACACAATAGAGGTCACAATTTTAGCCTAATCTTTATGAAACTTGGTCAGACTGATCATCTTTATAAAATCTAGGTCAAGTTCCACATTGGGTCATCCGCGGTCAATAACTAGGTCACTAGGTCAGATAGTAAAAAAACCTTGTGAACACAATAGAGGTCACAATTTTAGCCTAATCTTAATGAAACTTGGTCAGAATGATCATCTTAACATAAGCTAGGTCAAGTTCCATATTGGGTCAACCCAGGTCAAAAACTAGGTCACTAGGTAAATTAGTAGAAAAACCTTGTGAACACAATAGAGGTCACAATTTTAGGCTTATCTCAATTCAACTTGGTCAGAATGATCATCTCTAGAACAATATAGGTCAAGTTCGATATTGGGTCATTCGCGGTCAATAACTAGCTACAGGTGAGCGATACAGGGCCATCATGGCCCTCTTGTTTATTTATTCACAGGACCTGTATTCAATAAAATGGGAAAATATCATGATTTTTTGGGGAAAATTAACACTTTCACTAGGGGAAACAGCCTTTAGAAGGCAGTAAATTGCACCAAAAAAAATTCAGGTCCTAAGACAAGTATTCATTATAATTTCAGGCGCTTAGAAAAGTTAAGGTTATAATTTCAGGCCCTTACACAAGTATACATTATAATTTGTGGCCCTTGCAAAAGTATTCATTATAATTTCAGACCCTTAGACAAGTTTACATTATAATTTCAGGCTCTTAGACAAGTTTACATTATAATTTCAGACCCTTAGACAAGTTTACATTATAATTTCAGGCTCTTAGACAAGTTTACATTTTAATTTCAGACCCTTAGACAAGTTTACATTATAATTTCAGACCCTTAGACAAGTTAACATTATAATTTCAGGCCCTTACACAGATATAAATTATAATTTCCGGGCCCTACACAAGTATACATTATAATTTCAGGCCCTTAGACAAGTTAACATTATAATTTCAGGCCCTTACACAAGTATTAATTATAATTTCAGGCCCCTACACAAGAATACATTATATTTTACACAAGTTTACATTATTATTTCAGGCCCAAAAGCCAATGCTCAAGTACAGCAATAGTTCCATCAAGCCTGTGCAGCTCTTCAACCATGCAGACATGGTATCCATACGCAGTAACGCAGAGGCTGCGAGGAACGCGTACAGCAGCCTGAGTAACGCATCAACTAGCACTACAATGTCGACACCATTCCGATCCACTATGAGGCCACCGCCCAGTCCACAACAGATGCTCAAACAAGGTACTGGTGGGTTATTGAACACATACTCATTAAAATGCCTCATCTGTTTCTCATTTTATTTGCAAAAGAAGATGTGGAATTATCATTTCACATCTGATTCGAGAGCAAAAATGCAAACTTGTCGAAACTACAACAACTAATGTATGATGAAATTCTGGTCCTTTTTTTTATATCAATATTTTTTCAGCAACCAATACCATTTTAAATGATGCCAAAAGTATATTGACTTTCCAGGAATCAATATCTTACAATTTATTACAGTTATTGCAGCTATCAAATAGCACGCTTATTTATATGTCTGATTCTTTGAACCAAGACAAATTATACCAATTATGCATTAAAACATAATGTGCATTTATATGGCTGTTTCGATTTATTTAAACTTTTATATAATTGATAGACATTTATTTAACTCTAAGTAACCATCTCTCTGTTTTCAGCAACTAGCACCCCTCCCAGCACCTCGACAACAACGAGAACGACATCTGCGAAGGGCCACAGTAACCCATACGCCCGTCCACTCAGTGCCAAAGATATTGTGTCTGATCTCCAGGGCCAGCAGAAGATCAAGAAAACTCCCAGTGCTTCTCAAATGCAATCTGGTCCTAATTCTCTGTTTAACCAGTCGGGGTCCCCTGGGACACCAATGTTTGGGTTTCCGGTTAACGCTTTTATGCGTCCACAGAGTGCCTTACGGAAAGATGACTCGGTGCTAAAAGCTGGAACCAAAACTGCTGTAACCAATGGAAGTGCCTCTTCAAAAGGAACAGGTGCTGTGAAATCCACTCCAAGGAAAACTGTACCTTTTTCAAAGTTAGAAAGGGAACCGGACTTAAACCAGACTTGTTTAGTGCCTGGAAAGTTGGAACGGGAACCAGATCTTAGTCAGACTGGTTTAGTGAATGGGAAATCTGGTAATTCTTCTGCACAATATATGAACCAGTCTACTTCAAAGAATCAATTTGGTCCTGCTACAAAATCTTCAATAAAGGCTTCGGAATCTGTGAAAGAGGCCTCAAGTAATAGTGTAACGTCTAGTCCGTCCAAAGTGGCTGTAGGCTCACAAACGCCTAATAGTGTTACTGCAAAAATTAATGACGGTGTGAATGGAATTAAACAAATACCCAACTCTGATGGTTCAGGGTCTAAGGCCGTTGGTTATGCTAAACCTGTTTCATCACTGCCAAGGCCAGGGTCGGCCGTGTCAACAAAGTCTATGTCACCAGACTCAGCTTTAAAAGTTCGGAACTTGAACTACACTCCCACTAAGCCTTATGCCGAAGTCTGCAATCCATCATCTATCAATGCTGCCAAACCACCCATATCTGCTACAACAAAAACACAGCAAACAAGTGAAACTATCATCACAGTAAAAACTGAACCCCCTAAGGGAACAACTTACATAGCACCATCGAATATCAGTAAATCTGTCAATGAGCCTAAGAGCGGTATAGGCTCTGGAGTTAGCAGTAGTGGAAGTTCGAAACAGTCAAGCGCAAGCAGCTCAGGGACCATGTATTACAGTAAGGAGTCTAAGGCGGACATAAAGATCCATGAGCAGCGACCCCCTGCTATAGGAGCGCCTGCTTTCCCCTCAAGGGGAACAGAGAAAGGCTCAGTCACTAATCTGACATCTGGCTCAGAAATTGAGGAAGCCGGAGATGATGAGTCAGAAGTACCATCTGGGTATGTGCCTTCACATGCTTTACTTAGGTCTAAACAAAAGGTTGGTTTCTTGTTACATGCCCTAAAAGTTATGGGTTGTCAGTTAAGTTTTTTTGTTGTTAACAACTTTCAAAGGGCATTTTTTGTTGTCATACATATTGAATTAAAAATTCATGCACTGGTACTGGTACTAGTACTGAAGAAAATCATGTTGTGAAAGAAGCAAATGTTTATTTTTGTAAATTTAGCAACTCCTTTTTGCATGTAATTAAAGAAAAAAAATACATATATATAATATATTTATATATATATATATATATATATATACAGTGGAACCTCGCTAAACCGGATCTCCACAAAACCGGAATCCTCGGGATACCGGACTTTTTTCAGAGTCCCGATTTTTCCCTTATACTTTTCAATGTAAAATAATCCCCACAAAACCGGAACCTTGGAATTCCGGATACCGGACAAAAAATCGAGAAAATTTGTTTGTTGTCAACGTAATTTTACCTCGCAAAACCGGACGTTTATTTGTTCAAACATGTCAAAATGATTTTGTGTATTAGGAATTCGCGAATCGCGTGTCACTCTGTTTTGACAGCCGGTGCGTCGTTAAATATTGCACCTTTGATGTTGTGATAACTCGATAATCGAAAATGATGATTCCGCTGTGGATTCACTGCCGCGCGATAATCAAACGTTAATCAAACTTGTGAAATTGATTGAGACATTAATTTGTTTGTTGTAGAAAATAAAGAACTAGAAACGGTTATTAAGTGATCATTTTGGAGGGTTGTTTTATCTAAAGACTTCTATGAGTGAATCAAATTAGAGCGGTGCTTTAATTAAACTATAAAACATACTTAACAAGCATTAAATTACGCGAGTTGTTTTATTTTTTTTAGACTCGGAAAAAAGATGATTATAAAAACGCAAAATTATGTTTATCACTTGTGCATGTGCTTTAATCATGTCTCAACCTCCGTCTAAACGTCGAAGAATTGAACTGTCCCTAGAGGACAAAATGAATGTCATTAGAGATTCTGAGAAAATCCCTAAGCCTACAATCAAGGTATGTTTACTGTATGAAATCTTTGAATTTGCTGTTTATTTTCAATTTCAGTTTAAATTTCGCTTTAACACTGCATTAAAATGTTTCATTCGATTTATTTCAGATTCTCGCTGAGCGCTGTGGCATCGGGAAATCAACAGTGGGCGACATTATGCACATTATGTATCACACTAGAAGCGTAAAGATACATGTACAATGTACATGTACAATGATATAAACTGTATCTGTAATGTACATTGATATATAAATGAATATACATGTATATTCTCTGCATTATTTCAAGTTACTTGAACCATCATTGATGTAAAATAAATGTTATCTTTATGTGTTTTTTTTTATTTTAATCCAATTTTCAACTTCCCTTTAAAGGTTAACTCAGTTAATATTTTGAGTAAACTTACTCCGTACATCAAATCCTCACTAAACCGGAATCCTCACTAAACCGGAAATTTTCCCCGGTCCGGACCTTGTGCGGTTTAGTGAGTTTTCACTGTATATATATATATATATATATATATTTATTTATTTATATTTTAGGCCTTATGAAAAAATATAACATTGAACTGAAGAAAATATAATAAACAGTGTGGGAAAATAATGTTAAGCCAGATCGCAATAGGCAACAAAAAAAAGTGAAAAAATTGTGTCTCATCCATGTGTGTGCTAATGTTTGCTTTGGAAATGAGATTGCTCTAAAATTTCAAATCAGTGAAAAGTATCAAATTTGTTTTCACTGATAAATCTCTATAAACCACCCTTCAGTGAGAGAATACATAGTGATGGCAAGGAAGTCCTGTTGGATAGTTATAAGCAATCGTAATTTCTACCTTTTTACAGAGAGCGTATGCCGGGTGATGGTGAGGCAAGCCTGATTGGAGATGAAGATGATGATGACTTCCCTGAAGATGAGGATGATGATATGGTCGATGACTTAGATGATGACTGCATTGGAGGATCAGACGGTGAGTACAGTGCTGGCTTAGCAGACTGTGTAGTTTTTGTCTTTGCCTCCATTTCTCAGATGTGAGGAAAAGAAGTCTTTGAAGAGTTTTGCAGATTGGCAATGGATCATCATCTAAACATATTAAACAAAATTATATATTTTTGGGCAAATTATAGAAATGAAAGCGGGGTATAGAGATAAAAGATTAAGACGATAACATTCATGGCAAGGAAAAATTGCGGTAAGGAAATTGGCGGTGATTAGCACAATCTGCAAAAAAACGCGAGGTTGGTAGTGTATTATTGCTAACTGGTTGTTAATAATCTGCTGATGTAATTGTAATACGAAACCACTTAATTTCTCTCCCTAGGTGAATCAGATGGCTACTCCTTTACGAGCAGCAGTCTGTCACGTCGTTCCAGCTCAGCCCACAAGCTGAAGACACGCCCCCTTAGTGGGGAACCAATCAGCTACAGCCGTCCCCAGACCGCGTCCCCTGATAGGACAGTGAAACCCGGTCTCTCACGGAGCATGTTCCCGAACATTCCACCTGTGGTTACATTTGTGGCTGAAGGGGAAAAAGGTAGCAGTTTTATGGGGTTTTTTTACAGTAAGGTCTTAAAAAAAAACAAACTATGTTTAGGGTAACCCGACAAAATATAATAACAAAAATAACATTATTATTGCTTACTGGGCCTTAAAGAAAACACCTGTATTTAGGGCAACCCATCCCTACCTGGCAAATCCCCTTGATGCTAGAGTTTTTTAGACCATAGTAAAAAAAAAAAATTCTTACTTAAATTTTGAACCTTCCTCTGAGCATTCTAAGCAATATCATATGCCTATAATGCTGGTTTAAATATAAACAAAATATTCAACAAACTTTTGGATTTAAAAGCTTATATAGTATACCTGGCTGAAGAAATTGTTTATATATATATATATATATATATATTTAAAAATCTAACTTTGAGTAAGTCCTGCAAACAATGAACCAATGTAGTAGCTGAGGGCTTGTGCTAATTTTGACCACTGATTAACCCCACATGTCCTATTATCCGCAGTTGAGCAGCTGCCCTGGGAGCATCGAAAATACCTAAAGTGGCGGCTTAGCCCGATCACGCCCAACGTGGTTAAACACGTTCTTGCCCGGTCAGGGTTCAGAATCACTAAACGTAACCATGACTGGCTGGGCTGCTGGGGGAAACACATGAAGTCTCCTGGATTTAAGGCTCTCAGGGAATACCAGAAGGTCAGTTTCCATTTTACATCTTCCTAATCAGCAGTTAACTGTGTGTTAATTTTACTACAGCCTATGGCAGAGTTTGCTTAACCTGTCTGGCTATCAAGGCATGTCCGGTAAAATTTGAATGGGCTGGTAAAATAAATGCAACATTTGCTATAGAAAGATAACAAATATTTCCTTCTGGTAAAAGCTATTGGATGTGTGTAATTATGTTGTAAATTATGACTTTATGTATGCATTTTCTTTCTATTGCACTTGTCCTAACCCTGTACAGGTCAAATCCATGTGTGTTTGATGAGGCCTTAAAAAAGTACTTCTGGTTCAGGTTACCTGACACTGCTTATGAAAAAGGTGCCACCCCACCTGTTTTTATTGACAATTGACCAGTATATTTTTTTTTAAAGTTGAAGTGTGTGTTTTAATGTGTTGTTTAAAAAGCTTTGAAGCTTATAAATACAGACGAGAACTTTTAACGCCATTCCCCAAATATGACAATACCGTTCTTACATAAAGCTTAATGTCTAAGGCCTTTATGCACATAAATTATAAACAGGAAAAACAATGTTTGCAGAAATATTTAACCTCAAGAACATTTTTTTCCAGACTTTCAGGTCTGCATCATGATTTTAATATTTATAGCAATTTTATTTTCAATTTATTTATGTTGGGTATATGAACATGGATTTAAAGCCTACTATCTTCCTTTCAGTTAAACCACTTTCCGGGTTCATTTCAAATCGGTCGTAAAGACCGACTCTGGCGTAATCTTTCAAAGATGCAGGTGCATTTTGGGAAGAAAGAGTTCGGATTCTTCCCGCAAACTTACTGTCTTCCTACAGACGCAAAATTGCTGAAACGAGCCTTTGAGGACGGGACTACGAAACAGAAGTGGATTATTAAACCTGTGAGTTAAGTTTTAGCTGTTAGTGATTGTCCCTCATTGTCCCTTATAGGCAAAGTGCACTTAGGTTAGGTAAGAGTTTCTTCTATATCTAATGGAACAGTATATACATAGTGGTCACTGGTTCATGCACAAGTTCCATGATCATAATTGCAATGCACTTCATGAGACCCCAATAAAATCTGTTTGTTGATAAGGCTGTTTGAAAGTCATTAACAGTAAGCTGTGTCCATTGATTAATAAAAAAATATATCTTGTTAAATCAACTACAAGGGTCTCAGATATTTGACTCATTGATGCATGATATACAGCTATTTAACAATGAGACTGTCCTTATTCCATGTAACAACATTCAAGTGTACCTTAGGTTCACTTGTATATAATGGTTAGTTTGCTGCTGGGAAATTGTCCAGAATAAAATTATTTCTTTTTCTTATGTTATCGCATACATGTGAATACGTACATATGTAACTTACAACTGAAAAAGAAATCCTGATTGTTATTTTCAAGCCCGCATCTGCCAGAGGTATCGGTATCAAAGTCATCAACAAGCTCACACAAGTCCCAAAGAAACGTCCAGTTGTTGTACAGAGGTATAAACTAATGAAGGATTGTTCTTTTCACAGTATGGTTCAATGTATTACACATGTATTTGCGTTGAATATGAACTCATGTTTTACATTGTAATAGTAAATACTTTGATTAATTTACCACTCAATAATTGTCGGTCATACGATTGGTTGACCAATATATAAAAAAAAAACATTACTGAAAATATTTGCATAATCAACATGGTTGTGGTTGGATAATCCACATGGTTGGATAGTCCACATGGTCGGATAATTCAACCTTTTTTCGAACATTAGACAAGCCACCTTAGACAAACAATTCAACAAGAATACAGATTATGTAGTGCATTTGTTAAAAGTGCATTGCATAGCAGAGGTTCTACTTGTACATATCTGTATTGTTTCTGTCCCCAGGTACCTGTCTCGTCCCTACCTAATCAATGACAGCAAGTTTGACATGCGTGTGTATGTGTATGTCAGTTCCTACGATCCACTACGCCTCTACGTGTTCGAAGATGGTCTCGCCAGATTCGCGTCCATGAAGTAAGCAAAACAAATATACTAAATGGATGTGAATACTTGGACGAGCACACACTGCTTGACCTTTTCAATTATTTTTTGTGGGGGAAATTTGACCGCAAAAAAAATCACCCGTGGCAGATGATGAGTTTAATTCTCATATCGGTGCAATATTGATTGGAAGTATGTGCAATCAAAGAGAGTGTGAACCATTAACTGGAATTGCAGCTGGTGATATGAGTTGGGGTTTTTTAAATCAAGAAGCTCACGTATATGGTCCCTTATGCAATAAGAAAGAACATGAACACATATACAACTGTGAACAGCCATCTAAGGACTACTCCATTTAAATAAACCTCTGGGGGGAAAGCACTTTTAAATTATCACCCCCCCCCCCCCCCCCCCCCCCCTGCAGAAGCAAATTTACCTTTTTGGGATCCAAATTAGCGAAAAAAGACACCCACCTATATACTATAAAAATAATAGCCTTCCCCCGGGGGTTATATGTTTTACTGGAATAGCCCTAATATTAATAATAATAAATGTCATCCACCCCACATTTAAAAATAAAATTGGATGAAAATCGAGCAATAAATTTATATTGGCCTTAGCCTGTCTTGCGAGCTGTTAAATGAGATTTGATCTATGAAGTTATCATTGGTAGAAATGAGGACAATATCTAGCAAGCCTGGTAAGATTCTAATTTATGTTAGGCTTGTTTAAGGAGCCAGGTAAACAGCATTGTAAAGAATCAAGCTTATTGATCCAAAATCTAGTTTTAATGACTGCATTATGTAGAGAATTTCAGATGAGTGGTCATTCAATATTAAATTTAATAACAGAGTTTTCTAAAACTGATAAAGGAGCCTTGTCAGTTTTTATCAATTTCAGTAAACAGATTTCATGAATTTCGTATGGTATGACCATGAATGTGAAATTGTGTTTATTGTGTTTATATCTTGAAACTGATTTGATTGACAGCATAATTTAAAGAAAACTTCTCTGTATTGTAAGAACATTTTCAAAATTTTCATTTATGACGCATTTATGACCTTTTTGTAAGTCTTGAGCCCTAAGGGCGGGGCCAGGGTCCTTAATAGATAGCGACATCATGCCTAATATTGTGAATTCACCATAATTGTATATTTCTGCCAAATTTGGTCCAATTTTCAGTCAAAAATAAAAGACAGTGACATCTTGTAAAAAGTTATAACACGAGTTAAATTTAAAATCTATTTAATGTTGGTGACGTCATTTATGATATAAAAAGTGTTATTGGTAGTGTAGAGTTTGAAGAAGTTGAGGAAATTCTTGTTCAGATTGGTTTGAATTCTTCAGTACTCACCAAAACCTTTATTGCTATTTCCCAGGTACTCTAGCTCCATGAAGCACCTGGCCAACAAGTTCATGCACCTGACAAACTACAGCGTGAACAAGAAGAACGCTGACTACCAGGCAAACTCCGATGATACAGTCTGTCAGGGACACAAGTGGTATGTGTAACAAACAAAAAATCGTGATTGCTGACCAATTTTTGCACTCGCACATTATATATACATTATAGATTTTGGCAGGTTAATAATGTGTGCTTTGTCACAATTTTAGCATTTTGATTTTCCTGCAATTTGAAAATAAATATTTGAAGTTTTTATGTTTTTTGATAGATAGCTTTTGAGAAAATGAGATTATTTTAGAGAGCTATATTTTCCATTTGTACAGTGAGAATTAAATCCAAATTATCTTGATATTTTTTAACAATTAATACAATCCTGTAGAATTATTTCCAATAGCTGATAAAGTTCTCATTGCGAAAACATTTTGGCCAATCTTTGTTAGTATTTCACTTAATATCCAAACAATCTATATCTTTTTATCTACAGGAGTTTGAAGGCTTTATGGAACTACATGAAGAGACAGGGCGTGAACACGAACGCTGTCTGGGACAGTATGAAGGACCTCATTATTAAAACCATCATCTGGTATGCATTTATCTCTTCATTGAAACTCTTGCTAGATAAAAAAATTATATAGATATGCTGAAGAGCCCTAATTGGAACTCTAGAAATCCCTCTTCAAATTGAATGTAGGACGCTATTTGTTTAAAGAATAAGATAATTGGAAAAAAAAGAGGCATAAAGTAACAATAAAAGCTATAGTAATGATTTAAATGTTATAGATTAATTTGGTACTCGACAGCAATTTCTTTTTTCAATAATTTTAAGTATGAACTAATTCTGACAGGACATTTAGATAAACAAATAATTTTTTTTAATAATTGAACATTGCCAAACGAAAGCAGAAGTAATGATACCTATCAAAATGAAGGACTGTTTTGTCTTTTTTTTTTCATTTAATAACATTAAAAAGAGTAATTACTGAAGTTGTTTTTCCAGGGAATTTAAAAACCATTTGAAAACATTTTTTGACCTAAGGTTATTTGAAAAAAAAAATGATATTAAAGTTAAGAATCTTAGACATTTTTTTTTTACTTTGGCAGTCACATTTTTAATTTAATGCGATATTTTGGGATTTTACCCTGTTTCTACAACTTTGTTCTGTATCGTGTTTTTGCAGGAGATTAAGACAATGGTTTGTCCTGGATAGTTTTATTAAAGCTATTGTAAACTTAATGTAATTGTTGTCGAAACATATCCGACCTACATATATATTTTATGATCTTTGATTATTAAAGCACATATAAAATTATTTTCATCACCACCACTACTCGTTTATTACGTAATTTGGTAATGATTTTGTTGTCATAGTTGTGGCATTGTTTCTCTGTGATAAATAGTTTAAGTGTTTATTTATTTACAGTAACAAAGTGCAATAAAAAATGATGTATTATTTAAACCATGGACACATTACTCAGACAAAAATCTTTCAAACAACTTTTCCCGAGATTTTGTGAAATCTACCGAAAGTTTTTATTATTAATACTGTATTCAGTAGTTTGGAAAACTATTTCACCGAAATAATTTGCTGTTAAAATGGCATTTCTCTTAAGAATTTTTTTTTCAGTATTTTTAAATTTTGAATTTTCATCCATGAAAACTGGTTTCAAAAGTTATTGTTCACTATTTCCTTGTCTTTCCAGCTGTAAACCCCATTCTTGTCCATTCCAGTGCGGACGGCCCAGTTAACAGCTTAATAAAGGCAAACTGTAAAACACGCTACTGCGTGCATGAGCTGTTTGGGTTTGATATTCTCCTCGACGAGAGCTTGAAACCATGGATACTGGAGGTCAACATTTCACCCAGGTAAGAACCGGGTCAGAATTACTCATATTAGTCATAAATAGTTTATTTTGAAGAGGTTAGGGCTTTTAAAAGGAACTTATTTTAAAAATAATGATGATTAACTTTTTTTGGCTGATAAAAATCAAGTTTAAGCAAGTAATTTGACTTCAACCTGTTACGCTTAAAAACATTTGGACTGGTTTTGGGTGTATTAGTGAGGTTTGAGTGACTTGAGTAATTAAATGCAAAAGGTGTTTACCTTGAGCTTGTTATAAGACTGTAAAAGCTATGGTAATTTTCTGCCTCTTTCTGGCTATTCTATTTAAACAAACAACCTACCCAAGGCAGGTAAAATAGATCAATTCTATTGAGGTTCAGGTTGGTATTTCTGCTATAAAATTGAAAACCAACTTCTACAAGCGAATGGTACAGTCTCAAAGTGCCTTTCAGGGTTGGGGTGTATGTTAAAGTGGAATAGCCCTATAATCATCCCCACCGAGATTTTGTGGTTAGCTATATTAAAAATGCTGTGTTTTAACCTTGATCTTGCTATTAAAGGCTGTAATAGCTATACTAATTATGCCCCCACAAAGTGGCGGCATATAGGGTTGCCCTTGTCCGTACGTACGTACGTACGTACGTACGTACGTACGTACGTACGTACGTCCCGAAGATTGTTTCCGATCTAATTCTTGAAAACCGTTTGTCCAATCCTCACCAAACTTTAAACACATGATTGTGACCATAATATCTTGATCAAGTTCGATAGTCATGGAAATCGCTTTAGTCATTTAGGAGTTACGGCCCTTTTTTGCCAAAAATTCCCGAAGATTGTTTCCGATCTAATTCTTGAAAACCGTTTGTCCAATCCTCACCAAACTTTAAACACATGTTTGTGACCATAATATTTGATCAAGTTCGATAGTCATGGAAATCGCTTTAGTCATTTAGGAGTTACGGCCCTTTTTTGCCAAAAATACTTCAAAAATATATGTTTCCAATCTAATTCTTGAAAAGTATGTGTCCAATCCTCACCAAACTTTACATACATGATTGTGACCATAATATCTTGATCAAGTTCGATAGCCATGGAAATCGCTTTTGTCATTTAGGAGTTACGGCCCTTTATTTGCAAAAAAAGACTTGAAAAATACGTCCCGAAGATTGTTTCCGATCTAATTCTTGAAAACTGTTTGTCCAATCCTCACCAAACTTTTAACACATGTTTGTGACCATAATATCTTGATCAAGTTCGATAGCCATGGAAATCGCTTTAATCATTTAGGAGTTAGGGCCCTCAGATTATCCTGAATAATCATTATGGCTTATTTTCTGTGACAAAAAATCGAAGTGGGGGCATCCGTGTCCTATGGACACATTTTCTAGTTTTCTGTCTGCGTTGAACATTCTATACAAATTTCATTTTAAATGAAATGCTTTAATGAAAATTCTTCTTTGAATAGATATATAGTATGTATGAGTTGCTTCTATCACTTTAGAGATAAATTAAGCCCGTGAAAATGCTATTGATCAGATCAAAAGCTAACCCCCAAAATGGTGTCTTTCATAAACACACGTTTTAGGCCTAAGTTAAAGAGCATTTAATTACAATGTCTTCTTTGATGTTTTTCCACTATCTGTTCAATATCAATTCAGATAAGTGCGAACATGATGATTTTAGAGATTTTAAATTAATTTACATACTTAATAGCCCCGATATATAAAGAGGCTTGTTGAAATATGTCTGGATATGGGATATGATGTACCTGATTACACTTTTTGCATGATTTAAATGACCTTGAAATGGATTGCATGAATGTTTTAATGTTTGAACAAGATTATTTAAGGCATTTATGATAGATTTGTTTTATAATGTATTTATAACAGGTCTAAATGAAGGTTAGTGAGTGTAAAGGCTTTTGATAAAAATAATGATTTCAGAAAATTCCTATCTGTTTTAATTGTATAAATAGCGGAAAACTGTCATCGTCTGCTTTGGTAGTACAGGCATTTGTTGTTATAAAGGAATTTATTTTATCTCCCAAATTATCCTGGGATTAAATTTTAAATCTGCTTTACTGCATTCCTTGGGCATTAAAGGGACACAATATAGGTTGATGAAAAAATGGTGTTAATGATAAAAACAAAAACAACAATATATAAATCATAGTGTACAATTCAAAATTATTAGCCATTAATTTTTTTTCATTCAAATTAATAGCTACCTGGCCACAACCTTTAGCACAAAAATATCTCTAAAATTGTTTGAACTGTACACAAATTGCATGCTTTTTTTTGTTTTGGTTATAAGAGTCAAATGAAAAAATTAATACTTCAACCTATATTGCGCCTAACTTTGAGTCGTTATTTCATAACATGATGGGTGCTGAGCTGGAATCTGAGAGTCCAAAGCATAGTTTTGGAGCACATATTACTTAAAAATCTTAAAAATAAAACATCCTTCTGATGCACATATTTAGGAATAATGGGTCCTCATTGAAAACAATAAATTCTAAAATTTACCGAAGATAATAGATAACGATAAATAAAGCATGGTAGTATGTAGGCAATATATTAAATCATATTCTGGGGAGAAAATTTATGTCAAATCTCTAGTAAATATCGGTGTAGGAATATTGTAGCATTTGAATCACTGGTTGTGTGAAAGCTGAACTTACTGTTTCCAAATATTTATTTCTGTAGCT
Source organism: Mya arenaria (assembly GCF_026914265.1). Lineage (NCBI taxonomy): Eukaryota > Metazoa > Mollusca > Bivalvia > Myida > Myidae > Mya > Mya arenaria. The sequence continues at coordinate 26,821,570 of NC_069122.1, forward strand.
TAATGAATCACTGGTTGTGTTAAAGCTGAACTTCTGTTTCCCGATTTTTTTTCAGCAACTAAATGAATCACTGGTTGTGTTAAAGCTGAACTTCTGTTTCCCGATATTTTTTCAGCAACTAAATGAATCACTGGTTGTGTTAAAGCTGAACTTATTGTTTCCCGATATTTTTTCAGGAGCTAAATGAATCACTGGTTTTGCTAAAGCTGAACTTACTGTTTCCCCATTTATACTTCAGCCTTCATTCCAACTCCCAGCTTGATATCAACATCAAGGGCCAGATGATCAAGGACCTTTTTAACATATCCGGCATCCGAATACCGGATAAACATGATCTGGTCCATAACCCTCCACAGACTAGTGGGCCCCCGGATCTTAGGTAGGTTTATGGATGTTTCAGCGGTGACAATCTTCACAGATTCTTTGAAAACAAGATTTCTTTGATTTTCGGATGATTTTTTTATATCTGGATTTTTAATTCTTGTCTCTCAGGTGAAAAAATAAAAACTCACCCATAAATCACTGGTCACAAATAGCTTAAGTTTTTCAAGGCTTGTGATTTGAGAGTTTTCATTTAGATATTTCAAATAGACCACCTTCGGCATAGTGTATATTTTGTATATTTTAAAACCCTTCAAGTACACATAGATTAGTTATCAGTCATGATTTAATGAGCTGACTGTTGTAATAGTGTGTCAGGACATGCATACAGTCCAAGACCGGAGACTAGATCAGGTTATTGTTATACTGGCATACATTTAAACAATACTGTTTACATCCTAATATTGACAAGACTTAATAATGTATGGGATTAGCATAAATGCAATCATACAGATTATGATATCCGATATGTAGATCATCTTGAAATCATTTGTGTTCATGACAAACAATCATAATGACAGCATTTATGAATGGTAATGTTATCAAACATAGCACTTTATTAGACGGTATTAATTGTCATAAAAAATGTGTTTGTCATGGCCTTCTTGGGTAAAGAAATAAGCAATTATACCTAGTACCTACTTAAGAGCAATTAGTATATTTGTTTATTAAGCATAATTCATTTGTCTTTGTTTAATTGCCATATTCGTAACAAGGGTGTCATGAAATCCTAATGAAATAATAATAGTGCCCCATTCGTAATGCTAAAACATGTACTCTACCAAAATGGGAAAACAAAACAAAACATTAATTAGACCCTAAATTTTTTTGGTATTGAAGAGAGTGTATTCTAAAAGAAACAATCTTGATCACATTCCGTTCTCTATCTCTATCTATTTTTAAAGCTTTGCTGTTCATTTTTAGTCAAACTTGGAATTCTCTAATTCAGTCAAAATGACACATCTTTTGCCAATCAGGATGGCCCGGGCCCTTCCAATCAGGATGGCCCAGGCCCTTCCAATCAGGCCAATCCTTGGGTGGTATACAATATGCAACTTAAGTTAATCTTAGGGTCATACATCATTGAGTTCATTCACTCTATTGGGCAGTTTTTAATAAAATTTAATCTGTATAGCTACATAGTTCTTAGATGCAAATAAGACCAATATTGAATACCAGCCCTGGCCCCATTCATAAAATGGTGAGGTTACAGTGAGGAAAAAATCCAACTGAATAATTCCTGTATAAAAATAGTTCATGATTGTTATGATTTTTACTCAAATGATATAAAAGTTACATTGATTTACTTCTGTATTTTGTTAATCTAAATGTTCACATTTTAATTAAAAATGTTTATGTTCATTGTTTGTATATTTGTTTGTAAATGCTATTGGTATGTAAGTACCTGAATGCATTATTAAAATAAATGGTAAATGGAATAAGTTGCCTATGAAAACCACGATGTCAGAATTGAAAACAGCTAAATTCTTGTTCTCTTGAATAGCCTGATCAAGTTTGCATTGTACAATATGTTAAGAAGAAATTAATATTCTTTTTGTTGACTTTGAGCATAAAAATCCTAAATCAATTAACCAATTTTGAGAACAAAAGAAACAAAAACTCAATGCTATATAAGGAACATAATGTATTTAAAAATTGTCACTTGTATATCTTAGTATTTGTGTGGTAATTGCTTAATTGATTAAGTGACCTGTATAATTGGGTTGACTTTTACCAGTTCAAATATAGGGCTATTAAATATCTACAAATGTGAGAAATTCCAATATTAATATTTGCCGAACTGGGTCATAGGGATTGTTTAACAGTTTCAACTACTCCTGGTTCATAAATGTATTTGCCCACTGTGTTGTTAATGCTTGTTAGATCGTTTTTGATCAGATAAGAGTATTTGAAAAAACGATTACTCAGTTTTTGTCCTAATCAATACACTATAATGAGGTACAAAAAGCAGGTAATTGACATGTTTGTGGACCATTGGAACACTGCGATAATCATCTATGGTTATGTAATAACTTTGAGGATAATTTGAAATGCATGTTCAATTACTGAGTGGTTTGAATGCTTGTTCATATTTTGCCCTTGGAAGTTGTTATATGTTTGACAGCTTAATGCACTTGTTTGGGTGCATATATTTCAAGTAATTATTGAGTTTAGCGAATGAAGACATTATTTTTCACGTGCCACAACTATTTTTCTGGCCTTGTCATGCGTATTGCCACATATATATATGTGCCACATATAATGTATGCATTATTATTAAGAAAAGAAACATAAATTTAGAAATAAAATATTCTTCGATCAAAAAGACAAAATAAAGATCTTTCTTGGGATGAAAAAACTTCAAGATATGCTTTTTGTTTGACTTTAGCTCGTACGTGCCACCCAATGATGTGTGTATTGACAAGCGCCTGTTCAGTCAGCAGTTGTCGGCGGATGAGCGAGCGAAACATGCATACTACTGTCAACGACATCAGGACGAGGTGGGCTAAGCAAGATAACCTACTTATCTTGTATTTACAAAGCTGATATTTAAGGCTGTTACAGCTCATTAATTAGCGAAATTTGCATTAAGTATGACTTGAAACTCCCATGAAATTCTATTGCTTGAGATATTAATTTACTTTTTTTAAATCATGTAATTTTATGTAGAATTTTTTGCTTTGAAGAATTAACATTTAGTATACTATATTGCTGTACACATTGATATTTGTTAATAAAATGTGATACAGTGGTCCAAACTCAGACAAGCCCCTAAGTTTGGCAATGGTCAAATGATTTTCGAACATGCATTAACTCTGGATTTTGATAAAGCAGGTCTTCTTAAATCGTAGGTACCAATCACTTTTGTGAAGGAATTTGGCTTGTTAATGATATAAGTCTGTTTTTCTGATGACAAAATGTTTATCAATACCCGTCTCTGACTAGGAGTTTTTAGGGAGTTTGTTTTTAGGGAGTTTCCCGCCACTGTAGGCATGCCTCTAAACGCTTCACATTCTTCCTTATAGCAAGTGCAGCAGTCGATCCTAGACATCCTGACACCAGACGATGTTCGATTCCTGACTGAGAGTATTGATGAGGACAGCCGTAAGTATAACCTTACCTATAGGTTATTGTTTATTTGGAGGTGTAGATGATAAAGATATGGACCGCCCAATAAATGATAACGTTATACTTATAATGTTAGGAGTTAACAGGAATTAACATACGGACAGCCAGCTGCAGATGAAGGACATGGGACATGGTGCTAAGGGAAAAAAGGGCACATCATATCGGATTGTGAAAAACTTGAAAATTATAAATTGTTCAGAAAATGTTAGCAATTTAGTCTTATTAAAGTAAGATTAAGTTTCAACTGCTAAACTGTTTGGATTGACATTATAATTAAGGATTATTGTATTTTTCTCTTGTTTATGCTGTATGAACACAGGAGGGCACTCAAGCTAATTCAATGAAGCATGCTAGCGTTTGTTTGGCATTTGCTTGCTTGCCACCGGCTTTTTCATACAGCATAAACGTACGAAAAAATGCAATTTGAATAATCGTTTATTATGATTAAAAATTAGCAGTATCTTCTGCAGTTGGGTATTTTTATGCCCCCAAAGGTGTGCATATTAAAATCGCACCGTCCGTCTTTCCGTGTGTCCGATAACTTTTGTCCGGGCTGTAACTTTCTCTTTTATGGACAGATTTTAAAATAACTTGCCACATGTGTTCCACATACCAAGACAACGTGTTGCGTGCAAGGACCGTGTCCCTACCTCTAAGGTCAAGGTCACACTTAGGTGTTTATTCACAATGGAATGCTGCATATATAAGGACATAGAGTATAGCTTGTCGTGTCCGGGCTGTAACTTTCTCTTGTATGGACAGATTTTAAAAAGACTTGCCACATGTGTTAGACATGCCAAGACGACATGTCGCGTGCAAGACCCATGTCCCTACCTCTAAGTTCAAGGTCACACTTAGTGTTTATTTACAATTGAATGTTGCATATAAGGACACAGAGTATAGTTTGTCGTGTCCAGGCTGTAACTTTCTCTTGTAAGGACAGATTTTAAAATAACTTGCCACATGTGTTTGACATACCAAGACGAGGTGTCGTGTACAAGACCCATGTCCCTACCTCTAAGGTGAAAGATACTCTTAGTGTTTATTCACAATGGCATGCTGAATATATGGACATAACAGTGTTGGTTGTCAAGTATGCGTGGTATTTTTTTATGTTCAGAGGCAATTTAAAATAACTTGTCATATGTATTTGACACGTAAAGGCAAGATCAACTTTTCAAGTACTGACCTTGTTCATAGGTCAATGTCACATTTGGGGGCATTCGTCACATACTGTGACAGCTCTTGTTTCTGAAAGAAATGTAATTGAAGACATACGTTTGTTAAAAGAATAGCTGATTTTTGTAAATGTCATATCATTGCTGATATAATGATGTCCCGCTAATCCAATCTAATCGCAATATTGAAACAAAAAAAGACATCATAACTCTTTGAGTGTTATACTATATAAATGTCAAGTTTCATCTATATAAATAATGACTAGACGAAATAAAATATTTTTATGTGAATGTCCAATATTGCGTTAGGGAAAACATGAGCTGACCAAAGTGTTTGAAAGCAGTGCTTATGTTGTTGCTACAATTTATATATCTCTTTGTTCATAACTCTAAATGTTTGCACAATAAATAAAAAAATGAAGAATACAAATGTTTAATAATAATATAGCGTAATCATTTTCAGGTAAAGGTGGTTTTCAGCGTGTTTTCCCGACCCCATCTACCTACAAGTATCTGAAGTACTTTGAGACGCCCCGCTACTACAATCTTCTCCTGAACCAGTGGGTCCAGAGGTTCAACCGCATGGAGCAGAGAGGTTTGAAGGCTTTATATGAGATAAAATGAAATGACCTTTTGGTTTCTACCCAAGGAAAATACTTCCAACATGATGCATATGAGCTGATAGCTGTTTTCGCAATCCTGCCGAAATATAATCCTGCTGAAATATGTTAAAGCTGCACTCTCACAGATTGAACCTTTTGACATCTTTTTTATTTTTTGTTATGGAACAAGCCAATTTATGTGAAAATGCATGGAAACCAGTGATATAAGACTGCTGACAAAAAAAACAGATCACACATTTTCATGTTTAAGTTCAAAAATGGATGTTTTATGCTTTTTTCATAAACCACTAGTAACCACTAGCCATTAAACATCAATTTTTGAATGGAAATATGAAAATCAGCAATTTGATCTTTAGTCAGCAGTCTTATATCACTGGTTAGTTGATATTTACGCAAAAATTGGCTCATTCCAAAACAAAAACTAAGAAAGTTGTCAAAATGGCAAATCTGTGAGTTCGAATATGACAAGATACAATTACTTTGAAATAAAACTAATTACTTTGCCTTGATGACAAGCTCTCATATGACAGTTGTATATAACAGGTATCGGGTTGTTGCAATCGCTGTGTGAGGAAGGCCTTCACTTGGACCTGTGTACAGAAAACCACAACCATCAGGTAACAGCTCTTGTGTAATTGAAGGTATTCATGCCATAAAGATCTGTAGGTTGCCGTAACTTTGCAAGAGTTTAATATTCACGAGGTTGCAAATTGAAACCTTACACAATATTTATCAACCTTTGTGTGTCCATGGTAAGATACTGATGTCATTTGCCATCATTTGTTAGCTTACCCTCAACAATCTTTATTCCTGATTCCCATCCTACCTGGTACAAGGTAATTGGTACCCATTATTTCACTATCTGCTGGGTGAGTAACCAGTTGTATCAGAATCAGAATAAGCCCAAAGTGAGGCTCGAACCTTCGACTTCCCACTCAGTAGGCAAATGCCCTTACCTTTAGGCCATAAAGGCAATATATCATGAAAAAACAACAACACATAGCTAGACATTTATTTTACAGTGGAACCCACCACATGCGACTTGCCATTCTTACCGGGGAGAGCGACTGTTGAGTGCTCCTGTCTCAAAACACGGCAAGGAGGTTGAAGGAATGAAAACAAGGTATGTATGAGGGGAATAGGCATGAAAAACATCGTCGTATACCCACAGTACTGTGCTTAACCCTGTATTGTGGGAAAATGGATGGCAAATCTTTTTCTCTCCCTTAAATTGCAAATGAGGAGATTCAGCTTCAGAAATTTATAGAATTTATATTAAGATTTAATTAAATAATCTTGGGATCCCAGTCAAAAGAGTGTAAAAAAAATGTGTTGGTGATTCGAGTATCACCCAAAACCTCTGTTTTCCAATTTCATTTACTTAATTTAAATGAAAATATAAGTTTGTCAGTCATGTATCCCACTGTTTGTGTATTGTTAACAGAATTTGTACCGTGGGTTTCGACGCTGTTTATAAGTCAAATATGGGTTTAGAAATGTCTCCCTTTATATGTATAAATTAGTTACGATTAAGGAATGATTATGACACAGGCTTTTTTCCCCCGGTGTTTTAAGATAATTACCTATACTCTTGGAATCAGGAATATTTCATAGAATTAGGAATTCTTCATCGATATTATTCTTTTTTTCAGAATTTCTGATAGGGTATTTTAATTCAAATTCAACATTTGAGAATAAAATGTACTTATTTGCATTGGAAACATCACGGAATATCAGCTATAAAAACGGCAGGAAAATAACCTGTGACCCTATCTAAGTTTAAGGAAAATAGAAATTTTATGAAATTCTAAACGTATAATGACACTGTTGCATATAATAACATTGTTTTACTATTTTGTTTGTAATGAAAACTTTAAATTGTGACATAATTATTGCTCATAAATGGGAAGAGGGCTCAATGTCAATTACTGTGCAGCAAGATATACAAATAAGTTTAAGCAGCCTATCCAAGGTCAGTAAAATTGTCAAAAATAGTGATTTGAGTATGCAATATTGAAGACTTGATTGATATATTGGCAAACTCAGAGATCTCGAATATTTATAACAAGTTGTCAATATAATAAGTATCCTCCTCTTATTAAATGGCTGTTTTGGTACAAATTAATAAATCATCTAGTGAAATGATTGCGTAGTTGGTGTCTAAAAGAATACTGTAAATTTTATTGAGACAATTTTATTGATCATTGATAAGGCACTTGTAAAATATACCAACCCCCTACAGAAGCAAATTTACCCTTTCGGGGTCCAAATTAGCAAAAAAAGACACCCACCCATATACTATTTAAATAATTGCCTTCCCCCCGTGGGTTATATGTTTTACTGGAATAGCCCTTTATAGGAAAAAATGGCTGAAGTGTTGTAAAGGGAGGTGATTCAAAAAAATAAAATGAATTTGATGCGATACATTGCCCAGGCATGAAAAAAGAAAATATAGAAATGTTTTGTGACCAAATGATGCTTAAGAGCTTGGATATATTGGATCAAAATACTTTCTTTTTCCTACTAGACTGGGAAGGTAACATCAACTATATTAATATGTCTAGATGTAGCTAACTAGTTTACAGTGTTTCTTACCGAAGTGACTAAGACTTTCTTTCAAACATTGCTGTGTTCTACTCTGACTGAAACAATTACACATGAACTTTGATTAATTTAAAAAAAAATGTTCAGCCCAGCATTTTCCTTGTGAATGAAATTTCATGGCAATCCATCCAACTGAATTCACAAGGATTTTTTTGGACAGTACATTTTTAAATTGGTCAAAAATAATACTTGAAGTACATGCTGTGTGTTTTGAAAGTCTCTCAGTGTCTTTATAAACAAACAGTTGTGAGTCTCGAGTCAACATCATGTTGAATAACAAATGTAATAATATTTATCCTGTTTTTGATTGTTATGTAATCATGTCGTTGTTTAGGTGTCTAATACGCAGAGGTAGTTTCTACAAGGATTGAGTAAGGTCTGTTAAACAAGTCTGATAAACTTTATTTTATTTTTTTACTTGTTTGAAATGTTCATTGTTATTTTTGAAATTTTAATTTTTCAAAATGTTCACTTTTGAAAAGCCAGTTTATATTTATATAAAAAAGGTCAGTGATAAACATTTCTCCACTCAATCCCTCCAAGTGCATTTCGAATAAAGTTTAACTTCGATGGCCTGACTCCACACATCAAATTAAAGCCACCTGCTGCTGTCAGTGTTTAGGTGTATTCTTTTACATATCTTACAAAATTACCTACTGGAAGATATATGCTTTTTACCCCACAAAGCATCCATACATTTCTTTTATTATAAAAGTAATATTGACACAAGTATTTATATTTTCATTCCAAGTTGGAAGTTTAACCAAAAATTATTATAGTTTCTGTAAATCCAACAATTCAGTAGCGGAAGTGTAAGCCCATTTAATGGATTAATATACTTCAAAAGTTTTTTTAATGGAAGCCCTGCTTCTTGCTTTTAATTTTTCTAAATGTTCTTTGCTGAGGCTGTTAACATGAAATCCACTTTCAGTTATCTGTCTTTTCAATACCTTAAAAGTATATATGACAGAAAGGCTGATTGTTCAGAACATTGTCAAAGTTTACAAAGTTGTTAAGTGGATCGTTATTATTTTTAAAATCTTAAATACTCTTAAAGTTTCATGGACAATTATGTCAGGTCGGCAGAATTTTTCACAAATATCGAGACAACTAGTTCAGCTATGCTTGTTTTCTCGTAATATTGCCTCATTTTAAAATATTTCACCTTTACTAGTTAACAACTATGCTGTTAACAACTTTGTTAACTATAAACACAGTCGACCCAATGAAATACAAAACCATATTGATATGGACACTTCCAGAAAGGAAAGGAAATCTAGCAGGAGTGAAAACACTCAGTACAATTCTGAAGAATCCCCGAGACCTTATATGGACAAAGTCAGTTCTTACGTGCGAAGTCTGCCGAGAATACCCTTGCAATACGTCCAGTAAGAAAACAGATGTGATGGGCTTGGGGTAGTTTTTAGCTCGACTATTCGAAGAATAAGGAGAGCTATACTACTCAACCTGGCGTCGGCGTTGGCGTCACACCTTGGTTAAGGTTTTGCATGTAAGCACCTTTAAGTCATTATCTCAGTAAATACATCAGTTATTGCTTTGAAACTTTGGATATGTATTCCCAACTATCTTACATACTAAATTAATGAAGTTAGATAACAATTATTTGAATATAATGCAAATAATAGGCCTTTATTATTCGACTTAGAAATTCTGGTGAAAGTTTTGCGTGTAAGCACACATAGGTAATATCTCAGCAAGTACTTGAGGTATTGCATTGATACCTGATACATTGGTACTCAACCATCCAGCCTACTAAATTAACCAAGTTAGATAACTCTAGTTTGCATTTAATGCAAATAATTGCCCTTTATTATTTGACTTAGAAAGGTTTTGCGTGTAAGCACACATAGGTTTATATCTCAGCAACTACTTGAGGTATTGCATTGAGACTTTATACAACGGTAGTCAACCATCTTACTTAACCTACTTAATTAACCAAGTTAGATAACTCTAGTTTGCATTTAATGCAAAATAATTGCCCTTTATTATTCGACTTAGAAATTCTGGTTAAGGTTTTGCATGTAACCACATTTAAGTCAATATCTCAGCAAATATATCATGTATTGCATTGAAACATTAGATATGTATTCCAAGATATTTTTTTTTTAATATAATGCAAATTATGGGCCTTTATTATTTGACTTAGAAATTCTGGTGAAGGTTTTGCATGTAAGCACACATAGGTTAATATCTCAGCAATTACTTGATGGATTACATTGAGACTTTATACAATGGTATTCAAACATCCAATCTACTTAATTAACCAAATTGGATAACTCTAGTTTGCATTTAATGCAAAATAATTGCCCTTTATTATTCAACTTAGAAATTCTTGTTAAGGTTTTGCATGTAACCACATTTAAGTCAATACCTCAGCAAATACATCATGTATTGCATTGAAACTTTACACACAGGCTCCCATCTATTTAACCTTCTTATTTAATCAAGTAAGATAACTCAATCCTTACATTGAAAAGCGGCGGAATAGTCGAGCGCGCTGTCTCTGTGACAGCTGTTGTTTTTGTGTACAGTTTATAACATGTAGGTTTTCTGCTTGGGATTTGGACTGCAAAAAATTAATATCGAATTGAGCGATAGATAGTACGCAGTTCCTTTTAGCAGAATATGATGAAATGGTTGCCTGCATACTATATATCGTATTTTATGGACTTGGAAATAATTGTTTTAATTTTTTCTCTTTGTACTAAAAAAGTATTAAGAGTTATTACCTGTTTTTTAACACTATGTTTCCCCTGCATAATATCTATCCTAGGGTATCATCTACAGTAAAATTTCTGTTAGTTTATGATTTATATCATTGTCAATTTGGCTAAAAGGTGTTTAAAGTACTTACTAAGATATAAGATGACTTTTTTCAAGTACTTGCATTCTCTGCGGTGTTGAAATAACTCTCATAATTAGTTTTTAATAATTAAAACTTCAAAGTCTAATAATGCTTAGTGCCAAATGTCTGTTTGGTTTTATATATAGGAAGTCATTTTCCGAAATTTTGTATCTCACTGGTCATATCATAAAAGAATTAAATAATATCATTTATAATAAAAAAATATATTAACTGTATGCATTATAACTTTTATGTTAAAAACACTTCTACTTTTCTTTTAATTTGACTATGACCTTACGAAACTGACTTATGTTTAGAAATGACTTAGGATGTTTTATGAAACTGCCCCTGGATTTCTAGACAGACTGGCCTTTAGTACTTGAGGTTTTATTTTCATAGAACTTCTACCAAGGCCCCAGGCCCTCCCTTGGGCTTGTGTTTTTAGGGCAGACTGACTGTTATAGTTATTGATGTTCTTATTTATCGAATGTAATAATTATAATATTAATTGATGACTTTGTTATCTACTAGACGAGAGAAAACCTTTCATAGTTTGATCAGAGAGGTAGGAGGGGTTTTGTAGAATGCATATATTGTACAGTGGCATGATCTGTTTATGTAATATACTATATATGTATACATATGTGTGTTGGTAAATTATTTTATGTAAATTTAAGTTATGTGTGATGTATTGTTTATACAAAATGTTTCCATAATGTGTAAATAGTTATATTCTTCTTTTCAGGAAAAAATAAATAATCATGTGTTGTATATATTTGTACATATCTATCATTCCACTTACTTTTGAGTTCCTTTTATTTTGAATATTTTTTTTTATTATATTTATTGCAGATTTTTTTGTGTCATTATCACAATCTGCGTGAAAAATGGTTGATAAGTGTCATGACTCGGTATGGTGTTATTATCTTTCCAATAGCTTATATTTTTTCTTCAGAAATAACTTCAAGGCTTCCTTATTTTAGTAATTTTTATGGAAAGATTTAATGGAATATTGGTGTTTATATAAGTAATGCATTGGGTGATGTCATTAAATATGGATATGAACGCAGTTGGGCTGGTTAAAGTATGCATGTAGTCTTTAATACTCCACACACTTACACCAGCCAAACTGTAATCATACCTGAAAAATGATAATATAATGACCTCAATCACGCCATTCATTCCTTCAACAATGCTGCCTGTTTGGGGACCTCTTACATGTATTAAGATGCAGACAAGCAGTGGGTCTTATTTCAGGTGCATGTGTTTATTGTAACAATTTGCTGTCATTTAAAAAGTTGGAAGAAACATATTTTATTATATGCTTTCCAGCGGTTCACAGAGATTTATTAGTGATATTAAATGGACATTTCACTGTTTCAAACAATTTGATATTAATCATTGTTTTGAAATTTTAGTCTTCTCTCACTGTCAAATTAAATGTTAATGCGCATGGACTGGAGTGCTATTTCAACAATGTGAATTCCAAATAACTGTGTTCGTATACAATTTTGCATGCTCTTCTGAAACACTATGATTAACTGTCATTTTAAATCCTTTTTAGGCATGCATACTAAAGAGAAATATTGCTTATTTCAGAGTTAGATCCCAATATATTTCACCTCGTTTTTATATATATTTCCAAAGTATATATTTCACACATAGGGACACCACTCTTGAAATATAGCTTTTTGTGCTCACTCAGAGAAATATATGACGATCTTATACTGAAATAATCAATTGTTCTTTATGTTATTGTTTAACAAGGAATCTCCTGAAACTATCACTAAAAATGACTTATACCCTTACAGCAGCGGTACCAAAGTTGAGACCTCTGTGCAACCAATTCAAAGGCAAAAAACATTGACTGCCTCCCCCAACAGGAAAACATTGAGTGCCTTCCCAACCAGTACCACCCCTCTGCGCTACACACACTCCCCTTCTATTCCCCCGCCAGATCAATCGCTCACTGAGAGAAATCATAACAGTAAAATGATTTTGTACAGGCGCAGAATCATGCTGCTCAGTACGGTAAACCAGTCAGGAGTTGAGTTTCACTGATATGTAATGACACAGTCAAAAATAAGGAAATAATGAAGAACAAAATTGCGAGTCATGTAATTTTTATCATTTAATTGTATTTAAATACCAGTAGGCATTTTCTGAATTGAAAAAAAGAAGAGTTTTGAATTAGTTTAATTATACAAATAAAGTTCTAAATGGTTATTTGGATATTTACATGAGAATAAGTGACTTAGTTAGTATTTCTTTTAAGAATAAGTTGTTAGGGGAGTGAGTGTGTTTTTTAGGTAACTGGAGTTGACCTGAATGGGGGCAGCAGTTTAAAATAGGGTTGTCCTCATTCGGCCTCAATTGACAAAGTAAGACAAAATGTTCTGGCATACTCAGAACACTGCATGGTCAATCTTGCATGCGACTGCCACTGCCACTAGTGTAAAGTGCTTCCCAGTGTTTCTTTTGTATATGAATGATTCACCTTTGACAGGAGTTACTCCCCATAAATGATATTGTTATGTATTCTTGAATGAGTATATTGTCCATTATGCTTGTTTTTAATTGTCCTCAATGTATTAATATGTGTTTAAGATATACATTTTAATAATTGATTTTTAAGTATATTTTAGTTTGGTGTAAAGCATCCAGACACATTCCTATTAAACTGGTTATTATTATTATTCCATAGTCTTTACTCTCTTCACAGTGGGGATAAATAACATTTGAGGTAACCACATAGCTTTATAACATTATTGAATATCACACTACTTCATGTTGTCTTTTAAAATATGAAAGTGACACTAGAATATAGTATAACTGTATAGTATACTGTAACATACTGCTTTCCATCTGACTTTTCAAACAATTTCCTGAGAATTTCACACACAATATTATTTTTTTTTAAATCACGAAACAACAAATAAGTGTGGGCTGATCACCTTTTTGAATTTTCTGGCAGATTCACATTTTGCTGTTCAAAATCCTGCTTCTGATAGATAGTACAAAAACTAGACCATACAGACTTGAATTTCTCTATATGTACTGCCTCAATGCTGTCTGCATTACTTTACTCTTCATATTCAGAACCACGGTTAAAACTAGATTTTCCCAATTTCTCATAAGTCATTAAACTAAATGAGTTGAGATCAATATGTTAGCAGCCACAGCTGATATACACCAAGGATATATAGCAATGTCTGCCAACACAATATAATTATCATGACAAGATTGCTTGATTTTTGGGGCAATTTTTTATATTATTATGTTTATGGTGCTATGAATTTTCTATGAAGCATATTATTATGTTACAATTAGTACTATCCAAAACACTGTATATGATATATATGGTATGTCGTCTACTAATATATAACCTGTTCAGGTTGTTGTGTATCTTTCAGAGTCCAATTATCAATTTATAGAGTGAAGATGTATGTGTTGTTTCAGGGGCCATATTTACATATAACTTAATTGCAGTCTTTAATGAAATTAATGACATCATTTTTCTTCCATGACTTGTGTTCCGTCAATTGAATACTTTCACAAGTGTGGTCACCTATGTCTTAACAATTCTTATGTTTCCATTTTCCTTTAGTTATGTTTGTGGATGAAAATTATACGTCAAGTTTTCTTGCATTTAGTGCAAAACATTATCTCATATTTTAGTTCATCAAGAAGCACACTGTGAAATTTAAAAAATGATTGTGCAGTTTGATTATACACTGAAAGAAAAAAGCAGCACAATTTTGACCTTTTGCAGTGCATAAATTGTTAAAAATAAATTCTGCAAAAACAAATATGGAATAAATAATATGCATTATTTTTATACTTAAAAAAAAATCGTAAAATCAAACCCTGCAAAAATGAACAACATATGAGATAGTCCAGTATTGCAGTAAGCTTTGATCACAAAGTTTTTGGCAGATATCACAAAGTTTTTGGCAGATATTTCAGTATTGCACTTAGCCTTATAAGTAATAGTATTCCCATATCCCGTTTTATTTCTGTCCTATTTATCTCCCATTGACAGCTCTTCCTCCTCAAATCTCCACAAGTCAACGTCGGTCAAACGGGCTGGCGGCCTCGCGGCAGGACAGAAACCAGCCCCGTTCAGCCGGTCGCCTAGCCAATCTAGCAGCAAAACTTCCTCCGTTAACAATCTAGTCTTTAGCCCACAACCTATCGATATTCTTTCCCCAAAGGGAAAAGCTCCAAGCAGGTAACAGAGTGTGTACACACAGATTATTTTGGGTTGCTGGGTTTTTATTTCACATAGATTGCTCATCTGTTTTTCAAATAGAAAAGGTGAGGTTACTTGTCATAGTACCAGTGTTGTCAACAGTATTAAGGGACAAATTGACAGCAGATTTCTGCAGAATAATCACTAGATGAATCCAGATGGACAAACATTATTATTGTTTATTTTTCTTCGTTTTTTTTGTCTGATTTAAAAGGTTACCTGGTTGCCTTTGGACATTACTTAATTATTGTTACAATTGACAATCCAGTTTGTTTCAAATTTTAATGAAGTAAAGGGCTTCTTAAAAGCCAGCTTTTCGTCAGCTACTGTTACCACCCATTGAAGCGCCCAAAAATTCATGGCCAAATTGGCTTCAGCCGACAGCTTCCAGGTCAATCAAAACCCTGTTGTAAGAAGTAGCAGTCAAGCAAAACAAAAATACAGTTAGTACTCTGCTAGTGAAATTAGGGCCTTCTTATGAACAAACAAACAGCAAAATGGCATAAGATCAAACATTTTGGTTCAGTATTGAGTTAGTGTTACAAACTTATTGATTTTCATGTGTGAAATCAAATAGAAGCTAACTTTGCCTAGACTTCCAAATAAAGCTTTCAGCTCTAAATAGATGTTGAAACTACAAAGAAGTATAGTTTTCAAAAAGCGATCATACGGGAAGTCACTTTATAAGATGACCCTATAATGTATAAATGTTTCAAGGCCAGTAACTCTAGCTTCAATAAAAAGACAGTTATGGGCCTTGCCAAATTAGAAAAACTGATGAGTGTTGGTGTCTCCTTGCGACTCTCCTGTGTTCAATTGTAAGCTAATTCTTTGTAGATTAAAAATGCTAATTTTTCACTGACGTGTCTGCTATTTACTGCTAACAGATTGATGAGATGTATAAGTGTGGCTAATTTTGATTAACAAACTGTTGATTTTTTATCATCTTACTTAGATTGAAGACAAGAAAATCTATTGTAATAAACCAATTGAAAAATTTCAGCTCATTTGCTGTTTTATAAGATGACTGAATCACATTTTCTTCATAATTATAAAGATTAAAACTATCGTTTTTGAAATAGATATGGCCCAGATGAGAACCCTTTAAAAAAATATCAGAGAAAAGGGGAGAATCTTCTTCTAAAACAAAAACTTTAAAGCTTCTTCTTTATGGTCACATTATAACTAAATGCCCTTAGTACCTGAATGCGGCCCGGGTTGCACTCCCAATATCTAAGATTGAGAAGGTTACCTTAGATTAATATTTTATTTAAGTCTGAGTGATGCAAATTATGAATAGTAATTATAATACTTTAAATTTGGTCCAAACCCGCAATCAGAAAAATACATGAATATTAAAATATTTTTTGCTGGATTATAATTTTGCTTACTTAGCCTAATGCAAATAGAGAACATGGAAAATTAATGGTTCTTAACTTTTGAAGTGTGTGAGTTTTCTCAGGATAAACCATAGTTGATTATTTTTCATGGCTTAAATGAATCAGATTTGAATTATAAGGAAATAAATGGTTGTCATGTATGTGAAACACTCGAAATGGCATTTTTCCAGTCTGAAGTTTGCCAAGGGAAATAATTAAAGTCTGTAACCATAAAGGGACTAGACTCCAAATGATACAATTGCAAGAAAAATTTGTCAAAAATTTACATTAAATTGAAACTGTTGTGTACGACACATTGAATCTTACTTTCTGATATATCACAATGCTACTGCCACATGTTTTGCAGTTTTTTTGCGTTTTTTTCTTTTTAAAAATTTACTGGGTTTGTCTTCAATGCAAATGCCAATTTAATTTGAAGATAGTGTTGGTATATGTTTCTGTATTAATAATGTGACTTTCACATTATATGCTATTTTTAAACAGGTCTTCTCCGCTGAAACAGCGACAGAATATTTTTGAACCATGTAACATGATGTTTAATCGGCCTTATACTAGCTCGTATTGACAATTCTAGGCCTGTCTTGTGGAAATAATGAGCTTGAGGAATTTTGGACCATCTGGTGTCTATAGCCCCTGAAAACCAGTATGACCATGTAAACTTTGACTGTGTGCAGTAAGTTACCTTTGTTTCTGTTTAGTGAGGCTCCAGCCACTTACAGTTTTGAAGACAATTGTCTGAAACCACCCTTAACCCCACAAAAGTCCAGGTAACACAAGATGCACAGCTCTCTTCTGTGGAAGAACTCTTAACCAAAATGGATTTGACCCAGATTTTTTCTTGCACTTACAGTTGCTGGTAATGGAGGTCTACTGTTACTGCTTAAGTTTTAAAACACAGTTTGCTACATGATTCTAGTTTTGACATTAAGCTACAGATACTACTAAAATATAGTAATTCAAAAATGAACATTTGAATGGGAATGTTCAGTAGACTGTATTTTGACCTCTGCTCTGGATTTGCACAGTGATTTGCGGGCATAAAGCAAAAAGGTTTCAAGTCAGATAGAATTAAGATGCACGTGGAACCTTCTCTCTTTCACCCGTGATATTGCACATTAGACGGAACATCACTGTTTGCTAGTTTTCCCTTTGCCTCGTGTATGTTTTGCGAATGAATTGTTTTCCCTGAATGTTACAGGCATCTTCACAATTTCATATATATATATTTCTTTTGATATATTCCTTTTTATATATATTTTTTTCTATTGTTTTTGTCTTTTATTTCACGTATAATATATCTTCAAATAGTAATGGAGGATCTCATGAGTATGTTATGTATTTGTCAGTATTGATATGACTGTGTATGCATGTCAATGTATCTATAACTACATGTTGTAACAGGCCTTCAAGTATATGTTATGAAATCGTAAAAGTGGAAACTGCTGTAAATACCAATAAGGAATTTAAAGAAATTTTAATGAATATTGCTTTGATATGTTATAATGTTCTTATGATTGCCATGTTTTTTTCAGTGAAAAGGTACAATTGGTAACAAAAAACATTGTTGGTGATTTGGGCAAAAAAGCTTTTGTTTTGCTTTTAATGAATCAAGTTTTTCGGTTGAGGATGAAAGTATAAAATGACTAGCAATTTATATATCTATCACAAATTTTCCTTGGAACATATTTCTTTATATTATTTAATTATTTTGTTCATACAGTTGTCCTTTGACCAGTCTTCCAGATTGATCTTCAGTATTTTAACGTATTTTAATAGATACGGAAATTTTGATTACTTCTTCAAACTTGGAACAAGGACTTTTCAGCATTTCCTTTAGTTTGTACTTGCAATTTCAATGTTTCATTTAGCAATAACTTGCCTTATTCTTGAGCAATGATAATTTAAATAATCAATCTATTAAGAAAATACATTTTTATAATGTACTGATTGAATCCCAAATAATAGTAAAATTTTTTTACCTCATGTAATTTAACAAATTATATTACCTCCCTTGATCATCTCAGTAAGCCCATGATTAACAGAGTTTTCTCCCCTGTGTTTCAGGTGACTGTCGGTCCGTCTACCCCCTCTACAGGAACTGTTGTCTGCCGGCCTACCCGTCCTTTCCTCCACCCGCTACCAACGGCACGCCATGCGCATCGTCAAACAGGAGATCTCCAACGCGCAAGTTAGGAAACACCACAAAAAGAAACAACAACAGCTCAAGAATGACCATACCTTCAAACAGCCCTGATGTTTATTTTGCTCCTTCAGTCAGCCATACTACAGTGTAACAAGTTATTTGACAATAAACTTGTAGCAATAATTCTTTTGACGTCTTTCTGGTAATCATAAGGTTTAGCTTTGAAGTACCATTTATGGTAATGATATTTGCAGGATTTGTACGAAGACAAGGTTTCTTGTGGATTTTTTTTCTTTAAAAAACATTGGTAATATTAAGACTACTCTTGGCTGATTTTATTGGCTTATGTTCTAGGAATGTTAATTAGCTTGTTTAACCACCATGGCTGTTTTGTTCAAGGTCTGCAAACAATTCTGTCCATTTGTCTTTCTTTAATTGTTGGCAAATATCCTACAGCAAGCATTGTTACCTGTTATATATTTTTTTGTTAGATTTTTTTTTGTGCTAATCTCTTTTATTTTGATTACACATATGTTGTTGTTTACATTACCTCTAGTTTATAATTGAATCAAGGACTCAACCAAACAATTGGCTGTTCAATCAGACCTTTGTTAAAGTTAACAACGTGATTGACTTTGTTATTGTTAACATTTAAAGGCGAAATATTCTATGATGAGCTCATATGTTTTAATAGAAAAAGTAGTACGGCTAAACAGTTATCTCAAATCTTGTTTGGAATATTGCAGAGCATAAATGTATCAGTGAAAAGTCCAGAGCAGTAATGGTTTGAAAGTTAACAATAATTAGTTCACAACATTTGCTTACTTTTAACTAAGATTTGAACGATTGAGCCAATGTATTAACAGATTACTGTAGTTGGTTCCAATTCTGCAATGTATTTTTTTTTAAAGATTTCCTGATTTGTGTACACAAACTTTGAAGCTCGAGAGAACATTATTTATGAATAACAAAAATTGCTTGATTGATTTAAAGTACTTTAAATTGGCTTTCTGATTAATTGGCGAAAAATCTTTAATATTTATTCTTCACGACCTTCAAGCAATCTACTTTGTATGTGTGTTTTTTATGTAAAGGAAATTTTTCTTTTAAATACCGATACTTAGAATATTTGTGTCTTTTTTTAATTTCTTAATAAAATCTCAGATTCATTACATAGAAAATGAATGTAGGCACACAAGCTGTGTTTAACACAAGATGTGATTAGTATTACAAGGTGGCAACATAACTATTTTTGATATTTTTTATATTAAATATTAACCATATAGCTGCTTGAAATGTAACACATAATGACCTGACAAGAAACATGTTAGAAAATTTCAAAGCTTTGAACATGTGAAATATGCCGGTATGTGTTTTCATATAAGTCTGCATGTAACACTCTTTTTTGTTAGATACATTACAAATCTATTCCAATTATTCATATATAACAATATACAGAATCAGGTGATAACTCTAGGGTTCACAAACTGGTCATCTGGGATGTAAACACTCACATAACTTACATGTTTTTATGCCCCCTTTTGAAAAAAGTGGGGTATATTGTTTTGCACATGTCGGTCGGTCGGTCGGTCTGTCTGTCTGTCGGTCGGTCGGTCGGTCGGTCGGAATACCAAATGGTTTCCGATCAATAACTTGAGAACGCTTTGACCGAGGGACCTCATACTTGGTATGTGTATTGGTCATCACCAGCAGATGAACCCTATTGATTTTGAGGTCAGTGGGTCAAAGGTCAAGGTCAGTGTGACCTTTACATGAAAAACGGTTTCCGATCAATAACTTGAGAACGCTTTGACCCAGGAACCTCATACTTGGTAGGTGTATTGGTCATGACCAGCAGATGAACCCTATTGATTTTGAGGTCAGTGGGTCAAAGGTCAAGGTCAGTGTGACCTTAACATGAAAAACGGTTTCCGATCAATAACTTGAGAACGCTTTGACCCAGGGACCTCATACTAGGTAGGCTTATTGGTCATGACCAGCAGATGAACCCTATTGATTTTGAGGTCAGTGGGTCAAAGGTCAAGGTCAGTGTGACCTTTACATGAAAAACGGTTTCCGATCAATAACTTGAGAACGCTTTGACCCAGGAACCTCATACTTGGTAGGTGTATTGGTCATGACCAGCAGATGAACCCTATTGATTTTGAGGTCAAAGGTCAAGGTCAGTGTGACCTTAACATGAAAAACGGTTTCCGATCAATAACTTGAGAACGCTTTGACCCAGGGACCTCATACTAGGTAGGCTTATTGGTCATGACCAGCAGATGAACCCTATTGATTTTGAGGTCAGTGGGTCAAAGGTCAAGGTCAGTGTGACTGTAAGCTGAAAAAAGGTTTTCTGATTGTCCATATTTTATTTTCTTATATAGTAGACAGTAGAAATTTATATGTCACTAAATGCATGAGTTGAAGTATCAGTTTTCAGTGAACATCTAGTTTAATTATGCCCCCCTTCGAAGCAGAGGGGTTATATAATTGCTTTGCACATGTCGGTCGGTCTGTTGGAAGACCAAAGCTTGTCCGAGTGATAACTCAACAATTCCCGGACCTATGGTCATCAAACTTGACATGAAGATTAGGTATGACCAGTAGATGACCTGCCTCATATGCATCCAATGACAAATCAGCTGTCATTTCAGTCCATGCATATTTCATTCAATTGTCCAAATATTTCTGGCAACTTGGCGCTCAGGGGGCATAATGTTTGACAAACATCTCTTGTTTTTCTATTTCTTTTTTTAAAGATAATATATGGGAATTTCTGCTAGCCTCCTGCTTCCAAACACGTGAAATGTCTTCAAAGAAGTTTGTTTTTTTATCCATACCCAATATTTTAAATTAAGGGCATATGTGTTGAAATCAATGCTGTGTGCCATGAATATTTGGATAAGCAAAACATTGTAAGAAAAAACAACTAGATTTTATAGTATTTACTGTCCTGAAAGCAAAACCAAAATAGGCTAGGATAGATATCCATATTTTTCAGAAAAAAAACAGTTCAGATAAAAATGTCACATGCAGAATGTTTACCTCCCTGTTGATCTGTGTGTAATCCCCAGACTTGTCACATGATCCAACATCATGAGTGAAGGCTACAAGGAGGGGGAGGAAAAGGAACATTTCAGGGAAGAAAAAAAAATGTTATCCGTCTCAAGTTTCGAAGGGGGTAGATGGAGAAGTTGTGATATTTCGCTTTTTTTTACATTTTTTTTTTGTACATTGCACATATTTCAAATCATGCTGCACTAGGATGATCACATTTTTGCTTAATTCATTATTGCTCATTTAAGTTTAAATCAGGTACAGTATATATTATACACAATGGTGACTTTATTTAAGGATTAGTACTGCATGTATCATTATTTATATTCAGGGGTTGTTTTTTATTTACTGGTCAAAGGCCACAATAATTTAAACAATGGCGTGGTGTCTGTAAAATAATTCTTGTTTATGTGATAGTCTTCAGTTTTAATTGTACCGGCATCGTACTTATACAGATGTCAAATATCCATGACAGCTTGGTTCCTTTAGAAAACTGGCCAGATCCGCCCATGTATGACTAGATTATGGTCCTTGAAATGAAAAAGAATTTTCTATCGGAGACAACTTTGTTGTGTATTATTGTAGTATTCCCTGCAGACCTATCAAACATATTTATTTAGGAAGACACCATTGAACAAAGAGTTGTGTCTAGTTCTTGTAGTTTATTTCCCTTGCCCCTTGTGAAACATGCTTCACCGATGGCTTCATTTTGAATGCGAGTTCAGTATATTAACAACAAGTCGTCACAGTAGAGCATAGGCCTTGTAATTTATACCTGTTCTGGATGATTGTGTTATCATTATAATTATTATGAAAGTCTTACATTAAAGAGGTGTAGAATGGACCCTTATCCCACTGTCACATTATGACATATCCACGAGGCCCTGTACAATTTTTCCACCTAAAACAGATTTCTAAGATTTTAGGAAATGCGGGTTATTGAAACAATCTGCTGCATCCATTTGTAGCACATCATATGGGGATCATAATTATGTTTCTGGAATGTTTGGGGATCATAATTATGTTTCTGGAATGTTTGGGGATCATAATTATGTTTCTGGAATGTTTGGGGATCATAATTATGTTTCTGGAATGTTTGGGGATCATAATTATGTTTCTGGAATGTTTCAGAGCCAAAAATGCTAATATGTCATAATGACCATCTGCAAGACTGAACGAGTTTGTTAAAATGTTGATGTTTTTATGATACATGTGTAGATCTTATTGGTAAAAGAATGATGAATATAGATACAAGCATTAGGATTTGTGGGACTACTATAATGTTGGTCAGTCATCCATCTGATTATTAAACACTTACAATGTGCTTCTTTTACTATTGAAATATAATGGTTAAATGACAACCAGAGTTGTGTTAGATGGAGTTATGTTCATGACCTTAGAAGGTCATCCTTTAAAAAAAAGCTGTTTGCAGTGCCCTGACCATCATCAGCAATTACGGTACTTTCTTTGTTACACTTAATTATATACCATGGAAAATTGACTGATTAATAATTGGTTTGAAATAATATGAATTCCTTTCGATGATCACATGCTGTTAACCTCAATAATAGACAAAGAAATGTGATCTCGGGAGGTACTTCCTCAAAGCTTGTGCCAGTTTTTGAAATTAAGATGCAGTCTTTAAAAGTTGCTATTCCTGGGTTAAATAAAACAAACATGTATACTTCTACATATACAGTTTCTTTATTTCAAAAGTACCCCGGTATATACAAAATTTAAATAATGTACTCAGTTGCGCCAATACTTAAGAATTGTGAAACAGGGCCTGACGGTTTAACACCTTGGGGGTTAGCTCATGTATTGACATTTCAATGCCTATCTTATGTTTAATGTGTTGCCATCACTAATCGTAAAAAAATAATTCCTACGGACAATATAGGTCTGGTCACAACTAAAAATTTATTAAGGGTCACTTCAAAATACCTTTTTAATGTATACATTAGTTAACTTCCGTATTTACCAAAGATAACCTCATGTCCATCTATTTTCTATTTATTTCATGGTCATTTTCGATGTTGTCTACATGTGTGCATTTGTTTAGTTTCACACATATCATAGAAACTTGTGCCAAGAAATGCATTCCAGAAGATGTCACATGTGACAGAAAGATGAAGTTACATTTGACAGCAATATGTTGTCATATGTGACAACAAGTATCCATTTATTATTAGCCTATTGAGGGAATGAAATTAAGGTATTGTCGAAGCCTTGGTCTTGTCGCTGGCAGCGTTGTCCAGAAACAATGGCAGTAACTCAAAAACCATTAAAGATATTCACATGAAACTTTGATCACATGTATCCAGAGACAATACTCATTGGTGTATCAAGGCCAATTACTCTGGGTTAATAACTGATGTGGAGTTGTGCTCCTTTTCTGACTTTAAATAACAGGCAAGTGTTGGGGTTTGCTCCTACATGTAGGTGCTATTGTTGTTATTTTATAACAATTTGCATTGACATTTGTTGAGGTTAGCATCATTCTGCTATAATTTCATCCCACCCTAATATATTTTTTATATCCAATTTTAAACAAGGACATTGATGGCTTTTGATTAAGCCAGCACTTGAATTTCACATCTAATTATTCCTTGGGGCCCATCTCTTTTTTTTTTTAAGTTAGAATTGTCTTATTTTCTATATATTTGTGTGAGCTGAACATCCAGTATAATGTTTATGTTGAAAACACAGTTTAAGAAATGAAAAAAATCAAACAGGTTTGTAACATTCAGAAGCTTAATTGCTCAAGATCTTTTACACATAAAACTATTCTTTGCTCGAGAAAACAAGCTGTAGTGTTATTAACCTGTCCAGATTTGTGAAATTCTGAAAGACATCAGACTTGCATGTTTGTCATTATTTATCAACAAGAAATAAAACAGTAAATACATATGCTGCCATATTGAGTTACAGTATCTGATTTATTGGACTAAAATGTCTGGTTGTATATGTGACTATAGTTGTAATATAAAGCGTTGCTTATACATTTATACTGTAGAAGGTTGTTATTTGTGTAGGTTAGAATGGACTAAGTATTAAACCTTGAGTCTGTGATAATACCTAGTTATTGTTATTTATAAATTATTACATAATAAAGTACAAAACAAAACGTGTCGATAGTTATTTCATGGTTTTAAGCGAATAAGGAGGACTATCCTAGTCGTGCTGGTGTCTGGTTAAGTTTGACAGACTTCTTACTTCGCACACTGCCATTTATGCATTCAATTCTAAAACAAAGTGGCATATAGTCGATCGTGCTGTCCTACAACAACTCTTGTTAATAAAAAATGTATGTAGGAGGAAATGTTCGGTCAACTTGTCTCTGGGCCCAAGTAATTTTCATTTATTGATCGAAAGCCATTTTCAGCTTGAGCTCATAACAACCTTTGACCCACAGACCTTGAAATCAATAGGGTTCATCTGGCTCGAATAAAACTGCTCATATAGTTTGGGGTATATGGGCCTAAGAATTCATCAGTTATTGATCAATCACACTATCCCCTCGAGCTCAACTTTACCTTTGACACTATGACCTCAAAATCAAGAGTTCACCTGCTGATCATTACCAACCTGCCTATCAAGTTTGAGGTCTATGGGCCCTAACCGTTCTTAAGTTTTTGATCAGATTATTAGCTGGATATTGCAACAAAGTTGACCTTAGACCTCAAAATGAAGAGGGTTCATCTGATGATCATTTCCAACCTGCCTACCAAGTTTGAGGTCTATAGGCCCTAACTGTTCTGAAATTATTGATCGGAAACAAACTTCACCTTAGACCTGAAATAAATAGGCTGATCATTTCCAACCTGCTTTGAGGAATCTAGGCCTAAGAACACAACATTTTTTTTTCTGTGATGTACACATGCAACTCCAGATTGAGATATTATCAAATTAGTGTTTCTTTTTTTTGCTCTCTTTTGGCGAATTGCAAACCAAGAGACCTCACTATTCAAAGACAATGGGGTATTGCACACAGTCTTCAGTGATTCAAACTGCTCCTACTCCCTTTCTTCATGTTAAAGGGACTAGACACCAATTGGTCCAAAAATCGACAAATACATTATTTCCTCAAAACAACCCTGGAATTGTCAGTGAGAGCTAGAAGGACCTGAAGAATGATAATACAAGATTAAAAGAATACACGCAACAATCAACATCAATCATGTTGCTGCCTTATCCGAGTTTCCCTATTTAAACATAGTGCAGTTTAAATCTGATCATGAGTCCATGCTTACTTGGATATATGAGATAGACAACCCCAGTAAATTTCTAACTGAAAAAATGCGCAAAAAAATGTGAAATCTACATGTGTCGTAATCAATGTGATAGGTAAGATTCATTGCAATGTCAATTTTATATGCAAGTGTTTAACATCTTTCTTTCATCTTGCAATTGTATCATCTGGGGTCTAGTCCCTTTAACTCCAACCAGATAGTACATGATAAGTATGCACAAGAACTTAATTTCATTTCCAGAATTTCTCTTAAATAAACTGAATAATGTTTTGTAATACACACCACTGTACTAACTATTAATTTACGGCTTTATTTTCATACAATTTAACAAATAAAAACGACAATGCTCTACAGCTACTTTTGTACGAAAATATCAATATACAATGTTCAAATTGTATACACTCTGTGTTTTGCAAAATATACATTTTATGTCAAAAAAGATAAGTCAATGAGTTCATTTAAATAATTTATACAACTACAACAAAAGAATGTGATTATATACATGTATGACATGTATGACCAACAAAGGGCGCTGTGAGGCGATCGCCAACGCTTGTCTGGCTATTTCCCCTACGGAACAAGGTACATCACTCTAGTATCAAAAAGCCAGAGTTATGGGCTTGCTGTACATGTACATATCATCTCAGGCAACAAGTATACCAAGTATACCAGTCAGTGATTTTTTGGTGTGCAATTTACTGTCTTTCCCCTTGCGAAAAAAATGTCCATATTTCCCAAAATCAAAAAGAAAATCCCAATTTCATAAATGCAGATTAAGTTAATGAATTAAAAAGCAATGTATTTCTTGAAAAATCAAAACAATCTTGACAAGACTAACTCTTTAACATCATAATGTATGAATAAGAAAGTGAAATCTTGTATATTTGCTTTTATATTAGTTGACTTTTTTCCCTATTTGCAAGGCACAGGTGGTGAAATTAATTCCAAAAAACATCACTGCAAGTTTTACTTGAGTATCTTGAGGCTGTCAGACCATTTGCCAAGTTTAATTGTTAAAGTTTTCACACAAACAACAACACTAAGGCTATCACAATACCTCAACCTTTTTCCTTTTTGAGAGACAGACAAAATGATAATATATGTGTATTGACATATGAACTAATATTGATCATTTTAAACATAAATGACCTTTCTAGTTGTTTGTGTCTCGTCAATTCAAAGTCACAAACTTATACAGATATCCAATATTTGGATTAAATTTTGTCATCGAAATTAACTGTTTAAAACACCCAGATTAGGCTTGGCATTGCATTACGCAACATCAATTGGTGATAAATTTCTTTAAATCAGAAAAACCTCTTTCAACATAAAAGAGCATCAATTGGTATCGTTAATGCCATTCCTGTATCGTTCATGACATTCTTAAGTTGTATATTTATACATGCATTTTATTTCAATTTTCAACACACAAAATATAAGGTGTAAAAGATTACCATATTAGTTTGATAAAAACAAATTGACAGTATTGGAAGTTCTTGCTCCACAACAAATTAAATCTCCTTAAATTTGAATTAGAAGTACCCACATCAGCAACATCTGAGGTTAAAATCCAGAAAATCCCAAACATTGAGACTGGAGTTTCAAACAACAGCAATTATTTTTTTGTAAATTTTAAAGTAACATTTAACAAAGTAAAAACAAGCTTTCAATGATAAGATGAGTTTATAAAAACATGTATTTCTTTTCCATTCCATGTCATTTAAATAAAAAAATAAAAAGCAGTCATCTTCATCTTCACACTGAGAACAGTAAACCTCCAGCACTTATCGTAGGAAAGACTTCTTCTCTGCTGAAGGGATATCAGCAGCCGCTAGAGCGAAACCCATATTGTTTAGGTACTTGACAGAATATCTGTCAAACCTAATAGTGGAAAGATTCTTCAATCCAAACCCCACGTCTTTCTCTTTCACTACTTCATTCGCAGCAGCACACAAAATTCCTCTTCTAATTCTGAAGAAAATACCTTCATGTCGTAATGACATCACAAGATAATATGAACACATTCTCTGTAAAGCCATCTACCCCGTGCTAATGCACTTTTTTCACTGAAGTCTCTAAAATATCACAATCAGTACAAGCACATGAGCCCACCAAGTATTATACTTCGGTCTGACAGTAGAGTTCTTTTAAGGCTTTTAGCTCTTCAATGAGAGTTTTGTTTTGGTTCTCTAATACAGCTACACGATTCTCCAAACACTTCACATAGTCTTTCTTCTTTCGTCGACACTCCTTAGCTGCATCTCTGTAAAACAAGAAACACATACTATGGGTCACATGTTCTACCTATCAACACAAGGTGCATGAGAAATCTATGTGTGAAATAATCTGGTCACATTATTAGGTCAAGAGTTTCGCTATATCTTTTAAAGCTGCACTCTCACAGATTGACCGCTTAAACAACTTTTATTTTTTTGTCTTGGAATGAGCCCAATTTAGAATAAATGTCTGAAAACCAGTGATCAAGGAAAATGAATAATTTGGCAGCTTTCAGAACTATTGAAATTGGTTGTATTCTGAGTTATATTACATTACTGATTTGAGGCATTGATGCTTAAATCAGCTGATCCCGAAACAAAAATAAAAATGTCAAAACTGTCTGTCTGTGAGAGTGCAGCTTTAAACCCATCAATGGATGGCAATGAAACTTGAATACATTAATGTGCTACCCATTAAAGTTCTTGTAAGCACTGCCCATTGTCAAGATTTATATTAAAGCATTAAATATACAGGTAAAAAGGGATTCAATTATCTATTTGTTTCTGAGTGTCGAACAGTTACTCGAAGCAAGCATATTTTGATACATGCACTGTTCGAATAAAAAAACATGAAAGCATGAATCTTATATACCAGTACATTCATAACCCAGTAATTTACTTTCACTGTTAAAGATTCTCTTTCGTCTAAAGCTGAAAGATTTGTAACTCAAACAACTGTTCATACTTTATTTTATGGCTTTATTGTCATACAATAAAAGAAAAACAACAGTGTACTACTTTATACAATTTCTTAACAATTTTTTTTTTAAATACAGTAAAACTGAAATTGCTCAAGCAGGCAGAATGTTATGATTACATCGAGGTTATGATTTCACACATTTTTCCGAAAGTGTGTTTCAAATAAAAAAAAAATTGCCAGGTGTTAAGATTTTCGCAAGTGTAAAAATTGCAATGACAATATAAAAAATTGATAAGGTGTGAAAATTGATTATCACCGTTGACACATGACTGCTATTACTTGATAAAGGCATTTGAGAAGATAATTGTGAAAAGTTTATGATAAGAAATTAATTTTGAAAAATATTTACGAGTTATAAATATATGAATTAAACACTACCGTTATGGCCCAACATCAGAATTTCTAAAAAAAATTCTTTCTTGTCTTTTGCTTTGCAATATGGCAAATATGGAAGAAATCCATATTGCCAAACACCTGAGCATGGTCATATTTCAATGTTGCTTATTTACTCACTGTTTTGTTTTACTTTTACATTTTCATGATTAGTATACGACAGCCTTTGAACACATGTGGGATTGCCACAACACAAAACATAAACTTTGCTGAAGTAAACAACCGGTATGTTGACTTCAAACTTACATTGTAAGACATTTAATAACAGATTAAAATGGAAACTTTGATTGTTCAATACATAAGATGACTCTAGGTTTTAGCTCGGGCCATTGTTTCCTCCAACGATCACAGGTTTACTGTATTCAAATTGCATTGAATTGTAGACACTCATGTGATAAGCAAAGAAACATTTATGACACATTGGTATGACTAATTTATACCATCAACAAACTAACGTGATTATACATGTATAATGATCAATAATGAATGGATGGTGACACATGAAATAATGCTTATCTTTTAAACCATTAAAGATGCACTCTTACTCCCAGATAAGATTTACAACAACTTATAGTATTGTTTTAATATTCCAAAAAGGATGAATAAATGTTGAAATCAATTGTTCTTATCAAGGATAACGAATTTAATCTGAAAGAAATGAGCATAAAACACAGTATTTCTACCTTATCAGAATGAGACTATAGTAGACCACAGTAAATCTTTTAGCATTCACCAATCTATTAATTTAATATTTTTGCGCCTTCTGCTATTAAATACACGGTAACAATCTAGTTATCAGTAATTAATATTTTCCATAAATGTATTATTTAGTAAGTAGTTAAAGGTTTATCAGTCAAAATTGATGTTCGTTATACATGTGTATGTATTGATTTTTAATAAGAGTGTCACTTTAAGTGTTCTATCAAAATTTTTGTGTGAGGATTGTCGATTCAAAGTGAATGGTCTGTAAATGACCTGTCGGTAAAAAGGAAAATGTCAATGCACTACCAATAATAATCCATTCTTTTGATTCAACTTTGTCCACACTTTCATAAACAACCACAAAAGGCTCGGCTATGTATTATTTATGTCACAACAATAGGTGTAAAAACTTGTAAAGTCAGAACTTAATCTTGGTAGTAAATTTTAAAACATTTTCAACAACATAAGAACTATCAATTTGTATCATTTATGAACAAACATGACATGTTCCCAAGTTCATTTACATGTATTCTATTCAACTTTTAACATACAAAATGGTAAAATTGAACATATATTAGTTTGATAAAATCAGGTTAAAAATATAAGGTTAATCATTTTCTTTTAGCACAATTGTGAGTTCACACAAAAGATTCAAATACTTAAAATTTAATTACATGAAAAATGGTCAGAGCAAATAGTATGAGTGCATATTGAGAAAAAAAACAAGACTTAAGAGTAGAAACAAACATTAAATGATAACAAATGTGCATAAAAACAGAGACATTTCCATGCTTTATCTTAAACTTAAATCTAGCCATCCCCAAAATGAGTACAGTGAACTTTCAACACTTATCATAGACCAACTCAGATCTATCTTAAATTTACGAGTAGAATAGTTGAGTATCTTTGAACTGTAAAATTATTGGTCAACAGACAGAATGTACAACTGATGCATATCCAAGGGAAATATCTAATATTGAATATATTCTTAAGCACTACCAGCCGCTCGATCAAAGACCATGTTGTTCAGATCCATGAAAGAATTTCTGTTCAACCTAATAGTGGAAATATTCTTCAATCCAAATCTCAGTCAATGTCTTTCTTTCATTTGGAGCTGCACACACAATTTATTCTCAGTAAAGACCTTGGCTTGATGACATCACAGGATAATACGAGCCTATACTCCCTAAAACGTGAGCATGCACATTATTCACTAAAATATCACAATCAGTACAAGCCCGGGCCCATCAAGTATTATACTTCGGTCTGACAGTACAGTTCTTTTAAGGCTTTTAGCTCTTCAATGAGAGTTTTGTTTTGGTTCTCTAATACAGCTACACGATTCTCCAAACACTTCACATAGTCTTTCTTCTTTCGTCGACACTCCTTAGCTGCATCTCTGTAAAACAAGACCAAATAAGACATTATATATATATATATATATATAAATAACAAATAATACATAACATGTACACAGGCTGATGCCGGAAGTAATAGTTTTTTCAGTGTCTCACCAGGTTTAATGTACCCATAGCAATGTATATTTTCAGGAATTTAGACAAAAAAACATGTTCACAAAGGTAAGCTTTAAAAGTTTTATACATTGATTTTCTTTCAAATAAAACTATTGTGTCAAGTACAGAAGAAAAGTCTAAATAAACTTTTATGTTTCATGATTTTGAAGTAATTTCATAAAATTTTAAAATTGAAAAATAATTGATATCTCACTGTTTTGAAACATTGAAATAACATTTCGCTATCACTCACTGTTTTGAAACTTGTGTCCCCTTCTGCAGGCTAAATCCAACGTCTGAGTGCAGAAAGTTTGGTCAAAATATCAATAGCATCATTTCCGAAATAGGTAGACATAATCAAGAACTTGGCGCTTTTGCAAGGTGAATCAAGAAGCAAATGTTTATTTCAGTGGGATATTAATTATGTTTGTCTTGAAAATCACTAATCCATTAAGTGATTTACTTATGGCTGCGAGAGCCAATTGTGATAATGTTTCTTACGGTGCTTACTTGCTGAATCAAAATTTATATCTCATTAAAACAACAATTATCCTCTAGGTTGTGTGTTTCTTTTTTGTTTACCAGATAAAAAGTATTGCATCCAATGTGTGATATTTAAAGTGATACAAATATTTACAATCTTAACATCCAGACCATAACTTAAATCAAATATACATGAGAAAAAAATATTGTTGAAATTGTATATAAAAAAAACATAAAGTATGGTATGCCTGTATTTAGTGGTATCGGTTCTTGTTTGTCTATCCATAATCAGTTCCAGTAAAGTAATGGATTATTGAAAGAACAATCAGTTTTTGACAATTCTTTACTTTTAGTTTTATTTCTGTTCAATTACTCGGATTCCTTACATATATAAATTATGTGTTATGTTATGTGTATGTTTGAAGTTATTTAGTGTTGTTGTTGTTACTTTTGGCCATATTGAAAATTCAAACAAGTAAACACTTCTGAATGTAATAATGAAACCATAGAAGAAAAATAACGATTGAATTGATGATAGATGATGAACAAACGCAATCGCTTTCTCTCAGATTTCATGCCCAACCAACAAGTTTGGATTAAAATCACTCATTTAAATATTTGTTTTCACAAGGAATGTTACTTTCTATCATTGCATTAAGGCATGAAAATGTAGCTCCTTGTGTTATGACAAAAGAAAACCAAGCTTCTCTGCATCATACATAGACATGTATTGTGTCACGCATACTAAGACATGTAAAAACTGTCATCATAAGCAATAGATTCAAGAATAAGCCATATCTGTGGCATCTTTTTTGGCACTTAGATTTCAAATTCAGTTTTCATTTTGCACAGGATGCAGAAATATTTTAGGAGGCATAAGGATGTAAACAAATTGTACTGCTTTCTGTTGTGATTTTAAGAATTAAAACAAAATTTCAGAAACAACTTAAAATTGGAAAATGCTGGCAAGAGTGAACTAAAATTTGATGTTCATATATATATATTCAGACTCACCCCAGTTTACTGACCTAGGCTGTGTAAAGTAACAAAACACCCACCTATTTTTCAACAAGCGGAGTTCCCTTTTCCTGGCAGCTTCCTCAGAGGCAGCATCCCGACTTGAGAGTGCCGTATTGTTGGTTGCCATCACAACGCCCTGGGGTAATGTGCCTGGCGTGGCTATCTGATATGCCTGCATTGTACCTGTACTGCCCACTGTAACAATGGGGGAAAAACTTTAGTATAAGATGATACTGTTCATAAGTCTTAAAGATTGCACTGTTCGACAAAAGTTACTCACAAATTAAACAAACAAATGCACAATAAAAAGCACATCTGTAGAGTGGTAGGGTTTGATTCTCTTCAATTTCAAGTGTCATAATCTGAACCAAAGTTATGTGTGATAAAAAATTTTAACAATCATGTTACAGGGTCATCACTACAATGTGAAACAACAAACAACAAATAACAGCCACAGGTCAAAAGGGTTTTTGAAACTGACTTGACCAGTAACTGAAAACAAAAAATAGCAATTGCTTAAGCATAAATGTTTAGTTCTTTCAAAAACATGCAAAAAATAGCATTCCAGTGCATGTGTACTGTCAAACTTGTGGCCGAAGTTCAGTGCCATTCCTAATATCAAAAGCAGGGTTGCCAGGCTTTCAAGTGACCAATAACAAAATAGTAGGGATAAAAGTAGGAGGATTTTTTTGAAAAAGTAGGATAAAATAGGGATATTCAGTCCAGACCAACGCTGCAATCTCAAATTGCCATTTAGCTTGTCCACACTTTACAATTTTTGTTGACCACTGAGCGTCCACTCCACACAATTGACTGACCAAACAAGAACATTACTTTTTACCACAACAGAATGGAACATAACAACACCAGCACACCAGCAACGCAACTGAAATCAAATAAGCCTACACTAACTTTCCGATCCCGAAGAGCTGAGATCTATACCTGGGATATAGAACTGCTGCCCGTCCGGGCCCTGAGCATACTGGACAATGGTTGCCCCTGCATTGCCACTCCCTGCACTTGAAACAGGGCTTGCGTTTGTCATTGTAAGGGTCTGCAGGCCACTAGCAATCGGCGTACCGTCAGCACCCACACTGATCTGTATGGCCCCGGAAGGAATCACTGAAAAACATAACATCAACAGATTAGGAACCACTTACATATGATATGAAAGAAAACAATTCAATGACATAATTGCCAAACGATATGCCTATCTTCTATTGTCTTAATGCCCACCCCTCATTTAAAAGGTTACATGCTGATTTAGGGCAGGGCTACATTCACTAACAGAAACTCCTTTATTTTCATACATTGACCAATGCTCATCCAGATTATTTACCAGTTTTAAGCTTAGAAAGAAAAATGTCTGCAGCTATTCTGAACTAAATATTTTCAATTATTTGGAAACAACTTTTGCATGGAAGTGTGAAGTCTACCTGTGGCGTTCTGATACTGCAGGGTTGTACCGAGTCCGTCTTGTGACTCTCCGTCCTGACTCTGACTGCTGTTTGATTCCTCGTCAATCTTTGTCACTGACACAGGCGACGATAACTCGTTCAAGATTTTTCTAGAAATTTAAATAACACAAAATATTTTTTATGAATAATAATCTTTACTTTCTCATTGCATAGGTAGGTACACAAAAACCTTTCATAAGGTTATACACTCAAAATCTTTGGTCAATAAGTATTATATACCTGTATGAAGGTCTCCTTGATAAAATTTCTCTCCTCTTTCTTCCTTCGTGATCTTCAGTTAGTGAATCGTCCTCTACCTGAGCAACCTGTGCGAAAGAAAGAATATTTACAACTTCAATCTCTGTTTTTGTCAAATTAAGCAATATGTTGAACTGAAATAACTTACTTCTATTAATAATTCCCAAATCCTCATAAATTTTTGATGTTTTAACTCCTTTTAAAATCATGCTGAGCTAAAGGCACACCATGATCATTTCAACATACTGTTGCTGAAGAATATATTATTGAGAAACATGTATATATACATATTTTTTTTCAATACACATCAGTATGGCCTGTGATACTTACTCTTACAACTTGAATTGTTGGTACACTGGATCCAGCACTATGAATAACTGAGTTATTGCTTGACTGAAGAATATGTTGATTTTGTTGAATTACTGACTGGACTTGCAGTGTCGGGCTAGCAAGTGAAACATGAACCACAGAAAGACCTTGATGCACATCAATATCTGAACCTACGCCGTCAGACATGGTGATTTACCTGTCAAAAAAGAACAATATAAATATATATATAGGATTGGCTGTTAATATTGATTATCAAATTCAGTCATTTTTTTTTGGAGTTATTCTTACCACCTGTGCCTTGCAAATTGGGAAAAGGTTGACTTTGGGAAAATACAAAAACCGGCCAAAATAGCTAATATAATGGCAAATATACATGTTATCACTTTCATATGTATACAGTAGGCTGTGAAAGAGTGACTAGTCGTATCAATTTTTTTCTTTTAAGAAAATCATTGCTTTTTTTATTCATTAACGTAATCTTCATTTATCAAATTGGGAAAAAATATCACATTTTTGGCTAGGGCTGTTTCAGCCGTTAGAAGGCAGTAAATTGCACCCAAAAAAATCACTGAAATGATAATTTATTTTAGTATTTATAAATATTTGATGAGCATACAAGTGTTTGAAATAAATAAAATGTCTCTAATAAAAGTATACTGTTCATCATATCAAATAAGGTATCTATTAACAATTAATTAAAAAAGTCATTATCCAACGCTGGAACAACTCGGAAGAAGCTAATATTATTCATGTATTCCATTCATAAGGTGAAAAGGTATTAACTGAAATTTGATGGTTAATAAATGCATTTACTTGGTTTAAAACTTGCTTAGAAAATGCATAAAACGAACTTTTTTTAATTAAGTACAACCTCCATAGCAGTCAAGTTGTGACCCAATTTCTGATAAATAATTTTCGTTCTTTAAACAAAGCAACTTTTCAAAACATTTAACTTTTAAAAGAATTACCATGACCGTGGGAATTCTTGAAGGGATCCATTTTACTACGATAGTAGTAGTTAGAATAAACATATAAGATCCGAATGTAGCAAACGCAATTTCTGCATACAAAGTTCCCAGGCAAAGAAGAAATAAAAAAACGCTCCAATATTTCAGCACATTATGCTCATTTAACGAATGTTATTGTACTTTTAATAACTTGAATCCGAAATGAATGGACTTCTTCAGCAGGGTACCTACCAATTACGCAGATTTCGTCACAACCTTGCCACCAATTAGAGTTGGAAACTTGAAGATACGTAGTCGCCACGTCAAACGACGACCATCAGCGTCATCACTTTATCAACACAACCGCATAACACAGAACGTGTTGAATATCAATGCGCGAAATGACAATATGTGTAATTTGATTGGCTGAATATAACCGATGACGTCAATGACCCAGTTGACAGGTCTATTTTACAAAATCGATCTTGTGCTTTGGTTTAATCAGTCGTCTGATAAAGGAAATATGCTCTTGGTTTTGAGTAAATGTCACACAATAAAATCACATTTATCCTTTCCTTTAACATTGCACTGCCGTCTATAAACCATTTAACGAAACAAATGGCTATATCCGGGTTTACTTTTTGTCGCGCCTAGGAAAATGATGATCAAAGCTAAAAATAGACAGAAGCCCATTCCCTTTTCTGAAAGAAATCAAAGTACTGAAAGTGCATATAGATGCGCATTACAGTTGTACGTGTTAATGCAACAAAGGTTATTTATATTTGTTTAAGCAATATAAGTTATTTTAATTAAATGTAAAAAAAAGATGAACTCATGATTTGTTTCTTGTCACAAGATACGATGTTAAAAGTTTTTTTTGTTTTTTGTTGTTGTTTTTTTTAAAAATTGTTTAAAGGTATTTATATATATAAAAGACAAATATATTATAGTCTGTCCAAAATGTGTGTAGAAAATATTTGATTCAAGATAAAACATCATCAAACGTTCAAATTAGAGCTCCACTGTCTTTTTCGTAATAATCTAAGTTATATGTGTTTGATATTATAATGTTTTTGAAATTGTACATTGTTCCATTTCGTCAAAAAGCGTCACCTTAGAAACAATATTTCAAACATTACTGCAATCTATTTAAATTTAGGCTTTGATTTACCTTGAATGTCTGACAACTGAATACCTTGTGCTGTTTTGCTTTTGTTAATGATGAAAGAAGTTAAATATCTTAACTAAAAAGAGTCCCTATGAACTTGTAGTATGTATTGGTCCAAGCTTTACATGATCTGACGTGACCATGATATTAATTGTTTTAGAGACAACGTCACTAGGCTGTGGTAAGATTTTCGGCATTATCCATATTTCAAATAATCTCGCGGTATGGACATGCACAGTGATGCTGAATGCAATACACATGGTAGATGTGGACGAAATGTGATGTCTGATGAAGCTATCGATATTTATGCATACATTTGTTAAATGTTTGTAATTATGATGAGACGGTATATGAGAATTAAAATGTAATGTTTTTTCTTCATAATGTAACGTTTCTTCCCTAGCTAGCTCGGACACGCTACCTACGATATCACACACCCTATTCTCGGACTACATTGTCCCAAAAAATAAGTATGAAATCAGTAATATTAACACGCGATTAACATTGCTTGATTGCTTACAAACCCAAATGGCTGGAAATAATTATTATGGTTCAAGAATCAATGTTTAATTATCCCAAAACCATGAACACACAAACAGAAACACTACAACACCTATGCTATAACTTCAAACAGGA
This sequence comes from Mya arenaria, assembly GCF_026914265.1. Lineage (NCBI taxonomy): Eukaryota > Metazoa > Mollusca > Bivalvia > Myida > Myidae > Mya > Mya arenaria. The sequence goes on from NC_069122.1 coordinate 26,859,346, forward strand.
CCAGCATACAAAACGCTAATAAACCAATCTCACAATATAACAGTGAAACCCGCAGTCCTAATTGTATAGCTAGTACAGGGAATCAAACCATTGAGCCTGTTCCGTCTGTATCACAATGATCCAGGCTTACTAAGAGGCCAAACAGAAACCTGGGTACGGGACCCTCCCATATACGGTCGCGGGATGGTGGCTAGCAATGAGGCGGGCGATCGAACAAGCGACCGCTGAGTTGACAACCAAGTATAGTGCCACTAAATCACGGATACGCAATGCGGGAAGCAAAGTAGCAATTATATATATATTCATATAAGAATATAAACACTTATTATCCACACGTACGTCGTCTTACTTCAGAACACTCGACCTTCGTCATTGGCGTTTGTAATGTTTCACAAGTAAAGTGACATCATGACGTCCCCGCTTGTCACGGTCCATGAATGTTTATTCTTCCATGAGTGAACAGGCAATTGTCAAATATCTTAACTCCAAAAGGGCTTTAATAACTGTCTACAACAAGTCGTATGTGTTTTTGTGGATTGAACTATCTTCTAAACTCCTGTCTACAGGGTGAGGAATCAGGGGACTTCAACGGGGTTCTCGTGTGTGTCACCAATGCTCAAAACCAATGTAAACAAGCAAGAAAGTGACAGTAGTTCCTAAATAAAAATTTTGAGGGAAAAGATAAGAAAATATTTTTTTGCCTATGAAAGACTATGCTAATTTCTGCTTCTACAAGTGTGAAATATTTTGGATTTGCTTGTATGTTAACGATGCAATCCTTGGCCAAAATTTCAACTCGACGGAATTTTGTAGAACGATGCAACACTGTGTGCGCCGTGAGTCTTTGTTTTGTATACATTTCGTAGTAATAAGTAATATTTAAGAACTCATATACATATGCTAAAATGTTATTTTTGTTCATTCTATATTAAACGAATTGTTTGTAAAACGTCTGTTAGTCTTTTAATAAATATCGATATTTCAAGAAAGGTTGTTGTTAACGTGAATTCCATATATATGCTGTTGTTAACGTGAATTCTTCTCATTACATTGCTTATTTTATTCAATAAGTAGTTTGAACTTCTCTCTCAACTGTGACGATAATGCATTCAACGTTGAACTATTATTCCAAATGATATTTCTTTCATGAAATGTTTGTATATCCATCCATTTGATTGATTTTAAACTGTTAAATTTATGTTCTAGGTAAGCCGTCATGGTGATACGTCCAAATTATCCATCGTCCCTCTGTAAGAGACGGATTCAACCCCCATGTGTTTCACCAAATGTTGACAAAAGATGGATACATTCAATTGATGCAGTGATGACTACATTCAAATGAAAGACAAGATATACTCCAGCCAACTCCGTTCTATGTATATCCCCCGTAAAAGATAGTCAACAGTCGAGAAATAACTGAACTATGTGCTTATGTACAATTAATCATTAAACTATAGAATAGAAGAAAATAATGATTACATGTGTTGCTGGTTGGATCCATTTTATTTGTATGTGACGTCATGATAAACTACTTTTTTCTTTTTATGATATAAGTCAAACCCTTTGAGTGAAATGATTCAAAATGTCGCGCTCATAATGTAAAATTTCAACCCTTTTAAGTCATGGATGTAGTGGATGCAATAACAATTTCTTTGATATATTATATGTTTGCATATAACATAAGTATAGTCATATTGTTGTTTACATAAATATAATCATATTCCACTGTGGTTTTGCATGGCCTTTGTACAACTTTGAATACATTATACATCAGAAATGTGTACACAAATGACAAAACTATTTAGTTTTTAAAATAGCTGAAATTTTGTTTTCACACATTTAACGTATTTAGGGCAGTCTATTTTATCAGAACCTGAAAGTGAGTTACAAAATGACCAGTTGATGTTAAAAGATTACTGTTATGGATAGAAAGATTTTCACATAAATATTAGTGTAAATGCAAATAAAACAAAGGTAGTATTTTTTTAAAAGGCTGAAACATTAGGCGAACTTTTGTATATAGGGCTTGAGCTAGAAATTGTGAATAAATTTACTTATCTATGAATAGTATTTAGCACTGGTGGGTCAATTAGCACAAAGTTTGACACTTGCTCAGGACAAGCTATGAATACTTTTTACAAGCTCAATTCAGACCTAGTAAAATTTCCTGGTATAGCAACATGCCATTATTTATCTTTGTTTGATAAATAAATATATCTTGTTTTAAACTATGGGTCTACAGGATATCATTAAGTTAGAAAGTTATAGTAATTTCAAAGTGTTGGTGATTTTAATATATATTTATATGCGAACTGAAATAGAGACTAAAATGTATACGTATGTACAAAAATGGTTTGCTGAACTTAATAATTCATCTAGAGCCAAAGCGTTTGTATTGTTCGCAGACTGTAAGTGACAACCATTTTTGTGTGCTGTTAACATAGTTAAATTTAGGAAAGCATTGACGAGACCTAGACTTTCGTCACACAGGTAAGAAATTGATGATTATTTTATATTCTGTGTGTACTGTCTATGTTCAATTTGTGTTTCGAAAGTACCTTGTTAGTATAGATACGTATACGTGCATTAATACATATTGTGACCTACGATCGATTGATAGAAGTGCATTTAATTATATATATTATAAATTACATTGATGTATGTTCATGGGCCTATGGCCTTTATGCAATTGAACAAACTATGAAACTTTATTATCACAACTCGAGGCTTGTGATTCCACTTAGTATTACGGTGTCTGGTTGGTGATATTTTCTTTTATGGCGTCAAAGCTATCAATTTCTCTCTCCCCCCCCCCCCCTCCCCCAGATAAGTACATTCAAATAGTTTGCTATGCTGGACATCCTTATCGTGCTCATGGCTTTATATAGAAATACCCGTAATGAACTACTCTTCTATTGTCATCACATAATTGCCTCCCTTGTTGAAGACCGTCGTCTGTAGCACAATGGAAACATTGTCATATGGTTTTATCTGAAATGTGAAAACTTTGTAAACCTTGTTTCCACATAACACGCGAGGCTCGGGTTGGGTTGAAACTTTTTTTACACGAAAGGCCATGCAAGATACAAATTATCATCTTACGAGGGAAGGTCATTTTTATGGTAGTCAATTTCTTTTTCAGTGCTTCCTATTATTTCCTGATATCTTCTGGATAAAGATATTTTGACCATTTTCGAAGCACGGGATTTAATTGGAGTGTGGGCAGTTTTATGATCAACCTTTAGGAATGGCGATTTTGTTATTGAATGTAATCGTGTTTTGGCTGTTGAATTTCTTTCACTCTGGAACGTACATGGGACGGGTTTGGCTGAAGTGAATTTTGCCTTCCATTTTAGTGTAGCTATTACTTCATCCATTTAATTTATCCATCTTTGCAAATATTTGCTGAAACTACAAAGGAACAATGAGTATTTGGAAGTCTCCTTTTGATTGCATTCAGGCAACATAAATTAAACATTTTCAAATCGATTAAATTGATGGAAAATTCATACCATGAATAAATGTTAGAAGTTCGTCACAAATGAGAGAGCAATACAAACTATAAAATAAAATAAAATAAGCATGTTATGATAATTTTGTTAAGCATACCGATCAAACATAGTCAGCTTTATTTAGATGAGAAGTTCACGTAAACGGCAGCACATTTAACATTTACGTTTACGACAGCATTTCTTGAAAATAAGATATTTATTGAAAAAATTAAAATAACACTTAACGAACAATTCGTTTAATGAAAGTAAAGAGCAAAACTAACTTTTTAACGCATGTCTGATTTCTGAACTATTACAGATGACTAAGAAATATGTACAAAACAAAGAATCACGGCGCACACAGCGTTGCATCGTTCTACAAAATTCCGTCAAGTTGAAATTTTGGCCAAGGATTGCATCGTTAAAGTACAAGCAAATCTAAAATATTTTAAACATGTAGAAGCAGAAAAAATCATAGTCTTTTTTAGGCTAAGAAATACTTTCCTATCTTTTCTTTAAAAAAATTATTTAGGAATTACTGTCACTTTCTTGCTTGTTTACATCGGGTTTGAGCCGTGGTGACACATGCGAAGCGAGGATTTAGGGTAAAGAACCACATCATTCATCCAGTCGGATGTGTGCAGCGCCTAGGTGATGTCGTACGATATATAAAGGTGATGTCGTACGATATATAACCTAAGGATCCCTCGAGAGTACCTCTGGGCGCTGCACACATCCGTCAGATTGAATGATGTGCTTCTTAACCGGAATCCTTGCTCGAAATTGATAGGTAGTGAAGTACAGTATTTTAACTGCTCTTGATAGGTAGTGACGTATTTTAACTGCTCTTGATAGGAAGTGACGTATTTTAACTGCTCTTGATAGGTAGTGACGTATTTTAACTGCTCTTGATAGGCAGTGAAGTATTTTAACTGCTCTTGATAGGCAGTGAAGTATTTTAACTGCTCTTGATAGGTAGTGACGTATTTTAACTGCTCTTGATAGGCAGTGAAGTATTATAACTGCTCTTGATAGGCAGTGAAGTATTTAAACTGCTCTTGATAATAGTGAAGCATTTTAACTGCTCTTAATAGGTAGTGAAGTATTTTAACTGCTCTTGATAGGTAGTGAAGTATTTTAACTGCTCTTGATAGGTAGTGAAGTATTTTAACTGCTCTTGATAGGTAGTGAAGTATTTTAACTGCTCTTGATAGGTAGTGACGTTTTTTTTAACTGCTCTTGACAGGTAGTGAAGTATTTTAACTGCTCTTGATAGGTAGTGAAGTATTTAACTGCTCTTGATAGGTAGTGAAGTATTTTAACTGCTCTTGATAGGTAGTGAAGTATTTTAACTGCTCTTGATAGTTAGTGAAGTATTTTAACTGCTCTTGATAGGTAGTGACGTATTTTAACTGCTCTTGATAAGAAGTGAGGTATTTTAACTGCTCTTGATAGGTAGTGACGTATTTTAACTGCTCTTTATAGGTAGTGAAGTATTTTAACTGCTCTTTCAGTCAGACTCGATAACATGCTCACTGATATTAAACCTCGTTGCTGCAACTTGTTCTTAAATGTATAGTCGTTGGCGCTTCGAGATATATCCTATTTACTGGAACCCAGAGGCCCCCTCTTTGGTGATTCTGGTCGGGTAGAATCCTCGTGGAGGTGAATATGTGTGTCCATAGGTTAAACAAACACATTAGACTTGACATTTTTATTACAAATAATTGTCATCGTGTTTGGAATCCCAAGCCGACCTGTGTGTTGTATGCTGATGTCTGAGCTTGTTGGCAGCCGGAATGAATGTGATTCCCGGCTGTATGGAACGCCTGCAGATATATTATACCTGTGTCCACATGTCCCATACGTCTTCTATGCACCAGTAGTAGGCAATCGTGTTCCTTTTTTACCATCGAAACAGTTCCAATTCACAGAAACACAGATATGTTAATACATAGTTCTTGGCAAAACCGCACGACTCCGTCGGATCCGACACACTAGCATTGCTCTTACTGCTGCTACTGCTAATGTTACTTTCTGTTGCTTCTTCTCCTGCTACGATCACTACTAGGACAACGACTACTACTGCTACTAATGCTTCTGCTTCTACTGCTACTGTTACAACAACTGCTACTGCTACTGCAATATTGAGTAGTTCACTTCCTATAGAAGAACTACAGCGCATGAAGTGTACACACATACAGGGTAACATCAAATGTTTAATGCAAGCGATTACAGAGGGAACAAAAGCGTCAACAGTGGCAAATCACCAGTCCTATTTTAAGGACACAAAGTTTGGATGTAATAAGTTGAACGAAAAGGCAAATCTAAAAAGTTGATACTGCAAATACAGTTTTGTTATAACAATGAATGACTTAGGTGGCATGGCTGGTTACCAAATTATTAACCGGAAATAACCGAATTTAGGTATTTCTTATACTAAAATAATTAAAATGCGATATATCTTCTAGATTTGAATAGGGCCAACCCGTTCAAGTTATTTTTTTATAAATAGGGAAACAGCTTTCGAATGACTAGAGCGATTAAAAGATGGTTATCAAGCATGTCTGAAATATAATGCCCATACATAACCTGGTTGAATAAGGTGATGATATGACTTCAAATTTATTAATCAGACAACAGACTGGACGCAGCCCGCCCGCCCGTACTCCGCAAGTGATTTTAAGTGTGTCTGTTTTTTAAACGGGCGTATTAAACGAAATCCAAACAGAGCTGCGACAGGGACTGTCACAATCAATGTCGCGACAAGGATTCGAACATTCGGGTCGATCACGACTCTTCAGCATGTTTTGAGTAGTTCAATTTCTATAAAACTACATGCGCATGAAGTGTCCATACATGCAAGGTTTCTTCAAGTGTCTAAGGCAAGCCTTTACAGAGAGAAAAAGAGCGCCAACTGTGGCAACAACATTCGTCGTTGGTTGTACGTTAGGCCAAATTTAGAGAGTGGATTGTGTAAATACAGTTTTTTGCTGATATGAATGAGGTGACATGGCTGGTAAGCAAACCTGATTGATATATATTGCTCAAATACACATTCTGACCAAAGTTGACAACGTTGGTGACAAACGCATCGAAGTTTTTTGCTTGGACAAGACGGATTTTAGGTAATGTTTATAATTAAAGGGCGGAAACTCGTGTGACTAGAGCGACATTTGGAGTTCCTTGGCCATTTTTATCGAAAACATCCTCGGATGTATGCCGGTACATCAGTAGAAGTAGATCGTAAAATTTTGAATTATATCGTTAATTAAATGTAGTGTTTTAGCTTATATTTGTTGATCTAAGGTTAAATTGATTGGCAGTGAAGTGTATTATTGCAAACATAATTAAGATTCCCAAGATTTAAGTCATTAAGTTTAACCACGGACCTATAAAGCATGGATTGGCAACTGCCCCATATCGGTGAAACGATAAGAAATAATAATTAACCCACAATCCTTAGCGCACGCTCGGCAAATATCGAAAAATTCCGCCGAATCTCCGATCGGTGATTAACGGCGATCTTCGGTTATTTCCGCCAACTCTGCTAATAATGCCTTGTTCGTTATAGATTTAATTATATTTAATAACTGTGATTATAATCAGATTCCATTGGACTATTATCAACTCAAATAAAAGTACCACGCATTTAAGTCAATATTAATTAATGTTTTCCTACATGTATATATTCGGCCGATGTCGGACGTCTCGAAAATGACCACACGGTAAGATCTCGGAATGAAATCCCGCTGCACGCGTGAGTTTGAGATTATCGCATTAACACAGATGAGAGTTGCCAATCCATGGTTTATAGGTCCATGGTTTAACGGCTTACTTAAATTATAACGCGATCTACTTACCGATTTTTGACATTGTAGACCGTCAATATACACCCGAGGTTGTTTTCGATGAAAATAGCCGAGAAGTTCCGAATGACTGGAGCGAATGAACGCTGGTTTCTCTCTATCTGAATAATGTAATGCGGATATTTTTCAATGTCATCTAAATATTTCATTGAGTGGAGCTCGTGTTTATATGAGCAGTCCAGTCAATTTGAGTTGCTTATTTTGGCGTACCAAGTTTACTTATACAATGTACACGTATAAATTAATTGAGTCGTTTGTTATCTTTGAACATGGTTTATACTCGAATTTTGCCCAATGTAGCCCCACCCATGCAGGTCAAGAATATTTTTTATCAAAAAATCCCAATTGTCAGTGTTCGTGATCCACTATCAACTGTAACTTTAAGTATTGGATATGATTTATATATAATTGAATCTGGGATTGTTTTTAGAATCGGGACCAATATTTCATCATTAATTTTTTTCTGTTTTTATTTAGCGGCATTACCGCAGTATCCTAATTCTCCATATGAAGGGCTTGTGTTAACAAACTCTTTATTTTTACCTTCATGAAACCTAAGTATTTCAGTACCATAGGTTAATATTTGGAGTGTTTAAGAGCTTTATTGTTCAAAAGGAGGTAGTTAAGTTTGGTAATGTATTATAAACAAGCTGTGAAGAGATAGCCATGCATGATGCAAATTTCACAAATCGCTTCTGTGATCATAACACCTTCTTTTTTTTAATACGTGCACGTCTTGATATTCCAACTTCATATGTTTTCTTTTGTGAAAAAGTTGTATGTCTCTCATTCTTAAAGATCACAAATTACTGTGTATTTTGTTTAAAGCTGCACTCTCACAGATTGATAGTTTGAACAACTTTTTTTATTTTTTGTCTTGGAACGAGCCAATTTTTGCGAAAATGCATGGAAACCAGTTATATAAGACTGCTGACAAAAATCTAAATCGCAGATATTAATATTTTAGTTAAAAAAGGATGTTTTATGCATTTTTCTTAAACCGTTAGTAACGCTTTAAGCCATAAAACATTAATTTTCGACCGAAAATATGTAAATCTGCGATCTGTTATTTTGTCAGCAATCTTTTATCATTGGTTTGTAGATATTTAAGCAAATAATTGCTCTTTCCGAGGCAAAAAAAAAAATAAACTTGTAAAATGGTATATGTGTGAGAGTGCAGCTTTAATGGTATCACATTTGGCAAAATTATTGTATTTGTGTTGACAAATCTTGTTATGCCTGTGATGATTGTGAGAATTCCAGAGCATCGTCTATGAATAAAAAACATGAATATTTGTGTTTGACAAAGAGTTAGTATATCTGTAGATTGTAATGATGGTGGTTACAATGCCATTTAGAAAACATAGCATTATAAGCATTATGACTAATAGGGATCACCCCGTTTCACGCCAATATTGACCATATACATTTGTATAATCAAAATATTTGTTATGTGTTATTAAGCTTAAAATAGTTTAATAATGGACAGTAATTGTCCAAATAATGAACAGTCAATGTCCAAATAATGGACAGTCATTGTTCTAATAATGAACTGTCAGCAGAAATAGTAGTATTGTAGTATATGTATGCTCTTCTGGCATGGCTCTTGTAGTCATTTTTAATCCAGAGCATGTATGTATGGGTAAAAGGCAACAAACATACAGTTTACTTGGAATGTTTTGTGTTTGGGTTAGCTGAAAATGTTGCACGTTCAACATCTAAGGACAGAAAATGTTGTAAGCAGGTTAGTTGCATGAACTATCAACATCATGTACATACTAGTTACAACACATATTCAAAGATAACCAAATGTTTTAAAGGGACTTGCTCATGTTTTTGGACCAAATATAAGTTTTCCCGGTAATGCATATGAAAACACTTATTTGATCATTATTTTACTCAATGATACCGAAATTGAAGAAAACAATATTGTAAATTAAAGCTTCTGCGATGGTTATGTGTACGTCGTATATGCGTCCGTGCGTCAGTGCGTCTGTAAACAATTGCTTGTGAACACGAAGCTACAACAATGAAATTTGGACCATGTGTACAGTTTTGCTGTTGTCCTCGGATGACCTTGACTGTGATCCTTTGACCTACTTTCTTATTCTTGAAGCTACAGAAATGAAATTTGGACCATATGTTTTGCACGTGAGCATTAATGTTGGCCTCGGATGACCTTGACTGTGACCTTTTGACCTACTTTCTTATTTTTGAAGCTACACCAGTGAAATTTGGACCATGTGTACTGTTTTGTAAACAAATATTTATTTTGTACTTTGATGACCTTGTTTGTGATCTCTTGACATTCTTTCTTATTTTTGCAATAAATTATTACAGCAATATAATTTGGGCCATGTTTACAGTTTTGCAAACAAGTATCATTGTTGTCCTCGAATGACCTTAAATTGGACCTCTTAGCCTACTTTCTTAATTTTGAAGCTACAGCAGTGACATTTTGACCATGAGTACAGTTTTGAAAACAATTTTTTTTTCCTCGGATGACCTTGACTTGGCACTTATTAAAATAGTTCATGCAACTAATCTGCTTACAAAATTTATGTTCTCAGATGTTAATCGCGCAACGTTTTCAGCTAACCCAAACACAAAACGTGAACTTTTTGTTTGTTGCCTATTACTCATACATACATGCTCTAGATTGAAAATGACCACAGGAGCCATGCCAGTAGAGCATAGGCCCTCATGGGCCTTATTTTATTTTTAATAAGGTTTTCTTTATTTGTTCCCAGTTTAAGTACAATGATGCTTTTTCATTATGAGACTCTATGATCACACAGTCTTAAACCTTTTATTTTCTAAGACAGTCACAGTTTCAAACAATAACAGCATCGTATCTGTGAAAAGGTTTTGCATTAGGTTCTCTGAATTGTATTCCTTCGTCTGCAGATAGAGTTAGGATCCCTAATCATTGAAGTACTTGGTGTTTACTATTAGTTTACCATTATTTGTTTTATTATTAAGTTTCCTCAAGTTAATGCATACTTTAATAAGATTTACCTTTAACGATTTTACTTTAATCCGAATTATAAGAGTGAGGTTTGTGCACATTAACTGGTTTAACCCCCCAGTAAATTTACATTTTACTGACCGTTCCAAGGCGGTACCTAACAATCCTTGATAAACATATACCATTTTTATATAGTATATATTTATGCAGTGTGTTGTTTGTGGAGATTTGTGCTGTTGCTTACTGTTTCTTGTTTGTGATTTTTAGGCTGTAGGCCGATAGGCCTGCAGACTTTTATAACCGTATCTCTGAAATCGCATCGGCAGATCGACCTAACATTTTTAACTTTTGGCGAATTAATGCGTGCACGGGCGTATCAACCCCAGCGCAGTTAGAACTGCGTTGGTCAACGACCTAATTTACATTAACATTTACATCGAAAATACCTAGTAAGCAATTTGATTAGCTAGCTAAAAGTAGCTCTGTTAGGAGTTTTCAATCTATGTAATGCGGTTAATATAGTTCGAATAAGCTGCGTTTTGCGTAATTTTATGCGATTAAAATTGTACAAAAAGCAATTATTTCAATATCGGGGAGTTAGAGAACGCAATATAAAAAGCAGAATCTGCAAATTGTTTCAAAATGAACGCGTACTGAATCAAATAAATACATGTAGGACCGAGGACCGATAATATCTACATGTACTTAGTAGTTTTATAGAATCTGGGTCATCGCATTCAGACAGGTTTATTTCCAGGAAATAAACTCTGAAGCTCGTTAAAACCCGGAAAAATATGGATCGTATTATGATGCAATTAAATGCTATTTAGGCGTAAGATATCAAACCATAATGTTTTAAATTAAATTATAATACTTCATTTTATCCTACAATCCGATTATTTTTGGTGATTGAAGTTCATCCATAAGAATATTTTCTATGTTTTAAATTGCTTAAATCGCTCTTACTTGACATTTTATTGAAATTGTTAGTTTGTCCTTGTGTTTGTAAAATGTGTGTCGACATAAGACCATTCTCTTGTGTAAGTACATACTAACAACATTTAACTAGTACTAAATGCATATTAGTACTATACACTTTTACCATTCAAATCAAATCGCGTAAAGCTAACGACCTGCTGCAATTTGTGTCATAGTCATGTTATGCCGAATGAAACGTAAAGTGTGTGAATTTTTCTCACTTTGTCTAAGTAATTTCAGACCAAAGTCTTGAGCATGTAGCATATGCATATTTAAAACCACTGAAATAAATGAGTAATCTGTTCATTTTGTGACATGGGTTGAGGGCATTATTAAGATACATGTACATCAAAAATACAGGGAATAAATAGTATTCGGGTGATTCGATCCAGAGGCATTTGTCGTTGTAGAAGGAGGCCTTACACTTAAACCTAATTAATATGTTCAATGCATTTTGTTGGGATGCATTTGGTTAAGCTGGCATACCCTGGAAGTAAATTAAATACGCCTATGTCAAGTTTAAATTGTAGAGTAAATTTTACTAAAAAAACCTAAATACTTTATCCGTGGCAGTGCATTGTTTATGAAACCAAAGCTCCAGATAAGGTTTTATATGATATTAAGAATTACTCCATACCTTATACGTAACTATTTGGCGTATTCCACATTTCAAGTGACACTTATACTACATGATCTAATTGAGAATCAACATAAAACTCTAAAAGTTTTTGCGAAGGAAACTTTTGAGCGAGCATATATACTATCTTTACATTTTTATGTTAATAATTATTTTTTTACTATTACATGACCATACTCACAAAACGTTGCAGGCCGAATGCCATTCAACGCTTTAAGCGCTTTGATTTGCTTCTGTGTTCTATGTCTTTGGTGTTTATCCTGTGCCATTAAACGGGGTTTATGTTTAAATTTTTGACTACTGAGCTTGTTTCTGTTGTTTTTCACATACATATTGGCTAAAAATAGCATTTTTTATACTTTCAAGCGCTATTTTCTAGTCATGCATGGGCGGATCTGAAAGGAACCGAGCTCTTATGAATATCTAACTACTGTACAAGTTTCATCGAGATACAATCAAAACTGAAGACTATATCGTTTTCACAAGCAATTGTTTACAGACGTAGGTACGCACACACGACGTACACCACGCCATCGCATAAGCATGACCTTTGGCCGGTAGATCTAAAAATAATAAGATGTTGATTTTAATAAAACTCCGATTTTTAGATTGTAACAACTCAATGCCCATTGAAGATGTGACTAAGGTTTATGCAGCCGTTAGGGCGAAGGAAATGTTTATTAGTTGTATATACCTTTAAGAGAAGAAAAAAAAATCTCCAACTTAAAAAGTTTCCGTATTACATGATTAATGCACTTGTTTTATATCCCTAGTAGTTGAATTATAAGTAAAAGTTAGATGACATGAATTAAAATCTTAAATTATTAAGAATTGCCGGAGAGAGCGTAGCTAACAAGCCCTTCTTAATCATAAGACTTTAATTCAGGTCATCTAACTGACTTAGAATACAACCTCATTGGCTGACACATTGTCAACGCAAAATCTGATAAAGGGATTGTGATTCAGATGTGTGGCTGTAGGTGTATCTTTAAACACCCGCGAAAGTTGAAAATCTTAATGATTAGGCCTCATAATCTTAGTACATACTGATTTACTTTCTGCAATTTCATTGGCTGTAAATATAGGTTGTATTCTAAAATAATTATCTTAAATAATAATCAAAACATTATTTACATTTATAATGTTTATGTACACGTAAATGAGCGCACAGTTATTTTGCTTTGCCTAAGATATTTGCATTATAAGTATCAACTGGTGTGACAGTGTACAAAAAGTTGACAAAAGCACCATGAAATTCATGAGTTTGACCTCTTTACAGTTTACATGTTTTAAGAAAGTGGGACGCCTCAACCTGTCCATTATGTCAGCGAAAAATAACCTCGGCATTGCGTGCCTTGGACTGTTCTTTCTCTGACATAATGAACAGTTTTCGGCCTTTCACCCTTATTTAATAGTAAAGAATACATAGCTAGAAATACCATTTTCTAGCTTACATTGTCTCAGTAAATTTTGCCATACATGTTATTGTGTTCCATCAATTTTCTCAAAGTATTTTTCCAAATCTAAAAATTCCATGTACTGTTGTTGTTTTTTTGTTTTTTTCTTTGTGTAACCAGTGAAGTAAGGATATATATATATATATATATATATATATATATATATATATATATATATATATATATATATATATATATATATATATACACAGTCAAAAGGCATGACATGTTTGACTCATTCGTACTTCACGGAATTCAGAAAACAAAGGATCTTTTTGTTGTAAAACCAAGAACAAACTATATCAAAATTACGTTTGCCTATAAAGCAAACGAAATTTGGAATTCTCTTCCTACATACATTAAATGTCAAGATAAGCTACCAGCCTTTAAACGTGCATTAAAAGGCTACTTATTAGCAGAACAATATTATCACTTATGAAAACCCCCCAATAATCTCGACACTTTATTTAATTCACATTATAATAAATAGTTCATTGTTTACATGAATTGTGTTAATGTCCGTATATGACATTCTTGCAACAACTTGTAATGGCTACTACCAAATGTATAAATGTTGAAAATATATTGATTGAATGTGGTTTTACTGAATATATCTACATTACTTACAGGATGAAATTATTGTAATTTATAATCATCATATTAAACTGAGTTGTGTTTGTCGAAGAAATGTTGAATACATGTTTAATTATGTTGAATTACATGAGAAAAGTATGATAGTGATAGTGTGATTGTATGTTTTGTATGTTGCTTAATATGTAAGTTAGTATATGTTTTTTTGTAATCCTTTTTGTGTGAAGGCCATGCTGGAAATAAGTAGTATGTCTGTAATGAGTGTATAAGTACTATGTAACCTTCGTTAAATAAAGTTTTTATTATTATTATTATTAGTAGTAGTATTAGTAATGGTTTTAGGAAAATATATATAAAAATGCAGCTAAAGCACCATGTTTCCCGCCAAAATTTTGCCTTATATATTCAGAATATATGTAAGAACTGTTTTATACATGTAAATTTAAGGTGCCCGCCTCTCACCCTAGGGGTTGTGGTCTCTATCTACCCCATGGGTATTTTCTCATGGCTACTCAAAAAGGACAGACTATCGCTTTCTGTCCAGAAAACGGACTCGAACGTGATTTATATCAGCTTTCAGCTATCTTTTCAATCGAGCAAACATACATTAAAATAAGCAAATACATGTAGTTGAATGAATAGATGTAGTTGAATGAATACATGCAGTTAAATTAATAGATGTAGTTGAATGAATAGATGTAGTTGAATGAATAGATGTAGTTGAATTAATACATGTAGTTGATTGAATAGATGTAGTTGAATGAATGCATGTAGTTGAATGAATACATGTAGTTGAATGAATGCATGTTGTTGAATGAATATATGTAGTTGAATGAATATATGTAGTTGAATGAATAGATATAGTTGAATGAATAGATGTAGTTGATTGAATAGATGTAGTTGAATGAATGCATGTAGTCGAATGAATACATGTAGTTGAATGAATGCATGTAGTTGAATGAATACATGTAGTTGAATGAATACATGTAGTTGAATGAATAGATGTAGTTGAATGAATAGATGTAGTTGAATTAATAGATGAAGTTGAATGAATAGATATAGAGATGTAGTTGAATGAATATATGTAGTTGAATGAATACATGTAGTTGAGTGAATAGATGTAGTTGAATGAATAGATGTAGTTGAATAAATACATGCAGTTGAATGAATACAGGTAGTTGAATGAATAGATGTAGTTGAATGAATACATATGGTTGAATGAATACATGTAGTTGAATGAATACATATGGTTGAATGAATACATGTAGTTGAATGAATACATGTAGTTGAATGAATACATATGGTTGAATGAATACATGTAGTTGAATGAATACATATGGTTGCATGAATAGATGTAGTTGAATGAATACATGTAGTTGAATGAATACATGTAGTTGAATACATGTAGTTGAATGAATACATGTAGTTGAATAAATACATGTATATAGAAATGCTTTACACCTTTGGAGCTTACATTTTTCGTCGTTATTTTGGCCATAATTATGTTATTATTTTTTTCCCAATCTAGAAATGCCACGTACAATTATTTCTTCTTTTCTTATGTATGTGTTTTACGTTCGTTAAAGACAGATATACAGTCAGTTGTTGATTTATCATTTTGGAATCCAAATTAATTATCAGTTATGGTTTGGTAATTTCTGACTCAATTTAGTCTTTTTGAAAGAACAATGGACTATAATTTAATAGTGATGTTTACTCATGATATATCTCTATCGTTTAAGCATGTTCCTGCCATTTTTTAACATAGGCCCTGATTCTACGAACCTTTTAAGTCTGTGTTAACAAGATTTTTTATGCGTATAAATTATCAACTTATTTACGAGTTTTCAACTTTAAATTTGAAATGTCTTGATGCTTATCACAATAAACCATTTTTCATTTATTAAAATCAAATTTAAGAATATATTTTGGCTAATTTAAAAATAGGCTATCTAATCCTGTTAAGCTTAAAAAGTTTCAAGAAATTGGGGCCGGAACCTTTTCCCAGGACTCGAGGTATTTGAGTCGAAGTGAGCTGGCGCCGGACTCTCATGTTTATGTACTTCCCGATCATGTTCAAACAATTATTGACACATGTCCGTTTGGTTTATGATTGGAATACCTACTAACTCATAAATCTACTGCTGGTATCTCCGAATACTTGTTTCGAGACTACAACGCTAGTAAATGTGCCTTAATATTATTTAATAAGCACAGGAAACCTCAACCTCCGAGACTTTGGCGTCTTAAACGGGAGCAGATAATTCGTTTAAACATATTTGTTTTTAAGTGGTTTCACAGGTGACGTTAACAAAAGGGTCCCTTAGTTTTAGAAGTGGGTGTTCACAGGTGACGTTAACAAAAGGGTCCCTTAGTTTTAGAAGTGGGTGTTCACAGGTGACGTTAACAAAAGGGTCCCTTAGTTTAAGAAGTGGGTGTTCACAGGTGACGTTAACAAAAGGGTCCCTTAGTTTTAGAAGTGGGTGTTCACAGGTGACGTTAACAAAAGGGTCCCTTAGTTTTAGAAGTGTGTGTTCACAGGTGACGTCAACAAAAGGGTCCCTTAGTTTTAGAAGTGTGTGTTCACAGGTGACGTTAACAAAAGGGTCCCTTAGTTTTAGAAGTGGGTGTTCACAGGTGACGTTAACAAAAGGGTCCCTTAGTTTTAGAAGTGTGTGTTCACAGGTGACGTTAACAAAAGGGTACCATAATTCTTGAAATGAGTGTTTACACGTGATGTAAAGAAGAGGGTCCTACAGTTCTTGAAGGGTCCCGAAAAGGCCCCGTAGCTCTTGTAGTAAATATTTACAGTGACTATAACAAACGGGTCCAATAGTTAATTAAGTTGTTGTTCAAAGGTGACTTAAAGAATAGTGCCCCATAGTACTGAAGTGGGTATTTACAGATGCCGTTAACGAGAGGGTCCCATAGTACTGAAGTGGGTATTTACAGATGCCGTTCACAAGAGGGTCCCGTAGTACTGAAGTGGGTATTTACAGATGCAGTTAACGATAGGGTCCTATAGTACTGAAGTGGGTATTTACAGATGCCGTTAACAATAGGGTCCCATAGTACTGAAGTGGGTATTTACAGATGCCGTTAACAATAGGGTCCCATAGTTCTGAAGTGGGTATTTACAGATGACGTTAACAATAGGGACCCATAGTACTGAAGTGGGTGTTCACAGATGACGTTAACAAGAGGATCCCGTAGGTTTTGAAGTGGGTGTTTACAGATGATGCTAACAAAAGGGTCACAAAGTTCTTGAAGTGGGTGTTTACAGATGCCGATAACAAGAGGGTCCCTTCTTATAGTGTGTGTTTAGGGTGATGTAAACAAGACGGTCCCAAACTTCTTGAAGTGGGTGTTTAAGGTGATGTAAACAAGACGGTCCCAAACTTCTTGAAGTGTGTGTTTAAGGTGATGTAAACAAGACAGTCCCAAACTTCTTGAAGTGGGTGTTTAAGGTGATGTAAACAAGACGGCCCCAAACTTCTTGAAGTGGGTGTTTAAGGTGATGTAAACAAGACGGTCCCAAACTTCTTGAAGTGGGTGTTTAAGGTGATGTAAACAAGACGGTCCCAAACTTCTTGAAGTGGGTGTTTAAGGTGATGTAAACAAGACGGTCCCAAACTTCTTGAAGTGTGTGTTTAAGGTGACGTTAACAAGACGTTCCCAAATTTCTGGAAGTGTGTGTTTAAGGTGACTTAAACAAGACGTTCCCAAACTTCGGGAGGTGCGTGTTTAAGGTGACGTTAACAAGACGTTCCCAAACTTCTGGATGTGTGTGTTTAAGGTGACGTTAACAAGACGTTCCCAATCTTCTGGATGTGTGTGTTTAAGGTGACGTTAACAAGTGTTAAAGGCGACGTTAACAAGACGGCCCCGAACTTCTGTGAGTGTGTTTTTAAGGCGAGGTTAACAAGACGGTCCCAAACTTCTGGAAGTGTGTGTTTAAGGTGACGTAAACAAGACGTTCCCAAACTTCTGGAAGTGTGTGTTTAAGGTGACGTTAACAAGACGTTCCCAATCTTCTGGAAGTGTGTGTTTAAGGTGATGTAAACAAGACGTTCCCAAACATCTGGAAGTGTGTGTTTAAGGTGATGTAAACAAGACGTTCCCAATCTTCTGGATGTGTGTGTTTAAGGTGACGTAAACAAGACGTTCCCAATCTTCTGGATGTGTGTGTTTAAGGTGACGTAAACAAGCCGGTCCCAAACTTCTGGAAGTGTGTGTTTAAGGTGACGTAAACAAGACGGTCCCAAACTTCTGGAAGTGTGTGTTTAAGGTGACGTAAACAAGACGGTCCCAAACTTCTGGAAGTGTGTGTTTAAGGTGACGTAAACAAGACGGTCCCAAACTTCTGGAAGTGTGTGTTTAAGGTGACGTAAACAAGACGGTCCCAAACTTCTGGAAGTGTGTGTTTAAGGTGACGTTAACAAGACGGTCCCAAACTTCTGGAAGTGTGTGTTTAAGGTGACGTTAACAAGACGGTCCCAAATATCTGGAAGTGTGTGTTAAAGGTGACGTTAACAAGACGGTCCCAAACTTCTTGAAGTGTGTGTTTAAGGTGACGTTAACAAGACGTTCCCAAACTTCTTGAAGTGTGTGTTTAAGGTGATGTTAACAAGACGTTCCCAATCTTCTGGAAGTGTGTGTTTAAGGTGATGTAAACAAGACGTTCCCAAACATCTGGAAGTGTGTGTTTAAGGTGATGTAAACAAGACGTTCCCAATCTTCTGGATGTGTGTGTTTAAGGTGACGTAAACAAGACGTTCCCAATCTTCTGGATGTGTGTGTTTAAGGTGACGTAAACAAGCCGGTCCCAAACTTCTGGAAGTGTGTGTTTAAGGTGACGTAAACAAGACGGTCCCAAACTTCTGGAAGTGTGTGTTTAAGGTGACGTTAACAAGACGGTCCCAAACTTCTGGAAGTGTGTGTTTAAGGTGACGTTAACAAGACGGTCCCAAATATCTGGAAGTGTGTGTTAAAGGTGACGTTAACAAGACGGTCCCAAACTTCTTGAAGTGTGTGTTTAAGGTGACGTTAACAAGACGGTCCCAAACTTCTGGAAGTGTGTGTGTTTAAGTTGACGTTAACAAGACGTTCCCAAACTTCTGGAAGTGTGTGTTTTAACAAGACGGTCCCAAACATCTGGAAGTGTGTGTTTAAGGTGACGTTAACAAGACGGTCCCAAACTTCTGGAAGTGTGTGTTTAAGGTGACGTTAACAAGACGTTACCAATCTTCTGGAAGTGTGTGTTTAAGGTGACGTTAACAAGACGGTCCCAAACTTCTTGAAGCGGGTGTTTAAGGTGACGTTAACAAGACGGTCCCAAACTTCTGGAAGTGGGTGTTTAAGGTGACGTTAACAAGACGGTCCCAAACTTCTTGAAGCGGGTGTTTAAGGTGATGTAAACAAGACGGTCCCAAACTTCTGGAAGTGGGTATTTAAGGTGACGTTAACAAGACGTTACCAATCTTCTGGAAGTGTGTGTGTTTAAGGTGACGTTAACAAGACGTTCCCAAACTTCTGGAAGTGTGTGTTTTAACAAGACGGTCCCAAACATCTGGAAGTGTGTGTTTAAGGTGACGTTAACAAGACGGTCCCAAACTTCTGGAAGTGTGTGTTTAAGGTGACGTTAACAAGACGTTACCAATCTTCTGGAAGTGTGTGTTTAAGGTGACGTTAACAAGACGGTCCCAAACTTCTTGAAGCGGGTGTTTAAGGTGACGTTAACAAGACGGTCCCAAACTTCTGGAAGTGGGTGTTTAAGGTGACGTTAACAAGACGGTCCCAAACTTCTTGAAGCGGGTGTTTAGGGTGATGTAAACAAGACGGTCCCAAACTTCTGGAAGTGTGTGTTTAAGGTGACGTTAACAAGACGGTCCCAAACTTCTTGAAGCGGGTGTTTAAGGTGACATAAACAAGACGGTCCCAACCTTCTTGAAGTGGGTATTTAAGGTGACGTTAACAAGACGGTCCCAAACTTCTTGAAGCGGGTGTTTAAGGTGACGTTAACAAGACGGTCCCAAACTTCTTGAAGTGGGTGTTTAAGGTGACATAAACAAGACGGTCCCAAACTTCTTGAAGTGGGTATTTAAGGTGACGTTAACAAGACGGTCCCAAACTTCTTGAAGCGGGTGTTTAAGGTGACGTTAACAAGACGGTTCCAAATATCTTGAAGCGGGTGTTTAAGGTGACGTTAACAAGACGGTCCCAAACTTCTTGAAGTGGGTGTTTAAGGTGATGTAAACAAGACGGTCCCAAACTTCTTGAAGTGGGTGTTTACAGATGATTTTTACAAAAAGGTGTTATATTGATGAATCAAAAGCAACTCTGTGGAAGGAATTCTATAAAAAAAAAATCCTTTTTAAAATGGCGAGAGTTTTTGTATGGAAATTGGACAATGCTTTAATAAAGAGAGCAATAAAATTGATAACGAAAGCCTACATTATGAGGCTTGGTATGCAGGAGGGATTAAATCTATATGGAAACTATTTGATTTTCCATCAAAAACATGGTATTCAATCAATATATCAAATAAATCAACACGACTATCTAAAACATCTGTCCCTAATACATAGTTTTCCAAATAAAATAAAGGTACTCTTATCTTTAGACAATTATCGAATTCGTATGAACGACTCAAATCAATATTGAACAAATTAAAGTGTTGTAAAATCCCGAATAAGTTTCTAAATTCAAAGACTATTTCCTCAACTGACACATGTGTAATAATTAAACGGAAGTCGTACTACGGTACGTAGCTCATACGCGAAACACAAAATTTCATGTAGAAATATTGATTAATAAAAAAGTTATTCGATATCAAAATCTGCTTAGTCAGAAGTTTTGCTAAGTATACCAGTATGTATTTCATAAGGCTTTTAAATGAATTGTTTTAAATGGATAGTATTTCTATAATAATAAATATATCATTCGTTTTGCTATGTATTGTGAACTACAGAATGGGAAGAAACGCTGCTTGTAGTTAACTCTAAGTTGAATAGTTTAGCGTAACCTGAGTTTCTTTCAGTTTAATTTTCTTCTTCCTCTATTTTTTTCTTTGGGATACTAAAAAGTCAGGGTATTGCCGACGCTTGGGACCGAAAGGGGGCGAAATGGAACTGTCACAATCGACTTTAGATGGTTTGATATTAGCAGGAGACAATGCGCATGTGTCCGATAAAAGCTTGAGTGTGTTGGTAACCAGAGCATTCGACGGACTTCTTGATGATCGACACAAAAATCTGATTTCTAGTAAGAAAACGGCAAAATTCGTACCCAATTCATTCGCTCCAAAAATCGTTTTGTCATAAAATTAAATAATAAATATTTTCTAAAAATTGCATTAAAATGGTGTAGTGTGTGGGTAAGACAATGCAGTCAGTACAAATTGGGGTGCAGTGGATATAAGTCCAAATAATTGTACGTTAACAGATTTTTTTTTCGATTTTTGATATGGCAAATTCTTCACGTACAAATTGTTTTGTACGAAAAGTGGGTAGTTATTCAAAATCGGGATTCTGGGTTAAAGCATATTGCGTCTCTAAAATATCATAAAAACAAGAAATATTACCAGATAAAGTTATTTTATATTAGTTCTGTACACAAAAAATAAATATCATAAATAATTATGAGTTTGATGGGTTTTCTTCATTTCATTCTGTCAAAACATAACGATATAGACATGAAGGGCACCTGCAAGGCTATAGGACACAGTTTTAAAACAATCGGAACATTTTGGCCATGGCCAAAATGTTCCGATTGTATTTACGAGGTCTATCTCGAAGCTTGTCGGAGGTGGCCGAGTTATTACGATTGGATCGGGTTGTTCCGCTTGGCATAATTGTTGTCTGTGTCAGTCATCTTTCGTTTTATTGGAAAGGTAAACAATGTGTTTTAATGCATTAAATGCTTGTTTTGTGCAAAATAACTTTTCACTTACATGGTAAAATATGAATATAAACCTTTATGATCAATTTCAACCATAAACGTATATTATTTTAGACTAAGTGGATATGTTACAACTATAAGGTGTTGTAAGTTAGAGCTCCACACCTGGTTAACTTTTCCTCCAAGGTCTACTTTGCTTGTGGCGGAAATATAAGACCAATATTGCATGGATCTTCTTTAAGGTTGACGTGGAAGAACTCGGGAATGTTGTGTGGTATAAAAGACCAAGCCATCCGGTTAGTCTAAAATAAAAGACATGTTAATCATGATTCTTCTAATCCCTAAAAAAATCCGGCAGCGTACAATTATTTGGACTAGCTCAGTCTTTAAGTAAATTAGTAATCCTTGGAGGAATATGCCCCAGTGTGAGGCTCTAAGACACAACAGCCGGAACAATACTAGCACAGCACTCTATCCAATTGAGCTTCCCTGTCGGCTGGTTCTTACCCACACCCACTACAGTCTCATAGAACTCTATGCTACTATTCTAGTTGTTGTTGGTTTGAGTCAGATACATGGCACTATTTTATCCAAGGTTTACTTAATGAATATAAAAAGTAGGAAAGGTTAAATATTGCACTAGAAATACTATACAAAAATATCTTCATTTGATATTTTCAACCACAGTAAATAATAACAAAATATTAATCTACTTAATAACTTTGCTTTTTAAGAGGATCCCTCATTTCGAGGCACAGACCAGGCGATTGTGAAGGAGGCGTATGCAGCACTGGTCACTTTGGTTTCCGAGGCATCAAAATATGACCTTGATGTTTCTTCATTGGGGTACGGCTGGAGAAAAATAAATAGATTCTATTACAGATTTAAAAAAATGACTTATTTGTTTTAAGGACAAGCTTTGTTTTTAAGGTAAATTACAAAAGAATAGCATACTATTTGGGTACAAATAAAGATATATAAAGTGAAAATTTTGTTTTATTTTTACCTTGAGAATTTGTGGCCTTGAGCATTTGCTTTTTGTTTGTTTCAATCAGTGAAGACAAATGAGTTAAACATATAAATCATGCATAGAATTAAAACGTTTCTTTTGTAGATCCATCTCAACTATGTACCTTTAATGTTTTATTTTCAGTTCTGTACTGGAGGATTGCAAGTTTACTAATGAGAGAATAGAAATCTTCAACAAAGTTTACACAGTAAGTTACAATGTTGTATTGTTTACACAGTAAGTTGCAATGTTGTCTTGTTTACACAGTAAGTATTAGTTACAATGTTGTATTGTTTACACAGTAAGTTGCAATGTTGTATTGTTAACACAGTACATGTAAGTTACACTGTTGTATTGTTTACACAGTAAGTTGCAATGTTGTATTGTTTACACAGCAAGTTGCAATGTTGTATTGTTTACACAGTAAGTTGCAATGTTGTATTGTTTACACAGTAAGTTGCAATATTGTATTGTTTACACAGTAAGTTGCAATGTTGTATAGTTTACACAGTAAGTTGCAATGTTGTATAGTTTACACAGTAAGTTGCACTGTTGTATAGTTTACACAGTAAGTTGCAATGTTGTATTGTTTACACAGTAAGTTACAATGTTGTATTGTTTACACAGTAAGTATTAGTTACATTGTTGTATTGTTAACACAGTAAGTTGCAATATTGTATAGTTTACACAGTAAGTTGCAATATTGTATTGTTAACACAGTAAGTTGTAATATTGTATAGTTTACACAGTAAGTTGCAATATTGTATTGTTAACACAGTAAGTTGCAATATTGTATTTTTAACACAGTAAGTTGCAATATTGTGTTGTTAACACAGTAAGTTGCAATATTGTATAGTTTACACAGTAAGTTGCAATTTTGTATTGTCTACACAGTAAGTTGCAATTTTGTATTGTCTACACAGTAAGTTGCAATGACAGTGATTGTTTGGTGCAATTAACTGCCTTCTAAAGGCTGTTTCCCCATTGCGAAAAAGTGTTCATTTTTCCCAGACAATCCTACTTTTTTACCAATTAATTGAATACAGATCCTGTGAATGAATACAAAAGCAATGAATTTATTAATAATTAAACAAAATCTTGACCAGACCAGCTCTTTTACAGCATAATGTATGCATTCAATTTTAAAAAAGTAAAAAAAATGAATATTTGCTATTTTAGCATGATTTTGTATTTTCTAAAAATCGAAAAAAATCTCAATTTGGAAGGAACATGTGGTTGAAATAATTAAATAAATCACTGAATGTTGTATTGTTAACACGGTAAGTTGCAATTCTGTATAGGTTGACACAGTAAGTTGTAATGTTGTATTGTTTACACAGTAAGTTGCAATGTTGTATTGTATGAAAAATGTGTAGAAATAATCTTATCGAAAGTTGATTTCCAATTGATTTGTTTTCTATATTTTAGGTAAAAACATTGTGTATAAAAATCAATGCTATATTTCTCATACAGTAGAACGTGAAATAAAGTCATTGGTTGAAATCTTATGAAGTTAAGAAATAAAATTAAGTTATGCAATCATACATGTAATTGAGCTAAATAAGTGAAAAAAATAGTATTGCATTTGGAACACCTTTGACTTGAATCCTTGAAAGTGCTCTTTTATGTTGAATCATTTTAATTTTATGCTGTGTTTTTTTCAGGCCAAAAAACAG
This sequence comes from Mya arenaria, assembly GCF_026914265.1. Lineage (NCBI taxonomy): Eukaryota > Metazoa > Mollusca > Bivalvia > Myida > Myidae > Mya > Mya arenaria. The sequence continues at coordinate 26,883,921 of NC_069122.1, forward strand.
TTAATGCAGATTCTGCTGAGTAGGTACGCTCATGTAGTTTGGTTTAACAATACTTATAATGCTGGTTTCCATATAATGCATGGTATTGTCATAGCGTTGGTGTTGAAATTCTGGTTAATGTTTTGCATTTATGATTCAATATCTCCGCAACTACTACAGTACTTGATGAATTGCATTGAAACTTTATACAAGGGCTGCCAACCATCCAAACTACTTAACTAATCAAGGCAGATATTTATCTTGCATGTAATGCAAGTGATGTCCCTTTGCTATGCGACCAAGGAATTCTGGTTAAGTTGGGGAAATAGTCGAGCGTGATGTCTCTTGTGGCAGCCCTTGTTACACTTCTGAAAAATGTATTTGAGATCAATTTCTTGCTTTGGTGATAAAATAGTACCATTACTTTCGTATACCATTGTTTAATACCTTTATACTGCAATGTTTATTATTGTTAGCATATACAAATCCATTTTAAACATCATCTTTATCATGCTTATTTATTGTTGTTGTTTCAAATTTTGATAATCCTACTTTATTGGTTTATATTGACTAATAATAAGTTCTAATGTATTTATAAATGTTTATTATTGATGAGGTTTTGTTATTATCCTAATACTAGTAAAACATGAAGCCTGGAACATCTTATATTGTTTACATTTCAGTGTAGGAAATACTCCACCACACATTGTAGATGTCGACTGGCGCTTGGATTATTATATTAAGGTAAATTAACTAAACATAGGGTACGATGTGATGTCCTTATGGTATAGAGTTGAAAATGTGCTCGCTATATAGCGACCTTTTATGTTTTTATGATGTAAAAAAGAACATCTCACATGAGCGATCATTCAAGATGAAATATTCCCAAGGCTCATTTTTATCAAGTTTAGAAAACCTGTTTAATAAATTCATATTGAATGACCACTCGTGGTGGTGGTGTTAGTAGTTTATACTCCGGGTCCCGGCGTGAGCACATTGAAGGGTCCCAGAGTGACAGTTCAACCACCGCACACCTATCCTGGGCGTTGAACCAGTACTGGGTGCCTTCACTTCTGCAAGGAACTGACAACTTCTGTACATGGGGCAGTGGTACAGTGCGAATGGTCGTAGAAAGGATTTCATAACCAATCACAACAGAAGTGACATGGTCCGCCCGGGAATCGAACCCGGGTTGTCCGATTAACAGTCCAACGCTCTACCGACTGAGCTAACCGGGCGGACATGACCACTCGTGTCATATCCTCTATTTATTTATAGAGCCATAGTATCATTAACCCTGTTCAATAAATTCCGTATTGAACGACCACTCGTGTCATATCTTCTATTTATTAATAGAGCCATAGTATCATTAACCCTGTTCAATAAATTCCGTATTGAACGACCACTCGTGTCATATCCTCTATTTATTAATAGAGCCATAGTATCATTAACCCTGTTCAATAAATTCCGTATTGAATGACCACTCGTGTCATATCTTCTATTTATTAATAGAGCCATAGTATCATTTACGAAAAGCGAAAGGACTTGCTAGTAGTGAATGTAGATGTATTGCTCTACAATCTTTTGTCACATTTCACAGAATAACCACCTGGAGAGGGTCAATGAAGCCGTGTATCTCGTGTCTTTGAAAACTGAGGTAAGCTTCATCAAACTTCATAAAGCACCAAAAAGTCAGCTGAAGACTGAAAATCATGTCATTTAATCTAAATAAGAAAACACTAAATCATTTTGTTCAAAACTTGAAAATGTACAGGATGAAGCCCATTAAAAAAGGAAAACAGATGATAAAAAATTAAAGAAGATGAAATAAAGTTTTTCTTATAATAAAACAAGCTCAAAACATAAATATTTATCCTTTAAAATTTGCTTAAGTTAATTACATCATGATATAATCATATAAGCATGTTATCAAAATGATATTTAATATTGCAAAGTTAACTTATTATTATCATCATCACATTAATTAAAAATAATGTAATAGTTTTTCTCATACTGAAAAACTTGAATGTGTGTCACAGCATTATCTAAATTCATTGTAAGCAAATATGATCTGAAGATTTCTTTCATCAAAAGCCTTCGTTCTACTGTTACCTGTAATATAAAGGACACAATGTTTGATCTCTTCCTCGTTTTCCTTTTACCAACCCCAGGTGCCGGGAAGTCGCGAGTTGAAAGAAGTCCAATTCTCCTGTACCCAGGAGCAATTACAGGTGAGATAAAGACACAATTGAGTGGTCTCTTACATGGAGTTGGCTTATGATTCCAAGACGTCCTGGTGGATAACATTGACCTGGGCCTTAGCATAATTGTCTAAAATGCAAGGCATTCAAATACAACAAAGAGCATAACATTATATAACACTATAATTAAACCACCACCACTCGTTGGTCGGGAGGGTGGTGTTAGCTACATTGTATATAGGAATCACACTGTCTCACTGGGACATAGGGACGAGTCTATTTTTGTCCATGAATCCATATGTGTTTGCGGTATTGACTTTAAACTTTTAACACATAATGAATGTGTTGTCTGAGGGAAAGTGCTGTGCAAAATAACAAAATAGATTTACTTCCCTTTGATCATAATTTTACTCTTATTAATTGTGAGAAGTCTACTTTTCTCCATAACTAAATATGTTTTTGAGGTATGGACTTCAAACATTAAACTTCATACACATATTGACTGTTATGAAATGAGGTAAGAAATTCAATAGAAACATTTCAAGCTGTATTTCACAGCAAAAGTCCTAATTTCTATATAAATGTGTATAAATAAGTATAAATTAACACAATCAACTTAAGTGATGCCTTTTCACAAATGGGCATTCAAGGAACAATCATCACGTCCCGTGATACTTCTTATTACGAGAAGATGGTGTGGTGGGGAAAATAATCACATAATATAATGAAAGTTCTAGTGACATTTGTGACACGGCCAAAACATTCAACAAATTTATTCAATTAATTGTAGTGCCCAGTCATCAACCGAGAAAAACAAGCCACTGTTGTCATTTTATATGCTCTACTGGTCAAATACCGCTCAAGCTTATACGATGGCACGGTGTGTGTCGTCTGTGCATCCGGAAACAATTGCTTGTCAACACAAATAAGTGGCGAGTGGTTTTGAGTTAATTTATGCTCGCACTTGTAAGTCATATTAGGCTTTTGGAGTATGGCAATATTGCCAGATTGTGGCACATTAACTTATCAAAATTCAGCAAATCCTGTGCTGTACAATAACCATAACTCTGTGACCCATTCTCACCCAATTACCTACCTTGATTATAGATGTTTAAGGAATTGAATAAAACCTAATGTATCAGTATTGTTAAGAAAATTTGAATTATTTTAGTACAAAACCATAAGTATAGCATAACCAGTTATATATGTAAGTTATATTAGGCTTTTGGAACATGGCATCTTCAATATTGCCAGATTGTGGCAGATCAACTAAATTCAGCTAATCCTATGCTGTACAATAACCATAACTCTGTGACCCATTCTCACCCAATTACCTACCTTGATTAGAAATGTTTAAGGAATTGAATAAAACCTAATGTATCAGTATTGTTAAGAAAATTTGAACTATTTTAGTACAAAAACCTTAAGCATAGCATAACCAGTTATATGTATATATATATATAAATCAACAGGCCCCATCATCACAAAAATACTCAACTCAGATTTCAATCTCAACTCTAAATGAGTTGAGACTGAGGTTGAGATGTGACTTAAATTTGTTCTTGTTACTGGGGCCTGATGTCATATTTCAAAGTCATCGAAATGAGACTTTTGGATGAAGCCCGAATTATTATACTGTTGCTTGGCATCAAAAATTTCAAAAAGCCCTGCTATATAAAATTCAGAATTTGAGCAAGCCCAGAAGTCACTTTACCAGTGCAGGGCTTGTGAGCTTGTGTTAAGTTCGATCACTGACTTCATTGTTCGGAACGTTTTTTGTTTGAAATTGCAGGATTTGGTGGGAAAACTAAAGGATGCCTGCAAGTGCCTAGAGAAAGTCGGCCAGATATAAACTACCAGTAGCTAAGTGAATGTTCGTGGGGGACCAAGCAGAGTGCATGTTAAGTTAACATATGCCAATTCCTCTATGCTTCTGGTACATGTTTAAGTTATGATATGTAACAGAACAGGGACCTTATTTCTACAATATGTGCTAGATTTTATATTGGCATCGGACAGTTAACATCAATATGCACATTTATTTTGTTATATTCTATGTTTGAAATGTTACCTGTGCAATATTTTTGTATCGAAATAAAAAATTAAAACATTTAGAACACGTTTGTTGATGTTTTATTTCAGTAAGTTAAAGGCATATCAGCATCAATATTAAAATCATGAAATGTAAAACTTTTTCTGTTTCTTTTTAAATATGTTTTTTTTAAATGCATTGACAGATAAATAAAATATAAACATACAGAATATTAAAACGAAAAAACACTTGATTGCCAGCAAGCCCGTGACCTCCTGGTCGAAAGACGATGTCTTTACCACTTGACCACCAACATGTTGCAGCTGTAATTAGACACTTATAAACACATTTTATGAATGTATCTGCTTTTGTCGACTTTGCAGTGAAAGATGTCAACATTCAAATATTTATTTTATTTTTGGCAGGTTAAGAGTGCTCATACTTTTAAATACAATTGTCTTGTTTTAGAGATTTTCCATTTTATCAAAAATATTATTTTCCCTATTTAAAATTGACCAATGTCATGAGTGACATAAGCCCGATTGTAGATCCTTCATTTTCAACTTGACCCGAAATAATTGAAATATTATACACGTAGAACACACCAGAACAACGTACAGACACACGAGTTTTGCTTCGCTCTCTGTCTCCGAGGACGATTTCTCGGATGCGAATGCAATGATAAAAAAGTAAAAATAACAACTTGAATTATTCTATAAGTAACGTTATTTCACTCATCTTGCTCGGAGACACTTTATACTTTGTTATATCCGGTCACAAGTGTTCTCACACTGACGGCGTGAGTCGAAGGCGTTATCAACGTGGCTGGGTGTTATAGCAACCTCGCTTCAGTTTTACGCTCGAACGTCCATTGTAATGCCAGACGGCTCTCTTTTCGCAGCGTTGTTTCCTTGGCCTCCTCTTGAACCATTAGTTTGGCTTGGCGAGATGGCGAAACAGCGGCTCGCTCACAGACTCTGATACCATGATAAGGGTTAACGCCAGCACGGCGATGACGAGCAGAATAGTGAATATCTTGTTCATTTCGAATATCAAAAAATGTCTGCAATGGATATTATAATGCGTGACAGTAAACATGATTATATTGCTAAGAACAAGAATGCCGATGATACATTATAAACCACCATTCTGAAAATGGACTTCATAAAATCTGTAATCAGTGACAAAAGAAAGTACAGAATTTATACATTTTCATGTCATCTCCGATCATTTTCAGACTGATATAATTATGAGTTTATTTTTCTGTCGCTAATCGTACGTATTCCTATTTTTTCCATAGTTCTTTTTGAAAATTGCATAGTTTTCTGAAAAGCACGACTAGCCGGAATATTCATACACGTTATAAAGTTAGAGTTCCCATGAAATTATTAACTCAATGACATTGTTATACATAGCATGTTAAATCAATGCACAATTTTCAATGCTATTATTTTATGACATCACGTATAAAATGCATTTAAAATGGATATATCTTAGTGCAATCCGGAAAAGTTGCATACCTGTACGTGTAAAGGAAGAATCTTTGATATATGGAGTTATATAGGCATGCGTATAGCTGGTAACAGCTGGATGAGTATTGGTCAAATCACTGTCAACCATGAATCACCTGACCAGCACAAATGACTTCCACTACCACATGACATAATACAACTTATGATAAATTATTTTAAATATGTAGTCAACTATTTGTTGGTATGGTAGTTAGCCGGCCCGAGGGTAGAACCAATGACAGACTAATATATATTGTGGATGTTCAAATGGCAGTGGTCGCACCTGTAGCCATTGTTTGGGACCGAATTCTGGTAACAGCATGTTCCTTGCGGCTTCTAGAGCAGCCTTAAATACGTGTACCAGAAGGTTCAGCAGTGTATACGACTGTAACGTATTCGATATATCATCGACGGGGTATGTATTATTCTAAATGTTTTATTATGTACGAGTATACCATGAATACTTACGTTTAGTTCATTGTCGCTTGTGAATTTTTTTTCACATTCAAAATCTTTTGCATTCATATCACTTATTATTCCTAAGGGAATCTTCTTACAAATTTACAAATTATTTACTCATATTTTTTAAAATAAAAATATTTTTATTTCGTTATCTCTCCATGTCTGTTGTTGAGCTAATTGAGCAAATCATCTTGGTGTTTACACTTCAGTGTGCCATTCGATAATATATAAAAACCATGTGTCTGTTATTTGCCAGACACATAACCAAACTGTCCGTAATCTTCTACAAGTCAATTGTATCTTCCATGTGTTGCATTCATTGTGAATCATATCAGCAATCTTTCATTTATGAACGTAGTCTCCAAACGTTCCGATGAACTCTTGTATTCCAGTAATAAAGCGTACATTTATAAACGTAGTCTCTAAACGTTTAGATCAACCCTTGATTTCCAGTAATAAAGCGTACATTTATAAACGTAGTCTCTAAACGTTTAGATCAACCCTTGATTTCCAGTGATAAAGCGTACATTTATAAACGTAGTCTCTAAACGTTTAGATCAATTCTTGATTTCCAGTAATTAAGCGTACATTTATAAACGTAGTCTCTAAAGTTTAGATCAACCCTTGATTTCCAGTAATAAATCGTACATTTATAAACGTAGTCTCTTAACGTTCCGATCAACCCTTGATTTCCAGTGATAAATCGTACATTTATAAACGTAGTCTCTTAACGGTCTGATCAACTCTTGATTTCCTGTGATAAAGCGTACATTTATAAACGTAGTCTCTTAACGTTCTGATCAACTCTTGATTTCCTGTGATAAAGCGTACATTTATAAACGTTGTCTCTTAACGTTTAGATCAACTCTTGATTTCCAGTGATAAATCGTACATTTATAAACGTAGTCTCTTAACGTTTAGATCAACTCTTGATTTCCAGTGATAAATCGTACATTTATAAACGTAGTCTCCAAACGTTCTGATCAACTCTTGATTTCCAGCGATAAATCGTACATTTATAAACGTAGTCTCTTAACGTTTAGATCAACTCTTGATTTCCAGTGATAAATCGTACATTTATAAACGTAGTCTCTTAACGTTTAGATCAACTCTTGATTTCCAGTGATAAATCGTACATTTATAAACGTAGTCTCCAAACGTTCTGATCAACTCTTGATTTCCAGCGATAAATCGTACATTTATAAACGTAGTCTCTTAACATTCTCATCAACTCTTGATTTCCAGTTATAAAGCGTACATTTATAAATGTTGTCTCTTAACGTTCTGATTAACTCTTGATTTCCAGTAATAAATCGTACATTTATAAACGTAGTCTCTAAACGTTCCGATCAACTCTTGATTTCCAGTGATAAAGCGTACATTTATAAACGTAGTCTCAAAACGTTCCGATCAACTCTTAATTTCCAGTGATAAATCGTACATTTATAAACGTAGTCTCCAAACGTTCCAATCAATTCTCGTATTCCGGTTATAACGCGTACTCATTGAGTTTCTTTGGATAATCACTGCTAAGTGATATAGAGAAGCCGTTCCTATTGAATCAATGATATTCCTTTTTATTACATCATTTTAAGACAGTTACCCAGTTAATTTATTGATGAATTGGCATTTCACATGAAGGTATTTGGAGCTCATTTTTGCACGGCTGGTCACTTGTCGGATGTTGGCCATTTTAAATCCATGTGCAAATATTTGAAGGCAATACAAAACCCCTTTATTGGTCGGTTGAATGGTAACCTCTTCGAAGCGCTGGCATGTGCATGTCGCGATGAAAGCATGGGACTCGCTAAGGTGTCGACTTAAATGTTTAGTCGGTAGCCGATGGAGCCTCGACGAAGACCAGCCTTTGAAATTGTTACCGCCGTGCGACCACTCTAGATGTCTTTCATGGAGGATCCCACAGCATTTTGGTCTTTGGCATATACCACTCTGAACGGTGGGGATAATTTTCCCCTTTCGGAAAATATGTTAAAGCCTCATCGGGGGGTAGGGGAGGGGGGCGTTAAGCAATAATGCAGCCAATATAAGGCGAGGGCAGACCATTAGAAGTTGAATGCAGTTAAATACTTGTGTCGAGTCAATTCGATCTCATGTGTCACGTGACTGTACATGGATGCGTAAAGTGTTAGCTACTGGTATTGTTTATCTGCCTGGGGGAGGAACCCCTTCTGTTATAGTGCATAAAACTTTTTGCTTTCTTTGCTGTACTCTGATCTCAAAATTGTAAATTATAGTATTCGTGAAGCTTGATTACGGTAGAAAATGAAGGAATATTCGGAAATTAAATGGGGAGGTGATATTCTCTCCTATGGTCATAAGTAAGGTTAAACTTTAATAGATCTTGTTCTGTGGTGTTAGTGTCATGGTTTGAAAAAAATAAATATGTTGTGTTTATTTCAGCGCAAGATGTCCAAGATACTAGTGGCAATGTTGGTCATCGCCGTACTGGCAACCATTGTCTTCTCACAACAGGCGCGTCACCGACCAGGCGGTGGCCACCACAACCGCCCCTCCCGTAAGTGTAACGGGCGCCGGCCACGTGCCAACAACTGCTTCCGGGCGGATCACCTGTGGACGTATAGGCGCGGCAGATGCGAGAAACTTCCGGTTAAATGCTACAGCGTCCTCATGATGGACAATGCCTTTCGGTCCCGTAAACAGTGCCAGAGGGAGTGTGGGCGTGGTTATCATGGATGAACATGTATGATAACGGTGCATTGAAAAGAAATATTAATTTCAGCAATACACCTTGTGTATCGATTCAGGCTTGTTTTTAAACGATATTCTACTACTACTACTACTACTACTACTACTACTACTACTACTGCTACTGCTACTGCTACTGCTGCTGCTGCTGCTGCTACTGCTGCTGCTGCTGCTGCTGCTGCTGCTGCTGCTGCTGCTGCTACTGCTGCTGCTGCTGCTGCTGCTGCTGCTGCTGCTGCTGCTGCTGCTGCTGCTGCTGCTGCTGCTGCTGCTGCTGCTACTGCTACTGCTACTGCTACTGCTACTACTACTATTTTACGGAATGCTGATATTGGTCACTGTCATGCAATGTTTATTACTTCTGCAAAATCATTTAACAATCAAACAATCAACAACAAAGTAACGAATTGATGACGTCCGGATGACGACCGGTAACCCAACCACCGATCGCCTATCCGCACGCTATGATAAGCCTATTTAATAACCTTTATTTTCATTCGATAGACTGTGCATATAATACTAGGTAAGCGTTAAATATATTAATATAAATTGTTTTTGCATTGCTTAAAACATTAAAATATATTTTCTATTTTACTTATACAACTATATTAATAAATAATTGAACATATCACCTGAAAGCATATTATACCAATAGAAACCTACCCTAGTGCAAGATGTTTAACGGAAAAGAGGTTTTCGAAATTAAGCAAACTATCGAAAACGAGGGTTGGAATACATTTATCTCAAAGTTACATAACGGACCATGGTAGATGATCACCCTACAAATGGAATCGAAATATTAGAAAAATTAATCCAGGAAAATATTTCGACATTGCGCATCAATAATTAATTCCCTAACTAAACACCGGTCACTGAGGGACATTCACTAGTTTTAGAATTAAAATGATGAATGCCACGAAAATAGATTGATTCGACGTCATTTGAATCGAGAAAAAAACATTCTTACATCGTATAGATCGTTTTACGTAAAAATCCATGAATTGCATCTCTTGGAACACAAACTTATTCGTATCCGCATTTATAGTAATTTAATTTAATATATCGTAAATTATTATAATTGAGCGATTTAGGGCATTAACTGGCCTCAATGATGCACTTGTCACGAGCGCAAAATCATTTACAAAACACGATATTTTGGTGAGACCTTTTATGCGTGAAATGACTATATATCCACTTTAAGGGTTGGAGAACGTTACGTTGGGTGAGACCTTTTATGCGTGAAATGACTATATATCCACTTTAAGGGTTGGAGAACGTTACGTTGGGTGAGACCTTTTATGCGTGAAATGACTATATATCCACTTTAAGGGTTGGAGAACGTTACGTTGGGTGAGACCTTTTATGCGTGAAACGACTATATATCCACTTTAAGGGTTGGAGAACGTTACATTGGTTGAGACCTTTTATGCGTGAAACGACTATATATCCACTTTAAGGGTTGGAGAACGTTACGTTGGGTGAGACCTTTTATGAGTGAAATGACTATATACCCACTGTAAGGGTTGGAGAACGTTACGTTGGGTGAGACCTTTTATGCGTGAAACGACTATATATCCACTTTAAGGGTTGGAGAACGTTACGTTGGGTGAGACCTTTTATGCGTGAAACGACTATATATCCACTTTAAGGGTTGGAGAACTTTACATTGGGTGATACCTTTTATGCGTGAAACGACTATATATCCACTTTAAGGGTTGGAGAACGTTACGTTGGGTGATACCTTTTATGCGTGAAATGACTATATATCAACTTTAAGGGTTGGAGAACGTTACGTTGGGTGAGACCTTTTATGCGTGAAATGACTATATATCCACTTTAAGGGTTGGAGAACGTTACGTTGGGTGAGACCTTTTATGAGTGAAACGACTATATATCCACTTTAAGGGTTGGAGAACGTTACGTTGGGTGATACCTTTTATGCGTGAAACGACTATATATCCACTTTAAGGGTTGGAGGACATTCTTTTTCTTTGGAATGACTACTACAAAGGTATAACAGGCTAATAGGATAAGCGAACGAATGATCTATACGAATGACCGCTTCAGAAGAAGTACAGGCTTATCCATCCGAACGAGCCGAAGTATATCAGGTGTATCTTGTGACATTACATGTTTTCTTTTGCCTACCTGTTGGAGTTACGCTTTTACGCTTTCTTTTGACAGAAAATGATCTGCTTTGCCGAACAGCTGCAGTAACGCTATAACGCTACCTTTTGACACAAAATGCTCTATATTGCCGAACAGCTGCAATAACGCTATTGAAAATTTAATCATGTTCGGATTGGATTTGAAAACAACATTGCTTACGTCTGCTTCACACGTTTTTGACGCCGTTTGTGAAGAACAAGTGGTGTACAGATAAACATTTTAAACAGTAAGTAAGAGGTTAGTCAATAGCAGAAAACAAAACGAGCAAAATAAAACATTTTTATTTCATTCGTACATTATTTTTGAATAACAAGTATAAATGTAATAAGATTTTATCATTAAAACATTATCTTGTACCATTATTTTAATACCTGACAACATATTTCGACATTCTTAAACGTACCTCGTTAAAATACTTGGAAACGGTAAGTTTATTATAATCGTTCTTATAAAACATTAATTTAAAAACAAGACACCCACAACGGTTATAACTCGCTCACATGGTTAGTTTCAATTTCATCACACTCGTTCATATTTCACAATTTTAATATGAATCTCCCTATCACCACACTCATACATATGTTGTAAACTTTAAGGTCAATATATTTTTCATCACACTTTTTCGTATCTTACACACTTTAAGATTAATATCCCTTATATCACCCTCATGCATAGCTAATAAACTCTACTATCTCACGTCAATCACCATTATTCATATTAAGAAAACTCTTCAATTTAATCCGCTTCCATCACATTTTATTGAACAAATTCTACAATTAACAATTGGTCTCTCCTCTATCACAACTATTTAAATTAAACAAAAATTCGACCAACAATATCTATTCCATGGAGCAAATTTAAAAACAACACTTTAATATTAGACTGCCATCCATCACATTTTCTTATTTGTAACAAATTTCACTATTGTTCTCCCTCCCCCCCCCCCCCCCCCCCCCCATCAAAATAACTCATGAAAATATGCAATTATTAAACCATACCATTAATTTAGTAATTAATGTAATGGTTTAATGATTGCATATTTCCACCATCTTTGATATTGACCGCTTGTTTAATACAATTACTATATCCTCAAACATTAAGATTTATCTGCATTCTTTCACTTCCATTCATTCATTCATTCATTCACAAATATGACAATTCTTTCTACCATTACAAACAAGTATTATCGTAATGTATCTCGTCGATATAATAATACAAAAATACGTACTTTAAACAATATAACAGCATAAAAATAATAAACATTCATACATATTTACCAATAACTCATTATCGTGGTTCTCATGTACTTATGTATAACATGTCATTTCAACGAATATAACGTGCCGAGCACAAAAAGTGGACATGGCTATGAGCGGGGTGGAGTTTGTTACACGAAGGTTGCCGCCTATCCTAACAAACTCAACATTTACTAGTTAAAAAATGCGAGAAAACTATTTGTATCATCTTTGGGATAATAATGAAAGACACTAAGCGACGCTAAGCTATAGAGTTCTGTGGGTCATTCTGACATTAAGCCTACGTTATTTCAATCCTACAATTCCGTAAATTTTAACATAATTAGTAAACAATTATAGTTTACCCCTATCTATGGTGTTGTTCTGTATATTGTTAATTGTTGACATGGCATATTCACAAACGGTATGCCCAACAAGTAGCCTTAACACAACAGATGCCAGAAGGGCTGAAACTGGTATGTCCACAACATGTTGCATTTGTAAATACACTCAATAATGTACGACATTAACATATGTATTTTATTTCAATCTCTCTCTCTCTCTCTTTCTCTCTCTCTCTCTCTCTCTCTCTCTCTCTCTCCTAAACTATATTATAATTAACATGGGAAAATTAAAAATATAATGCAGACACCATTAACTTACGTTCATGTACCATCTACATAGTTCAATAAATTAACAATATAATCATTATTTACGGAAAAGTAAATGAATTGCAGGCACCATTAACTTACGTTCATGTACCTACCATCTACATAGTTCAATAAATGAACAATATAATTATAATCATCGGAAAAGTAAATAAATTGCAGACACCATTAACTTACGTTCATGTACCATCTACTTACTTCAATAAATGAACAATATAATTATTATCGTCGAAATAGTAAATGCATTGCAGACACCATTAACTTACGTTCATGTACCATCTACATAGTTCAATAAATGAACAATATAATTATTATTGTCGGAAAAGTAAATAAATTGCAGACACCATTAACTTACGTTCATGTACCATCTACATAGTTCAATGAATTAACAATATAATTATAATCGTCGGAAAAGTAAATAAATTGCAGACACCATTAACTTACGTTCATGTACCATCTACATAGTTCAATAAATGAACAATACAATTATTATCATCGAAAAAAAATAATTGCAGACACCATTAACATACATTCATGCTTTCTATAAAATATTAATCTCTTAATCATTTTATTAAAATAAAAAACACACAAAAAAACAACATTGTATATTATAAAACACAATGGGTCTACCGTTTTTCAAATAAACACCGTAAAAAATACAAGCAGCTTACAATATGTGCAGAGATTTCAGAATATAATATATAAACATAGTATTAAAATAACAGAAACATATGAACAGTCATCAAAGAAAACAAATCAATGCTAGCATTAACATATATGTATAGATAAAATATATTCTTGTCAGCTATATACATGTTTTAATAAAATAGGACTTTAACTTCCCATCAATCATGGAAAGACTCGTAAACATATAACAATGATTTCCTATATTCCTTATTTTCCTGACGAGGGAATATGAAATATTCCGAAATAGTACAGAAAGATGTACATATGAATACGAACGAATTCAAACAAAGTCAAACGAAGAAAGAAATCTGTGTAAAATGTTGTTATCCATTAGCGTCAAGTATAGTAAATCATTAGTGTGAAGTGTAGTAAGTCATTAGTGTGAAGTGTAGTGTAGTGGCCAATCAGAGCCCACTATTGGTAAACCCGCCTCTGTGTATGATAAGCCGCCTCTGGCTAACAGTTGCATGTATGTCGATAGTTCAGTTATTGATTAGATTCAAGATCGTGTGCGTATGAGTATGAATGTAATAAAGCTATATTAAACCATCCCGTTTTGGGTCTGTTATATACATTACACTGACAACATTACATTGGCGACGAGGATTGAGGATTAAAGTGCTAGTAGATTAACATATGAAATACGTCAGTGTCAGGATTAACGCACAATGGCTGGATTAGCGCCGTTCCCGAAATTTGATGTGTACGGGGAGGAAACATCCCTTGGCACAAGATGGACTAAATACGTGACAAAGTTGGAAAATTTGTTCACAGGACTTAGCATTGACTCCAAAAAACGGAGGAAAGCGCTATTACTTCACTATGCCGGAGATGAAGTATTCGAAATATACGAAACATTGAATCTTGGAGACAGCGATTCAAACTACGATGACGTCAAGCAAGGGTTAACAGGCTATTTCCAACCGAAGAAAAACAGAGAGTTCGAGCGGTTCGAATTTAGGAACCTAAAACAACATCACGCCGAAACAATAGACCAATTTGCAACTCGCCTCCGCCACAAGGCAGACAATTGTGAATTTTCGGACAAAGACGGTGAAATAAAGAGCCAAATCATCCAAGGCTGCGTGTCAAAGAAACTACGACTTAAATGTCTGGAAGAAGACAAGCCGCTTAAAGATATTTTAACAATGGGAAGAACAATGGAAATTGCGGACAGACAAGCCAAAGCAATGGAACCGCAATACAGCGACGTAAACAAAATTAAAGTCACACCGCAACACACAAAATCGCAACATGCAAATTATAGCTATCCACCCTCAGCACAAAGAAAACGTCAACAACAGTCACAATCAAGACAAACGTGCAGAAACTGTGGCGGCATATATCCACATCAGACCAAGTGCCCAGCCTACGGAGCGACATGTAATTATTGTCGTCAACCAAACCACTTTATTGGCGTATGCAGAAAACGAACGCGTAAGGCACAGGTTCATGGAATTGACCAGGTGGAAAATGAGGCACAAAAGGAGCATTCGGTGTCGGATACAGACACATTATTTGGAGTCAACGTTTTGACAGATAACAAAGTACCAAAGATAATATTAAGCATAAATGGTGTTCAAACGAAAACTCTAATTGATACCGGAAGTTCAATAAACATAATCAGCCAAGATGTTGTTAACAAAATGAAACCAAGGCCAATGCTGAAGAAAACAAACATAGAAGTGTTCGCATTTGCACAAAATAAACCGTTAACCATAAAAGGCAAATATACATTTACAGTGGAAACTAAATCAAAAGTGACAGCAGCAGAATTTCACGTTGTTCAGGGATCATCAGTGACATTAATCAGTTACCAGACATCTGTTGAACTCGGTATTGTGCCAGTAATAAACTCAGTGAACAGTAACAAATACGAGGAATTATGTGACAAATATCAGTCCGTGTTCACTGGACTAGGCAAATTAAAAGACAAACAAATCAAGTTCCATGTTGACGAAAACGTCGTGCCTATAGCACAACCAGCTAGAAGAATTCCATTCCACGTGCGAGAAAAAGTGGAACAGGAAATAATACGACTAGAACAGCAAGATGTCATTGAAAAGGTGGACGGGCCGACACCTTGGGTTTCGAACATTGTTGTAGCACCAAAGCCAAACGCTCCAGACCAAATAAGGCTTTGTGTAGATATGAGAAAAGCAAATCAAGCATTGAAACGCGAGCGTCATGTAGTGCCTACAACTGATGACATAATCCTGGAATTAAACGGGTCAAAGGTGTTCTCCAAAGTGGATTTTAATAAAGGATTTCACCAGCTTGAGCTGTCCGAGGAGTCACGCAACATGACAGTGTTTGCATCGCATGTCGGATTATACAGGTACAAACGACTGAATTTCGGTGTAAGCGTAGCGCCAGAAATATTCCAGAATGAAATACGACAAGTGCTTACAGGTCTCGAGGGAACATTGAACATATCGGATGACATTATAATACACGCACCATACCGTGACGAACATGATCGGAGACTCGTAGCCGTACTGCAACGAATGCAAGACAAAAATCTCACACTCAACAAGCAGAAGTGCGAATTTGGTAAAACCTCTGTCAAATTCTATGGCTTTGTTTTTTCGGACAAAGGCATAAGTCCCGATCCGGCCAAAATCACAGCAGTTCAAAATATAGCCGAGCCGAAGACTACAGGTGAATTAAGGTCATTCTGAGGTATGACCAATTACCTCTCAAAGTTCATTGACAAGTACTCTACAATTACGGCACCCCTGCGTGATTTATTGAAAGATAGCAGCGATTTTAAATGGACAAATCAGCAGCAGACTGCTTTCGACCAGCTGAAACAAGCGCTATGCAGCGATACAGTGATGAGCTATTTTGACCCGAAAAAACACACAGAACTATGGGTAGATGCAAGCCCCGAGGGAATATCAGGGATATTAATACAAGAAAACAAAGTTATCGCATATGGAAGCCGATCATTGACGCCAGTGGAAAAGCGTTACAGCCAAACAGAACGAGAAATGCTTGCATGTGTTTGGGGCTGCAAACATTTTCACATTTACTTGTATGGAAAGGCATTCCAGCTAGTAACCGACTGCAGACCCCTGCTCTCAATATGCACAAACTCTAAACAAATACAGTCAGCTAGACTTGAACGATGGCGATTGAGACTTACCACCTACAATTTTACAGTCAAGCACATGCCTGGAAATAAAATGATAGCAGATTACTGTTCCCGACATCCAATAAATAATTACTCACACGAAAACATAGCTGAGGAATATGTGAATTTTATTGCCAATGCCGCAGTGCCCAAGTCATTAAATCTCCAAGACGTGGCAAGTGCCACAGCCAAAGATTGTGTGTTGACATGCATAATATCCGCGCTTCAAAACAACACGTGGATTAAGCAAACATGCGCCGGTGATGGCAGCTATAACTGTTATCAGCAACTTGCAGACGAACTGACCGTCCTGTCAACAGAGCATGGAAACGTTCTCCTACGAGGAATCAAGCTGTGTATCCCAAACAGCCTGCAATCAAAAGTAATTAGCCTAGCACACGAAGGTCACCAAGGGAGAAACAGAACAAAAGCGCTCTTACGAGAAACCTGCTGGTTCCCCTATCTGGACAAACTAGTCGACGAACAATGCAAAAATTGCATACCATGCATGTCCGCATCACCACAAACGACAGTAGAACCGATCAAGCCAAGCCCATTACCAAAGAAACCGTGGGATGAAGTGTCAGTTGATTTTTGTGGGCCGTTTCCCACAGGAGAATATTTTATGGTAGTTATCTGTGACTACAGTAGATACCCATTAGTTGAAAAGTTAACAAGCCTGACTGCACAAAATGTCATATCGCACCTTGAAAGAATTTTTGGAATGTTCTCAATTCCAAGTGTGGTAAAATCCGACAACGGAGCGCCGTTCAATAGCCATGAATTTACGCAATTTGCAAACAGTATCGGGTTCAAACACCGGAAAGTGACCCCTCTAGCCCCACAAGCCAACGGATTGGTAGAAGCATTTATGAAGCCACTAGTAAAAACAATGAAAACTGCTACAGCGTCTGGAAAGAACTTTAAATCTGAACTTACTATTTTTCTAATGAATTACAGATCAACCCCACATCCAAGCACAGGACTTTCGCCATTTGAAATAATGTTCAATCGCAAAATGAAGACAAAGCTTCCAACATTTATCGTGCCGAGAAATGATATATATGTACGAAAAAGGGATACTAAATCAAAGCAAAAGAACAAAAAGTATGCCGATGAGAAACGGAAGGCAAAACCGTGTACATTACAGCCAGGCGATCCGGTCCTTGTTAAACAACCCAAACAAAATAAATTAACAACGCCATTCAGTCATAAATGGGGATACGTCGTCAGACGAAAGGGATCCATGGTCACAGTACGCTATGATGGCCGTGAAATGACACGCGACGCCGCACACTTTAAGTTGGTACCTGTACCGCCCACACACAGCCAACAACATAAACAGCGTTCAGGACCGCGTGAGCAGCAAAACAACGAAAACGAACAACGGCGACCAGACAGACGTCGTCAGAAGCCGATACGTTATCGTGATTGAATGAGTGTTAATTGTGTGATTTTCTTATCCAGGCCATAATAATGCCTGCATAGTATAAATGAGTTTCTAGATAATAATAGAGTGTTAATAGCAAAAAACACACACACAACTATTCCCATGCAAAATGCTAATAAACTCAATCCGTGAAGTGTGTTAACCATTTCAGGGGAGTAATAACAATTAACTACAAAATTCTGGGAGCGTCCGATTGACCAGAACATTGCAGAGATCCGAAACTGATTTACAACCACATCATGATAATTAAACGGACATTTGCTGGGAAATCTGTTCCCGGTCAAACCATTTACATGATATCATCTTAATGTTATAAAGACAAGCCAGATTATCTAACATTCGAACTTAATTCTTGTTCTTAATGATCTATAATGTGCGTGCTATTAGACAGTTTTATTACCTGACATTTTCTAAATTTGTGAGGAAAAAGAGGTTAATTTATAGACAGACAATAATCTTGTTTATTTTAATACATGGTTGCAAGTGATTTGATTATTGCAATGATATTTAAGAAAATGATAGTTTCTGTTAAAAAGAAATAATACAATGTTTTATGAATAATTCATGAAAATATGTTTATATGATTTATTGATCTTTTTTTTCATATAAGTAAAATCAAATCCATGTAAAGGAGGGATGTAGTGGCCAATCAGAGCCCACTATTGGTAAACCCGCCTCTGTGTATGATAAGCCGCCTCTGGCTAACAGTTGCATGTATGTCGATAGTTCAGTTATTGATTAGATTCAAGATCGTGTGCGTATGAGTATGAATGTAATAAAGCTATATTAAACCATCCCGTTTTGGGTCTGTTATATACATTACACTGACAACATTACATGTAGTATGTCATTAGTGTGAAGTGTAGTAAGTCATTAGTGTGAAGTGTAGTATGTCATTAGTGTGAAGTGTAGTAAGTCATTAGTGTGAAGTATAGTAAGTCATTAGTGTGAAGTGTAGTATGTCATTAGCGTCAAGTATAGTAAGTCATTAGTGTGAAGTGAAGTAAGTCATTAGTGTGAAGTATAGTAAGTCATTAGTGTGAAGTGTAGTATGTCATTAGCGTCAAGTATAGTAAGTCATTAGTATGAAGTGTAGTAAGTCATAAGCGTGAAGTATAGTAAGTCAATAGTGTGAAGTGAAGTATGTCATTAGCGTGAAGTGAAGTATGTCATTAGTGTGAAGTGTAGTATGTCATTAGTCTGAAGTGTAGTTAGTGATTTGTGTGAAGTGCAGTAAGTCATTAGTGTGAAGTGTAGTATGCAATTAGTGTGAAGTGCAGTAAGTCATTAGTGTGAAGTGTAGTATGCAATTAGTGTGAAGTGCAGTATGTCATTAGTGTGAAGTGTAGTATGTCATTAGCGTCAAGTATAGTAAGTCATTAGTATGAAGTGTAGTAAGTCATTAGCGTGAAGTATAGTAAGTCATTAGTGTGAAGTGAAGTATGTCATTAGCGTGAAGTATAGTAAGTCATTAGTGTAAAATGTAGAAAGACATTAGTGTAAAACGAACAAGGGAATAAGTGTAAAATGTAGTTTGGCATCAGTGTCAATTATAGTAAGCCATTAGTGTAAAATGAAGTATATCATTATAGAAAAATGTAGTAATCCATTAGTTGAATGTAGTAAGCGATAAATTTCAAATGATCTAAGTCATAAGTGTAAAATGTAGTATATCATTATTGAAAAATGTGGTAATCCATTAGATCAAAATGTAGTAAGCGATACATTTCAAATTATCTAAGTCATAAGTGTTAAATGTAGTATGTCATTATAGAAAAATGTGGTAATCCATTAGTTGAATGTAGTAAGCGATAAATTTCAAATGATCTAAGTCATAAGTGTAAAATGTAGTATATCATTATTGAAAAATGTGGTAATCCATTAGATCAAAATGTAGTAAGCGATACATTTCAAATTATCTAAGTCATAAGTGTAAAATGTAGTATGTCATTATAGAAAAATGTGGTAATCCATTAGTTGAATGTAATAAGCGATAAATTTCAAATGATCTAAGTCATAAGTGTAAAATGTAGTATATCATTATAGAAAAATGTAGTAATCCATTAGTTTAAAATGTAGTAAGCGATAAATTTCAAATGATCTAAGTCATAAGTGTAAAATGTAGTATGTCATTATTGAAAAAATGTAGTAATCCATTAGTTCAAAATGTAGTAAGTGATAAATTTCAAATGATCTAAGTCATAAGTGTAAAATGTAGCAGGTAATTAATGTGAAATGTTGTAGGTCAGTAGTGTAAACGGTGACATATCCATAGTTTACAATGTAGTAATCAATTTGATTCAAATGTAGTTAGTCATCAGTGTCAAATGTAGTAAGTCATCAGGGTCCAATATAATAAACAATATGTGCGGTCATTTCCGTTATTTTTCCCGGTTTTAAAATAATCAGACACAAGAAATCACAAGTCATTCATGAAATCTGTTTGAAAACTCTTTAAGGGCTCGCGTCCTAGCACTTTTCCTGTACACGCTGAATACAATTATGTATTATATGACAATAAGTTTAACACTATTGCATGTGAAAATGCTTCAAACCTCAATACCACATAACCTTTATTTGCAGTGACGAGGAACTCGAGAATCAGCATAATTTGAGTATACTGACAGTAACAGTGACCCCTGAATAAACAATGTTTGATACAAAAACAGTTAAAGCATTACCAGACGCAGAATTATTAGACAAATCACTTAGATGCACATAACATGTCTATGCAAATAAAACTTTATTTACAGCAATTTGACATATTCTGAAAGCACTATAACGTACAATATATTATATTTACACAAAAACAACTATTATAACAGTAATAATGAACGTTAAAGGGACTCACTTACATATTTTATGTTGGCAACAATTTTTCTAATCACGTGAATTTAGTTATTTACTTTGTTGAACAATACCAAAAACGCAACTCAAAGATACTCATTTAAGCAGAATTTTGTGAATCCAAGCCGAAAATAAATAAGGTATTAACAGCGTTACTAGTGCCTTTTGGCAAACTATAGTTTGTTATGCGACATCTTTAAAAATATTAGCAAGAGAGCTCTTCTCTGATGCTTTTTTGTTGATGATTTAATCTTTGAAGCCAGCATTTTGTTCACATTTTACAAGAACTATTCTTTTCTGTAGCCAATTGTATAAAACCCGGTGAATGTTTTGGCTTTGGTCAAAGTTTTCCAAAATGTTTTTTAATTGGTCAATATTTATCCAATAATAACTACTAACCAATCAAATCGTTTTAATGAGTCATCTAGCGCAGAGATAACCTGTTGATAACTTTTAAAAGTTTGATACAATTGACGCTGATGTCTAACCCTATCAAACGTGAGAGAGTTCCTTTAAAATTCAAACCTATTTACAGTAATAATGTACTCTGAAATCACTATAACGTGCAATGCATTTACAAACATACCAAACTCTATATATACAACAACAGTAAACTTAAGATCATTATGACTATGTTAAGGAATGCAACTCTATTAACAAAATGAATGTTCACTGAATTAACTATAACTTGCAAGGCACATACAAACAGATCAAACTCTATAAACGGCAACAACACACCTTAGAATCATTATGACTATGCTATAAAATGAAGCTCTAGTTACAGTAACATTCTACTTTGAAATCATTATAATTTTCAAGGCATATTCAAACAGATTAAAAATTAACATACAACAGCAGTACGCGTTAGAATCCGTATGACTTACAAGACATGATGAGGGTACTTGTGTGTTTCAGTGTAAAAGCAATATCTTTTACCGAGTGAGCACCAAAAGCGAAACATTTACTTTGGTGTTCACGGAGTGAACTATATGACAATCTTACACTGCTACATTCACATTTTCTCTTTATTGTATGCTTATTATTCATTAAAAATAATAATCGATACATCTTTATTTTAAAACTGGTTTAACCAAAGGTTAGCAGCAAAATGAAATCATACGGTGACGTCATTAATGATTTCATCCCAGCACTGTGTGCAATTGCGTTTAATTTCTAACTGTAAATCGGACATAAATGAGACAAACAGTGATATAATCCAGTGATAGTTTTCAATCACTACTGATAACCATTAAATATATGTTTCTAATACATCAAAACAATAATGAATTGATATTTAATATAAAATAACGTCTTTGCCTTTTCTTTCTGACAGCATTGTGTGTGTTAACTTTTGATTTGTACAAGAGAACTTGTTAAAATCAGATAAACAGAAAACTCATACTTTCAAACAATGAGTTTATCACGATATATTCCCCATTTCTTTCCATAAGCCACTGTAAAGAATCGAAATAATTGTAATATAATTCCATCAACAGTTTTTTGTCATAAATCCGCAACTTGAAATTCCTTTTCTTCTATCTTTTCTACATCGGGTTTCTATTTTGGACACAACGATAAGAAACACATACTTGTCGGTCATTTCTCTGGTCAAAGGCGTTAACGTTGAACCTTTGAAGAACTCTTTGGAATAAATGTTCCTTTGAAATCCGTTTCACTTTGATTTCTTGCTACCTAGGGTTTTAAAAAACCTTCCTACACTCTTAAAACGCGTCACCTTAGTTTCCTTCCCAGCATCAGCAGCAGCTGCAGCAGCAGCATCTGAAAAATTGAACAGATGTATGTACTTCTATTTGAAATAAAATAAAGCATGCATCCTACACATATAAAAGTTCAAACAGGGGTGTTCATGATATATCCAAGGAGTCACTCAGATCATTTTATTTTTTTATGACAATTGATTTAGTAAATCATAATTCTTTGTTCAATTAAGGTTTTTAGATTTTGGTTAGTCGTCGAATACCTAAAATCGGCCTGTATCTTAATACCGGCCTATATCCCAATCCATGCCTATTTTCCTAATCCCGGCCGTTATCCCATTCCCGGCCTATCTCTCAACCCCGGCCTATATCCCAATCCCTGGCTGTATCCTCATTCCGGCCTCTATGTCAACCACGGCCTGTATCCAAACATAGGCCATCCTTTTTATAGCTCGTCTAGAGCCGTAACTTTCTATTTTAACAATTATTCGAGAAAGAGCAGGCCGAAATCGTAAGTTAAGGCTATCGTTAGCTAATTTGAGTAGTACCACCTATATCAACGATCGGCACTGTTTCTGAGACATAACATGCACCTGCATGCCTTATCGTTAATTTTGATCGTAAATCCACGCCCAGTTAGAGGCACTCGAAATCTTAAAGATCAAGATGGTGGAAGAAAATGTTCTCTTTATCAAGGTTATTGTTCGCATTGAAGTTAAATGGTGTGTGTAACTCGATCGCCGATGTTTAATTTTCAAACAATATCTAAAACATAACTCAAAACAGTACAATAACGTTCTATTTCCACCTAGCTGCCAAAAGAAGCATTTTAACTGTAACAGATATTAGCTTTTTGTTATTGGTCGGTGCCGACTTTTATTTAATATTTCCAAAACGTAGCTTTAACTTTAAACTTCTTGAGTAACTTTCCTAATTTAAGTCACTTTCCGAATTTTAGTATCTCTTTAGTTAAATGAAATGAAAAATAAAGACTTTCCAAAAAATAATTATTGTCATTGACCTTATCGAAAAAAACATACTTAACATAATGTTAAAAACACTTAAATATTTATTTTAATTTGACTATGGAAATTTTAAGAAATTGAATTAAGTTAGGAAATGACTTAAGAAGTTTTATGAATACCGCCCCAGGGTTGGTATTCATAATACATCTGAAGTAAATTTTATCTCACCCCGAACATTATCACACCGGGGAAATATTTAAATTTATGGTTGGCGACAAAGGCTTCTCCAAAACTATTGTCAATGTGCTCATTTCTAATGAACTTAAGTGCCTTATTTATGACGAGACAATACTCTCGCAACTGTGAAGTGTGTCATCTTATGTGTGAAAGCCTGCCAGATCATATCTATGCTACTGTTATAAGATCGATCATGTGAGGCAAACACTGCGGGAACATGTCTTTGACCTTAAAGGTGCGTTTATTTTAGAAAGTTCATGACTTTAAGTGGGAGAGAACAGTGCCTAATATATTGAACATTTCGGCAGAAATGTCCGATTGGAAATGGACTTGTTGGGAAGTAGGAAAGGTGCTACATGTTTAATTGTGCATATATTGCCTCTTATGAAAGCGTGTTAGCTAAAGATGAAATACTCATCATTATAATGAATTTCGTGTCGTTGCTGTTGTTATTGATACTATTTATGCTCAAGAACTGTAATAACTGCTATTTTTTCATTGACAACTTATCTGAACATTGCCACACTATTGATTCAAAATACATAAATGTTGAAGATATATACGAGCAATAATAACTCGAAATAAGTAAGGAAATACAGATCTTCAAATTATTTTTACACATATAAGTCAAAATGACCATCTCTAAGTCTTTTTGTGAATTAAAAAGCAGTCAAATCATCATCATCATCATCATCATCATCATCATCAACGACAACGCATCGTCATCAGCATAGTCGTCATAGTCGCATCATAATTAGTAGCATTGTTGTCGTCGTCGCATCATAATTGTTAGTACCGTCATCTTTTATTAGTCGCAAAATTATATTATTATCATGATCTTTGTCGTCGTCGTCGCATAATCATTATCACCTTTATTGACGCCGTCATCCCATCGGCATTATTATCATCAACAACGTAGTACTCGTCGTCGCATTATTATTATTATTATTATTATTATTATTATTATTATTATTATTATTGCAGTCGTTATCGTCGTCACGTCATCATGTCTATTATCATAATCTTAGTCGTCATCGTTGCAACACCATTATTTTATTATCATCATTGTTGTCGTCGTCGCATCATCATTATTTGCAATAGCATCATTGTCATCTTCGTTGAGTTATCATTAGTATAATCATCATCGTTGAATTATCATTGTTATTATCATCGTCTCAGTCGTCGTTGTCGAATCATTTTTACTATTATCATCATCTTATTTGTCGTCGTCGTCGCATTATCATTATTTGTATCCTCATCATTGTCGTTGTCGTCACATCATCATTAATACGCATCCTTTAAGTCGCCTTCGTCGAATTATCTTTTATCATCATCAACATTGTCGTTGTTGTTTAATTATCATCATCATATTTCATTTTTCAAAGCCATTAAGTATAATAACGTTATAGCCATTAGCTATTGAAGGACAGAGGGATCAATATCAGGAACAATCCAGGATTCAAGGTTTGAGGCGGCTTAATTTAAGGTCGTAACCTTTTTGACTTGCGCCTATCCCGTAGAACCGAAATTCATTTGGTTTAAAGCATTGGCAAGGTGGTCTCGGTGTCCCAAAAGAAACAATTTCTAGTCCGAGCGAGAATGGTGTATTTCGTGCGTATTTTTTCCTATATTGAAACAAAAGTTAACTCTGACGATTTTTTTTTGGGGGGGGGGGCGTGGGGGGGGGGGTCGCAGTTGAATTTTTCAATCTAAGTAATGATACTTAATCACCTTGATTGTTTATTTCATTTTATTTAATGTATTTTCAATCAATTCTAACCTGCCTGTTGTGAATTAATTGGCCTTAGGTTTGTAATTAAATATTGATAAATGCACTTGCATTGCTTTTTGTTGCAATCTTGTTTGATCTACTTCTATTGAAATCATGTAGCTGTATTATAATCTTACACATATATGTGATAATGCATATGCTATAAACCTTATTTCTACCCTGGTTGTGTAACTCTAGTCTATATAATATATCAAATACGGAAAGAATCCACTATGCATCATCACCGTGTATATGCTATAACGTAACACGTTTGCCGCTAATAGCTAAATGGCTTAAGACCACTGTTATCTGGCCCCGTTGACCCAGCTAAATGGCTTAAGACCACAGTTATCTGCCCCCGTTGACCCAGCTTGATGGTTCAAGACCACAGTTATCTGCCCCCGTTGACCCAACTAAATGGCTCAATACCACAGTTATTTACTCCCGTTGACCTAGCTAAATGGCTCAAGACCACAGTTATCTGTCTCACGTTAACCCAGCTAAATGGTTCAAGACGACAGTTATCTGCCCCCGTTAACCCAGCTAAATGGCTCAAGACCACAGTTACCTGCCCCCGTTGATCCAGATGAATGACTCAAGACCACAGTTATCTGCCCCAGTTGATCCGGCTAAATGGTTCAAGACCACAGTTATCTGACCCCGTTGACCAAGCTTTATGGCTCAAGACCACAGATACATGCCCCCGTTGACCCGGCTAAATGGTTTAAGACCACAGTTATCTGCCCCCGTTAACCCAGCTAAATAGTTTAAGACCACAGTTACATGTCCTCGTTGACCCAGCTAAATGGCTGCTCCGGTTGACCCAGCTTAATGGCTCAAGACCACATTTATCTGCCCCGTTGATCCAGCTAAATGACCAAGACCACAGTTATCTGCCCCCGTTTACCCAGCTTAATGGCTCAAGACCACAGTTATCTGCCCTCCCTCCCTCCCCGTTGACCCAGCTAAATGGCTCAAAACAACAGTTATCTGCCAGGGTTGACTCAGCTAAATGGCTTAATACCACAGTTGTCTGCCCGGTTGACATAGATAAATGGCTCAAGACCACAGTTATCTGTCCCCCGTAAACCCAGCCAATTGGCTTAAGACCACAGTTATCTGTCCCCGTTGATCCAGATGAATGACTCAAGACCACAGTTATCTGCCCCCGTTGATCTGGCTAAATGGCTCAAGACATCAGTTAACTGCCCCCGTTGACCAAGCTTTATTGCCCAAGACCACAGATACATGCACCCGTTGACCCGGCTAAATGGCTAAATACCACAGTTATCTGCCCCCGTTGACCCAGCTTATTGTTTAAGACCACAGTTACATGTCCTAGTTGACCCAGCTAAATGGCTCAAGACCACAGTTATCTGCCCCGGTTGACCCAGATAAATGGCTCGAGACCACAGTTATCTGCCCCGGTTAACCCAGCTTAATGGCTCAAGACCACAGTTATCTGCCCCGTTGATCCAGCTAAATGGCTCAAGACCACAGTTATCTGCCCTCCCTCCCTCCCTCCCTCCCCGTTGACACAGCTAAATGGCTCAATACAACAGTTATCTGCAGGGTTTATTCAGCTAAATGGCTTAATACCACAGTTTGCTGCCCCCGTTGACCACAGTTATCTGTCCCCAAGCTTTATGGCTCAAGACCACAGATACATGCCCCCGTTGACCCGGCAAAATGGCTTAAGACCACAGTTATCTGCCCCTTTTGACCCAGCTAAATAGTTTAAGACCACAGTTACATGTCCTAGTTGACCCAGCTAAATGGCTCAAGACCACAGTTATCAGCCCCGGTTGACCCAGATAAATGGCTCGAGACCACAGTTATATGCTCCGGTTGACCCAGCTTAATGGCTCAAGACCACAGTTATCTGCCCGTTGATCCAGCTAAATGGCTCAAGACCACAGTTATCTGTCTCCCTCCCTCCCCGTTGACCCAGCTAAATGGCTCAAGACCACAGTTATCTGTCTCCCTCCCTCCCCGTTGACCCAGCTAAATGGCTCAATACAACAGTTATTTGCCAGGGTTTATTCAGCTAAATGGCTTAATACTTCAGTTGACTGCCCCCGTTGACCACAGTTATCTGTCCCCCGTTGACCCAGCTTAATGGTTCAACACCACAGTTATCTGCCCTCCCTTCCTCCCTCCCCGTTGACCCAGCTAAATGGCTCAATACAACAGTTATATGCCAGGGTTGACTCAGCTAAATGGCTTAATACCACAGTTGTCTGCCCCCGTTGACCACAGTTATCTGCCCTCGTCGATCCAGATGAATGACTCAAGACCACAGTTATCTGCCCCCCCCCCCGTTAACCCGGCTAAATGGCTCAAGACATCAGTTATCTGACCCCGTTGACCAAGCTTTATGGCTCAAGACCACAGATACATGCCCCCGTTGACCCGGCTAAATAGCTAAAGACCACAGTTATCTGCCCCCGTTGACCCAGCTAAATAGCTAAAGACCACAGTTACATGTCCCTGTTGACCCAGCTAAATGGCTCAAGACCACTGTTATCTGCCTCGTTTGACCCAGAAAAATGGCTCGAGACCACAGTTATCTGCCCCCGTTGATCCAGCTAAATGGCCAAGACCACAGTTATCTGCTACCGTTGACCCAGCTTAATGGCTCAAGACCACAGTTATTTGCCCCCCCCCCCGTTGACCCAGCTAAATGGCTCAATACAACAGTTATCTGCCAGGTTTGACCCAGCTAGGTGGCTTATTACCAGAGTTGTCTGCCCCCGTTGACCACAGTTATCTGTCCCCCGTTGACCCAGCTAAATAGCTCAATGCCACAGTTATCTACACTCGTTGACCCAGCTTAATGGCACAATACCACAGTTATCTGCTCCCCTCCCCGTTGACCCAGCTAAATGGCTCAATACAACAGTTATCTGCCAGGGTTTATTCAGCTAAATGGCTTAATACTTCAGTTGTCTGCCCCCGTTGGCCACAGTTATCTGTCCCCCGTTGACCCAGCTAAATAGCTCAATGCTACAGTTATCTACACCCGTTGACCCAGCTAAATGGCTCAAGACCACAGTTATCTACCCGGTTGACCCAGCGAAATGGCTAAAAACCACAGTTTTCTGCCCCCGTTTACCCAGCTTAATGGCTCAAGACCACAGTTATCTGCCAGGGTTGACTCAGCTAAATGGCTCAAGACCACAGTTATCTGCCCCCGTTGACCACAGTTATCTATTTATACTCAATTTTGTGAGACACTTCATTGGTGAACCTTATGTTTTATTGTGATTTAAATTGATGTCTTGGATTATTCTACAGCAACC
Source organism: Mya arenaria (assembly GCF_026914265.1). Lineage (NCBI taxonomy): Eukaryota > Metazoa > Mollusca > Bivalvia > Myida > Myidae > Mya > Mya arenaria. The sequence continues at coordinate 26,913,018 of NC_069122.1, forward strand.
AGTTACTTATATCTAAATTTGGACTGTTTAAAGTGAAAAGCCAGGTTAGTGTCTATATACAATTTGCTTACGAAACTAAATGCTAGCTTTGTAATATCGTGAGCCCATTTATACCATTTTAACATTCTTTAACATTAAAAATCCTCAACAAATAATTGATTTAATCTGAATTGTGCAAGAAATATAATTGTGTTAGAATATTACATTTTGTATGACAGAGTGGTAAGTTATTCATCACTATTCGGCAAATAGTCATTTCGTACACTCGTCTTTGATACCCTACAGTTTTTAATCACTTCGCACCCTTTTGGCAGTCATTTCATAACCGGCCGTTAGTCATTTCGTAACCTTTATTTTTATTATGTGTTTGCTGTGTTTTGCAAAAGCTCGAATACGAAATTAGGGTTTTAACAGTTCCCAAACCAAACGTGAAACAAAACAAAAACAGAGTGGTTTATTCACTCTATTGTACATGTAAGTCAAGTGCGCGGCCTAGCGACCAGAAAGACTTGCGGCGTGATGTTAGCAAAAAAGCTGTAATTTTTCAATGATATATGCACTTTAACTCATAACGTTTATCAGGAAAACACATTTTGCAAATAAAAGCCCTACATTGACATTTTATAACCGTTTATTTACAATGCAGCATGTATCGTTTTGCTTGTTGAAATTTTAGTTTCCATCGTGATGAATGCTAATTGAAATGTTGTGCATGTCCACATACACATGTATTGATCAAGAAAATCTTAATGCTAGAGGACATTTTTAGAGATCTCAGCCAATTATTTTGAATTTGTATTATTCATATATTTCAAGTGATTTTGAGTATAGTACGTACATTTTTTGTTAACGTGGAACAAAATGGACCATCCGAAACCGGAATGATTCTCGAAATGCCCCAGATTAAGTGCAGCCTGGTTCTCCATCCCCACCCACAGCTGCGCCACGTCCTCTTCAGGCTCTATCGTACACTTCAATAACTTACATTTCACAGAATGTCTTGACTGTATCACCCTATAAACGAAACGTCTGAACACTGCCGCTGACAGGGACACTTTTATTAATTTAATGTAGATTGTAACGTCAGTTGAGACGGGCTGTTGATCCATTATCTGAAGAGCGGTCTGGTTCTCCATCTCCACTTGCAGCTGCGTCACGTCCTCTTCAGGCTCTATTGAACACTCCCATAACCCACATTCCATAGAGTGTCTTGACTTTATCACCATACAAACGAGACGTCTGAACACTGCCGCTGACAGGGACACGTTTATTAATTTAATGGAGATTGTAACGTCAGTTGAGACGGGCTGCTGATCCATTATCTGAAGAGCGGCCTGGTTCTCAATCTCGACTTGCAGCTGCGTCACGTCCTCTTCAGGCTCTATTGAACACTCCCATAACCCACATTCCATAGAGTGTCTTGACTGTATCACCGTATAAACGAGACGTTTGAACACTGCCGCTGACAGGGACACTTTTATTAAATTAATGGAGATTGTAACGTCAGTTGAGACGGGCTGTTGATCCATTATCTGAAGAGCGGCCTGGTTCTCCATCTCGACTTGCAGCTGCGTCACGTCCTCTTCAGGCTCTATTGAACACTCCCATAACCCACATTCCATAGAGTGTCTTGACTGTATCACCGTATAAACGAGACGTTTGAACACTGCCGCTGACAGGGACACTTTTGTTAAATTAATGGAGATTGTTACGTCAGTTGAGACGGGCTGTTGATCCATTATCTGAAGAGCGGTCTGGTTCTCCATCTCCACTTGCAGCTGCGTCACGTCCTCCTCAGGCCTTATTGTACACTTCAATAACTTACATTTCACAGAATGTCTTGACTGTATCACCCTATAAACGAAACGTCTGAACACTGCCGCTGACAGGGACACTTTTATTAATTTAATGGAGATTGTAACGTCAGTTGAGACGGGCTGTTGATCCATTATCTGAAGAGCGGTCTGGTTCTCCATCTCCACTTGCAGCTGCGTCACGTCCTCTTCAGGCTCTATTGAACACTCCCATAACCCACATTCCATAGAGTGTCTTGACTTTATCACCATACAAACGAGACGTCTGAACACTGCCGCTGACAGGGACACGTTTATTAATTTAATGGAGATTGTAACGTCAGTTGAGACGGGCTGCTGATCCATTATCTGAAGAGCGGCCTGGTTCTCCATCTCGACTTGCAGCTGCGTCACGTCCTCTTCAGGCTCTATTGAACACTCCCATAACCCACATTCCATAGAGTGTCTTGACTGTATCACCGTATAAACGAGACGTTTGAACACTGCCGCTGACAGGGACACTTTTATTAAATTAATGGAGATTGTAACGTCAGTTGAGACGGGCTGTTGATCCATTATCTGAAGAGCGGCCTGGTTCTCCATCTCGACTTGCAGCTGCGTCACGTCCTCTTCAGGCTCTATTGAACACTCCCATAACCCACATTCCATAGAGTGTCTTGACTGTATCACCGTATAAACGAGACGTTTGAACACTGCCGCTGACAGGGACACTTTTGTTAAATTAATGGAGATTGTAACGTCAGTTGAGACGGGCTGTTGATCCATTATCTGAAGAGCGGTCTGGTTCTCCATCTCGACTTGCAGCTGCGTCACGTCCTCCTCAGGCCTTATTGTACACTTCAATAACACACATTCCACAGAATGTCTTGACTGTATCACCATACAAACGAGACGTCTGAACACTGCCGCTGACAGGGACACTTTTTTTAATATAATGGATATTGTAACGTCAGTTGGGACGGGCTGTTGATCCATTATCTGAAGAGCGGCATGGTTCTCCATCTCCACTTGCAGCTGCGTCACGTCCTCCTCAGGCCTTATTGTACACTCCAATAACACACATTTCACAGAATGTCTTGACTGTATCACCATACAAACGAGACGTCTGAACACTGCCGCTGACAGGGGCACTTTTTTTAATCTAATGGAGATTGTAACGTCAGTTGGGACGGGCTGTTGATCCACTATCTGAAGAGCGGCCTGGTTTTCAATCTCCACGTGCAGCTGCGTCACGTCCTCTTCAGGCTCTATTGTACACTCCCATAACCCACATTCCACAAAGTGTCTTGACTGTATCACCATAATAACGAAACGTCTGAACACTGCCGCTGACAGGGGCACTTGTGATAATGTAATGGAAATTGTAACGTCAGTTGAGACGGGCTGTTGATCCACTATCTGAAGAGCGGCCTGGTTCTCCATCTCCACGTGCAGCTGCGTCACGTCCTCTTCAGGCTCTATTGTACAGGTCCATAACCCACATTTCACAGAATGTCTTGACTGTATCACCTTACAAACGAGACGTCTGAATACTGCCGCTGACAGGGACACTTGTGATAATTCAATGGAGATTGTAACGTCAGTTGAGACGGGCTGTTGATCCATTATCTGAAGAGCGGCCTGGTTCTCCATCTCCACTTGCAGCTGCGTCACGTCCTCCTCAGGCCTAATTGAACACTCCAATAACCCACATTCCACAGAATGTCTTGACTGTATCACCTTACAGACGAGACGTCTGAATACTGCCGCTGACAGGGACACTTGTGATAATTCAATGGAGATTGTAACGTCAGTTGAGACGGGCTGTTGATCCATTATCTGAAGAGCGGCCTGGTTCTCCATCTCGACTTGCAGCTGCGTCACGTCCTCTTCAGGCTCTATTTTACAGATCAATAACTCACATTTCACAGAATGTCTTGACTGTATCACCATACTAACGAAACGTCTGAACACTGCCGCTGACAGGGGCACATTTTTTAATTTAATGGATATTGTAACGTCAGTTGAGACGGGCTGTTCATCCATTATCTGAAGAGCGGCCTGGTTCTCCATTTCCACGTGCAGCTGCGTCACGTCCTCCTCAGGCCTAATTGAACACTCACATAACCCACATTTCACAGAATGTCTTGACTGTATCACCCTACAAACGAGACGTCTGAACACTGCCGCTGACATGAGAATGTTACCCAACGTAACATCCGTTAGGAGAGGAAGTGGCCCATTCTGAAATGTCATGTTAGCAAAGTATGTAAATATTCAAGTAACAAATGACATCAATTCGTTTGTAATTCGCGAAATGACGAAATAAAATTGCAATATTTGATAGAGATCCAATGCTTCCTCAGATAAGAATGTGAACAACATTTCTTGGGAATAGCAATTCACTTCGTATACACTTGTATTGTTAAAACGTTACACAGATCATCTGTACATCCTATCTAAAGGTGTTTGCTATAAGTATTCGATTTTATTAGTAATGCCATTTACATGCCTTTTCTATTTTTGTTTTATTTATTTTTTATTTTTTTCTCAATATTTTTTTTTTTAAAGGGGATATTTAAGACGTTCAATAATTTACTCTTAGACTATTCGTCACGATGTTTAAGGTGTCACAGTTGTGTGTCACGTTTGCCACATCAGTGTTCCCTTATGTTTTGAGCTAATCTTTCAAATATGTATTTTCACGCCCTTTATGCCCTTCGATGTGTGTAAATATCCGTTTATCCATCCATGTTAAGTTAAAGCATGTGTTTATATCAGAATCATTTAAGGTAAAGATTGGCCCTTAGCTATTTTGTTGCTATTTTATATTGGAATGCATAACATAGTTATCCGTACTATTACTATCATGCTTTTAAATGACAAGTTATTCACTTCACGTCACATATTGAACGATGAATTGGATGACATGACAACGGACAAGATCTCCCTTTAAATTTCAAATAGAAAAATAACTTCAATTGGCAAAAAATGCTATTCCTAGCAAGGCATATTACGTACTTTTTTATATATAGATGGAGGTCGCCGTTAGCCTTATATGCTCCAAAGGAGGCAAATGTACCTTTTCAGTTTAGGCAAAAAAAATTTTTTTCCAAGGGGTCCATGCTGCAGGAGGCCAGACTTACTTAGCATTTACATTTAACGTACCATCAACCTTTTCATGAAAACCGTGTTTAAATTGTTGTACGGTTTTCGAGAAATCTTTTTGTCCATTATGTTTGTATATATCTTTAAGAAGCAGCTCACTTGATCCAGCAATGATTATCACTTTGTATTGCACAAACTATTTGTTTTGCAGTTAGACATCAAGATGTTTAAGTCGTTATTCGAAGTTTCTATATTATTTATGATTAATACGAATCATCAATGCCAATTTTGATACAAATCATATGCATATTAAAGTACTTCAACAGACCGATTTATTTATATCATTATTGCTTATTTCCCTTTGTGCTAGTATGAATTTCAATTCACTGCCTTTATAACCTAGTAAAAACAGGTTGTCATGGACAAAAATAACCATTTAAAACAACTTATGGTTTGGTTTTGAGTTTATTAACACTTATGCACATACGGAATGTAATACCTGGTAATTAACGTGCACCAGTGAATAGCACTTTCACCCGAAACCCGCATTTAACGTGCATCCTGGATGACAATTAGTATATGTTTTAGTGGTACGGCGGGGAATCGTACCTGCGACCCCGTGATTAACAGTCAATGGTGTTACCACATAATACCTAGGATCCGCCACTAACGGCACATGGTTGTACATATTCTACTTATAAGTTCAAAAACTACAGTTTGTGAATTTGTGAATGTGACTCACAAGGTGTAGAGGGCGAATATATCACTTAACAAGAATTGTCAGTTTGTATACCCGATTCATAACAATCTTAAATTGCAATAGCAATTAAAAATAACTTATTTTAATCCCAAATCGATAAGGCTTAAACAAAGACGAAATCCAATTCGAATTCCTAAAAGATACCATCTTAATTCGGATGTAAATAAGTAAGTGTTAGATTGCTCCTATCTTTTACAGGGTTTTATACAATCTGCATACAGACGATGTGTCTTGCTGTCACTAGGCCACTACTATAAATATTGCATTTGATAAACTTAAGGCTCATGAAAGTACTCCGAACGAAAAATCAGCCGATTTTCATAAAACTTGGTTCAAACTATGGTCGATGACTGTACTTAAACGTGATGTTTGGAATATTTACAATGATCCCGTTATCTATCGCAGCACCTTCTATCGGATACGTGTAAATTGGTGCTAACTTTTATAAAACCAAGCTCTCGCCCATCAAAACATCTTTTTGCAATTATTTGTAAAAAAAATGATGTTCATGATACACACATAAGGTGGGGGAAGACCATAAACATGTTCCCGATGATGACAAACTGCTTCAAACAGAAGGCACAGTAACGTCAATGATCCTATTTATTGTATTTCGAAACAAAACCGGTGAAAGTATTGTTTTATCTTATTTTCTATTTGGTATGCTTTTTGCACAAATTTGTAAAATGATCATGTTAAGGTAAGGGCAGCCCAAAAACATGTGCCAGATGATGTGAAACTGCTTCAAATGTTAGGCATAGTGGCGTCAAAGCTCCCATTTATTTTACCGTGCGTAACGTCGCAGACGCTAAAGGTGCCCAGTGGCGTTATGTTATACGTCTGTACTACGACTCTTTACATAAGTTATATTAACATCCAGCAGATAACACATTAAGTATAAAGGTCGGGGATATATTACACGTGTACGTAGGTACAGCAGTACTCGATGTTTTCTCTGCACTGCATTTTAACCTTGTAATAACGTAGTTTTTATAATAAATTTACGGCGTGAATAAAGATAAACCATAATATTATTTCAACATAAACATTTGCTGTGTTTTTGTTTTAAATTATTAAATCGCTGCAAAGTGTTTAAGTAATAATCTACTGACTGAACACTTCTCATGCGAACCAGCGTTGTGGAACGAGCATTACCGAAAGACGCACATACTGCAGAACCTGATACATTATTATTTACAAAACATCGAACGTTCTCAACTGTAGGTTCAGTTCACATAACTATACTGCTATTCAAATGAAGCAACATAAACACATTTCAAGCGTTAAATATCTACTAAACATTGACTACAGTAAAACTGCGGTCGCTCGAGGACACCGGGGGCCAAGCTAAAACCTCAAGTTATCCGATGTTTCGAACGACCCAAGTTTCCATTTTCATATGTTATGAAATGTCTTAAAATGAATTGTCAAAGTTTGAAGTCGTCAGTTTACTTCGGTACCGATTATGTATTGCGTTGTGGAAATCGCTCATATGTTCAAAAGTGTATTTGGTGTTCGCATTTGTGTGTGGGTCAAAGACAATCGACGCTCTTTTTCTGTAGGTCGCCAAAATTGAACGTTAGCATGTACATGTTTGACAATCGTAGGGAAAACGATGCGATTGAACTGTGCGTTTTCTTGAATACTTTATAATTATTCAAACTTTACCATAGACTTATTCCAATCCAACCTTCGCCGTCAATGGCTGGCGATATCGGACAGGATGCATCCACATTTATCGAACTGAACGATTTTCGCTGTGATATAATTATGGAAAGAACGACCACAAAACTTTTGAATCACCGAATTCCAGTATTTGCAAGTAACGTCGAAATATATCTTAAAGGTGTCATTATCGGCGTCAGATACCAATGTTTTAATGAAACATAGCAAGATTATAATAAAACCGTCAATTTAATGTCTGCTTTTGTATTTTACATTATTTCTTTATTTTTAATATTTATGATCGTAAATTATTGTTTCATTCATGGAAATACGTGTGTTCAGTTTTGATTTTATGATATTATGAATATGCATAACTGTAATTACATTATTGGTGCTCATTATAAACATACGCTTTGTAGTATAAGCAAAATCATCCGATAGTGTTAAAAATATCCGTGCATATATTATCTATACATCAGCGGGGAAAATTACGGGATGCACGAGGGTCAAGTGTCATCTAATTTTGATAATCGGTCACGTGCCAAATGTATTTAAAATCAATACTGGATGTCTCATGCGAACTGCCGACTCAAATTGATAATATTAATGATTTTTAATCAAAACACTTTTTTAAACAATGATTTTTTGCAAATTTCTCAAATCTATTTATTAAGCTGTTTCGGGAAGATTTTCCGCAGTGTTCTCTTTTGTTTTTTACCTTGCCTATGTAGAATCATAGGTGGCTGTTTCACGTAAAAATTGTTTTAACTATATGATTATTTGCATTAAAGTAATTAGTATAAGCAATAAAGTATGTATATCATCATATCAATGCTTTTTTCCTCCTTTTCTGACTGATAAAAATGTGCAGTTAATGTAGATCTGCGCAAATAATTTTGTATTAAATATTACATTTAAAAATGCATTTTTTAAAAAAGGCACATATTGTTATTTTAACTTAAATAAATTGTTTTGACATTTTTTGACATCAAACCAATTATAATAAACTCCTGACCGAAACCTTTTGGTTCGTTTTTTTCATCCATATGCATAATTTCATGATACTTGGCATTAAGGATAATAGAAGATAATGAGGATGGCATGTCAATAGTTTTCCATACCGTAATTCGAAGTGAATAAAATGTTTTTTAAATGCTTTCGGTGGCTTATAATGATTTATCATTGAAAAAAAAAGAAGATATTTCAGTGTTTGAAACAGTGAAAATATCAATTTGATATGTTTTACTGGTTTGAAATTAAAGCCCGCTCTCAGTTCATAATAAAACCTCAGCGCGCACAGGGCTGGGATACAATTAACGACGTCATTTCCGAAATGACGTCACGTGCGCACACAAATTGGCACCTTTTTATAAAAAAGGTGTTATTAAATGACTTTTAATTCAAATTGAAGGCATATATTAAATGAAAAAATGTATATTTCAGTGTAGGATAGCAATATATTTCACCTCGTAATCACCAAAAGTGAATATATTTACTCGTGGCTACGCTAATCGTGAAATATCAATTATGGTGCCCAGTGAAACAAACAATTATCCTTTTTTTAAACCAAATATGAAATGAATTCCAACCTTTCGATGATGTAACAAAAATCTGCATCATCTCTTACTGCCAGTAGTAAGATAATGAAGATATGTTATGTCAATTGTTATTGTTGTTTTCTTTCAAAGAACCATGAGACAGGATTATATAAAAAATGAAGTTATCTAGATTAAAAAAAATAAAGTGTCACTGTCAAATTTCATTTCGTAAATTTAACGTAAAATCAAGATTAAAAAAAAAATAATCTTACACTCAGCTGGCATAAATTTAAATGTAATGACATGTTATAACCTTGTACTAATATCAAATGATACTTAACTCACCGCTTCTTGTTCAACGAACAAACACCAGAAATTTACAGTTTACTTTACCTAGTATGCATTATCACTCAATACTATAAACAATAATGAGGATGAAGTAATTCAATAGTTTAGAATAGTTTTAGAAAAAAACATAATTCAAGACAAAATAAGGAAAAATAAAAACAGCTGTTCAGTAATTAACTTAAATTTAAACATTACATAATAAAATAAGTAATAGAACAGTTGCAATATTGAGTGAGTGAGTGAGTGAGTGAGTGAGTGAGTGAGTGCGTGCGTGCGTGCGTGCGTGCGTGCGTGCGTGCGTGCGTGCGTGCGTGGGTGAGTGAGTGAGTGAGTGAGTGAGTGAGTGAGTGAGTGAGTGAGTGAGTGAGTGAGTGAGTGAGTGAGTGAGTGAGTGAGTGAGTGAGTGAGTGAGTGAGTGAGTGAGTGAGTGAGTGAGTGAGTGAGTGAGTGAGTGAGTGAGTGAGTGTAGAATTTTGGTCGTGCATACCCTCTTTCAGAACCAATACATATTTGTCTTAAAGTCTGAACTATGACATTGTGGTGTGTTTTATTCTGTTTTACCGCTAGTGACATTCAAAAATAACAATTTTAACAGGGTTGGATGGCCCCTGCCAACCAAATCCGCTGGTTGGACAAAACTTTCGTAGTTCAATGCATTGTAAGCGTAAGCAATAAACAATCATAAAAACGGAGTAATTATTGCACTGCATCTGAGTATCATATAAGTTAAGAAAATCTAACATCTGATCATACGTATCAGCTAAGTAATTAGATCAGTAGTTCCACAACGTATGTTTATTACCTTTATTTTGCATTTATATTACTTAACATGAATGTTCCAGACATAAAGGCGCTGATAACAGATTTTCATTAAATTATCGATAATAATGATTGTAATATGCATACAGTTGGATGTATTCCGGTCCAATAAACAATGACAACTGCAGGGACAACTTCATTTTGAAGTCGAGTTAATGTTGTTAACCGATGGTAAACCGATGTAAGGCCGTGTTGCAAAATCAAGGCGAACTGACATTAAAACAATTTTTATGGAACATCTACTTGATGTTGGGTCTCTATATCCATGCTAGCTAAGTTACTTAATATAGTCTTCGTGGTCTGGTATTTATTTCAAATGCTTTGCTTGTATTTTGCATTTTCTAACATAAGATAACTGAAAAAAATGGTAGTTTATCACATTTTTGTTCTACTTGTGTACGTTTTATGTCTCTTAGATTAATGAAATTATTCAAAACTCTGTTGTAGAACTTACCAGATTTGAACTGAGTGAGTCGTCGCTTTGTGATATTAACGCCGCCATCAACCCTGGTGCTCTTGTCTGTGTTTGAAAGCTGACATCTAACTTTTGGAGACTGAGCATATGTAGATTAACCACGTCAGAGTTAGCAAGTTGCGATAAGCAAAGTTGTTTGAGATGTCGAAGGTGCTCAAGGTCGAGTTGTGAATCATTTGTGGGACATTGGCTCCATTTGAGGTCTAGTTCTTCAATACGTTGAAGTTTGGAGATGATTTTCACAGATTTACATTCCAAACCAACGTTCTTTAGTGTGAGTTTTTTCAAACATGTTAAATCTGAGGACAGAAATGAAGATTCCAGTTTATTTCTTGGTTTGTAGTCCCTGAATGTTAAGCTGCACTCTACTAATCCATTCAAATTCAGTAGATTGATATCGTCATAAAGACCATCTTTTAAAACAACAAATTTTAGGTTCTTGCAAATCTCTAAATCTAATACATTTGAATCGTTCTTGCACTGCAACACAGAAGAAAGCTCGCTTTTCTCCATTATACACAAAGACACAAAAGTGTTTTTCCTTTTGTCCAAGAACATGGTCAACACTGACATGTCTTTTGGTAATTCATCAAGAGTGGACTTGTAATGATAGGCACCGAGGACGACATGCTGCAGGCAGACCTCGGCCCCGGTGTGTCCGCTTCTCTCTGCTTCCTCATAGCCCTGCAGTATCATGTTCTGGAAATCTATTGCTTCGTGCATCGAATAACCGTCTTTTTCAAAGAATTCAGTAAATAGTTCATTTAATGTCTTCGAAAAAATTTCAGCAGCAGTTGCATCCATGCCGCATAGAAACAGGAATATCTGACGCATGCTCAAAATACCTTCTCTTCTGTAATGTCTATACACTTCCTGAACGTGTTGACCATGCTTGAGCAAATCTGATCTGCTGCTATTCACTAAATACAATGCCGACAAGTACTCTTGAAGCGTTTTGTGCAAGAATTGATAAGACGCTGATCTTTCCCCTAAGTTTCTACTGCAGGACATGATGCCAGATTCAAGAGACGCCCTTTCGTACTTTTTCTCAAACTCACCCTCTGTAATGCCAAAAACAATGGAGTTCTCCTCATTTGCTGAAAACAGCTTATTGAAAGCTAACTTACTCAAAGAATCAAGAAATTCCTTTGGAAGATCGGTGTTCTCTTTGTTTTTCTTGTCGTTCATTTCAAACCACCTTTCTTTTATTATTTTCGCGTAAACTTCAGACACAGACATGTTTGCCTTTAGCTGATCCTTATACCAGAGCCAAACAATTTGAACATGCACGATTGGAATATCGCTGAAATGACACATGCCTTTTATTTCGAGGTCTTCAATGCAGGAATCGGGAAGTTGAACGTCATTTGGACGTTTACTTTCTTGATATTTCGCCAACTCCTCGATTATTCTACGAACGAGTTTCCATGGTGACTGAACGCCCTCCAACTGCACATGGTTGCCGATCTTTGAGTGGTTCACCTTCAAATCAGCTAGTTTGTATGGTCGTGTTGTAATCAATGTTGTACAGTTCAACCAACCTGTTTCAACATGAGGAATTCGTTCATCACGCTTACATTTGCTACAATGATGCCACTCGTCTAAACCATCAAGCAAAAGAAGGCAACATTCTGTTTTCAAAATCTCTGCTAACAGTTGTTTTGACTCTTTATCGTCTGAATGAATCTGTTCAATCAAACACTGTAATATCATATTTTTGATTTTGCATTGATCATCAGCTTCACGAAGCCTTATGTAGAATAAAAACCGAAATTGGCTTAACCGGTTGTTTTTCTTTATCATTTCACTTCCATCTTGTTTTTGTTTGCACCAGTCATGGACAATCTTTTTGCACAACGAGGATTTTCCTGTGCCCGGTTCGCCTTCCACGAATACTGTTTTAGCCATCGTGCCATTGTCGCTCAGAAAAATCTCATTTATTTCTGATAAAACTACATCTTTCATTTTACCATCTTTTTCTTTCTTGTTCTTCAATATAAGTTTGGGGTTTTCATAAATGTCTTCGACAGCTGCGTCGATGTCCAATCGGATGTTCATTCTGAGAGACACTGCTTGGTAATGATCGATCAACTGTTGCTGTAAATCTGGAAAATTATTATACTTCGTATCAGGTGTTTCAAAATTAGAATAGAAATAAGAAATAACAATCAACATATTTGTTGGTATTCGATGCTGTAAAGCAATAATAAAAGGATAAAGTTTCCTTGTCATTGCAACATAACATCGTTTGGATGGGATGTTAAATAGTACGTAGATTGTGTTATGATCTGATGCTCATTAACAATGTACAGTGAACAATATAATGAACAAGGTTTTAATTAGTTAAAATGTAATTAATCATTAAACTCGGAATGCCTCCGGTTGGGCCTTGCCGGACGTATAGCCATTAGTATAGGGACAACTCTTATGGTCATGATGAACACACATAACAATTCAAAATATATTTTAACAAACGCGTTTTAATTGTGCTTTGCAAATCAGTTTGAAGATTCAAGGAAAACAGTATCGCTAAGACATCCTTATTGTGCAATATTGACATCCAGTGATGTGAACTTGGCATTTGCGATAACATCACAAACGTAATGAGCAACACTCCCCAACTGGATACTAATGTGACTTCATTAGATTAGTAATGACTGTGATACTAACTTTAGCTATAAAATCGCGTGAACATGACATTTCATGTAAGAGCACGAATTTTATGTACCACACGCATGCCAATGCAGCTAACACAATTCACAGAACTTTTGATTGAATTCCTATTAAAAGCTAAACGTTATGGAAGAGACACAAAGTATTGCCATGATATCCATGTGCAACGTTGACCTTCATTTGTGACATTGACATTACAAATAAGGGCAGGACAGGTCATAAACGCGTGTTAGTGCATTTTGATTTCAAATCAACAGTTTCGTGTTGAAATTGATTACGCAGTATACTGATCATTCAGCGTTCAGAACGACTAATTCAAGCTTATCTGACGTACTCAGAATTACACTGCCACCCTGATGACGGTAATGTAAATTGGTCAAGACATTATGTTTGAGACTGTGTTTTCATATCGTGTTTAAAAGGCAATGCTTACATAAATATTTCAGCTTTTGAATTTCAAATCAAACTGTCTTAAGAACATGACCAATGCCTTCAATTTTACCCAGTCGGTTAGAATGCCGAATGACAAACTTCCAAGCTGCGGCATATTTATCTTATCATATTTTTGTGTATTCGAACAAAACTGAGTATATTACAGCTGAGATATGATAGAAACAGATGGACACACGGACGGGTTGACAGTGTTACTAGTAAACATCCATTCGGGGCATAAGAAAGCGATGCATATCACGCGTCAAATTAAAGCCCATTTTAATAACGGATGTACCGGCTGCAAATGCGTACTTTAGCTTGATTTAATGTTCTTTTACCTCCCATGCTGAAACTTTCCAGTCTGTCTGATAGTCCGTTTGTAGTTGAACGTGAATTTATGGTATTTATTAGTATTTATACATAGTATTCTGGTCATGTGAGAAAATGTTCTGTACATTGTTAACCTGTTCTCTATCGCTCTACATGATTGATTGAATCTGTATTTAACATGATTTTGGAAGCATGCTAGTAATATGCTTTCAAGTTCGGACATTATATGAAAGTGACAGTTATAAACATCCCTAACGTACCCAGTAGGTATTGTACGAGGGCCAGTCGTAAAGTTCCCGGACTGTCCTAATAAATTTCGCATTTGTATTCAATCGTTTAAATACTCAGTAATAGTAAACAATGACATGTTATAGTTAGGTAAACAAAAACTTACATATTTTTAATATATATTTATACGGGCTCTAAACCGAGCGAAGCTCGGCAGAGACCTATCACGGTCACACATAGCACTACTTTCGTTCAAAAGTTGCACTTACTATCAGCCTGAAAAAAAGACGTAAAGCTGATGGAACCAGTATTTTTCTTTTCATAAACTATATTGAGCGCGTGCATGCGGGACACCAAAATCATCAGAGCGTGACGACACGGAAGAAAACAGGCTCATGAAATTTTAAACTATGAGATGCGAAATAGCGCCCCACTAGTTATTAAAATAATTCAAAATATGCTTATAAACAATTACTATGCATACTTTTGGTAAACTCACAAAGACAAATAAAACATATTTCTATAGATTGTCTGAGATATATACTTATTCATACGCATTGTTTACCATTCTATATACGAATGTCACACTTGACAGTTAGTAGTTGTCATTTTAGGCTTTACAATATCGATAGGCTACTATTTAGATGTTTGACAGTTGTTGATCGGATAGAAATTGCGAAGAATTAATTCCTGTTGGATTACCGATTTAATTACGACCATGGATTATACGGGTACACATAGCAGAGCTTGTCACGTCAGTATAATTATTTTGTATAAAACACTTTTCAGTAAATCATACAATGAAGATATCAATTTCATAAACTTATGACATGCGGTTGACCAGTTCAGAAATCGCTATGGCTGAGGGAGATATTGTCACTGAAAAGTTGGATGGGGTATACCGTCTGCGAGCCTCAACAATGGATGAGTGAGATGTTTTGACTGAGATCAAAGGATGGGAACACCTTTCAATTACCAACACGCTGGTTTAGAGATTGAAACTAAAAATATATATAGGAATTGTGTGACAGGTGAACTCTTGTGCCATGCAACACCACCTTTGTGTAAATTAAGAACTTTGGCGGTGAGGGTGCGGGAGGGGTATCCCCTCCTGCCAAGTGAAACCATGGCGGAGCGCAAGATTATGACTGAAAAGATCAATGGACCGTTGCGGTCCGACACAATGTGAATGATAAAGATTGTATGTAACATTAAAATATTTAATATGTAAAAATATACGACCAAAAGTGGATTATTTGTTTATTATATGTATTTCAGAGTACACAGACACAATTTTTATAATTCTCAGACCAAGAGATCACCCAAGGGACCGAATCGCCCCAATCAGATAGCTCGACTGGCCACAACTGCAGTCCAAATAACAGGTAACTGAAATGCAACACCACTGTTTTGTGACAGATGTTATTAAATTAAGAATTTGGAAGGGGACCAAAAAAAAACAATGGCGGAGCGCAAGATTATGACTGAAAAGATAAATGGACGGTTGCGGTCCAACACCATGGCTTTGTGGGCTATTGTGACTGTAAAGATGAATGGTTTTGTTTGATCCACAGATTGTGTGAAAGATTGTAACTAAATAGTGCCGAGTGACTACTCGTGGCAAGCAACACTACGGGAGATGAGAGATTGTGACTGAATATGTTGAGAGAAAGGCTGACACCATAAGAGTGCAAGATTGTGATTGAAAGACACATCGGCAAATGCTGGTTGATGGTTTTGCTGTGGGCCACAGATCGTGTGAAATATTGTAACTAAATAGTCAGTCCAGGGTGTGGAGAAGGCGAACCATCCTGCCAAACAACCCCCATGACTGAGTGAGAGTTGCCGTACCCTTTCCATGAAACAACATGGCTTTGTGAGAGAATCATCAATGTTACTAAAATACACTTACTTTACAGGTGCACCTGTATGTTATTAATCTGTTCAATTCTTTATTCATACGTTCTGTTCTATATATATTTTAAACTTTAAAATGGAGGTGCACTTTTTACATAAATACAACTGCACCTCTATATTTAAGATGGAGGTGCACATCTCTAATATACAACTGCACCTCTATATTTAGACCGTCAAGCCTTTTCTTAGATTTGCACCTTAAAAAATAAGGTGCAACTCCATTTTTTTTTTTTCAATTTACATCGCCGTTTAGTAATTTTTCACCCAAATGGTAAGTCAAACTGTACTGGCTTGCTCACACTCAATCTCATGGTCAAGTTTGTTATAAAATTGCCATTGTGTCAAATATTCTGCTTGTTAATTAGTACAAAAGTCTAAATGAGATGCGTAAAGAAGTTTGTGTTGTTGACAGTAAATACTGTAAACACCCTCTGCGATTCACTCAAATCAGAATGCGATAATGTACCAGTCAATTGTAACCACGCCCCCCCCCCCCCAGGTCCGGGGAATAGTGGAGACTTTGCCATTTGGTCCAGCCAACCCCGGTAAAATCCCCGCCCTGTGGGGACGAACAAATGGTAAAATCCCCGCCAAATGCCCCTGCCCCAAGGGACCCTAGGTAAGGCCCATTCCCCGCTATATTTAAAGCGAAGACAAAACCACCGCATTCACCCGGCACTGCAGGGACACCTGAATGGTAAAAAACAGCCCTTTTCCCGGCTATCCCCGGTTTACCACTGGACCTGGAGGGTCCAAGGTTACAATTGACTGGTGCATTAATGCAATAAATGTGCAGAAAAGTTCATTAATTCCAAAAAAATTATCACAAAAATATTAAATTCAAGTCTTTTGGACGATTTGCAATAACTGTGCCAATAAGCTCCAGTTTGCTGCGGCTTTTCGCCCATGGCAATGGTCCTGCAATCTAGATCCAGGAGTTGCAGCTCTGAATCTAATATTTCAGAATGAAGATGTAAGTTAACTTTGTAGTACTTGTTTGTGTTTAAATGATTCCAAAGAGTGAGATTTATACTAATCAGGTATAAATAAGCAACTTATAAACACTGGTTAAGAGCTGTCATCTTAATTTTAAGGCAAATCTAGCCTTCAAACAGATACTTAAAGCAAAAAAATATATGAAAACTTAGCATAATTATGCTATCACTGCATTTTCTACATCATGTAGCCATCTCATGCATGAAAACACTAGCAGTTGTCATGAATCTTTCAGTTTTGGTGTTTTTTTACCATTCTTTGCTGCGCCATTTGTCCCTGGAAGCATTTCAGTTTGGCTCTGTCATTTTTTATATAAACGCTAAGCTGATAAAGTGGAAAAATCTTATTTTGCTTTGAATTTTTTTAAATAGAGTAGGCAGGCAATTTTTATGGTGTTGTCTTATATATATATATACACTTTACTTGGTCAGATTATTCCAATGCATGAGGAAATAATGGCTCTTTAAAAGTTTGCGGCTTACCGATTGATGGAAGTGGCTATTTCTGCTTTTTATGAATACTCCACAGGCGCTTATACTCATTCTAAAAGTGTTTAAAATATCATTGCCAAACTTTCAGTATGTGTTGCATACAGCGTGAAATTGAACTATAGGAGTTTTGAAGTCTGTTTTTGCAAAAAAATATTGTTTTGAAGAGATACATTGTAAGCTCAAGGTTAGTGTTTATATGAAACCTATAGTTAGAATAACTGTTGTCTTAGGCCATATTTACATATTTTTAGCAACGGTGACTTCATTTGTTAGTGTGATAGTCTCTTTATCTGCGTCAATGTAAACAAATTGATCATTGTTTATTATATTCTGAGTTAGGTGTTAATTTGTTTTCGATCGGAGTTCATCATTATAGTACCGTATTCACCAGTAAGGTTTTATCCAGGATACCAGAGTGGGATCTGGGATTGATCTCCTCAGTAAGTTGGATTCACCAGTAACGTTTAATCCAGGATACCAGAGAGACATCAGGATTTGATCACTTCAGAACTGTATTCACCAGTAACATTTTATCCAGGATACCAGAGTTGGCATATGGGACGATCACTTCAGTACCCTATACCAGAGTGCATATGTATCTTGGATCGATGACTGCAGTACTGTAATCATCATGAACAATTGAAATAAGAGACAAAAATTGCATATGTATCAAATGCAGAGAAATGTGTCAATTTTCTTGCAGAGTATTCCCCTATCAGTAGGCTGCTAAACTCTTGCTGGGGGGGATTTACTTTGTCTAAAATACAGTGACATTGTTAAAATTAAAACAAAGCCTAATACGTTCTGAACAATTAAGTGTATTGGCAAAGGATATACATTTTGTAGTTTTATATATATATATGTGTATCAATATCAATAACTAATGTTTTGTTGAATAATCTATGTGCTGGTTTTTAGCTCACCTGAGCACAACGTGCTCAATGTGAGCTATTGTGATCACCCTGTGTCCGTCATCCATCGTAGTAGTCCGTCGTCGTCCGTCGTCAACAATTTGACTGTTAACACTCTAGAGGTCACAGTTCGGGCACTATCTTAATGCAACTTGGTCAGAATGTTACCCTCAATAAAATCTTGGACGAGTTCGATATTGGATCAGCTGGGGTTAAAAACTAGGTCACCAGAACAAATTAAAGGATAAGCTTGTTAACACTGTAAAAGTCACATTTATGACTGTATCTTCAGGAAACTTGGTCAGAATGTTAATATTGATAATCTCTAGGTCAAATTCGAATCTGGGTTAAGTGTGGTCAAAAACTAGGTCACCTGATCAAATTGAAGGAAAAGCTGGTTAATACTCTAGGCCCCAATTTCTCGAAACTTCTTATGCTTAACAGGCTTAAGTAGCTTATTTCAATTACTCAAAATACATACTTGAATGGAATTTTGATAAATGAAAAATGGTTTAATTTAGCTAACATATAGATAATTCCTATCTAAAGTAGAAAAACGCTTTTAAAAAGAAGTAAACATTATCCGAATTATTGAAAACCAAAAATAGTGAGTTTAGCTTAATCCTGTTATAAGGGACTTAAGAAGTTTCGAGAAATTAAGGCCTGAGGTCTCATTTACAACTGTATCTTCCTGAAAGTTGGTCAGAATGTTTATATTGATTAGCTCTAGGCCAAGTTCGATCTTGGTCATGTGCGGTCAAAAACTAGGTCATAAGGTCAAATCGTAGGAAACGCTTGTTAGCTCTCTAGAGGTCACATTTATGACTGTATGTTCATTATACTTAGTCAGAATGTTTATATTGATTAGCTCTAGGCCACGTTCGAATCTGGGTCATGTGCAGTCAAAAACTAGGTCACCTGGTCAAGTAATAGGAAAAGCATGTTAAAACTCTAGAGGCCACATTTATGACTATATGTTCATGGAACTTGATCAGATTGTTATTCTTGATGATCTGTATTGGATCAGATGAGCGATACAGGGCCTTCAGGGCCCTCTTGTTTTTTAAATGTAATAGATGTATAATTCAGTTTAAAGACTCATACTTAAATAATTAAATATTTTCATACTTTCTGCATACATTGTTATACTCAATGATGGAATGGTGCTAACAACATCAACTACAGGGAATTTATATTCATTTCAAACTGCTGAGGTGGTCAAACCATCTTTCCAGGTTATTTGCAGAACATTAAAAGTCTAAAATATATACAATGCTGTTTTACATATTAAAATAGTTTAGTACAGGTTAATTGTCAGATAACTGTAATAATTAGTTTTAAGTAAACTCAATCTGTTCCGTTTACCTTGTTATGTTTAAAGTAGGAATCATTTATTTGTACTGTAAATGCTTGCATGATATTCAGTATTAGGTGAATTAATATACTTGTGTTTGTTATTATGAGTTTTTTCAAACATTAACATATGAAATTTGCTTTGCATTGCCTTAACCTTACTTGTTATGCACCTAAATAATCTAATTGGTGTAGTCAAAGTCATAGTATGTCATATAAAATAAATTTTGCCTTTGACTCTTGTTTACCTAAGAAAATATGTACTACATTAGCAGTTTCTGCAGTTGATAACATACCTAGAGCCCGTCTAAGGCAGTGCCTTATTTCATATTATTTTTTTATTTAAATTTTCTTAATGTTATTAAGGTGTTACGGAGCAGTTTAAAATCTTACATACTTAAAAACAAAACATAAATGTATTTTCTCTCGTATCTTTAAATTTTGGCGCTTTAAAGTCATAATTTTAAACATGACGTCAGAAACGTACCTAGTTAATACGTACGGAAAGTTTTGACGTCATATCGGTTATAACAATTGAAAAATCGCAAGTTGAGTATCACTACCCCGCAACAGTTGCAAAACAAACACCGACGTCATTCCGTACGGAGTAGTGGAAAAGGTGTGCTCAATTGCAGAAATGACTCCTACAGAAGCGATTATGGAAAAGGACCCTTA
The DNA here is from genome assembly GCF_026914265.1 of Mya arenaria. NCBI lineage: Eukaryota > Metazoa > Mollusca > Bivalvia > Myida > Myidae > Mya > Mya arenaria. Next base: position 26,933,530 of record NC_069122.1, read on the forward strand.
TAAGAAGGTCAGCCCAACGCTAGTCTTTGAATCGCATCGGCGCTTCAAGGACAGCAGAGATGAACTAAAAGACAACCCAAGAGCTGGTCGTCCAACATTCAGCAACAAAAATGGTCATGCTGTAACACGTGAAATTTGCAACGACAGACGAAAGTCGGTTGACGAAATAGCATCCACCACGGATTTTATCCATGGAACAGATAATAAATAACTTAAATATGAACTCAACATGAATAAAGTATGTGAGCGCTGGGTGCCGAGATTGCTGTCTGTAACTGAAAAGGCTGCTATGCATTTCGCATTGTCCCCAAGGTGAGCTTCAAGGCCGGAAATTCGAATCTCCACAGGAACTGGCGATTGCTGCACGAATCCATATCTGGGAAAACGACCCATGTGGTTCAGAGATGTTTTTGATAAGTGGGTAGAAAGTCACCGAAAATGTGTCCTTGCGTGTGGCGAATATTTTGAAAAGGCGTAACATTAAACGTGAATTCGCTTTATTTATCCTGTGCAAAGTGCTCCCTGTTGTTCATAGGTTCCTATGTATAATAGGTTGATGCTATTTTATTGTGTGTTGTTTGTTTCCTGCAAAATTTGCAACACCACTGCCAAATACATGTACCGTACTGTTGTATATTTTTGGTTTTAAAGTTAACAGTTTTGATATCATAAGTAGAGTCCAGGAACTTTACGACTGACCCTCGAATTTGAGTTACTATTAATCTTTTGTAAAAAAAGATGCATAACTTACTATACGTTACTATGCGTCATGCAATCCAATAAACATATGTTTTACATCTTTGCATCTCTTTATCTTAAAGTAGTTTAATAATATTATGAAGACTACTGAGTCAAGCCAAGTACTAAATTGATCAAAAATAAATCTTGTTTAGAGACATAAGCTTAATGACCTAAATTATACTAAATGTAGTTTATCAATTAAGACGCGATCCAATTAAAACAATTTACAGCAATCGAAAAAAATGTTGCTTTCAAAATAACCCCTATAGTGGTTTATGTGGATATTTGGGACATTTGATACCACTTGGGTCGTAATATAAAACACTTGTTTCTAAATTAAAATGATTTCTAAATAATTTTCCTGAAGCTGCTACTGAGTACAATATTTCATTATATTTGTTTCTCGTTTGTTATGTTAGTATGTCTTACCTGACTTTGCTTTTTCCAATTCAGATTCCCTTTGTTCTTTTCTGAGTGTGTTGAGCTTCGTGTCCAACTTTGCAAACGTTTTCATGACATCGTCAATGGCGTTTTCTCCTTGTTTCTGTAAACAGGACATTAAATCATCGCCGAGTTTCTTAGCGTCACCCTTTATCGTCTTTGCTTGTTCGCTCGATTCGCCTTCTTTAGCAGAAGCAATCTCTGTAATTTCTTGGACGCCCCTGATAATGTATTTTATATATTTCAGCAAGTCCAAGCTGGAATCTTCAGTTTGGGTCTTTAACTGAAAGTTTAATGAAGTAATCATGTAAATGTAATGTTATGCCTAATTCACATATCAGTCATAATAACACACACACGAAACAAAAACACACTATACACACAGTACAGTGTTATGGTTAATAGACACGTCAAAGGTACAAATATCCAAAAACTAAACTATTTGAGATTGTGAGGTAGGGCACGAGATTGGTGCAATAGCAATGAAATCGAGGCCTACATTTGTTACAATAACTCGGTGAAAGGCCGTAATGATTGATAGATGGCATTGATTACAGGCGAACCACGAACTGGCTTGGCATGATTCCTCGTTGGCTCGAACTGCATGTAGAGGACCGATTTCCTTCTGCTGAAAGGTAAGCATTCCCGCTTGGCTCGAATTTACCGAGGCTCGAGGTATTTTCGCCGGTCTCATTGAGTTCAAGCCAACGGGGATTGACTGTAAATCATTTTGCTTTTAAAATAAATTGGGACATTATTTTTGAACTAATTTTAACAAGGTGTAACAGCCTGTAACATGTTTGGGATTCCGATGTGGGGATTTTTTGAAATTACTACACGTAACAAGCGTAACATGGTAAAACAAATGTAACATACATATATCGGGTTCCGATGTGTGTAGTTTTCTTTCAATTGTTACACGTATCACGCGTAACATGGTGAAACAAAGTTTAAATATAGGGGGATGTTTTGTTCTGCCTACCTTATTACATGTAACATGAACGTAACAAAGTTTAACACAATGTAGCATTCAATGAAATCCGATTTATGGAAGTTTTGGCAATTGTTGCTCGTAACAAACGTTACAGGGTGTAGCACAGCTTTAATAAATCCGGACGTTTTAACCGGTACTGTAGCACATGTAAAATGACCGTATCAAGGATGTTTCAGTGTGTAAAATTCTATAACATACATAGGATTCCGACTATTGGAGGTTTTTGCAATTGTTACACCTAACAAGCGTAACAGGATGAAACACAGTTTAATAAATTGGGACTTTTATTTACGCCTACTGTAGCGTAGCACATATAACATGAACTTAGCAAGGATATTTCACTCTGTAACATGCATAGGATTCCAAGGTTTTACAATTGTGATACTAAACAAGTAACAGGATTCATTCATTCATTCATTCATTCATTCATTCATTCATTCATTCATTCATTCATTCATTCATTCATTCATTCATTCATTCATTCATTCATTCATTCATTCATTCATTCAATCATCCATCCATCCGTCCGTCCGTCCATCCATCCATCCATCCATCCATCCATCCATTCATTCATTCATTCATTCATTCATTCATTCATTCATTCATCCATCCATTCATCCATTCATCCAAACACCCAACCACCAACCCACCCATCCATCAATATCCATCCATCCATCCATCCATCCATCCATCCATCAACCTATCCACCCATCCATCCTAGGATTCATTAATTCATAAATGTATCAAATGTAGTTAAGTAATTTGTAAATTTACTAATAGTTATAGTTCATTTTATCAGTTTATTAATAGCATGGTTTATTGTGTAGAAGCACAAGTATTATTGAAACCTTCAGGATATCATAATTGTCAATTGACGCTTTTTAACCATACAACTCTCCCTTTTGTTAAATTGATACATTTTGAAAAGATGAATGATAATGATGACGATGACATTGTTAAGGACGGCGACGAGGACGACGACAATGACAATGTTTATGTACGTTTTTAGAAGATTTACTTGGGGTAATTTATTCTGATTGGAAAAAAATGCAGTAATTGCGGTTTAATAGAAAAGAATGACGTGTTTGGTATCACAATTCTTAGACTGCCCTTCAGCTCTAAAATATATGTGAATAACACATTTGGTTTCAAATTTAAACAAAAAAGTACGTCTTTTGATGTCTAACCTTAAAAAAACTACAGAGATTGATAAGCCCCTCCAACAATTCATCTAGCAGATCTTTCCTTTATGAGTCAGCTTTAACATTGGCTGAATGACATTCCCTATTTATGGCGATTGGATAACGTTGTCTCGCATACAAACTTTTGCGGGAAATAAAGCGTTCTAATGTATAATATAAAAAATCACCAACGATTATTGACTGGCCTAGTCTACCGCCCCGAAAGCTTAGTGGTAGGGTGTACCAATGAAAGTTATATCCCGTGTATCGATGAGAACACTGAGCACGATAAAGAACAAGAGGTCTCTTCGCAAAGGGCTAGGGTATCACACCAGGACCTCTAGTATCTCACACTGTTTCTTATTATCTGGATTTGACTGGTAAAGGCAGTCACTTCTATCTAATTCCACGTTTGGCACGTTTAAACACGATGTGATAGTTTCGTGGTTGCCGTTCAAATGCTGACACTTTGTCACATTAACTCGTTTATGATCATGAAATGTCTCTTACGAGGGGTGTCCCAAAAGTTTGCGTGATAACGCCATTCTTCTCAAACGCAAATAGTTATTATCTTGACATTTATTGACAATGTATTTTAAACTAATTTGGTTAAGCGCTGGTATCTTTTTATTTTCTTTCAATTTTTACTCTCGATTTATTTGGTATCCTTAGCAACTGACCTACCCTTGCCCGGAGCAAGCGTTTATATTGGTAAAATGTCGTTATTTTATATCACTTTAAGGTGTGTAAATATTCCGCCAAATGACGTAACGTTAACAGCGTGTCTGGACGTTTTTTCCTGGAAACTTCAACGTCATTGCTGTTTCCGTTTCAATACTTAAGTAACATCACTGTTTTAAAAGCAAAGTCGATATGACGTCAACAGATGACGTCGAATTACGGAGTGCTGTGAAAATGTGCGTAGGCCTTCAGATGTCGCCAATAGAAACCCGAAAGTTGATGAAAAGGTCGACAACGCTTCCACCGTTCGGCAAAAGTGGCATGAGCGACTCCGAAATGGTAGATTGTCTATAAAATACGACACCAGGGCCGGCCGGCCGGCCAGCACAAGTGAATTCGAACATTGATCGGTATCTTGATTGGTATCTTCAGATGACCTGGACATCTCGAGATCGACTGTTTACCGCATTCTGACTCACGAACTGGGAATGTCGAAAGTAAGTGCGCGCTGGGTACCTCGGATACTGACCAAACACGACAGGGAACGACGAATGAATGTTCGAATGGCTTTCTGCAACGTTACGCAGAAGAGGGTGATGCATTTCTCGATCGTTTTGTTACATCTGACCGGACTTGGTTGTATTATTATGACACCGAAACAAAGGTACAATCATCGGTTTGGAAAATACCTCGCACACCACCGCCAAAGAAAGCGTGCATACAGAAGAGCCTAAGCAAGGAGATGTTTATCTTTTTATGGATCGGCAAGAAATGATCCTGCAACATCGGGTCTCTGATGGCAGAACAGTCAATGCGGATTATTACTCAAAGGTATTTGTTATGTGTTACACTAGTATGCATACTAGAAATTTTGATAAGATTCTGCGTTATGTGGAAAACTAAGTGTTTTATTATTGTCAATAATTTAGATATCAATAATGACAAAATTGAAAAGTCTGGTCGTTTAACCATTTGATATTTTTTTAAGGTTCTACGGAGAGATCTTATTCAAGCTTTCCGAAAGAATCGGCCGAAGACAGACCTTGACCATATAACAATGCACCAGCTCATAGGCAGGCATCAACGCAACTGGAGATCGGTGTCCTCGGATTTGCATCAGAACAATTCACCGGCTCATAGGCAGGCATCAACGCAACTGGAGATCGGTGTCCTCGGATTTGAGCTGTTAAAGCATCCGCCTTACAGTCCTGGCCTGGCCCCAATGGACTTCCCTACTTTTCCGGACATCAAAGGTCAGTTACGGGGTCAGCGTTTTGATATGACCTTATGCAAACGACACAGAGGATCATTCCTTCCTTGACAAAGAGTGGTATGTCGAAACATTTCAGAAATGGATCAGCAGACACCGGAAATGTGTGGAAACGGACAAAGATTACGTTGAAAAAGTTTACAAGAAACCTGTATTGTGACGTCAGCTGATGTCCACGACGTCATTTGTGCTCGGGTGTTGCGAGATGGGTAGTTTCTGTACATCCTATTATGGATTTATGTTCATTGTAAGCTTTTGATATAAATACATTTATGTTTCGAAATATTATATATTGTCATGCTGATTGTTTTTCATAATAACCAGTATTGCAAAAGATATTATACAATTCCGCGACTTTCTGGGAAACCCCTCGTATATACCTATTCAAAGTCTTAACAAAATGACGCGCGGCCCCAGCTCCTACGGGCCTTACTTAGACACAATACACATCTGTAAAAATGCAAGTTTCGTTCATAGGTGGGAATACCAGCCGGAAGCGAGAAAAATAATAAACCAATAATATGACATATTAAAGTACATCTATCCAAACATATACTACAACCCATTGGTTAATTTTGAATATATTTACCGACTTGTTTTCATTCATCTAGGGGAAATATTGATTGATACTTATGACGTAATTTTAAACGTACATGACGTAATCAATTATGATGTCCTTATTTCAGGTAAAGGTAAGATTAAAAAAATATTTATGAGCGACAAACCAGCTGAAACACTATTGAAGTGGAATTTATAAATTGGAAATATTAAACAATTTACTCGATCTTCGAACAATTATAAAAAAAAAATCACTTTTTATGTATTTAAAAAAAAGAAAATCCTTCGAAACTGAAATTTCTGCGAGGTTTAGTCTAAGAAACAATTTACATGTTTTTTTCATACATTAATATTTACACCTCAACTTCCATTCCTTAAATGAACTGCCTTTCAGCAATTGCGGTTATCACCCGATGAACGCAGCATCTTCGGATATGTTCGGATCGCAATTCATCGCATAACAATATACATGAAATGGTTTGATCTTGTTATTGTTTGTATCGTGTCAGCAGGTCACGTAAAATATAAGTCAACATTAAAGAAAGTGTAAATTTATGATATGTTAAATGTCTTGTTGCCATAAGTGTTTCAGTTTTACGTTTAAAAGCGAATTCAAGTGGTTGATCATTTTACCGCGTTATGGTGACGTCATTTGATAAAATGTTTCCGGCTACAATCGGGTCGTTCTATTTACAGAATGTGTAAGAACGAAATTCATTCCTTATATATTAATTCACATCAACATTTGATTAAGTATGTGGACAACATAAGAATGCTCTCAAAGACTAAATTGTAATACAAGTGTATTTCTTGATTTTAATTTGTGTTTGATCATTTTCCACATCTCTCCCGAAACAAACACTTTTAAAAGTTTTGCACACTCGGGTACATGAGAACATTCATTTTCATTTTCAATAGTTATTTAAGTCCCAAGTAAAAAAATATACTGCCATTAAACAACTGCTTCTTTTCTGTGATCAAAGTGTAATTTTCATATTTAATGCATGACTATTTATCATAATACTCTTTGCATTTGAAATAACGTCAAATTGTTTGTTTCATTGACATGTCTTTTAATATCTTATCGACTCAGCATCTAAAGTTATTTTTTTCATTTTCTGCAACACACTCAGTTAAAAGGAACTAAAATATTACTTAATCTGAACAGTTCGTCATATATAAATTATTGTGAACGTCACGTCATTCAGGAAATAACGTCTTATACGTCTTATACGTCTAGTTAAATGTGCGCTGACGTTTCATTTGATAACAAAACAAGTAAAATTTTAAAACAATTGAGGTAAATAAGTATGTCCATTTATTGAACCATTGGCGACAATAATGAATTGTGATGCATTGTGACCCTATCATTAGAAGGTTATCACCTACTGATTACTATTACTAAAACAACAAATACACTGCAGATACAGTTATGGTATATTTTTCTTTTTTTAACTGAAAACGGACGTGTAATGATAACCTATGTAATCTTTCATGACAAAAAAGTGTTTTTGTTAAAATTAAAATCGGTATAAGTGCTACATATTATTTCTGCACTCGTCAAATTCTTACGCAACATAATTATATATGACTAAACTCGTTCACCTATACAATTACAAGCAATCGTGTACGTGGTTGTGAGCTACCGAAAGTGAACGTTGTTATAATAAAGCAAACATGTACGTTGTTGTGAGCTACCGAAAGAAAACGTTGTTATGATAAAGCAATCGTGTACGTTTTTGTGAGCTACCGAAAACAAACGTTGTTGTGATAAAGCAATCGTGTACGTTTTTGTGAGCTACCGAGAGAAAACGTTGTTATGATAAAGCAATCGTGTACGTTTTTGTGAGCTACCGAAAGAAAACGTTGTTATGATAAAGCAATCGTATACGTTTTTGTGAGCTACCGAAAGAAAACGTTGTTATGATAAAGCAATCGTATACGTTTTTGTGAGCTACCGAAAGAAAACGTTGTTATGATAAAGCAATCGTATACGTTTTTTGTGAGCTACCGAAAGAAAACGTTGTTTTGATTAAGCAAACGTATACGTTTTTTGTGAGCTACCGAAAGAAAACGATGTTATGATAAAGCAATCGTATACGTTTTTGTGAGCTACCGAAAGAAAACGTTGTTATGATTAAGCAAACGTATACGTTGTTGTAAGCTACCGAAAGACAAAGGTTGATATTAGAAAGCAATCGCGTACGTAGTTATGAGCTACCGGAAGTGAACGTTGTTATTAGAAAGCATACGTGTTATGATTTTGTGGGCAACGAAACTGAAAGTTTTAGTTAGCTACCCCAAGTGTACAGTGTTGTGAACTACCGAAAGTGAACGTTGTCATAAGCTACCGAAAGTTAACGCATTGTGAGAGCACCGCAGGTGAACACTATTATGAGCTACAGAAAATAAAAATTGTTGAGAGATACCGAAAGAGAACGTTGTGTGTCCATAACATAAGTGTTCTTTGTTGAGAGCTAAAGAAAGTCTGCATTATTGTTAGCTAGAAAAAGATAACTTTGTTTCGAGCTTCCCCAAGTGAACGTTGTTGTAGGTTACCGAAAGTGTAAGAATATAAGATAATGATACACAGCAGATGCTGCAAACTGATTTAACAATAATATAATTTAAATTGATCCAATGATTGTAAAATAACTAAGTTTATGGGAAACAGATATTCCGATTAATTGTAATATTGTGATACATATCGGTTTAAAGCGTTACGTGTTGGCAGTGTTTGCGACCATATGTTGTGTTTATATGCCCAAGACTGGGGGTTGGGTAAAAATGCCCCCGTTGGTATAACATGTCATATTAAGGCGAAAATGAGTTTTCTTCGGTGCTTTTTGGGTTTTACCGTAAATAATTGACAAATAAAAATAGTAAGAAGTGAAATTGTTATTAACACAAACTCATTTGTTACATATGTTTTTCTGAAATTTCTAGCCAGATATTTGTGCAAAGAACAAAAATGTTTGAAATACCATGTTCATGTCACATTTCAGTTAAAGCTTTCGTACTCCCAGCTGGTACGTGGAAGTTGTCAATTTAAACACATACATTTTTTAATTTATATCCGCAAAAAATGAACACGTCATTTTAATATGTTTACAGTCTTATAATAATTGGTCTTAAAGTCACACATATGTTCTCTTGAAATTTATGCAATTGAATAAGAGTGATACAAAACAGGCACATTTCTACCACATGTAAGTAATAGTAGCGTTATCTTTAGTTAAATATTCTTGTCAACACCAAAAATAGACATTTTATGCAAACTATTTTTTTTATATAAAAACGGATCCAAAACAACAGGAGGAAATTGCAAACGTGAATATATTTTCCCTATTAAGCATGCAAACGCAAAACATGATGGCAAACACTGCCAAACGTGAACGCTTCTAAACGATATTATATCAGCAATTTTTCTCGTAGAAAAAAAATCTATACGGATCGAGTCAGATGTTTTTAAGACGTTGAGTTTGCAATGTGTAGTGTATGGGTATATTATTAGACTAGGTTTGAAACAAGACACTCCACCATAAAAATAGAACACACACGATCTTATGAACTGGTATTTTGCTAATATATATATATATATATATATATATATATATATATATATATATATATATATATATATATATATATATATATATATAGTGTGTGGGGGGGGGGGGCTTGTGCGTGCGTGCGTGTGTGCATGTGTGTGATTTGTAAATAAAAGCTCTTTTTATTACTAGATATTCCTTTTTATTTACATGTGTACAGAAGACACATATCTGTTAATAATTACCTGTTTTCGGATGAACAATATGTTATCGGAGTCGGAGTACTTATGATACTTTATAACTCTGGTTATATACTGGCTTAAAAACTTAGGGTTGAAACTTTAAAACCCCCAAATGTATTCGCGTTATCCGATGTTCCACAGAAAGAAATCACCTTTTCAAAACTATGTTACACCCTGTTACGCTTTTTCCGTGTTACAGCACAATTTTTTATCTTTCATCAGATGGTAACACCCTGCCATAATAGGGGATGTAATAAGGTGTAACATGTCAAAAATCTCTAAACAACTGCGTTCTAGACCTGTAACTGGATGTTACTTCCAGTTTACGTTGATGTTAAATTAGTAACAACACATAAAAAACGTCGTAATTTTATACAAAAAAACCTGTTACGCGTGTTACGTGTAACAATTGCAGTAACTGCAACAACTATGAATTTTTGCTGTTTTTATCAGATTGTTACACCCTGTCGCAATAGGGATGTAACAGGGCGTAACATGTCGAAAATGTCTCTTAATCGGAGTTCAAGGCTTCTTACATGGTGAAACACCCTTGACACGTTGATGTTAAATATAATACGAGAGCGAAAAAAGACAGTAAGAAACTCAATTTTTGTTATCAGTAACGTGTAATGAATATATATGTTTGTTAAGAGCCACCTGCATCAGTCTGGACTGTAACATTATTTGACTTGTATATTCCTAAAGGGAATATATAAATGAATACAGGTCATAATTTGTTAAAAGCCCACATGTATTTTAAAGATCTGAATATTTGTAAAGCATATTTATTGTTATTTAACCCGTCCAAACATATTACTCCTTCGTTGCATTTTAACACATCTTTCTCAGTCACCATTTTATCTGTTTTGTTATATATTTTTTTGCTATATCATTCTCGTTTATATCCGTTTAATATGCATCTTATTCGAAATTCAACCCAGTCTATATATCTCATATTTACTTACACAATTGTGTCCGTCTGTTAATTTAAATAATATTTAAGTTGCTATTCCATCGACCTATCTACTTTACTTCTCCTGTCCATCCGTCTATCTTAATATGTATCGCTATTTCATCCGGATAAATTATTTACTAAGTAGCTATTCAGTCCGTGTCACTAGCTTGTTTCTTTCTGTCGATAGGATTTCCATCTGTTTACCTTATTGATTTATGTGACATGATATATCGTATATCTGTCTATATGTATGTGTCTATAGTTTAGTATCCCTGTAACTATTCTATACATCTGGCTGTCTGATAACGCTTTTCTCTCTTCATTTGTCTACAATATATCTCTCGGTCACTATCTTTCAGACTCCTAACATGTCTATCGAGCTATCTTGCCCGCATGTTTATCATAGCTTCTTGTCGCTATTACTATGTCCCTATTTTGTCTCCCTAATCAACATACATGCAGGTTTATCTCTGATCATTTCACCCGATTGCCAATCATTTATCAATTGGTCGTTATTTTGTCTCCCTAATCAACATACATGCAGGTGTATTTCTGATGATATTACCCGAGTGCCAATCATTTATCTATTGGTCGATATTTTGTCTCTCTTATCAACTAACATGCAGGTATATATCGGAACATTTTACCCGAGTGCCTATCATTTATCTATTAGTCGTTATGTTGTCTCCCTAATCAACAAACATGCAGATATATCTTTTATCATTTTATCCGAGTGCCTATCATTTATCTATTGGTCGATAGATTGTCTCTCTTATCAACTAATATGTACGTATCGCTCTGGTCAATCTTCCCGTGTGTTTATCGTTTATCAACTGGTCGTTATTTTTTCTTCCTAACCACCTTACATGTACGTTTCTCTCCAGTCATTTTACCCGTGTGTTTATCGTTTATCTACTGGTCGCTAAATAGGCTCAAGACCACAGTTATCTGCCCCCCCCCCCCGTTGACCAAGATCCGGATGTTAATACAGAAAAAAGCGTGCTTGTGTTCAAGAATCAATATTTTATTAAAATTGAATGAAAAAGAAGCAAAAAATGTGGCTTTTGCAGAGAACTTGACTGAATTTGACACTTTATTGCAGAAATTGATAGTTTTCAGTGTAAATATTGGAAAAATCATAGCTTGTGGAAGTCTGAAAATTAGTTGTTTGTAGCCGATTGACTCCTTGGCGGAAGGGTTCTGTATTTGAACTCAATTTTGACAGTCAGGCTAATGGTCAACATGGTGTTTTCTTGTGATTTATTTTGTGTCTTGAATAGTTCTAGAGATGCCATGTCCTTGTTTTTCAATTGGGATGTGTATAAAGTCAAAAGCCAGGTTAGTGTCTATATGAAACATATAGTAAAAAAAAACTGTGGTCTCACGCCTGATATAGAGGAAGCTTTTGGAGGGGTGCCCTATTTTAAATTGTTATAAATTCTTAATTTATACAGCTATCTGGTTGAAATTTGGCCAGTTGACAGTGCTGAGCCATAGAATATTGGTGTTTGAGTATGAAATTTGAAAATCTTATATTACATAATATAAATTAATAATATATAATTTTCTTATATATTTTTGACATTTTGAAAAAACCTACTTTCACTTTCAATTTAATGTTTGGAAATAGTTCCAAATGATGGCAACTAATGAATGAAAGCCTCACTTTCAATTCCAAAGTATAAATGGAGGGATTTTTAAACAGAGGAAGCAGACCCAGGAGGAACTGTTGAAGAACCAGACAAACAGCCCCCCCCCCCCCCCCCTTCAGGCTGCCCACCAGGCTGAGCTGTACTGCCAACATGCTGTAATTTGTAAGTACTTCAAGATTATATAATGGAAAATTGTATCCAAACTTTGTTTGTTCCATTCCTAAATGAATTTTTTTCATGTTGTCAATCATTTCTGATGTGGCTCTGATATTAATATTATTTTCTAATGAAACTGCTGACTTGTATCAGTCTTTGGTCTGTATTGTGCATCTATTCACACATTTTGTTTGTTCTTTAAGCAAAAATTACATTAATTGCAAATTCTATAAGCAATTAAACAAAACTTACTGCACATAGGATGCAGACTGATGTTTTATTTAGTGTGCATATGATTTTCAGCTTATGGACAAGAAAACATCTTCTTCAACAATCACAGCAACACAATGAGATCCCAATTTTAAAGAAATAATGCCACCTTTCATTAAATCATTGATTTTCAAGAAAGGAATATCATCTCCAAGTAAGAGAAATTCTAAGCATGTCTGGTTTGAATGCTTTCAAAATGCATCTGGGTACTCAATAAGATGAGATTTACCTTTGAGTTGTTAAAAACTGATTGCAAAGTGTCCAAAAGACTATATCTTTTATTAAATTTGTCCTGAAAATCTTTGAATTCATTAACTTTTCTGCATATTTATCACATTTATGACTATATTAAAGGTTGTGTATGCCTCAAATGAGTGTTTACAGGCCTTTTTCAAACTTTAACAGTAGTGGCAGATAGTTTTATTTGTGTAAAACATTGCTTTTGTGTCTTGCTTGCAGATCATGATGTGCCAATAAGCTCCAGTTAGCTGTGGCCTTTTCCCCAGGCGGTAGTCCTGCAATCTGAATCCAGGAGATGCAGCTCTGAATCCAATATTTCAGAAGAATGAAGATGTTAGTCAACTCTGCAGTACTTGATTGTGTGTAAATGATTCCAGTGAGTGAGATTTATAGCAAATCAGGTGTAAATAAGCATCTTATAGACAATAGTGAAGTGCTGTACTCTGAATTTAATGCCAAATCTAGCCTTCAAAACAGATTCTTAAAGTATTATTTTTTAAAATCGGCATAATAATGCTATCTCTGCATTTTCTACATCATGTAGCCACCTCATACATGAAAACACTAGCAGTTGTCATAAATCTTTAATTTTTGGTGTGTTTTTTGCCATTTTCTTTGTTGCGCCATTTGTCTCGGAAGCCAACAATTTGGCATATAGTGTTGTTTAGACTGTCTATTAACACATGATCACTATTTTTTTTGTATTAAACTGAACAGTTCTGTTACCTTTGTATATAAGTGGACCAGAAAAGCAAAATTTTGACAAGTTGAGGCATTTTAGTTTGGCTCTATGTCATTTTAAAAAAAAAACACTAAGCCGATGAAGTGGAAAAACCTTATTTTGCTTAGATGTTTTTTTTAAAAGAGTAGGCAGGCCATTTTTGTGGTGCTGTTCTATAGACACTATTGAAAGCTACAAGGAAAACTTTACTTGGTCAAATTATTCCAATGCATAAGGAAATAATGGCTCTTCAAAGGTTTGCGGCTTAACATTTGAGGGAAATGGCTGTTTCTGCTTTTTATGAAAATACCACAGGTGCTAATACTTGTCTCATTCATTGAGTGTTTGATATATCATTGCCAAACTATCAGTATATGTTGCATATAGCCTGAAGCTGAACTATAGGAGTTTTGAAGTCTGTTTCTGAAAAAATGTTGCTTAAATAGGCTCAAGACCACAGTTATCTGCCCCCCGTTGACCAAGATCCGGATGTTAATACAGACAAAAGAGTGCTTGTGTTCAAGTATCAATATTTTATTAAAATTGAATGAAAAAGAAGCAAAAAATGTGGCTTTTGCAGAGAACTTGACTGAATTTGACACTTTATTGCAGAAATTGATAGTTTTCAGTGTAAATATTGGAAAAATCATAGCTTGTGGAAGTCTGAAAATTAGTTGTTTGTAGCCGATTGACTCCTTGGCGGAAGGGTTCTGTATTTGAACTCAATTTTGACAGTCAGGTCAATGGTCAACATGGTGTTTTCTTGTGATAATATTTCGTGTCTTGAATTGTTCTAGAGATGCCATGTCCTTGTTTTTCAATTGGGATGTGTATAAAGTCAAAAGCCAGGTTAGTGTCTATATGAAACATATAGTAAAAATAACTGTGGTCTCACGCCTGATATAGAGGAAGCTTTTGGAGTTGACAGTGCTTAGCCATAGAATATTGGTGTTTGAGTATGAAATTTGAAAATCTTATATTACATAATATAAATTAATAATATATAATTTTCTTATATATTTTTGACATTTTAAAAAAAAACCTACTTTCACTTTCAATTTAATGTTTGGAATTAGTTCAAAATGATGTTACATAATGAATGAAAGCCTCACTTTCAATTCCAAAGTATAAATGGAGGGATTTTTAAACATAGGAAGCAGACCCAGGAGGAACTGTTGAAGAACCAGCCAGACAGCCCCCCCCCCAAGCTGCCCAACAGGCTGAGCTGTACTTGGTGTTTGCCAACATGCTGTAATTTGTAAGTACTTCAAGATTATATAATGGAAAATTGTATCCAAACTTTGTTTGTTCCATTCCTAAATGAATTTCTTTCATGTTGTCAATCATTTCTGATGTGGCTTTGATAATAATATTATTTTCTAATGAAACTGCTGACTTGTATCAGTCTTTGGTCTGTATTGTGCATCTATTCACACATTTTGTTTGTTTTTTTAAGCAAAAAATACATTAATTGCAAATTCTATAAGCAATTAAACAAAACTTACTTCACATAGGATGCTGACTGATATTTTATTTAGTGTGCATATGATTTTCAGCTTATGGACAAGAAAACATCTTCTTCAACAATCACAGCAACACAATGAGATCCCAATTTTAAAGAAATAATGCCACCTTTCATTAAATCATTGATTTTCAAGAAAGGAATATCATCTCCAAGTAAGAGAAATTCTAAGCATGTCTGGTTTGAATGCTTTCAAAATGCATCTGGGTACTCAATAAGATGAGATTTACCTTTGAGTTGTTAAAAACTGATTGCAAAATGTCCAAAAGACTATATCTTTTATTAAATTTGTCTTGAAAATCTTTGAATTCATTAAATTTTCTGCATATTTATCACATTTATGACTATATTAAAGGTTGTGTATGCCTCAAATGAGTGTTTACATGCCTTTTTCAAACTTTAACAGTAGTGGCAGATAGTTTTATTTGTGTAAAACATTGCTTTTGTGTCTTGCTTGCAGATCATGATGTGCCAATAAGCTCCAGTTAGCTGTGGCCTTTTCCCCAGGCGGTAGTCCTGCAATCTGAATCCAGGAGATGCAGCTCTGAATCCAATATTTCAGAAGAATGAAGATGTTAGTCAACTCTGTAGTACTTGTTTGTGTGTAAATGATTCCAATGAGTGAGATTTATAGCAAATCAGGTGTAAATAAGCATCTTATAGACAATAGTGAAGTGCTGTACTCTGAATTTAATGCCAAATCTAGCCTTCAAAACAGATTCTTAAAGTATTTTTTTTTTAAAAAGGGCATAATAATGCTATCTCTGCATTTTCTACATCATGTTGCCACCTCATACATGAAAACACTAGCAGTTGTCATAAATCTTTAATTTTTGGTGTTTTTTTTTTGCCATTTTCTCTGTTGCGCCATTTGTCCCGGAAGCCAACAATTTGGCATATAGTGTTGTTTAGACTGTCTATTAACACATGATCACTAAATTTCTTGTGTTAAACTGAACAGTTCTGTTATCTTTGTATATAAGTGGACCAGAAAAGCAAAATTTTGACAAGTTGAGGCATTTTAGTTTGGCTCTATGTCATTTTTTATATAACACTAAGCCGATGAAGTGGAAAAACCTTATTTTGCTTAGATTTTTTTTAAAAGAGTAGGCATGCCATTTTTGTGGTGCTGTTCTATAGACACCATTGAAAGCTACAAGGAAAACTTTACTTGGTCAAATTATTCCAATGCATCAGGAAATAATGGCTCTTCAAAGGTTTGCGGCTTAACATTTGAGGGAAATGGCTGTTTCTGCTTTTTATGAAAATACCACAGGTGCTAATACTTGTCTCATTCATTGAGTGTTTGATATATCATTGCCAAACTTTCAGTATGTGTTGCATATAGCCTGAAGCTGAACTATAGGAGTTTTGAAGTCTGTTTCTGAAAAAATGTTGCTTAAATATAGAGGAAGCTTTTGGAGGGGTGGCCTATTTTAAATTGTTATAAATTCTTAATTTATACAGCAATCTTATTGAAACTTGGCCAGTTGACTGTGCTTAGCCATAGAATATTGGTGTTTGAGTATGAAATTTGAAAATCTTATATTACATAATATAAATTAATAATATATAATTTTCTGATATATTTTTGACATTTTGAAAAAAAAACCTACTTTCACTTTCAATTTAATGTTTGGAAATAGTTTAAAATGATGGTAACTAATGAATGAAAGCCTCACTTTCAATTCCAAAGTATAAATGGAGGGATTTTAAAAAATAGGAAGCAGACCCAAGAGGAACTGTTGAAGAACCAGCCAGACAGCCACCCCCCCCCCCCTTCAGGCTGCCCAACAGGCTGAGCTGTACTTGGTGTTTGCCAACATGCTGTAGTTTATAAGTACTTCAAGATTATATAATTGAAAATTGTATCCAAACTTTGTTTGTCCCATTCCTAAATGAATTTCTTTCATGTTGTCAATCATTTCTGATGTGGCTTTGATAATAATATTATTTTCTAATGAAACTGTTGACTTGTATCAGTCTTTGGTCTGTATTGTGCATCTATTCACACATTTTGTTTGTTCTTTTAAGCAAACATTACATTAATTGCAAATTCTATAAGCAATTTAACAAAACTTACTGCACATAGGATGCAGACTGATGTTTTATTTAGTGTGCATATGATTTTCAGCTTATGGACAAGAAAACATCTTCTTCAACAATGATATCCCAATTTTAAAGAAATAATGCCACCTTTCATTAAATCATTGATTCATTCTATCAATCATTCATATATAAGAAATAAAAAGTGAGCAGTTTTCATAAAGAATAGAGCCTTTTCCCTTCATGCATTAAAAACACAACCTTAATACATTATAAATGTTTTAAAAACCCTAATTTATTGCTTATTTTAATAGCCAGCCTGGTTGCTGTAGCCACAGAGGAATTTTCAAGGACAAGAACCAGTGCTGGTAAAACTGTGGTCTCGTGTGATTGTCCATACCGGCTCTCGGCAAGGATTTTCAAGAAAGGAATATCATCTCCAAGTAAGAAGAAATTCTAAGCATGTCTGGTTTGAATGCTTTCAAAATGCATCTGGGTACTCAATAAGATGAGATTTGCCTTTAAGTTGTTAAAAACTGATTGCAAAATGTCCAAAAGACTATATCTTTTATTAATTTTGTCCTGAAAATCTTTGAATTCATTAACTTTTCTGCATATTTATCACATTTATGACTATATTAAAGGTTGTGTATGCTTCAAATGAGTGTTTACAGGCCTTTTTCCAAACTTTAACAGTAGTGGCAGATAGTTTTATTTGTGTAAAACATTGCTTTTGTGTCTTGCTTGCAGATCATGATGTGCCAATAAGCTCCAGTTAGCTGTGGCCTTTTCCCCAGGCGGTAGTCCTGCAATCTGAATCCAGGAGATGCAGCTCTGAATCCAATATTTCAGAAGAATGAAGATGTTAGTCAACTCTGTAGTACTTGTTTGTGTGTAAATGATTCCAATGAGTGAGATTTATAGCAAATCAGGTGTAAATAAGCATCTTATAGACAATAGTGAAGTGCTGTACTCTGAATTTAATGCCAAATCTAGCCTTCAAAACAGATTCTTAAAGTATTTTATTTTAAAAAAGGGCATAATAATGCTATCTCTGCATTTTCTACATCATGTTGCCACCTCATACATGAAAACACTAGCAGTTGCCATAAATCTTTATTTTTTGGTGTGTTTTTTGCCATTTTCTTTGTTGCGCCATTTGTCCCGGAAGCCAACAATTTGGCATATAGTGTTGTTTAGACTGTCTATTAACACATGATCACTAAATTTCTTGTGTTAAACTGAACAGTTCTGTTACCTTTGTATATAAGTGGACCAGAAAAGCAAAATTTTGACAAGTTGCGGCATTTTAGTTTGGCTCTATGTCATTTTTTATATAAAACACTAAGCCGATGAAGTGGTAAAACCTTATTTTGCTTAGATGTTTTTTTTTAAAAGAGTAGGCAGACCATTTTTGTGGTGCTGTTCTATAGACACCATTGAAAGCTACAAGGAAAACTTTACTTGGTCAAATTATTCCAATGCATAAGGAAATAATGGCTCTTCAAAGGTTTGCGGCTTAACATTTGAGGGAAATGGCTGTTTCTGCTTTTTATGAAAATACCACAGGTGCTAATACTTGTCTCATTCATTGAGTGTTTGATATATCATTGCCAAACTTTCAGTATGTGTTGCATATAGCCTGAAGCTGAACTATAGGAGTTTTGAAGTCTGTTTCTGAAAAAATATTGCTTAAATAGGCTCAAGACCACAGTTATCTGCCCCCCCCCGTTGACCAAGAACCGGATGTTAATACAGAAAAAAGAGTGTGTTCAAGTATCAAAATGTTATTAAAATTGAATGAAAAAGAAGCAAAAAATGTGGTTTATGCAGAGAACTTGACTGAATTTGACACTTTATTGCAGAAATTGATAGTTTTCAGTGTAAATATTGGAAAAATCATAGCTTGTGGAAGTCTGAAAATTAGTTGTTTGTAGCCGATTGACTCCTTGGCGGAAGGGTTCTGTATTTGAACTCAATTTTGACAGTCAGGTCAATGGTCAACATGGTGTTTTCTTGTGATAATATTTTGTGTCTTAAATTGTTCTAGAGATGCCATGTCCTTGTTTTTCAATTGGGATGTGTATAAAGTCAAAAGCCAGGTTAGTGTCTATATGAAACATATAGTAAAAATAACTGTGGTCTCACGCCAAAATGTCTCTCTAACTGTAGTGGCCAATCAGAGCCCAGTATTGATAAACCCGCCTCTGTGTATGATAAGCCCGCCTCTGGCTAACAGTTGCATGTATGTTGTTAGTTGAGTTATTGACTAGATTCAAGTTCGTGTGCGTATGTGTATGAATGTAATAAAGCTATATTAAACCATCCCGTTTTGAGTCTGTTATATACATTACACTGACAACATTACACTAACCACCTTACATGCACGTATTTCTCTGGCCATTTTACCCGAGTGCCTCTCGTTTATCTATTGGTCGCTATTTTTATCCTTTAACCTCAACGTCTAAGTTTCATTTAACAATTTGTATTTTTCCTTTACCTTATCCAGTTGATCGATCGCTTCTTGTATATCTAGATCACCCTGAAAATATGGGTCGTTTAGCAGCGCACACATGCTGTCTATACACTCAGTGGTGGCCTGGTCTGTCAGAGCACCTGAACATATATCTGGCATATGCCGGATCTTGTTTACGTACGTCCGAGCCTGGAAGTAAATTTTGGTTTGATAAACTACAAAATCCACATAATGCTTATTCTCATGATGGCATGAATTCGCTTGAACACACCAAATATGATTTGTCATGCGCGTTTGTTTTGATTGCGAGATAAATCATTGTTAATTGTTGTGCATTGCATTTGAACATATACCGATAATGCATTAATTCACTACATATAATAAAGCAAACGATTAAATTTAAGATAATGAGGATGATATATTTCATCATCATTTCAATCAAAGCCGATCATCTTTAAGGTCTTACGGACCTGATGGAATTAAAACAAATCTTACCTTGTCAGATAGTGTTTCCACAGTATTTGTGAATCGTCCGCAGTTATATATAAAGGCTGCCAGTCCGTTGAAGTCAATTTCATCAAATGAAGTTTTATCATCATACCCTGATGACTGCA
The DNA here is from genome assembly GCF_026914265.1 of Mya arenaria. Lineage (NCBI taxonomy): Eukaryota > Metazoa > Mollusca > Bivalvia > Myida > Myidae > Mya > Mya arenaria. Next base: position 26,953,841 of record NC_069122.1, read on the forward strand.
TGAATAACTTGGCAACAGCAAACGCTGAGTCTCGCCATGTGTCAGTCGAAGCGTTCCTCCAGGAAGGGTTTTTTCTTTTGTGTATGGCATTGATTTCTTTCCTAATTTTTTCATGAAATCGACAAGGTATTGGCCGGTTAGATATATGACCATGGTCTGCAAAACAAGTCTGCTCACTCGATGCCTTCTGACGTAAATCATCGCGCAGATGTTCAGCCTTTGACTTGACAGAAGGCAGGAGAGCTCTCCTCGTTACGAAGACGGCCATCCATTGTTTGAACCAGTTTGAGGACTCCGGGCTGTCGATCTCCTTAGTTGCCGCCATCTTTTATCAGCCTAATGCAGATATAAAAACAAACATCAGTTCACATTTACAGCGTATAGTTATTAATAATCTACATGTGTGTATTCAGAAAATACATACATTTATGAACACTTGACTTAGCACTAGAGATGATTGTTGAATATATATTAGTCTTAATCTATTTTATTACTTCAGTACAAATTTAAATGTAGGTCTGAAGCTGATCAATTTAATCATTGACATAAATGTGAATAAGTGTAGCAGTTTTGCATGAAGACATATTTGGTATTGCTATGTCGGAAAATAGTTCATTTGTCTAATGTCTTTGTTATCATATACAATACTTTAAGTAAAGATTGTTGCAACTTGTATCTTACATCTTGTATTAATAGAGTTTAAAACATAAAAAAGTGCTCATTGAGGCAGTATCAAATATAGGTGTTAAATTTGAAATTGAGTTTTGCTCATTATTTCAGATGTATATTCTGGCACTACCGGTCTAATCGATAAGCTAAATATTTCTGTAATGACAAAGGACCCAATAGTTGCTATGTAGGTCAACGGCTGCTAAGGACATAAAAGGAAGTAAATGATAACACAGGAAGGGTAGTCATACCCTATTAAGTAAGTAATTCGTTGCTAACATAAAAATCGACTGTACAGATAAAGTAGTTGCTTAGGTTATCATTGGTTAATTAGGAAGTCATAAGTTGCAAAGGAAATAAATGACCACTTGTTATCGGTTGATAAGGTAGTCTTTGTTTGCTAAGAAAGTCATTAATTGATAAAGTAGTCATTGGTTGTTATAGAAGAAGTCAGTTGCTAAGGTAACCAATGGCTGCTAATGAAGTCAATAGTTGTTAATGAATTGCATTGGTTTCTAATGATGCCATTAGTTGTTACAAATAACGGAAGTTACTTAGGTTATTATTGGGTGTCAAAGAAGTAATTGGTTGTTATCTTTTGACTCAAGGGACACAACTTGAACTCTTTGTGAAAACTATAACATGAGGCTGCATACCGAATATAAAGGTCTGCGCCTTGCGGTCTCAAAGAAGAGGACAAGTGGGACAACTTTGTCTCAGGTCTTGTGTGAAAGGGAGTGTGTCTATCTCGCTGGTATTTATGTCGTTAGAACACAACGATTGATTTGACCTCGCGGAGTTAATATTTGGCAGGGATTAGCAGTAAATAATCGAGAAAAAAAACCAAATAAAGTATAGGAATTGTTAGATGTACTTCTTTGTCATTTTCTGTCAAACTTATATTTTTCTTCTTTTAAATTTCCCAAATGATTGTTTCTACAAGGACTGAAATGTTTTGTATGTCATTTGTACGTCTGATTTTACTATTTTGTTATCAGTTTAAGCTATTTTCTCATTCCTTTAGACTCACATGCTATAAAAATGGAATATCAATTTGCGAAATATATGTAATTCTAATCGCTATCACAGTCCGATTTCAGCTGATACCGTAGAAGATATCAACTTTTAAAAAATCTTTATCCCCATTTCTTTAGAATCAAGCAACGTGATGCGTGCAGTTTAAATGTTTTCTGATAAATAGCTTTATCACTAACTAAGCTACCGCAACATAATATCGCTAAGTGAATAGGAGTTGTCTAATGTGCTTTTCAACGCAACCTATTGGCATTTTATAAAAGAAATGCAAGTTCTCAACTATCATATAAATGAGTCAAAAATACCCCAGGTGAAAATTTGCACACGTAGCATTCAAATGCAACATATTATCATATGTCTTAAGGAATATGTGCTAGAACAGTTTTATAATGTACTTCCTAATGACATTCAAAATTAATCATTTAGATACCAAGGTCAAAATCTGAATGTTAAAATACATACATGACCAATATCGACTAGGTCATCATTACTTGTTTCGTCGTCATTTTAATTGAAACACTCATACTATGAAATCTCTTAACAGTTTTGCTTCATTTCAACTCTTCTCCCACATTAAAAGTCGTGTTAACGATACAATGCATTATCTTAAGTGCATCCAGTACTTTACAGTTTACATATAAAATACTTCTTATAAAAGGTCATCCAGTCCGTACAGTGTTTTTCCAACCGATCGTTTATTATAGTACAAACAACCTCGAAACATTTTCCAAGCAGGTCATATCAGTAATCATAAAGCTAAAACGTGTTTTTATAAGGCCACTGATTGTATCAAAACCCATAGAGGCGAAATCTCGAGTGTTCTCTTGCAGACAAAACAGGTTCCAAGCCACCCTCCGTATATCTGTTATGGTTACAGTCAAGCCGACTCATACTCAAACACGCCCGAGATTGGCAACACAAACGTCAAACCAGAACTCATTCAGCTGCATATTGGCTACCTTCAACTTAAATTTGTCATACAGTTACCAAAGACTGATTATTCTCAAGTAACTGTGTGTTCAAAAACATTTTGTCAGTTCCCAGTGTGCCAAATATACAATAAGCCGGTCCAATCAAGCTCAATAAAGTGCAAAAAAACACAATTGTTTTGCTATATTTGAGACGATTTAGTGTAAATTCTATATAGGTTTTAAAGTCAATTCAGTCTCCAGTAAATCCAGTTTTCTTGTGTCAAGCATACCACTGGACGGCTTTTCAAAATCCAACTCAGTTCCAAACAAACGCAAATAATAGTACAGAAAAGGCTATCATGTGGCTAGGAAAAAAATGTGAAGGTGTATTTAAGCCTAATTTTTGCAAACAAAAACAACCATAAGTCTTCTTGCAGCAAAAGAATATAATGTTTATTTCTAGGATAGCCTCATCATACCCAAATTTCTACATCTCTTTAACCATAATCTCAATTCGGAGGCAATAAGGAAAACGAGGCGCGGAATATGCCCCAAGGACAATGAGACGTGGTAAGTGCACTAAGGACAACGAGACGAGGCATTTTCCCCAGGGACAAAAAGACGTTGTACAGGCACTCAGGACAACGGTACGAGGTATATGCACCAGGGACCTTGATACATGGACAAGCAATACAAAGTACAGGACATTAACACACATACTTAGGACATCTAGGACAACAAAACGTGCCAGATGCACTCAGGACAAAGATACATGGAACACAAATTAATTAAGAAAGGAAATGACACCCACACTTACGACAACGAGACTTGGTACACACAAAAAGTTAACGAGACATTTTAGTCACACCTAGGATAACGAGTCATACTTCAAGCACTAGGGACACATATAATTTGTATACGTAGTAGGGACAACGCATATAGGACAACGTAACTTGGAAAACGCAATCAGGAAACGAAACAAGACAGACACTCTAAGGAAAACGAGACAGGATACATGAAGTAGGACAACGAGACTAAGCACACACACTGTTGACTTTGTGCACGCAATAAGGACACCGAAACTAGGTACACACACTAAGGACAGCGAAACATGAAATACAAGTAGGACAACGAGACATGGTATAAGCACTAAGGGAAACGAGAAATGGTATCCGCTCTAAACGAGACATGGTACCCTCTCTAGGGAAAACGAGCTATGTTACCCGCTCTAAAGGAAACGAGTCATGGTACCCGACTTAAGGAGAACGAGACATAGTATCCGCTTTAAGCAAAACGAGACATGATACCCGCTTTAAGAAAAACAAAACATGGTATCCGCTCTAAGTAAACCGTAACATGGTACCCGCTCTGATAAGAAAACGAGCCATAGTATCCGCTCTACGGAAAACAAAACATGGTATCCGCTCTAAACAAAAACGAGACATGGTACCCTCTCTATGCAAAACGAGACATGGTACCCGATCTAAACAAAACGAGACGTGGTACCATCTCTATGCAAAGCGAGACAAAGTACCCGCTCCTAGCAAAACGAGACATGGTATACGCTCTAAGCAAAACGTAACATGGTATCTGCCTAATAAAACAACGAGCAATGGTATCCTCTCAAAGGAAAAACGTGACATGGTACCCTCTCAATGCAATACGAGACATGGTACCCGATCTAAGCAAAACGAGATATGGAACACTATCTATGCAAAACGAGACATGGTACCCCTTCTATGCAAAACGAGACATGGTACCCTCTCTATACAGAACGGGACATGATACCCGCTCTTAGGAAAACGAGACATGATACCCTGTCTATGCAAAACGAGACATAGTACCCGCTCTAAGCAAATCGAGACATGGTATCCACTCTAAGCAAAACGAGACATGGTACCCTTTCTATGCAAAACGAGACATGGTACCCTTTCTATGCAAAACGAGACATGGTACCCTCTATATGCAAGACGAGATATGGTTCCCTCTCTATGTAAAACGAGACATGGTACCCCCTCTATGCAAAACGGGACATGGTACCCGATCTAAGCAAAACGTGACAGTGTACCCTCTCTATGCAAAACGAGACATGGCACCCGCTTGAAGAAAAACGTGACATGGTACCCTCTCTATGCAAAACGTGGCATGGTACCCTCTCTGTGCAAAACGAGACATGGTTGCATCTCTATGCAAAACGGGACATGGTTCCCGCTCTATGTAAAACGAGACATGGTACTCACTTTAAGCAAAACGAGACATGGTATCTGCTCTAAGAAAAACGAGACATGGTACCCGCTCTAAACAAAACGAGCAATGGTACTCACTCTAAGCAAAACGTGACATGGTATCCGCTTTATGAAAAACGAGACATGGTCGCCGCTCCAAGGAAAATGAGACATGGTACCCTCTTTATGATAAACATGACATGGTACCCTCTCTTAGCAAAACGAGACATGGCACCCTATCTATGCCAAACGTAACATGGTACTCACTCTACGCAAAACGAGACATGGTATCCGCTCTAAGCAAAACGTGACATGGTATCCGCTCTAAGCAAAACGAGACATGGTGCCCGCTCTAAGGAAAACGAGACATGATACCCTCTCTATGCCAAACGAGACATGGTACCCTTTCTATGCGAAACGAGACATGGTACCCCCTCTATGCAAAACGAGACATGGTTCCCACTCTATGCAAAACGAGACCTGGTACTCTCTCTTTGCACAACGAGACATGGTTCCCTCTCTATGTAAAACGAAACATGGTACTCACTCTACGCCAAACGAGACATTGTATCCGCTCTAAGCAAAACCTGACATGGTATCCGCTCTAAGCAAAACGAGACATGGTACCCGCTCTAAGGAAAACGAGACATGATACCCTCTCTATGCAGAACGTGACATAGTACCCTCTCCATGCAAAACGATACATAGTACCAGCTTGAAGCAAAACGGGACATGGTATCCGCTCTAAGCAAAATGAGACATGGTACATGCACTAAGGGAAGACGTTGTTCAATTGCATTCCACAAATAGACAATGCCTGCATGCATGACTTAATGTTAATTCGTTAAACTTTTGGAACAGAAACTGATGAGCCGAAGACAATAATTTAAGATCGCTACTAGTTTTGGTGACCTTCTATATACGTCAGTGCAGGGGCGGCTCCAACATATTATTAAATACGCCTTTCCACCAAAGGTTGTAATATATATATATAATGTATCTATCTTCATAGAGACCAAAGGCTAAATTTAGTAAAATATCAGGGGCGACCTTTGGAATGGACGTTAGAGGGGGCGTTACTTCGGGACTCAATAATATAACCACATACAAAATATTAAAGATTTGAGGAATTTGTAAATCTGATCACCTGGAAAGCTGAACTTGGCGGCTGCAACGTGATCTAACGGAAGACACACAACGGATACTCACATTTATTTTTAAATTTAAATCCACGTACGTAATGTTTCAAGTATTATTTGGAAATATTTTGTGATAAAATCCCTACGACCTCGAATTATACATGTACTTGACCGGTTTAAAAAAAAATTATTTATAATTTATTTAGTATTTTCAAAGTCAAAACACAATCGACATATTTTACAATTGAATCATTAAAAAGCAAGGTCGCATGCTTCTTACATATCTATGCGAATAACAATCAATGTGTTAACACTTACATTTAAGCATTTATCAACTATTCCATTTTCATTCACGTTTTTAATTTATGTACGCTTGTCATCTGCGATTTCAAATATAATCACATCTGCTATGTTTATTTGTTTTAAGGACATCGCTTTGCCTCATTCAACATGTATATTTTACTCAAAAGCGCACGCATCGGGAAACAAAATATATGAATTCTATTATGTTTAAATATTTGCTCTACCACCTTCAATAAAGGCCACCTAAATTGCTTTTGGACGAAATATTTTCCTTAACCTTTAAAATAATACAGAAATATCCTCTACAATTGTTTGTATTACCATTCGACAAAATAATGTATACTTATTTATTTACAACGACTGTGAAACAAGTTACTACAGCATTTTATTAATCACTATCGTTGGCACGATTTAACGCGATAGTTCAAGTACAAATACTACTACTACTTCTACAGTAAAATACGGTTGTTTTTCATAAATGCAGCTGACTTTACCAAACATCTGGTATGCTTTGAATTATTGCCACTTATCTGTTTTATTAACTCAGAAGTATATTTAAGCATTTTACTTAGTGAATAACTTCAAGTCTGAATTTAACTAAGGAACTGTATTTAATAACTTTCCTCAAAGTTTGTCTTCAAATCCTTATTATGTCATTTGCAATGAAATATAACAACCACTTTTAACTATTTCGTTTAAAAATGCTGAAATCCAATAGCAGCTTGAAGGCACAAATGTTTTTGTACTTCAATCGAAATTACTCTGCAATGTTTTTAAGCAGTTTATTTCTACAAAAAACAGTATAAAGTAATTTGTAGCATTTCATTGCTATCGCGTGTTCATTAATTACCACTTGGAAACGGTAGTGTGCGAATAAATAACAGCAATATTCCACGATAAGCACAATAAGTATTTCACAGTAAGCTTGATAACATATTACACACTAAAAACAGTAACTCCACCGAACACACATTACTCTTATGTAAACTTGAAGATACCCAGGCACTGGCTTAATTTCATCACTATTTTATATTACACATGCTCATGAAAACTTTGATTGTTAAAATGTAATAAGTTTTTTATTATTTATTTTGTCTTATTACTCTAAAAATATTATTATCATAATTGTCATTTTGTGCAAACTATAACTGAACATTCAATGTACGTTATTTAATTGCTAGGCATTGCATATATAATTCTGTTACAATTTGATATAAAATGAATTTCATGAAATTATGCTCATACGATGTTTTTCACCATTTTGTTTACTTTATCTTACTTTAGATGATATTAGATTTAAAGTACATGATTTTAAGTAATAAAAATATATAAAATGAAAATATAATATTTTTTAAAGTAAAATTAATTTGGGTGTTGTTATGTACATTTACATAGATTATGGATGCAATAATTGTTATTGTTTTGTCTTAACTATGACATATGATTTCATAGTTTATTAAGACGAATTTTAAACAATTTCCTCACAATTAAGATCTTTTGTAATTATTTGTTTTAAAGTAACTCGCTCATGTTGTTGGACCCAAAATAGTTTTCCCGGTTATGCATCTGAAAACACTTATTTTTTCATTATTTTACTCTATATTATCGAAATTGCAGAAGAAAATACAGTCATAGCAAAAAAAGAGTATTTTGGTTTAAGTGGATAAAGTCAAGAAAAAAGTAGAATACAACCAGTTAATTCTCACGGCCACTGGGACTTTAAAGTAGTTGATATTTTGACCTGTTAAAGATACGGTATCATCACATAATAACATCACGTAATGTCAGACAACCAATCACGCAACACCACAGCCGTAATTAAATTGTTGTTTTCAAAGACGAAATTTGAGCAAATATTAACATTTGTTGAAAGGTTCCAGCTTTTGGTATTTTTGTTTTAACACTGCTTATGATTTGTCACAGTTTATTTCGTAATTAAAACAGCGCATTTAAAAAATATTTTGCTCGCTTCAATGCAATAATATTGCGCCGGTGTATCGGGTATCCTAAATAATTTAATGTGTAAATAAGAACTTTTGAAAAGAGATATTTCATCATACAACTTAACAATGGTTATAGTTAGAGAATAAGTAGCTGAAACCATGTATAAAAAAACAGTTTCAACAAAAGATCTGCATTGACATTAAGTTAGACAACAAGACATAATCCACGCACGATATTTTGTACCAGCACGAAGGCCAAAGGTATGTGTACAGTATAATCGCAGTCATGACATCGCGTATTTGTATGCATATTAGGTAAAACGACACATGAAACAAACATCAAAGACAACGATACATAAAACAATCACTAGGAACAACGAAACATGCTATACGCAATAAGGACGACGTGAAATGGTACACGCACTTCGAAACATCATATATTCAATCATGAAATAAGAAGAGGAACACGTATTTAGGACAGCGATACGTGGTACCAGCACGAAGGCCAAAAAAGACAGTATGAATGGAGACCACAATGCGATTGTGTACACATCCTAAAGACAACGATACATGAAATATACTTGATCAGTCATTAGGACCAACGAAACTTGATATAGCCAGTTAGGACAACGATAATTGTTGCATGAACTAACGGGAATACAAGCATATAGGCAGACGAAACTTGGAATGTAATACATGAACTAAGAACACCGGTACTTTAAACTACCACTTAGGACAACGAGACATGGCTACCGAACTAAAGACAACAATAGTTTGTACATACAAGCAGGAAGCCAGAGCTAAAGGGATATGCTACAAGCATAATGGAAACGAGTCATGATATATTTGTGCAACGAGACATGACCCATGCACTAAGGACAACGAGAAATTGATACGGGCACTTTGGACGACCAGATATGATACAGGTACTTTGGACGACAGAAAATGATACAGGCACTTTGGACGACGAAAAATGATACAGGCACTTTGGACGAAGGAAAATGTTACATGCACTAAGGACAACGAGAAATGATACAGGAACTTTGGACGACGAGAAATGGTGCAGGCACTTTGCACGACGAAAAATGTTACAGTCACTTTGGACGACTGGAAATGATACAGGTACTTTGGACGACGAGTTATGATTCAGGCACTTTGGACGACGGAAAAGCTACAAGCACTTTGAACGACGGGAAATGATACAGGCACTTTGGAGGATGGGAATGATACAGGCACTTTGGACGACGAGAAATGATACAGACACTTTGGACGACGAGAAATGATACAGACACTTTGGACGACGAGAAATGATACAGGTACTTTGGACAACAAGAAATGATACAGGCACTTTGGGCGACGGGAAATGATACAGGCCTTTTGGACGACGGAAAATGATACATGCACTAAGGACAACGAGAAAATATACCGTCATTTTGGACGACGGGAAATGATACAGGCACTTTGGACGACGAGAAATTATACAGGTACTTTGGTTGGACGACGGAAAAGATACAAGCACTTTGGATGACGGGATATGATACAGTCACTTTGGACGATGGAAAATGATACAGGCACTTTGGGCGACGAGAAATGATACAGGCACTTTGGACGACGGGATATGATACAGTCACTTTGGACGACTGGACATGATACAGAAACTTTGTACGATGGGAAATGATACAGGCACTTTGGACGACGGGAAATGATACGGGCATTAAGGACAACGATCTGTGGTACAAGTACTAAGGCCAACGGATCAGTATAGACGCATTTATGACAACGTCAGTAAATTCAATTGCCACATAATAAAAATTCGGCCCCTGAAATTATAGACAAAATTGAGTTCGATTTTTTTCCTTTGAAAACGTATACTTTTGTATATGTTTGGGCCTTAGTAGCTGACTATCCTACCAGCTCACCCAGGAATTCCAATTTTAATGTTTCCAACGGTATGTTAAAATTACCCTTGCTACATTCATACAGAACACCAGTGCTTTGTGAGTGCTATAAATGACGGCGGACACAGAATGCTTTTAGATTGATTTTACTTCATGCTAATGTAAGCTTAAATATAAAAAAATATTATTGGGCATATCAGATATTTCCAGTAAGTGGCTTATGATTCCATTAAAAGTTCATCTCACAATGCACATGTGTTAAGTATTTTTTGTATGCATTTTGGGGATTACAATTTGATTTAGACGTGCAATCCCGTCTTTAACCCACTATTAAATAATACATAAAAAATAAAGTTAATAATCTAGTATTTTCAGTTTAATTAAGTTCAAACACAACCGCCAAGTTTTCAAACTTCAGTTAGTTTAAACATTATATATTTTACAACAATTGTGACGAGTGTTATGATAACACATACTAAGTCACTTTCGTTGGCATGAAGTTAACAAATTTTACATCATAAACAATGTCGCATGGTTGTTGAAATGGTTTTGTGAAATATAATGAAATATATATGTAAATATAGTTAAAATGTCAACTTACAATGAATTACTTATCCACTATCCCATTTTCTTTCGCGTGCAAAATTGTTGTAATTATTTAACGATTATGCTCATACGGTCACAATAGCAACACATTAGCCACGTTTTAATTCTTTTGGAAGGTGAGCTTTGTTTTAACATTTGTATTTTGCATAATAACGAATGTATCGGGTTACAAACGTCGATGCAAATTCTTTTATGTTTGAATAAGATAATTTGTTTACGCTTTTTGTTGTTTTGTTCCTATTCAGGTTTATAAGAGACAGTCTAAATATCGCATACCTTTATGTAGAGAAATACCCTCTGCAATTGTTGTCTTTGCGATTAAGCACAATTATGTATTACATGTACTGAACATTTTGTTGTATATGGTAATGTTTAACAGTTTTACATACTTGTTCTCTATGAAAAAAACAACAAATGAATTCTTAGTTAATGAAATGGGTCCAGAAATAGTATGCATTGTTCTAAAAAGTTTCAATTAAACTGCCAAAATGCTTAAAACTCTTCCATCATTTGAGTTTTTTGCGCTCTTGTGATGTGAAAAATATAACATAAACTGTGGCTAAGGTTTCCCTCATTTAACAAAAAGGTTGTCGTATCGGTCAGTGTTACTTAATATGACCGTACAGGTCAGAGATAGTCTTCTCTTAAACGGAGTGGTCATATCTGTCATGGATCACATCTCCTTGGTTAAGTTGGCCGTATCTATCAAAGATGAACAGGCTTTTGCTGCTGATGGTCATATTTTTGAGGCATGGTTATTCCATAAATAAGGTGGCCGTATCGGTCAAGTATAACGTATATACTTATCGAAGTACGGTCAGGTATGATCGTCCATTACTTAAGATGGCCGAAGTATTCAGTCTTGAACACACTACACTATGGTCATATTGTTCATGTACGATCAACATCACTTATGAAGGCCGTATCGCCTTACTCACAAAAGGATAAATAGTCTTTACGCTAGGTGGTCGCATCTCAAAAGGGAGAAAGGATTATCCATCCTTACGTAAGGTGATCTTATCTGTCAAAAGGATAATCCATCCTTACGTTAGGTGGTCATATCTGTCAAAAGGATACTGCATTCTTACGTTAGGTGGTCATATAAGTCAAAATGATACTGCATCCTTACGTTAGGTGGTCATATCTGTCAAAAGGATACTGCATTCTTACATTAGGTGGTCATATCTGTCAAAAGGATACTGCATTCTTACATTAGGCGGTCATATAAGTCAACAGAATACTGCATCCTTACGTTAGGTGGTCATATAAGTCAAAAGGATACTGCATCCTTACGTTACGCGGTTTTATCTGTCAAAAGGATACTGCATTCTTACATTAGGTGGTCATATCTGTCAAAAGGATACTGTATTTTTACGTTAGGCGGTCAAATAAGTCAAAAGGATACTGCATTCTTACGTTAGGTGGTCTTATCTGTCAAAAGGATACTGCATTCTTACATTAGGCGGTCATATAAGTCAAAAGAATACTGCATTCTTACGTTAGGTGGTCATATCTGTCAAAAGGATACTGCATTCTTACATCAGGCGGTCATATAAGTCAAAAGGATACTGCATTCTTACATTAGGCGGTCATATAAGTCAAAAGGATAATGCATTCTTACTTAAGGCGGTCATATCTGTCAAAAGGATACTGCATTCTTACGTTAGGCGGTCATATCTGTCAAAAGGATACTGCATTCTTACGTTAGACGGTCATATCTGTCAAAAGGATACTGCATTCTTACATTAGGCGGTCATATAGGTCAAAAGAATACTGCATTCTTACTTTAGGCGGTCATATATGTCAAAAGGATACTGCATTCTTACATTCGGCGGTCATATAAGTCAAAAGGATACTGCATTCTTACTTTAGGCGGTCATATCTGTCAAAAGGATACTGCATTCTTACTTTAGGCGGTCATATCTGTCAAAAGAATACTGCATTCTTACATTAGGCGGTCATATCTGTCAAAAGGATACTGCATCTTTACGTTAGGTGGTCATATCTGTCAAAAGGATACTGCATTCTTACATTAGGCGGTCATATAAGTCAAAAGGATACTGCATCCTTACGTTAGGCGGTCATATAAGTCAAAAGGATACTGCATTCTTACGTTAGGTGGTCATATCTGTCAAAAGGATACTGCATTCTTACATCAGGCGGTCATATAAGTCAAAAGGATACTGCATTCTTACATTAGGCGGTCATATAAGTCAAAAGGATAATGCATTCTTACTTAAGGCGGTCATATCTGTCAAAAGGATACTGCATTCTTACGTTAGGCGGTCATATCTGTCAAAAGGATACTGCATTCTTACGTTAGGCGGTCATATCTGTCAAAAGGATACTGCATTCTTACATTAGGCGGTCATATAGGTCAAAAGAATACTGCATTCTTACATTAGGCGGTCATATAAGTCAAAAGGATAATGCATTCTTACTTAAGGCGGTCATATCTGTCAAAAGGATACTGCATTCTTACGTTAGGCGGTCATATCTGTCAAAAGGATACTGCATTCTTACGTTAGACGGTCATATCTGTCAAAAGGATACTGCATTCTTACATTAGGCGGTCATATAGGTCAAAAGAATACTGCATTCTTACTTTAGGCATTCATATCTGTCAAAAGGATACTGCATTCTTACATTAGGCGGTCATATCTGTCAAAAGGATACTGCATTCTTACTTTAGGCGGTCATATCTGTCAAACGAATACTGCATTCTTACTTTAGGCGGTCATATCTGTCAAACGAATACTGCATTCTTACATTAGGCGGTCATATCTGTCAAAAGGATACTGCATCTTTACGTTAGGTGGTCATATCTGTCAAAAGGATACTGCATTCTTACATTAGGCGGTCATATAAGTCAAAAGGATACTGCATCCTTACGTTAGGCGGTCATATAAGTCAAAAGGATACTGCATTCTTACGTTAAGCGGTCATATCTGTCAAAAGGATACTGCATTCTTACATTAGGTGGTCATATGAGTCAAAAGGATACTGCATTTTTACGTTAGGTGGTCATATAAGTCAAAATGATATTGCATTCTTACATTAGGCGGTCATATCTGTCAAAAGGATACTGCATTCTTACATTAGGCGGTCATATAAGTCAAAAGGATACTGCATTCTTACTTTAGGTGGTCATATCTGTCAAAAGGATACTGCATTCTTACGTTAGGCGGTCATATAAGTCAAAAGGATACTGCATTCTTACGTTAGGCGGTCATATAAGTCAAAAGGATACTGCATTCTTACGTTAGGCGGTCATATAAGTCAAAAGGATACTGCATTCTTACATTAGGCGGTCATATCTGTCAAAAGGATACTGCATTCTTACTTTAGGCGGTCATATCTGTCAAAAGGATACTGCATTCTTACATTAGGCGGTCATATCTGTCAAAAGGATACTGCATTCTTACATAAGGTGGTCATATCTGTCAAAAGGTTACTGGATTCTTACGTTAGGCGGTCATATAAGTCAAAAGGATACTGCATTCTTACGTTAGGCGGTCATATCTGTCAAAAGGATACTGCATTCTTACATAAGGTGGTCATATCTGTCAAAAGGTTACTGGATTCTTACGTTAGGCGGTCATATAAGTCAAAAGGTTACTGGATTCTTACGTTAGGCGGTCATATCTGTCAAAAGGATACTGCATTCTTACATAAGGTGGTCATATCTGTCAAAAGGTTACTGCATCTTTACGTTAGGTGGTCATATCTGTCAAAAGGATACTGCATCCTTACGTTAGGCGGTCATATAAGTCAAAAGGATACTGCATTCTTACGTTAGGCGGTCATATAAGTCAAAAGGATACTGCATTCTTACGTTAGGCGGTCATATCTGTCAAAAGGATACTGCATTCTTACATTAGGCGGTCATATAAGTCAAAAGAATACTGCATTCTTACTTTAGGCGGTCATATCTGTCAAAAGGATACTGCATTCTTACATAAGGTGGTCATATCTGTCAAAAGGTTACTGGATTCTTACATTAGGCGGTCATATAAGTCAAAAGGATACTGCATCCTTACGTTAGGCGGTCATATAAGTCAAAAGGATACTGCATCCTTACGTTAGGCGGTCATATAAGTCAAAAGGATACTGCATTCTTACATTAGGCGGTCATATCTGTCAAAAGGATACTGCATTCTTACATTGGGCGGTCATATAAGTCAAAAGGTTACTGCATCCTTACGTTAGGCGGTCATATAAGTCAAAAGGATACTGCATCCTTACGTTAGGAGGTCATATAAGTCAAAAGGATACTGCATCCTTACGTTAGGCGGTCATATCAGTCAAAAGGATACTGCATCCTTACGTTAGGAGGTCATATAAGTCAAAAGGATACTGCATCCTTACATAAGGCGGTCATATCTGTCAAAAGGATACTGCATCCTTACGTTAGGCGGTCATATAAGTCAAAAGGATACTGCATCTTTACGTTAGGTGGTCATATCAGTCAAAAGGATACTGCATCCTTACGTTAGGAGGTCATATAAGTCAAAAGGATACTGCATCCTTACATTAGGCGGTCATATAAGTCAAAAGGATACTGCATCCATACGTTAGGAGGTCATATAAGTCAAAAGGATACTGCATCTTTACGTTAGGAGGTCATATAAGTCAAAAGGATACTGCATCCTTACGTTAGGTGGTCATATAAGTCAAAAGGATACTGCATCCATACGTTAGGAGGTCATATAAGTCAAAAGGATACTGCATCCTTACGTTAGGTGGTCATATAAGTCAAAAGGATACTGCATCTTTACGTTAGGAGGTCATATAAGTCAAAAGGATACCGCATCCATACGTTAGGAGGTCATATAAGTCAAAAGGATACTGCATCCTTACATTAGACGGTCATATAAGTCAAAAGGATACTGCATCCATACGTAAGGAGGTCATATAAGTCAAAAGGATACTGCATCCATACGTTAGGAGGTCATATAAGTCAAAAGGATACTGCATCCTTACGTTAGGTGGTCATATAAGTCAAAAGGATACTGCATCTTTACGTTAGGAGGTCATATCAGTCAAAAGGATACTGCATCCTTACGTTAGGTGGTCATATCAGTCAAAAGGATACTACATTCTTACGTTAGGCGGTCATATAAGTCAAAAGGATACTGCATCCTTACGTTAGGAGGTCATATAAGTCAAAAGGATACTGCATCCTTACGTTAGGAGGTCATATAAGTCAAAAGGATACTGCATCCTTACGTTAGGCGGTCATATCTGTCAAAAGGATACTGCATTCTTACATTAGGCGGTCATATAAGTCAAAAGGTTACTGCATCCTTACGTTAGGCGGTCATATAAGTCAAAAGGATACTGCATCCTTACATTAGGCGGTCATATAAGTCAAAAGGATACTGCATCCTTACGTTAGGAGGTCATATAAGTCAAAAGGATACTGCATTCTTACATTGGGCGGTCATATAAGTCAAAAGGTTACTGCATTCTTACATTGGGCGGTCATATAAGTCAAAAGGTTACTGCATCCTTACGTTAGGCGGTCATATAAGTCAAAAGGTTACTGCATCCTTACGTTAGGCGGTCATATAAGTCAAAAGGATACTGCATCCTTACGTTAGGCGGTCATATCAGTCAAAAGGATACTGCACCCTTACGTTAGGAGGTCATATAAGTCAAAAGGATACTGCATCCTTACGTTAGGCGGTCATATAAGTCAAAAGGATACTGCATCCTTACGTTAGGAGGTCATATAAATCAAAAGGATACTGCATTCTTACGTTAGGCGGTCATATCTGTCAAAAGGATACTGCATTCTTACATTAGGTGGTCATATAAGTCAAAAGGATACTGCATTCTTACGTTAGGCGGTCATATCTGTCAAAAGGATACTGCATTCTTACATTAGGCGGTCATATAAGTCAAAAGGATACTGCCTTCTTACGTTAGGAGGTCATATCTGTCAAAAGGATACTGCATCCTTACGTTAGGAGGTCATATAAGTCAAAAGGATACTGCATCCTTACGTTAGGTGGTCATATCTGTCAAAAGGATACTGCATTCTTACATTAAGATGTCATATCTGTCAAAAGGATACTGCATCCTTACGTTAGGAGGTCATATATGTCAAAAGGATACTGCATCTTTACATTAGGAGGTCATATCTGTCAAAAGGATACTGCATCCTTACGTTAGGAGGTCATATAAGTCAAAAGGATACTGCATCCTTACGTTAGGTGGTCATATAAGTCAACAGAATACTGCATCCTTACGTTAGGTGGTCATATAAGTCAAAAGAATACTGCATTCTTACGTTAGGCGGTTTTATCTGTCAAAAGGATACTGCATTCTTACATTAGGTGGTCATATCAGTCAAAAGGATACTGCATTTTTACGTTAGGGGGTCAAATAAGTCAAAAGGATACTGCATTCTTACGTTAGGTGGTCTTATCTGTCAAAAGGATACTGCATTCTTACATTAGGCGGTCATATAAGTCAAAAGAATACTGCATTCTTACGTTAGGTGGTCATATCTGTCAAAAGGATACTGCATTCTTACATTAGGTGGTCATATCTGTCAAAAGGATACTGCATTCTTACATTAGGCGGTCATATAAGTCAACAGGATACTGCATTCTTACGTTAGGCGGTCATATCTGTCAAAAGGATACTGCATTCTTACGTTAGGCGGTCATATCTGTCAAAAGGATACTGCATTCTTACATTAGGCGGTCATATAAGTCAAAAGAATACTGCATTCTTACTTTAGGCGGTCATATCTGTCAAAAGGATACTGCATTCTTACATTCGGCGGTCATATAAGTCAAAAGGATACTGCATTCTTACTTTAGGCGGTCATATCTGTCAAAAGGATACTGCATTCTTACTTTAGGCGGTCATATCTGTCAAAAGAATACTACATTCTTACATTAGGCGGTCATATCTGTCAAAAGGATACTGCATCTTTACGTTAGGTGGTCATATCTGTCAAAAGGATACTGCATTCTTACATTAGGCGGTCATATAAGTCAAAAGGATACTGCATCCTTACGTTAGGTGGTCATATCTGTCAAAAGGATACTGCATTCTTACATTAGGCGGTCATATAAGTCAAAAGGATACTGCATTCTTACGTTAAGCGGTCATATCTGTCAAAAGGTTACTGCATTCTTACATTAGGTGGTCATATGAGTCAAACGGATACTGCATTTTTACGTTAGGCGGTCATATAAGTCAAAATGATATTGCATTCTTACATTAGGCGGTCATATCTGTCAAAAGGATACTGCATTCTTACATTAGGCGGTCATATAAGTCAAAAGGATTCTGCATTCTTACGTTAGGCGGTCATATAAGTCAAAAGGATACTGCAGTTTTACATTAGGCGGTCATATCTGTCAAAAGGATACTGCATTCTTACATTAGGCGGTCATATAAGTCAAAAGGATACTGCATTCTTACATTAGGCGGTCATATCTGTCAAAAGGATACTGCATTCTTACATTAGGTGGTCATATCTGTCAAAAGGTTACTGGATTCTTACATTAGGCGTCATATAAGTCAAAAGGATACTGCATCCTTACATTAGGCGGTCATATCTGTCAAAAGGATACTGCATTCTTACGTTAGGAGGTCATATAAGTGAAAAGGATACTGCATCCATACGTTAGGTGGTCATATAAGTCAAAAGGATACTGCATCCATACGTTAGGAGGTCATATAAGTCAAAAGGATACTGCATCCATACGTTAGGAGGTCATATAAGTCAAAAGGATACTGCATCCTTACATTAGGCGGTCATATAAGTCAAAAGGATACTGCATCCTTACGTTAGGCGGTCATATAAGTCAAAAGGATACTGCATTCTTACATTAGGTGGTCATATCTGTCAAAAGGATACTGCATTCTTACATTAGGCGGTCATATAAGTCAAAAGGATACTGCATTCTTACATTAGGCGGTCATATAAGTCAAAAGGATACTGCATTCTTACGTTAGGTGGTCATATAAGTCAAAAGGATACTGCATTCTTACATTAGGTGGTCATATCTGTCAAAAGGATACTGCATTCTTACATTAGGCGGTCATATAAGTCAAAAGGATACTGCATTCTTACATTAGGCGGTCATATCTGTCAAAAGGATACTGCATCCATACGTTAGGTGGTCATATCTGTCAGAAGGATACTGCCTTCTTACGTTAGGTGGTCGTATCTGTCAAAAGGATACTGCATCCTTACGTTAGGAGGTCATATAAGTCAAAAGGATACTGCATCCTTACGTTAGATGGTCATATCTGTCAAAAAGATACTGCATTCTTACATTCGGAGGTCATATATGTCAAAAGGATACTGCATCCTTACGTTAGGAGGCCATATAAGTCAAAAGGATACTGCATCCTTACGTTAGGTGGTCATATCTGTCAAAAGGATACTGCATTCTTACATTAGGCGGTCATATAAGTCAAAAGAATACTGCATCCTTACGTTAGGTGGTCATATCTGTCAAAAGGATACTGCATCTTTACATTAGGCGGTCATATATGTCAAAAGCATGCTGCATCCTTACGTTAGGAGGTCATATCTGTCAAATGGACAATCCATTCTTACGTAAGGTGGCCATATAAGTCAAAAGGACAATCCATTCTTACGTTAGGTGTCCTTATCTGTCAAAAGCATAATCCATCCATCCAATAGGAGGTCGTATCTGTCAAGAATGATCACTCCATACTTTACTTGGCCATATTGGTAGAATCTTTGTGAAGATTGCCGTTTATGTCAGGGACAACCTCTCCCAACTTGAGGACACCGTATCCATCATAAATGAGCATTGATATTTGCAGCATTTCATGACTTTGGCAAAATACGTAAATATTCACAATACACGTTGATGTCTGGACAGTTTTAAGCAGTTATACACAAATAATTAACCATCGACATCGACATAGTGATTTTTTTAGATCGTTTTCGGCCTGAAAAGAGCGCAGAAAACAATTATCGAAAAGAGTTGTTGACGTTTTGTAATATTTAAGCATTAGTTTGCAAATATATATAGTCCTGCAATTAATGGTCATGTGCACCAAAAAACTGCTATATTCAGACGATTAATGCATAGGTAAAGAATGTTGAATGCCAATAAGTATTGCTTTTCAGCAGTGCAACAGGTTCAAATAAATAATAAAATTTAAAAGTGAAAATAAGATTTAAAAAATTATTTATCAGTATTCCTCTATGATCATCAGGATCATTCGTGTAGCTGTTTGGCTTATCTAAGTCAATACTTATGGCTTATTTCATGAATCAAACTTGTGTCCAATACAATATTAAATAGTTCACATAGGTACATAGGACTTTTAACATCATATTCATTGACTGTTTTATGTATTCATTTTCATTAATTATTATATTTGTCCACGATAGGTCTTTGTATTACATCTGCACTTTCATAACTTAGTTCACGGTTATTTTCAGCATCAACATTCGTTAACATATTTAAACCCCGAAATGAGAACTCTATAGCTCTGTGAAAATCTGGCAATAGTGGGCCAAACTTCGAAACAAAAAATGAATGAATAAATGTAAATGCATATGTTTACAGACCACATTATCAATTTGACCACTTTTAGAAGAACTTAGTGAACCGTTTAACAAATATCCCATAAACAATATGCCTTACATCTATCAATCAAAATATAGCCAATATAAGAACCTATTTCATCAAAGAAAACGCAACCTGTAGAAAATACTCTGCTGTATTGTTTATAATCCCAATAAACTTTCTATCAAAGTTAAAATTATTATTTGCTATGATTTTAATAATTTGTATGAAGTCTGAATAAGTTCTACATTCGGCATTCACTCGTCCGTTTAACATAAATGACAGTTATCAGAAGCATAGGATAATATTTCACTTTCAAAAATATCAATATCACTATATTGGGAACCATCCGGAGGTATTCAAACTATATAGAATACAACTTTGTGTGCGAACTAACTTGTTCCTGATTAAATGACCAATGCCATCCGATTAACGTTTTAAACTTCAACTTTTAAAAGCCCCAAAAAGCATATCCATCAAAATCCATAGAACCATATTGGTCAAGTCATACTATCCAATCCCATCATATCTTTTAACAACGTTATGTTATATGGAAACACCCACTCGCTCATCAAACCATACACACTTATAGCAACTAATCTTAAAAAGAATAACAAAAATTCTACTCATGACAATATTGATTAATATAATGATTATCTAAATTGCAGTCTGTCGGATCTTCCATGAGTTCGAGGAAGCACTAACTTCCGGTCTGTTCTACTTGTATTCAGCAAGCTTCAGATTCGTGACAAAATAAAAGTTCTAGACTGGCCACCACACAACAAAATATGCTTCCAATCCTTTAAACAATGAGTGCTCTCTTCCTCGGAGTAAATATTTATGACACCATTTTGCATATTGAAGTAGTCCTGGCGATTCTCAGTGGAGTTAAGCTTCCTTCTATGGAGAGTTGGACTTGACAAATAATTCACTCATATCTGTGATATGTCTCAATATCCATGACAATACTAATATCGCCGATTGACCGCTGACAATTGATATTTTGGAATAACCTCTTAATTAGATTTAGCTAAATCATATGAATGCTCGATGAGAATTACTTCACATTAAACTTGTTCCTTGCCAAACACGGTTAACTGGAATAAAAGGATCTAGTAGCAACGAGTCGTATTCGAAAAAACATCAGTAGAAATATGAAATGGTACTGAAATAGGCTCATAACATTATAAATAAGTTTTTATTGACTTATTTTGCCGAAATAATATTGGCTGTATGATCGGAAGTTTTTCTTACAACTTATCAAAAGTATCGATTCGAGGCCTAAATACGGGTTTGGTGAAATACAGAACCTCTCTGAACCGACACGACTATCGCCGTATACATTTTCTCGGCGTTTTGAAACGTTAATTAAAAAATATGAATAACTGGAGTGAGTGTATGGGTATTCCGTACTGCATAGGAGACAGTCTTGAGAAAATGTTGTGTGACTATTTAAAAATACATCATTCTATTTTGTCGTCCCTTTTTTTCGAGATTTCTTTCTTGTGATAATCTTGGTTTCGTCGCCAAGTAAAAAAATCTGCATGTTGGCCATAACTTAGAGACTTTTTATTATAATTAAATGTAAATTGGTACGTATGTTGTTATCGACAATGCGCATATGTACAGCAGGCCTTATACCCTTTGCTTTAATAAAGGTCAAGTAATGTCCCGTGGTATTTTAAAAAACTAACGCGAAAACATTTTCTTGACCATAGTCGACTGTTCAAGATTTTTACATATTAGATGTGCCTGTATGCACATGTGAAGCAATGTGCATACCGATTGCTTTAATTATATAGTTCGCCTGTTATTCGACTTTAAGGACAAATGAGTGTTGGGGTATTTTTGTTCTTTTTAAAACTTTTTTATCATTATGCTAATCATTCCTACTACCTAACACAGCCTGGCAATAATCCTTGGTTTACAGATGAATGCTGTCAAAAAAGAGATACGTTTATAACATTTTTAACAGAGTTCGCAGCTGCCCTTCAAATGAAAATAGATTGTTACTTGGAGCTTCATAGATTTTAGTAAAGCTTTTGATTATGTTGAACGCAATTTCTTTGGTCTAAACTGATCAAACTTGATATTCGCGGTTAAATTATGAAAATTCTTATAAGTATGTACTTAAGTGTTAATCCCGTGTTAAGTTCAACAAGTTAAGCGACGAGTTATTGTGCTTATTATAGGTTCGTCAAGATAAATCGTTGTCTCCTTTCTTGTTTTCAATGTATCTTATTGACATTGAAGAGCATCTAATACTAACTGGTTTTAATGGTATTGATATGTACATGACAAACATGTTTTTTTATTATACGCTGACGATATTGCTGTATATTTTGATTCCGCGGATGGTTTGCAATAGTTTATATGATTATTGTCGTAGATGGAAACTGAAAAAAAAATGTTTCAAAGACATCGAAACCATGTTTTGTTCTATATGCAGCGATGCATTGTGGTATACCCTGGGCATGTGCACTTCGAACGAAGGCTGGTTATACAGTTCCCATCATTTTGGAGGTGGGTAATTTATCTAGTAAGCATTGAGTGGGCAAAACAGAGGTTAAAATCCGTGGATCGATAGCGATTTAAAACAAAGTTCACGCTTCACATAGATAACTTGAACACATAATATATATAAAAAGGGATGAAAAAAGGGATATACAAAATAACTTTATCTACATGCAATTGGAAGTTTCGAAAGTTTTGACATTTCTGTGCGTTTCTTCTGTATTTCATAATTCTTATAAAAAATAGCGTTAACATAGAATTCAATGTTAGACGCACACGATCCATGATTGTAGCACAATTGGGGTTGACAGTTGTCTAATGGTATAGGTGTCCGCCTCTCAGCCAATATATTCTGGGTTCGACCCCAGGGGTACTTTCTCATGGCCTCTCAAAAAGGACACAGTTCTGGTCTTTTACCGATGATACGGACGCGAGATTGATTAACTTGCTTTCAGCTATCTTTTCAATTGAGCGAAAACATAAGTTAGTGTAAACCAATTGCGACACATTTCGTAAGATAGCGGCAAAATAATTAGAAATGTATTTCAACAATGACGGTTTATTTGTTTATTTGAGTTAAATTCAGCATATACATAGATAGTCGTTATTCCGTGTGAACACTGACGTGTTTTCTTAAAAATGACTTTTTAAGTATAACTTAATGTCTAAAACTGTTCTCAACACGAATTAATTCATTAAAAATACCATAATAAATTATTGATTATCCAATTTATTGTTTATATTTCCGTTAATATACTATGCATAGAATAATGTGTTTTTGTTTTGAAATAACCACAACCGTACATTGACTTTAAATGACTGTATCGTGCTTAAAATGATACATTAAAATGTTGACAATGGACGAACGGACACACATACAAAGAGTCGTATTCCTGAATGTCCCTCTGTGGAGCAATGCTGTTAATTTGTAGTCTTGTCCATGAAGCAAAGATGTTTGGTACAAAACGTAACAAAGAACCACACAGTCAACTTGCCTAATCTAGAAAAGCTATACATGTAACTTCAGTTTAAATCCGAAAATAAAATAAAATAGATTAGACAGTTAATTCAAATTTAACAACCTTACCTCGTTTTGATATATTTCTGTTTAAATATAGTATTGACACAAAATATTATAAATATTTCATTTAGTCATTTATATACTTAAAAGCTATGCTCAAAGGCTATATATATCAGATAAATAAAACAAGTATTACAGTTACGTAACAAAGGCAATGAAATAAATCAGCATAACTTTGTACCAATAAGTTGTTTTATTAATGATTCAATTACGTACAACGAATGTTTCTTTAATAATCATATTCCCAAGTATTCATAATTTCATTCTGTTCAAATAGAGATAGTAGTGTATGGAACTTAAATAGTGCAGGATAAATAGAACTAATGTTTGAAAGGGACGTTTTCGAGGACAAGCCCAAATTACCTTGTGGTTTAAGAGTTAGCCGTACATTGCTTAATTTACATACATAAAATATAATAGTTGCACTTGTCGACGTTCAACGAAACAAGACGGTCATTATGGCACTGAACCGCTCATCTAAGCAAATGAAAAACAGCAAAGGCCTATGTAATGCTGATGCACGAACTATTTCTTCAACCCAATTCCTTATGAAGCTGAGCTCGATAGGCATGGGCAATCTTGACCTGAGAGGTGTTAGTTGAAGTTCTAGAATATATGTGTTGAAGTCAGTGCTTTAGTTAGTCTATAATTGACTACATACTTTAAATTGAAAAATATGTACGAACGAGTTCTCGCTTGTTTATTTTCATATATAAGATATACCAGAAACGTTTCCATGTTATACGAAGTTATACGGTAGTATATGTTTTATTTGATATCATTCATCAAAGCAAATACACCATGTCACAAAACAACTATGTACTCTGACATGTTCATATCCTGGTCGAATATTCAAATGAACACCTGCGTATCAATACAAAGAAACTCCATCTTCCATTCGTGCTTAATTTTGAATGTACACTGCAGCGCAGTCAAATGCTTCTTTAACCTCCCCAGGCTGAAATATTTGGCTATAAAAGGTTAAAAGACCTTTTTCTTTTTATGACACTTTATTATATAGCCAATTATATCACTACCAAGAAAAACAAAGTCCGAATCATATTTTACAGCTCGTTGAAAAGAGCCCCCCCCCACCCCACACATTCAAAATCGTGTCTTTGCTAATAAAAGTGACACCTGTTCTCAATTTTTCACTCGAAATAACTAGTAATCTGTTTTAACAAAATTGAGATACAAAATGATTCAGATCTAAAATTGTGGCATTCCTGATTAAAACGATTTCAAATAACATCGCGCAGTATTAAAATGGAATGTATGCATATTTAATTTCAGAAAACAGCGTCCCTTGCTCAATATATAAGACCAAAAAAGATAAAAAAAAAAAAAAAAAAAAAAAAAAAAAAAAAAAGTTTGTGAAGATAGAGAGATGAAGAAAAGGGAAAAGAAGAAAAAACAACAATAAGGTTCAGCATAGGGAAGATATTGCTTGGAAAGACTAGAATTGTTAGTTATTGGATTGTGATATATTATTTCATATAAATGGTATCTGCTCTTCTATGAGCAGAACACTTATATTATCAAAATGTGAATTTAATTGTTTTATAGCAATTACAAAATTGACAAAATATTTCAGTCATTAATCTACTTCTAGGTCAAAAGCGATATTTTGATGATTCATGCTTCGAATAATGAGAAAAAAATGCACAATGGTGTTTCTATTACAAATACAAAGATTTAAGTACTATACGTTTTTATCAAAGAAGGTGGCACAATTTACATTTGCAAATATGAAAAATGTCGAGTTGACATCCTTGTACATCTTATGTTCACTCGTTAAATTGTCAACACATGAAAAAATAACAATATCCATTATCATAAAGCATGCAATGCATATTTGCTGCTTTAAAGATAAAGGCACATGCCTAAGCATAACAGGATCTGTAATATATATGTGATATTACCAACGATTATACTAAAGTCAAAAGAATTTACAAGGTAAGAGGTTATCTGTTAGTGAGCATTGGTAAGGTGATATCCAGACGAAATCATTGTATAGCATGTGTTTAAATGATTTAGTACCAGCAATATCCTCCTACAGGTTGCCGGGTTAAGTAGCTATTGTATGATTGAAGAGATTATTGTTTAGGTATTTTAAAGATTACTTTTGTTGCCATCTAGTTGACACTTTAGAATCTACGTATATAATATGCATTGTTTTTTTCAGCTTTGTAAACAGACGACACTTAAGTCTAAGGAGATCATTTCAAACGGTTACTTAATAGTTTTTTGACGACTGATTATGTATTCTCGACCAATATTTAAACAGAAAATATTATTATAGATGTGTTGAGACATTTACACTTTCCAAAAGATACCTTTTTGTCTGGTTGTTTAATTAAAGTGCGGTGGAAAAGAACGTTTTGAGGATTCCAACTATGTCAATCTACATACACACATTCTAAAATCGCGACAAAATGTCCATTTAAGCTGTGTTTTGTTAGTTCGACTATTTGAAGAACAGGAAGAGCTATCATTTTCACCAAATGAGTCGGTGTGACCCCTTGGTAAATGTTTTGCATGTTAGCAAATTTTAGTCAATATCTCAGCAGATACCTTATATTTTGCATTGACAATATATACAAAGGTTTTCGACTAACTTCCTTAAAGTGGCACAACACAGACAACACAAATATTACACATGTATAACAAATTTAAATTTCGAGTGTTAAACCTTTAACTATTTACTAAATAATGCATTTATGGAAAATATTAATTACTGATAACAAGATTTAAACTGTGCATTTAATAGCTGAAAACGCACAAATATTAATTGAATAGTGAGTGATAAAATATTTACGGTGATCAACTCTCAACACATAACGTAGAAATGACTTGTTTTCTGCACCTTTCATTCAAATTTGACTCGGTAACCTTCATAAGAACCATTGTTTTTAATATTAAATCATCTGTTTCGGAAGATTAAAGAATCGTATTAATTGTGGTACATCTTTCAGTTAAAAGTTAAGTTAGATAACTCTATCTTGCATATAATGTAAACTATGGCCCTTTATTATATGACTTTGGAATTCTGGTTAAGGTTCTGAATGATAGCGTTCATAAGTCAGTATCTCAGCAACTATTTGATGTATTGCATTAAGAATGTATTCGAGCACTAACATCTAGCCTACTTAACTAGTCAAGTCAGATAAGTATTTCTACCACCTCAGATAAGTAGATCCAATCATTTAACCATGCTAGAAATTCTTATCTTGCCCACGGGCAAAGATAAAATGCCCGTATGGAACTCCTTTTTAATTGTCGCCCCATTGTAATTACCTCCCTTGTTGAAGACAGTCGTCTGTAGCATCATAGAAACCTTGTCTTGTGGCAATATTTAGAATGCTAATTAACTATTTCTCGCTTCAAATGTCACCATAAAAAGTTTTCACGAATATTTCAAGAATTAATGCTCCACTCTCCTCCGAACTTTTTTACGACCGATTTGACTTGTAACATAACCTGAATCACTGCGAGCATATCCATGACAACCACGAATTATCAAATATTCATACGCATTTATTTTCACTAAGCACAAAAGAGTTCCAGCAAAAAAAATATTTTTACACAATTTTGTTTAACTGAGGTGGGAGAAAAAGCATCTACCATAGCCGCTCGTGTAAGATAAGTAAATCCCGACCCTCGCGCAGGGTGTTTTGCGGAAACTCGGTAAACCTCGTTTCCGCAACCCGGGTCGGGATGAACCTATCTTACACTCTCAGCCATGGAAGATACTTATAATTTCATGTTTTGCAAATTAGCACCCTTTGTTATTTGACTTAGAAAAACTGGTTATTTTGGAAATAATTATTTCTTATCTACATTAATTGTTAATAGTGCAAAAACCATTGTATCATGTTAGATTTTTTTATATTTCAACGTCAAGCTACGTATTCGGCAATAATCGAGAAGTAAGCTTTCGAAAAAGCCTATTTTGAATGCATGGCCAGTGTTGAAAATTTACACAAATCTTCGGAGGCTTATTTTTTTTATCTAACGTAACAGTCATACATGCATATTTCACCAACACTTTGCAATTCTTAAACTCAAACAGTCGAATAGTCGAGCACGCTGTCTCTGTGATAGATCTTGTTTGAATATAAAGTAACCTTTGTTTGAATTTATCAAAGTACTGGTATTTTGAAACCAAAATAAAATGAAACTAGCCGTGTCTTTTATAGAGGAGCGCCTTATAGAAATGTTCATCTTACATGCATTTCCAAAATAAAATGTAGTCATTAAGATGGCTTGCGTTGTATTCTTAATTTTGCATAAACCAGTATGACTATGTAGTGAACAAAGCTGTTTCATCTTTTTAGTTATAAATTATAAAGTATTTCAATTTATACTCCTCCAAAACATACTATAAGATACGCGTGAGTAGTGGCCATAGTGTGTAAGTAAATGTCTCGACATTTTATAGCCATGCAAACGGCACGCAACTTAAATGAGCACAATTTGTTTCTACTTGTAATGCCTGATCAAACATCAGACCCCAATTTCTCGAAACTTCTTAAGCTTAAAAGGCTTAAGCTGCTTATTTCGATAAGCCAAAATACATAGTTATAGTGATTTTTTTTTAATGAAGAATGGTTTATTGCGATAATCGTAACGATAACTTTTATCTAAAGTATTAAAACTTTCAAAGGAGTATATAAAACGCAAAATATTGAAAGACAAAAATAGTGGGTTTAGCTTAATCCTGTTATAAGAGACGTAAGAAGTTTCGAGAAATTGGGCCTGAAAATGTATTGCAATAATTCCGCCATGTTTTACCATACCATAATATTGAGTTATGATTTTAATCTAAGCATTTTTATGAACATAATTAATATCTCTGTTCACATATGTTATTATCAGATGTCGACGAGTGTATCAATAAGAACACGTCAACAAACGTTCGTATCATCTTGTACTAATACTAGTAACTAAAACTCATTGGGTCCATTATATGTAATTATTTCATAAAATCAGCTGTGAGAATGATGTCTTAAACCCACATGTATTTGACTATTTTAAGTTATAGTAATTTGAAAGTTAAGTAAAGTCACGCAAACAGGACATTTACTGCAAAGTCTCCTCCTCACCAAGAATGCAGTAACAATGATATCTTAAATCAGGAACATGACCTGTCAACAATGAAGTTGCAGTTTAAATCTGGAAGCAATTATGTTTAACCGCCTACAGTGTAACGTGGATAGATACTGCCTCAAATGTTCAACAAGGGGTTAGTTCAAACGTGTGAATGCGATTAAAAACTTTATTTTTGTCAAACAAGTAAATACTTGTTCAAGTACGTACACAATTATTTAACACCGTAAATAAGGTTTCAATTGACGTTTAAAATGCACCAAGTCATTTCATTTGGAGTCAATAAAGAAGAAAGTTTATCACGGCTATTTCGTCATGGTCCCCTGTGATGAAATATTCTTCCTGATCTTTGCTAGATAATGTACACACATACAGCTTGATTGTTGAACGGGACAAACCCGAACTATATCGAACCGAAATCTGTTTTAGTCATGTCCCATAGCAAAAGTTGTACATATCAGCGTTTCTATGCTTCCCAACGTGTTACAATTTTCAGATGTCCGTCCGTCCAACTATGATTCCTTTAGAAACTATTCGAATGATATGATGGTGTAACGGTCCGCTGTAGGCGGCGGATATGCGTTCATAGTGTAACGGTCCGCTGCAGGCGGCGGATGTGCGTTCATAATAATATTCCGTTATAAACGGAAGTACGTTCGTAGTAAGTATGTTAACTTGGATATATGCAAATTAGCAAAGCCCGGGATCTGTGTGAATAAGAGCAGTTAGTGTATATAAAGACCAGCAGACCCCTTCAGGGTCGAACATGCTTTTCTCGGAAGGGATCTGTTGGTGTTTGTTTAACGTCAAACGTTACAATAGTATACGTTAATGACGTAAAGTTCACCACATTGAGATGAGGTATAGCGTACATGCTTCGGTCTAAAACCTTCAAGCACAATGCAAAACTCATGAAATGGCCTTTATATGTAGGTACAAAAAGTTCGAGCTATGATATGCTTAAAATGTACAATGAAAAACATAAATCTGCAAGAATTGAAAATGACAAGAAAAATTATATTGAAAGAGGGTATGGTACTGTATTTATTAGCAAGAGCTGTCGTTGGTCAGCGCGCTCGATTAAACGCCGCTTTGTCTTAGAATGGAATACAATAGTTATGTAATATGTGACTTTTAAAAGCAATAAATAGAGACAAATTAAAAAGTAAACAAGATACGCCACAAAGCTTCGTTGTTAGATTTAGTTTCGACTGTTTTTATCTACTTTTATTTTCAATGACCTTCATCCTAGGGCCCCCAAATGCAACCCTATGTTAAGCCTGCATAAACTCTTCCAATATACCAAGTTTAGTCGCAACATATCAACCCTAACACAAGTAATTCAGTACCAACCGTTTTGTTTTTTATTTTTAAGTTACAGTGACCTTAACCCTAGGGACCGTAAGAAAAATCCAATGAACAGTTTCCATAAACTCTTTCTAAAAACCAAGTTTGGTCACAATATGTCAACACTAAATAAAGTTTTTCAGTACTTACCATTTTCTATTTTTAGTAGCAGTAAACATGCCTTGACCATGACGCTCTGAACCAAAACACAATCCCATGAAAGGTCTCTAAAAACTATTCCTATATATAAGTTTTGTTGCAATAGTTCAACTCTAACAAAAGTTATTCAGTGCAACCACTTTACTATTTTAATAACAGTGACGTTGACTTTAACTCTTATGGCGCCAAACGCAATCACATGAAAGGTATCCATAAACCTTTTCCTACATATCAAGTTTGGTAACCATTTGTCAAACCTAACTAAAATTATGCTTTAGCATTGGTAAGTTTGACACCTATCTCAAGAACTAGATTTCACTTTCGTGAAAAATATAAGTTCGTAGGTCAATAAGAGCCCATAATTTGTAAAAGGATAATATAGAGTAATGAAACGTCATTGTGTGATGGTCCTTAACATATGTGTGAAATATTAAGTGAATTGAAAGAAGGGTATTGGAGTTAAAAGTGAAAACGCAAACGTGTCCTAAAACTTTAACCTGACACAATGTGACCTTAAACTTTAACCTAAGTTCCTAAGTCAATCACGGGCCATAATTTGTATTTATATAATATAGAGTTATGTTACCTTATAGTGTGATGTTACATAACTACTGTGTAAAGTATTAGGTGAATTGAATGAAGGGTATTGGAGGTATAAAGGAAAATGCCAATCGCGGGCGCCTCCGCAGACGCAAGGGCGAGAAGTAAAACCGCCTTATTCTTCGAATAGTCGAGCTAATAATGCAACAGCTATCACAGTGATTTACATAAGGAATTATAAAGAGAAAAGATTGCATACGCAACAAACACGTGGCATATAATATGTAATTACGCGAAAAAGAAAAGGCATGATATCATTATATATATAAAATTATAAATATAGCTTTAGCCTTTGAGTGATATTTGGCTCAGTGACAGTGACTCATCATGGCCCGAGACGAGGGTCAATTATCACACAACGGTCCGGCTACGCCGTGTATTAACCTCTTTAATACATATGTTTGTTCTTCATATTTTGTAAGTTTAAAGTCTTTTTTAAAGTTTACCTGCAACCCAGTTGTGCATTCTTATATCCTTCTGACTTAACTTCGATGAGTAATCTCACTGTCAAATTGAATTTAGTTTTTGAGAATGGGCCGAGAAGGCAAACAACATTTTGTTGTCATTTTTATGTTCCCATTCTAATTTCAATTGATCACCTGAAAATGAAAAATCCACACCACGTCTATCTGACTTTTTCAGTACGGATCACATCTGTCTTTTCATGTCATGAATGTCACAATTCCATTCAATAAACATGCACATGAGCTAGCTAGTAGTACGATTGTTTATACTTAAATAAACAAATACCTCGTATTATTAATGTCAACATGTATGTACAGTTGTTGTTTTTCAAGTAAATTCAATGTTGCCGCTTTCTTTGTTTTGTTTTAGTCAACGCTAAATAAAAACGCCATCCTAATAGTCCACACTGGTTATCAAACAATAGCATATTTTCCTAAACTTCGGTCGCGTTTGCCTCCCTTTAGTATTTAAATAAATTATCTGTTTAAGCAAATCAATAAATTGTGATTATTGAGTTAAAACATTTTTTTTGCAGTCGACAAATTGATTTAAAAACAAAAAATGAATCAACGCTCGAACGTTCTACGGGCCTCAAAATGATAATCGATAATCGGCCCGGGCCGCAAAATTGATAATCGCTGAGTCATTCAAAAATACGGAATCCCTGTACAAATGTGTTACTATATATAGTAGCATATGTGTTAAGAAAGTATTGTATAAATATATAGATTTCGATCCAGCGTCAGTATATTTCATATGAAAATAGAAGGAGCAATGTTCGGGACTTATAGCTTCGTCCTCGACTGACCGCCAGTTTTCGAAATACCGCCTGTTCGAACGACCGCAGTTTTACTGCATGATCTATGATTTATCTGCGGATGTTAAGTAGTGATAAGCTTATGTATGAGTGAATGTTTTCGTGATTATTTAAGTTACTACTTTTCCAACAATGTCGTTTTGTCATTTATAAGAACACTTAATAACTCCCTTGACTGCAAGAGTAGAGAAGCACATAGTTAACTATGTCTTTCCACAGTACAAATTGGATAAGGAAGGCAACAAAAAACAACGAACATATTTGGTTTTCGCGGTCTTTTAAAGTGAAAAATGGTTTGAAGGACCGAAACATGAAATGCTCCAAAATTGCATTTATTTTATCTAGTTTGAGGTTGAATATTTGACAAGCATAATACAAACTTCTTCTGCAACATGTGTAAGTGTTATAAAGAGAATATTACGAATTAAGATTTTACCTGATTTTTCTAACATATGCAGTTTCACCAATTAGTCTTTCTACAAACTCAATAATATTTTGTGTCAAAATATTCAAGGTTTCCATATCAAAAAATAAATTGAGGCTTTGTGGTAATTGATTCTATTTTTAGAAATATATGTTCATTTTTTTAAACCAGAAAATGAATTGAGTACGCAATTTTAACGGTCACGGTAAAAGCTTAAAAATATGTTTAAAAAACCACCACCAGGACTTGTGATCAGTCTTCAGTTTTCGGATGAAGCATGTCCCTATTTTTTCGTGTTTTTCATCATGTTTTGATAATAGAGTGGTAAAATCATAGATGGAAATTTCTGAAACGGGACATATATCCTGACGCACGTACCTCTTACCGCACTGATCACAAATTATATTTAAAAATGCCAATTTATAGAGAAAAAAACAACGTCACATATATTTACGGCAAAATTCTCAATTTCCTCGAAACAAATTATATAAAAACAATTGCTTATACTTACAATCGTTTGCGGCAATCTTAGCTTTCTTGTTTTAAAAAGGCTATGCCCTTGTTCAATAAACATCAACTTATTTGTAGTTTTTGTTCGTGTTGTGTCGCTCGTT
Source organism: Mya arenaria (assembly GCF_026914265.1). NCBI lineage: Eukaryota > Metazoa > Mollusca > Bivalvia > Myida > Myidae > Mya > Mya arenaria. The sequence goes on from NC_069122.1 coordinate 26,987,278, forward strand.
CAGTGCCTCTTGGACCCTAGCTGTGTGCCTCTTTACAATGTTATACTTAAGTATTTGACTACTAGGCTTTTCCCTTTACCAAACCTCTTTTTGAAGATAACTCGTGGTCCCTTCACGTATTCGGTGTAAAGACCGATACATGGAATGCATCATTCCTGCATTAAACCAGTAGTGAGTACTTCAAATGTGCCAGTAATACCCTCTCATACAGCGTACCGGGCAATTTAAAACATACTCTTATTCCCAGTACCGGGCAAGGCCTAAAACCCTCTCATGCTGAGGAAGCCAGGGCAATTTAATACATCCTCCCTTGCAGAAGTCCGGAAAAAAATGTAACACCCTCTCATGCTGAGGAGGCCCGGGCAAAAAAAAAACCTGCCGTGCCATGTACCGGTCAAGATATAAAACCCTCTAATGCCGTGAAGGCCCAAACAAGATAATACAGCCTTACATACAAAGGAGGCATTGGCAAATTATAACACACTCTTATGTCAAAAACAGGGCAAGCTATAACACCCTCTCATTGCAAGTACCGGGCACAATATAACATCCTTTCATGCCGAGTACCGAGGAATATATAACACCCTCTCATTTCAAGTACAGGGCAAGATATAACACCTCTCAAGCCGAGTACCAAGCAGGATATAACACTCTCTCATGTCAAGTACCCGGCAAGATATAACACCCTCTCATGTCAATTACCAGGCAAAATATAACAGCCCCTCATGCCTAGGAGGCCCGAACAAGATAGTACACCCTCTCATGTCAAGTACCGGCAAGTTACAATACCTTCTCATGTCAAGTACGGGGCAAGTTACAACACCATCTCATGTCAAGTACCGGGCAATATATAACACCATCTCATGTTAAGTACCGGGCAAGATATAACACCCTCTTATGCCTAGGAGGCCCGAACAAGATATAACACCCTTTCATGTCAAGTACCGGGCATGATATAACATCCTCTTATGTCAATTACCGGCAAGTTACAACACCCTCTCATGTCAAGTACCAGGCAAGTTACAACACCCTCTCATGTCAAGTACCGGGCAATATATTACACCATCTCATGTCAAGTACCAGGCAAGATATATATAACACTCTCTCATGTTAAGTACCGGGCAAGATATAACAACCTCTCATGTCAAGTACTTGGCAATATGTAACACCCTCTCATGTCAAGTACCGGACAAGTTATTACATCCTCTCATGTCAAGTACCATGCAAGATATAACACCCTCTCATGCCGAGGAGGCCCGGGCAAGATATAACACCCTCTCCTGTCAAGTATCGGGCAAGACATAATACCCAGTCATGTCAAGTACCGGGCAAAATATAACACCCTCTCATGTCAAGTACCGGCTGGCAAGATATAACACCCTCTCATGTCGAGGAGGTCCGGGCAAGATATAACACCTTCTCATGTCGAGGAGGTCCGGGCAAGATATAACACCTTCTCATGTCGAGGAGGTCCGGACAAGATATAACACCTTCTCATGTCGAGGAGGTCCGGGCAAGATATAACAACCTCTCATATCGAGGAGGTCCGGGCAAGATATAACACCCTCTCATGTCGAGGAGGTCCGGGCAAGATATAACACCTTCTCATGTCGAGGAGGTCCGGGCAAGATATAACACCCTCTCATGTCAAGTACCGGGCAATATATAATACCCTCTCATGTCAAGTACCGAGCAAAATATAAAACCCTGTCATGTCAAGTACCGGGCACCCTTTCATGTCAAGTACCGGGCAAGATATAACACCCTCTCATGTCAAGCACCGGCTGGCAAGATATAACACTCTCTAATGCTGACGAGGCCCGGGCAAGATATAACAACCTCTCATGTCAGGTACCGGGCATGATATAACACCTTATCATGTCGAGGAGGCACGGGCTAGTTAAAACACCCTCTCATGTCAAGTACCGGGCAAGTTACAACACCCTCTCATGTCAAGTACCGGGCAATATATAACACCATCTCTTGTCAAGTACCGGGCAAGATATAACACCCTCTCATGCCAAGGAGGCCCGGACAAGAAATAACACCCTCTAGCGTCAAGTACCGGGCAAGATATAACACCCTCTCATGTCAAGTACTTGGCAATATGTAACACCCTCTCATGTCAAGTACCGGACAAGTTATTACATCCTCTCATGTCAAGTACCATGCAAGATATAACACCCTCTCATGCCCAGGAGGCCCGGGCAAGATATAACACCCTCTCATGTCAAGTATCGGGCAAGACATAATACCCAGTTATGTCAAGTACCGGGCAAAATATAACACCCTCTCATGTCAAGTACCGGCTGGCAAGATATAACACCCTCTCATGCTGACGAGGCCCGGGCAAGATATAACAACCTTTCATGTCAGGTACCGGGCAAGATATAACACCTTCTCATGTCGAGGAGGCCCGGGCAAGATAAAACACCCTCTCATGTCAAGTACCGGGCAATATATAACACCCTCTCATGTCAAGTACCGAGCAAAATATAAAACCCTGTCATGTCAAGTACCGGGCACCCTCTCATGTCAAGTACCGGGCAAGATATAACACCCTCTCGTGTCAAGTACCGGGCAAGATATATCACCCTTTCATGTCGATTGGGCCCGGGCAAGATATAACAACCTCTCATGTCTGGTACTGGGCAAGATATAACACCCTCTCATGCAGACGAGGCCCGGGCAATATAAAACACCGTCTCATGCCGAGACTCGGGCATTATATTACACCCTCTAATGCTTAGTACCGGTCAAGATATAACAACCCCCCATGTCAAGTACTAGGCAATACATAAAACCCTCTCTTGCGGACGAGGCCCGGGCAATATATACAACCTTATCATGCAGAGTACCGGTCAAAATATAACACCCTCTTATGTCAAGAACCGGGCAAGTTACAACACCCTCTCATACCAAGTACCGGGCAAGATATACCACCCTCTCATGTCAAGTACCGGCAAGTTACATTACCCTCTCATGTCAAGTAACGGGCAATATATAACACCATCTCATGTCAAGTACCGGGCAAGATAAAACACCCTCTCATGCCAAGGAGGCCCGGACAAGAAATTACGCGCTCTAGCGACAAGTACCAGGCAAGATATAACAGCCTCTCATGTCAAGTACCGGGCCATATATCACCCTCTCATGTCAAGTACCTGGCAAGTTATTATATCCTCTCTTGTTAAGTACCATGCAAGATATAACACCCTCTCATGCCGAGGAGGCCCGGACAAGATATAACACCCTCTCATGCCAAGTACCGGGCAAGATATAATACCTAGTCATGTCAAGTACCGGGCAAAATATAACACCCTCTCATGTCAAGTACCGGCTGGCAAGATGTAACACCCTCTCATACAGACGAGGCCCGGGCAAGATATAACAACCTCTCATGTCAGGTACCGGGCAAGACATAACACTCTCTCATCTCGAGGAGGCCCGGGCTAGATATAACACCATCTCATGTCAAGTACCGGGCAATATATAACACCCTTTTATGTTAAGTACCGGGCAAAATAAAAAACCCTGTCATGTCAAGTACCGGGCACCCTCTCTCATGCCGATTGGGCCCGGGCAAGATATAACACCCTCTCATGTCCGGTACTGGGCAAGATATCAAACCCTTTCATGCCAAGGAGGCCCGGGCAATATAAAACGCCCTCTCATGTCGAGACCCGGGCAATATATTACACCCTTTAATGTCAAGTACCAGGCAAGATATAACACCCTCTCATTCAAATACTTGACAAGATATAACACCTTCTCTTGCCGACGAGGCCGAGGCAATATATACAACCCTATCATGCAGAGTACCGGGCAAGATATGACACCCTCTCATGTCAAGTACCGGCAAGTTACAACACCCTCTCAAGTACCGGGCGATATATAACACCATCTCATGTCAAGTACCGGACAAGATATAACACCCTCTCATGCCAAGGAGGCCCGGACAAGAAATAACACCCTCTAGCGTCAAGTACCGGGCAAGATATAACAACCTCTCATGTCAAGTACCAGGCAATATATAACACCCTCTCATGTCAAGTACCGGGCAAGTTATTACATCCTTTCATGTCAAGTACCATGCAAGATATAACACCCTCTCATGTCGAGGAGGCCCGGACAAGATATAACATTCTCTCATGTCAAGTACCGGGCAAGATATAATAGCCAGTCATGTCAAGTACCGGGCAAGATATAACACCCTCTCATGTCAAGTACCGGCTGGCAAGATGTAACACCCTCTCATGCTGACGAGGCCAGGGCAAGATATAACAACCGCTCATGTCAGGTACCGGGCAAGATATAACACCCTCTCATATCGAGGAGGCCCGGGCAAGATATAACACCCTCTCATGTCAAGTACCGGGCAATATATAACACACTCGCATGTCAAGTACCGGGCAAAATATAAAACCCTGTCATGTCAAGTACCGGGCACCCTCTCATGTAAAGAACCGGGCAAGATATAACACCCTCTCATGTCGAGGAGGCCCGGGCAAGATATAACACCCTATCATGTCAAGTAACGGGCAAAATATAAAATCCTGTCATGTCAAGTACCGGGCACTCTATCATGTAAAGTACCGGGCAAGATATAACACCCTCTTGTGTCAAGTACCGGGCAAGATATAACACCCTCCTATGCCGATTGGGCCCTGCAAGATATAACACCCTCTCATGCCGCGATCAGGGCAATATATTACACCCTCTCATGTCAAGTACCGGGCAATATATAACAACCTCGCATGTCAAGTACCGGGCAAGATATGACACCCTCTTATGTCGAGGAGGCCCTGGCAAGATATAACACCCTATCATGCCGAATACCGGTGAAGATATAACACCCTCTTATGTCAAGTACCGGGCAAGTTACAACACCTTCTCATATCAAGTACCGGGCAAGATATGACACCCTCTCGTGTCAATTACCGGGCAAGATACAACACCCTGTCATGCCGAGGTCCGGGCAAGTTTCAACACCCTCTCATGTCGAGTACCGGGCAAGATATAACACCCTCTAGCGTCAAGAACCGGGCGAGATATAACACCCTCTCATGTCAATTACCGGGGGAAATATAAAACCCTGTCATGTCACGTACCGGGCAGCCTCTTATGTCAAGAACCGGGAAAGATATAACACCCACTAGCGTTAAGTATCGGGTATTCTTCAATAGTAATATATATTATGTAGAAGTACCACATGAATCCAAGTATTCCTCAATAGTAATACATATTACACAGAAGTACCACACGAATCCAAGTATTACTCAGCAGTAATATATATTACACCGAAATGCCACAAGAATCCAAGTATTCATCAACAGTAATATATATTACACAAAAGTGCCACATGAATCAAAGTTTTCTTCAACAGTAATATTTATTATACAAAAGTCCCACATAAATCCAAGTATTCTTCAACAATAATATATATTATACAGAAGTGCCACATGAAACCAAGTATTCTTCAAAAGTAATGTATATTATATAGAAGTGCCACTTGAATCCAAAAATTCCTCAATAGTAATATATAGTATACAGAAGTCCCACATAAATCCAAGTATTCTTTAATAGTAATATTTATTATACAGAAGTGCCTCATGAATCCAAGTATTCTTTAAAAGTAATGTATATTATATAGAAGTGCCACTTGAATCCTAAAACTCCTCAATAGTAATATATATTATACAGAAGTGGAACATGAATCCAAGTCGATTTTTTTCTATTATCGTGCATTATTTTATTCACAAAGTTATTTAATTGTGATGAAAATATCACAAAGAAGTGACTTTATGCATATCTACAATCATTTATTTTGAATAAGGAATATGGAACCAGTTCCCTATTCCTTATTCAAAAAAGGAATAAGGAATAAGGAATAAGGAACTGACTTATCGTCCATAAAGTTCGGTATGGTATTATGCAGTGTTCACCTTAGAGAAGTTCGATATGGTATTATGCAGTGTTCACCTTAGAGAAGTTCGATATGGTATTATGCAGTGTTGACCTTAGAGAAGTTCGATATGGTATTATGCAGTGTTCACCTTGGAGAAGTTAGGTATGGTATTATGCAGTGTTCACCTTAGAGAAGTTCGATATGGTATTATGCAGTGTTCACCTTAGAGAAGTTAGGTATGGTATTAAGCAGTGTTCACCATAGAGAAGTTAGGTATAGTATTATGCATTGTTCACCTTAGAGAAGTTCGGTATGGTATTATGCAGTGTTCACCTTAGAGAAGTTAGGTATGGTATTATGCAGTGTTCACCTTAGAGAAGTTAGGTATGGTATTATGCAGTGTTGACCTTAGAGAACTTAGGTAGGTATTATGCATTGTTTACCTTAGAAAAGTTAGGTATGGTATTATGCATTGTTTACCTTAGAGAAGTTAGGTATGGTATTATGCATTGTTTACCTTAGAGAACTTAGGTATGGTATTATGCATTGTTTACCTTAGAGAACTTAGGTAGGTATTATGCATTGTTTACCTTAGAAAAGTTAGGTATGGTATTATGCATTGTTTACCTTAGAGAAGTTAGGTATGGTATTATGCAGTGTTCACCTTGGAGAAGTTAGGTATGGTATTAAGCAGTGTTCACCTTAGAGAAGTTAGGTATGGTATTATACCGTGTTCACCTTAGAGAAGTTAGGAATGGCATTTTGCAGTGTTCACCTTAGAGAAGTTAGGCATGGTATTAGCAGTGTTGACCTTAGAGAAGTTAGGTATGGTATTATTCAGTGTTCACCTTAGAGAAGTAAGGTATGGTGTTATGCAGTTTTTACTCTAGAGTAGTTAGGCATGGTATTATTCAGTGTTTATCTTAGAGAAGTTAGGTATGGTGTTATGCATTGTTGACCTTAGAGAAGTTAGGTCTGGTATTATGCATTGTTCACCTTTGAGGAGTTAGGCATGGTATTAGCAGTGTTCATTTTAGAGAAGTTCGGTATGGTGTTATGCATTGTTGACCTTATAGAAGTTAGGTCTGGTATGATACAGAGTTCACCTTAGAGAAGTTAGGTATGGTGTTATGCATTGTTCACCTTATAAAAGTTAGGTCTGGTATTATACAGAGTTCACCTTAGAGAAGTAAGGTATGGTGTTATGCATTGTTTACTCTAGAGTAGTTAGGCATGGTATTATTCAGTGTTCACCTTAGAGAAGTAAGGTATGGTGTTATGCATTTTTTACTCTAGAGAAGTTAGGTATGGTGTTATTCAGTGTTCACCTTAGAGAAGTAAGGTATGGTGTTATGCAGTTTTTACTCTAGAGTAGTTAGGCATGGTATTATTCAGTGTTCACCTTAGAGAAGTAAGGTATGGTGTTATGCAGTTTTTACTCTAGAAAAGTTAGGTATGGTATTATTCAGTGTTCACCTTAGAGAAGTAAGGTATGGTGTTATGCAGTTTTTACTCTAGAGTAGTTAGGCATGGTATTATTCAGTGTTCACCTTAGAGAAGTAAGGTATGGTGTTATGCAGTTTTTACTCTAGAGAAGTTAGGTATGGTATTATTCAGTGTTCACCTTAGAGAAGTAAGGTATGGTGTTATGCAGTTTTTACTCTAGAGTAGTTAGGCATGGTATTATTCAGTGTTCACCTTAGAGAAGTAAGGTATGGTGTTATGCAGTTTTTACTCTAGAGAAGTTAGGTATGGTATTATTCAGTGTTCACCTTAGAGAAGTAAGGCATGGTGTTATGCAGTGTTCACCTTAGTGAAGTAAACTATGCTATATTGGAGAACTTTGGTATGATCATATGTGTATGCGTGATCGTATGTATGAGTACACGTTTACGGTATGACAGCATAAATTGTTTCCCGTACAGGCTAAGGTAATAATATTATAAATTTCTGTTCAAACAAGTTCATGACATGGTATCATGAAGTGTAGTCCTAACAAGTGTAATGGCATTTTATATCTTAATTAGCAATTGAGAATATCTGCATACAGATAAAGGGGCAAATATGCAAAAACTTATTTTTAAGGAAAAAAAAACAAACATATTAGATGTGATTCTACAATTTATCAGCACATATTTTATACTTTCATTCTTTATATCCTGGCGGGCAGTAGTCATTGCACTTGTCGGCCTCCTCAAGCGGCACACAACACTCGGTTCCAGAGTCGAACTTCCGGCCGGAGGGGCAGCACCAGCGTTCGTCTCCAAGTTCCGCATTGCACAGCATGTATGTGCGGCAGTGACTGTCCTGGATCTCATACTTCTGAACACCCTTCTTACAAATGTCTGAAAAAGATTGATTAATATGCATGTCTTACATAGATATTTACGTCCATTTACATTGTATTTGGTGGCGTTATAATCTTACATAATAAAAAAATATTTAAAAAAAGGTAAACTCATTTGCTGCCGTACAAGTACTTGTTTAACAGATGAATATAATTACGTTTTCGGCTAACAGGTGTCTGTGAATTTGATAAAAATAATTTGACAAAGTGCATTGTCACAGTATGAGAACATACACATGGTACTGTCATAACAGTATGAGAACATACACCTAGTACTGTCATCACAGTATGAGAACATGCATCTGGTACAGTCAGCACATAGTGAGAACATACACCTGATACAGTCATCACAGAAGGAGAACATGCACCTGGCACAGTCATCACAGTGTGAGAAAATGCACCTGCTACAGATATCAGAACATTCACATGGTACCAACATCACAGTGTTAGAACATACACCTGGTACAGACATCACCGTATGAGAACATACACCTGGTACCGACATCACAGTGTTAGAACAAACACCTGGTACAGACATCACCGTATGAGAACATGCACCTGGTACAGTCATCATCGTATGAGAACATTCACCTGGTACCGACATCACAGTGTTAGAACAAACACCTGGTACAGACATCATCGTATGAGAACATTCAAATGGTACCGACATCACAGGGTTAGAACAAACACCTGGTACAGACATCATCGTATGAGAACATTCACCTGGTACCGACATCACAGTGTTAGAACAAACACCTGGTACAGACATCACCGTAAGAGAACATGCACCTGGTACGGTTATCACAGTATGAGAACATACACATGGTACTGTCGTCACAGTGTGGGAAAATACACCTGTTACAGTCACCATAGTGGGAGAACACCTGGTTCATACATTACAGCGTGAGAACATGCATCTGGTACAGACATCACAGTATGAGAACATACACCTGGTACAGACATCACAGTATGAGAACATGCACCTGATACTGTCATCACAGTGTGAGAACATACACCTGGTACAGTCATCACAGTATGAGAACATACACCTGGTACTGTCATCACAGTATGAGAACATACACCTGGTACAGTCATCACAGTGTGAGAACATACACCTTGTACTGTCATCACAGTGTGAGAACATACACCTGGTACAAACTGGTACAGTCATCCCTGTGTGAGAACATACACCTGGTACCGACATCACAGTGTTAGAACAAACACCTGGTACAGACATCACCGTATGAGAAAATGCACCTGGTACTGTCATCACAGTATGAGAACATACACATGGTACTGTCATAAAAATATGAGAACATATACCTAGTACTGTCATCAGAGTGTGAGAACATACATCTGGTACAGTCAACAAAGAGTGAGAACATACACCTGGTACAGTCATCAGAGACGGAGAACATGCACCTGGCACAGTCATCACAGTGTGAGAAAATGCACCTGGTACTGTCATCACCGAGTGAGAACATGCACCTGGTACAGTCATCACAATATGAGAGCATACATGTGGTACTGTCATCACAGTGTGAGAACATGCACCTGGTACAGTCATCACGGTGTGAGAACATGCACTTGGTACTGTCATCACAGTAAGAGAACATAAACCTGGTACAGTCATCTTAATATTAGAAAATACACCTGGTACTGTAATCACAGTATGAGAAAATACACCTGGTAAAGTCATCACAGTGTGAGAACATACAACTGGTACTGTCATCACAGTGTGAGAACATGTACCTGGTAAAGTTATCACACTATGAGAACTTACACCTGGTACAGTCATCACAGTGTGAGGACTTGCACCTGGTACAATCATAACAATGTGAGAACATTCACCTGGTCCAGTCATCACAATTTGAGAACATACACCTGGTACATTCATCACAGTGTGAGAACATGCACCTGGTACAGTCATCACAGTGTGAGAACATACACCTGGTACATCCATCACAGTGTGAGAACATGCACCTGGTACAGTCATCAGAATGTGAGAACTTACACCTGGTACATCCAGCAGAGTGTGAGAACATGCAACTGGTACAGTCATCACAATGTGAGAACATACACTTGGTACATCCATCACAATGTTAGAACATGCACCTGGTACAGTCATCGCAGTATGAGAACATACAACTGGTACAGTCATCACAGTGTGAGAACATGCACCTGTTACAGTCATCGCAGTATGAGAACATACAACTGGTAGAGTCATCACAGTGTGAAAACAAGCACCTAGTACAATCATCGCAGTGTGAGAACATACACTGGTAACATCATCAAAGTATGAGAACATACTACTGGTACAGTCATCACAGTATGAGAACATACTACTGGTACAATCATCGAAGTATGAGAACATACATCTGGAACAGACATCACAGTATGAGAACATCACCACATTATGAGAATATGCACCTGGTACCGATAACGGAGTATGAGAACATACACCTGGCACCGACATCACAGTATGAGAACATACACCTGGTAACGACATCGCAGTATGAGAACATACACCTGGTAACGTCATCGCAGTATGAGAACATACACCTGGTACCTACATCGCAGTATGAGAACATACACCTGGTACAGTCATCACAGTATGAGAACATACACCTGGTAGAACCATGACAGTGTGAAAACAGGCACCTGGTACTGTTATCACAGTTTGAGAACATGCACCTGGTACTGACATTACACTGTGAGAATATGCACTAGGTACTATCATCGAAGTAAAAGAACATACACCTGGTACAGACATCACAGAAGGAGAACATACGCCTGTTACAGTCATCACTGTGTGAGAACATGCATCTGATACTGTCATCACAGTAAGAGAAAATACACCTGGTACAGTCAACACAGTTTGAGAACATACACCTGGTACTGTCATCACAATGTGAGAACATACACCTGGAACAGTCATCACAGTGTGAGAACTTGCACCTTTTACAGTCATCACAATGTGAGAACATACACCTGGTACATCCATCTGAGTGTGAGAACATATATCTGGTACAATCATCATAGTATGAGAACATACACCTGGTACAGACATCATAGTAGGAGAACATACACCTGTTACTGTCATCACTGTGTGAGAACATGCACCTGGTACTGTCATCACTGTATCAGAACATACACCTGGTACAGTCATCACAGTTTGAGAACATACACCTGGTACAGTCGTCAAAATGTGAGAACATACACCTGGTACAGTTATCGCAGGGTGAGAACATACAACTGGTACAGTCATCGCACTATGAGAACATACACCAGGTACCGACATCAAAGTTTGAGAACATACACCTGGTACAGTCATCACAGTATGAGAACATACATCTGGTACCGACATCACAGTTTGAAAACATACACCTGGTACAGTCATCACAGTTTGAGAACATACACCTGGTACCGACATCACAGTTTGAAAACATACACCTGCTTCAGTCATTACAGTATGAGAACATACACCGGGTACAGTCATCGCACTATGAGAACATACACCTGGAACAGTCATCACAGCATGAGAACATACTACTGGTACAGTCATCACATAATTAGAACATATACCTGGTACCGACATCACAATATGAGAACATGCACCTGGTACTGTCATCACAGTATGAGAACATGCACCTGGTACAGACATCACAGTGTGAGAACATGCACCTGGTACAGTCATCACAGTATGAGAACATGCACCTGGTATAGACATCACAACATGAGAATATACACCTGGTTCATACATCGCAGTATGAAAACATACATCTGGTACAGACATCACAATATGAGAACATACACCTGGTACCGAAATGACAGTTTGAGATCATGGACCTGTTGCCGACATCACACTATGAGAACATGCACCTGGTACAGACATCACCGACATCGCAGTATGAAAACATACATCTGGTACAGACATCGCAATCAGAGAACATACACCTGGTACCGAAATCACAGTTTGAGATCATGGACCTGCTACCGGCATTACAACATGAGAACATGCACCTGGTACAGACATTACAGTATGAGAACATGCACCTGGTACAGACATCACAGTGTGAGAACATGTACCTGAAACAGTCATAACAGTATGAGAACATGTACCTGGTACAGACATCGCAGTGTGAGAACATACATCTAGTACAGTCATGACAGTATGAGAACATACACCTGATACAGACATCACAATATGCACCTGGTACCGACATCGCACTATGAGAACATACACCTAGTACCGACATCACAGTTTTTGAACATATACTTGGTACAGTCATCACAGATTGCGAACTTGCACCTGGTACAGACATCACAGTATGAGAACATACACCTGACACTGTCTTCACAGTGTGACAAAATACTACTGGTACAGTCATCACAGTATGATGACATACACCTGGTACAGTCATCACAGTTTAAGAACATACACCTGGTACCGACATCGCACTATGAGAACATACACCGGGTACAGTCACCACAGTATGAGAACATACACCTGGTACAGTCATCACAGATTAAGAATATACACCTGGTACCGACATCGCACTATGAGAACATACACCGTGTACAGTTATCACAGTATGAGAACATACACCTGGTTCCGACATCGCAGTATGAGAACATACTACTTGTACAGTCATCACAGATTGAGAATATACACCTGGTACCGACATCGCACTATGAGAACATACACCTGGTACAGCCATCACAGTTTGAGAACATACACCTGGTACCGACATCACAGTTTGAGAACATACACCTGGTACCGATATCACAGTTTGAGAACATACACCTGGTACCGACATCACTGTTTGAGAACATGCACCTGGTACCGACATCACAGTATGAGAACATGCGCTTGGTACATTCATCACAGTTTGAGAACATACATATGGTACTGTCATCACAGTTTGGGTACATACACCTGGTACAGTCATCGAACTATGAAAACATACACCTGGTACCGACATCACAGTTTGAGAACATACACCTGGTAAAGTCATGACAGTATGAGAACATACACCTGGTACCGACTTCACAGGTTGAGAACATATACCTGGTACAGACATCACAGTTTGAGAACATACACCTGGTACCGACATCACAGTAGGAGAACATACACCTGGTACCGACATCACAATATGAGAACATGTACCTGGTACAGTCATCACAGTATGAGAACATACACCTGGTACAGACATCACAGTATGAGAACATACACCTGGTACCGACATCGCAGTATGAGAACATACACCTGGTACCGACATCACAGTTTGAGAACATACACCTGATACAGACATCACAATATGAGAGCATGTACCTGGTACAGTCATCACAATATGAGAACATACACCTGGTACAGAAATTACAGTATGAGAACATACAACTTGTACCGACATCGCAGTATGAGAACATGCATCTGGTACCGGTATTGCACTATGAGAACATACACCTGGTATTGACATCACAGTTTGAGAACATCCACCTGGTACCGACATCACAGTATGAGAACATGCACCTGGTACCGACATCACAGTATGAGAACATGCACCTGGTACCGATATCACAGTTTGAGAACATATACCTGGTACAGTCATCACAGTTTGAGAACTTGCACCTGGTACAGTCATCACAGTCTGAGAACATACACCTGGTACAGTCATCTAAGTGTGACAACATACTATTTGTACAGTCATCACAGTATAATAAGGTAGACCTGGTACAGTCATCACAGTTTGAGAACATACACTTGGTAGCGACATCGCACTATGAGAACATACACCGGGTTCAGTTATCACAGTATGAGAACATACACCTGGTACAGTCATCACAGTATGAGAACATACACCTGGTGCAGACATCGCACTATGAGAACATACACCGGGTACAGTCATCACAGTATGAGAACATACACCTGGTACCGACATCGCACTATGAGAACATACTACTGGTACAGTCATCACAGTATGAGAACGTACACCTGGTACCGACATCGCACTATGAGAACATACACCGGGTACAGTCATCACAGTATGAGAACATACATCTCGACAGACATCACAGTTTGAGAACATACTACTGGGACAGTCATCACAGTCTGAGAACATGCGTTTGGTACAGACATCACAGTATGAGATCATTCTCCTGGTACAATCATCATTGTGTGAGAACATATACCTGGTACAGTCATCACAGTTTGAGAACATGCACTTGGTACAGACATCACAGTATGAGAACATACACCTGGTACCGACATCGCACTAAGAGAACATGCACCTGATACTGTCATCACAGTGTGATAATATACACATGGTACAGACATCACAGTATGAGAACATACACCTGGTACCGACATCGCACTACGAGAACATGCACCTGGTACTGTCATCACAGTGTGAGAATATACACATGGTACAGTCATCACAGTATGGGAACATGCACCTGGTACCGATATCACAGTTTGAGAACATATACCTGGTACAGTCATCACAGTTTGAGAACTTTCACCTCGTACAGACATCACAGTATGAGAACATACACCTGGTACAGTCATCACTGTGTGACAACATACTACTTGTACAGTCATCACAGTTTGAGAAAATATACCTGGTATAGTCATCACAGTTTGAGAACATTCACCTTGAACCGACATCACAGTATGAGAACATGCACCAGATACAGTCATCACAGTGTGAGAACATACACCTGGTACTGTCATCACATTTTGAGAACATACACTGGTACAGTCATCACAATGTGAGAACATACACCTGGTACAGACATCAGAGTGTGAGAACATACACCTGGTACCGACATCACAGTTTGAGAACATATACCTGGTACCAACATCAGTGTATGAAAACATACACCTGGTACAGACATCACAGTTTGAGAACATACACCTGGTACAGACATCACCGTATGAGAACATACATCTGATACAGACATCACAGTTTGAGAAAATACACCTGGTGCCGACATCAGTGTATGAGAACATACATCTGGTACAAACATCACAGTTTGAGAACATACACCTGGTACAGATATCTTTGTTTGAGAACATACACCTGGTACAGACATCGCACTATGAGAACATACACCTGGTACAGACATCACAGTGTGAGAACATACACCTGGTACCGACATCTCTGTTTGAGAACATATACCTGGTACAGACATCACACTATGAGAACATACACCTGTTACAGTCATCGTACTAAGAGAACATACACCTGGTACCGACATCACTGTTTGAGAACATACACCTGTTACAGTCATCACAGTATGAGAACATACACCTGGTACAGTCATCACAGTGTGAGAACATGCACCTGGTACCGACATCACAGTATGAGAACATACACCTGGTACATTCATCACAGTGTGAGAACATATACCTGGTACAGTCATCACGGTTGGATACACTTTGTGGAAAAGCCAGCGGTTACCGTTCATGCGGCAACCAATAACACATATTTACTGTTTAAAGCATGAAAAAAGGTAAGATGTAAGACACAGGGTTTCAGCATTTCTTACGTACACATAATACAACATAACAATTATGTTTATTTGAAGTGGCTTTGGCGTTGTCAAGGTAATATGTAGTAGACCATTATCATCGTATTAAACCATGATAGTTTAGTGTAGAGGTGATTTCTAATTGCCTTATCGTCTTTGAGTTTCGTGACATCGAAATTATAAAACATCGGACTTTTTTATTCAGAAGTCCTGTGTATAAATTACCTTTCTTGATCGTACACTGGTCAGCGCAGGTTAAATCGGCCACACATGCTTTTGCTTTTGGGTCAAACTTCCGTTGTTCGCCGCAACACGATGGAGTCAACACTACAATCAAATGATACACGTACGTGTAACAGAAGGTATTGATATTGTGTGAAATATTCAAGATTAAAATGACTTTTTATTAACATTATAATAGTGTGTTGTGTTTGATATTGTTTTTTTAAATAAACGAAATTATGACGTCATGTATTTTACACTTAAAAACAGCAAGTCTTACTATCGAGCGTATTTAATTTGTCTTAGTTTAAAATGATTGTCAGTGTATTATTGCATAAATAATTAAGATTCCAAGAGTAACATCATTTAGTTTAACTGCTAAATTGAAATAACAACGATTTTATTGTTTGAAAATTCAGGTATTATTTAAGTTTAAATAATATTATTAGATTAAGCATGCATTAACTCGATAATTAAACCAGGTCGAACATCGTCCTATTGTCCTATTGTTAGACCGTGTTAGTTTTACCAAATAAATTTCGTTTCAAAGGGAAGAGGGCATGTCAAAAGGTTATGCCCCTAAGTAACGCTCCCTGAAACGCCATGTCCTGATGCCCCCTGCAAGCCCCGCACTGGGGCTTTTCCTATCAGATCTACTTAAGTATGTAACAGAAACTGTATGCTGAACACTGAAAACAAGATAAGAGCTACCTAGCTGTACAGGAAATGGGGCTCCTTGTGAAAATAATTTAAAATATAGAACACCCTAACGCATACGCACACACTTACAGACCAACGGGGGCGCGCAAACACTTACGGACCAATGGGGGCGCGTAAACACTTACAGACCAACGGGGGCGCGCACACACTTACAGACCAACGGGGGCGCGCACACACTTACAGACCAACGGGGGCGCGCAAACACTTACAGACCAACGGGGGCGCGCAAACACTTACAGACCAACGGGGGCGCGCAAACACTTACAGACCAACGGGGGCGCGCACACACTTACAGACCAACGGGGGCGCGCACACTCTTACAGACCAACGGGGGCGCGCAAACACTTACAGACCAACGGGGGCGCGCACACACTTACAGACCAACGGGGGCGCGCACACACTTACAGACCAACGGGGGCGCGCAAACACTTACAGACCAACGGGGGCGCGCACACACAGACCAACGTGGGCGCGCAAACACTTACAGACCAACGGGGGCGCGCACACACTTACAGACCAACGGGGGCGTGCAAACACTTACAGACCAACGGGGGCGCGCACACACAGACTAACGGGGGCGCGCAAACACTTACAGACCAACGGGGGCGCGCACACACTTACAGACCAACGGGGGCGCGCACACACCATCACACACCAAAACATTACCTTTTTGAAAATTCCGAACTACTGTTGTTGGTGCACCGAGACGACCACATTAAGTTGATTAATACTAGCAAAGACCAAAGAACCACGTCGACCACTAAGTGTTCGTAACAGACACTCGTTGTTTCAGTTTATGGTTTTACGTACAGATATAAAAAAAGTTAAAATAAGGAGGTAATAAATGAAAATTATTTCATTAAAGCTCTTATCATAATTATTATAATAGTGCAATGATAATTACAAGGACTAGCCCTGTAGCCAAAAATTTACGATGACCCTGTTTCAAGGAAGCCTATCCTACCTCCACTACTGCACTCCCAGTATATCTTGCAATTTGAGTCCTGAAGGTCAAACTTCTCGCCTTCCTTTCGCCCCTCGCAATAATCTGAATAAACGAAAGATGTATTAATGTAACTGGTCATGCAATACAATTGTTCTCGTTCAGTAGGTCTAACTCGAAGTCGACCTCTTAATAATCCTATAACTAAATAAAAGCATATGATCGATGAAAGTTCTTTGATTCCATGAAGGCACAATCATTACTCAACCGTCCTTTGTCACTTCAAATTCATTGTTGTGCTTTTTTAAATGCATGTTTCATCCTTTTAGATGTATTTAAGTATTTATTTATCTGTGTAATCGGCAATAAGTTGTGCCGGGATACAATTAACAGAGTCCTTCTGCGCAAAAAGCACATTTCAAACATTATCATTAAAATAACATTTGAAAAATAATAACATTTAAATTGTCCTTTTTGCGCAGTTATTATTAAAATAACATTTGGATTGTCCTTTTTGCGCAGTTATTATTAAAATAACATTTGGATTGTCCTTTTTTGCGCATTTATTATTATAATAACATTTGGATTGTCCTTTTTTGCGCATTTATTATTATAATAACATTTGGATTGTCCTTTTTTTGCGCAGTTATTATTATAATAACATTTGGATTGTCCTTTTTTGCGCAGTTATTATTATAATAACATTTGGATTGTCCTTTTTTGCGCAGTTATTATTATAATAACATTTGGATGGTCCTTTTTTGCGCATTTATTATTATAATAACATTTGGATTGTCCTTTTTTGCGCAGTTATTATTATAATAACATTTGGATTGTCCTTTTTTGCGCATTTGTTATTATAATACCATTTGGATTGTCATTTTTTGCGCATTTATTATTATAATAACATTTGAATTGTCCTTTTTTGCGCATTTATTATTATAATACCATTTGGATTGTCCTTTTTGCGCAGTTAATATTATAATAACATTTGGATTGTCCTTTTTTGCGCAGTTATTAATATAATAACATTTGGATTGTCCGTTTTTTGCGCAGTTATTATTATAATAACATTTGGATTGTCCTTTTTTGCGCAGTTATTATTATAATAACATTTGGATTGTCCTTTTTTGCGCATTTATTTTTATAATAACATTTGGATTGTCCTTTTTGCGCATTTATTATTATTATAACAGTTGGATTGTCCTTTTTTGCGCAGTTATTATTATAATAACATTTGGATTGTCCTTTTTTGCGCAGTTATTATTATAATAACACTTGGATTGTCCTTTTTGCGCAGTTATTATTATAATAACATTTGGATTGTCCTTTATTGCGCATTTATTATTATAATAACATTTCGATTGTCCTTTTTTGCGCAGTTATAATTATAATAACATTTGAATTGTCCTTTTTTGCGCAGAAAGATTTATTGAAAATAAAACATTAGTAACGAACGTATTAGTGAGTAGGCAAGTAAAGTCATCGGCGATTATGCAGGTTTGTCGCATTAGTGAGTAGGAAAGTAAAGTCATCGGCGACTATGCAAGTTTGTAGCATTAGTGAGTAGGCAAGTAAAGTCATCGGCGACTATGCAGGTTTGTCGCATTAGTGAGTAGGCAAGTCAAGTCATCGGCGACTATGCAGGTTTGTCGCATTAGTGAGTAGGCAAGTAAAGTCATCGGCGACTATGCAGGTTTGTCGCATTAGTGAGTAGGCAAGTAAAGTCATCGGCGACTATGCAGGTTTGTCGCATTAGTGAGTAGGCAAGTAAAGTCATCGGCGATTATGCAGGTTTGTCGCATTAGTGAGTAGGCAAGTAAAGTCATCGGCGACTTTGCAGGTTTGTCGCATTAGTGAGTAGGCAAGTAAAGTCATCGGCGACTTTGCAGGTTTGTCGCAATAGTGAGTAAGCAAGTAGGCAAGTAAAGTCATCGGCGACTATGCAGGTTTGTTGTATTGGTGAGTAGTCAAGCAGGCAAGTAGGCAAGTAAAGTCATCGGCGAATTATAGGATGTTCGTTTGTCTTTTCATGAAAACAATTAACTAAAGAAACAAAACGACAAAAGTGTAACAGCAGCGATATGTCTACAAAGGGCTTAATGCTATAAGATTGCAACGGAACCATTCGCAGTAACAATATCAGCATTATAAATTAGCCCATCAGCATTACAAGTTCTAATCAAAAGGCGTAACTGTTACGCATGGTATTTTTTATGACTATGTTCATAACCTCAACATTTTTATATTGTTTGTTAGTTAGCCCAGCATTACATAAACGTATTTTGACCTTAGATATGTTCGGTACGCCTAGATCGAATTACTTGGATGACATCAATTACCCCAGGGAGATGTCGGGATGGAACCATTTACCCACATTGTAATGACGTAACAACTTACTGATGCTGCAGTTGACGTTTTTTTTGCGAGTCACATAAAATTGTCCTCTCAACCTGGAGACCCGCCCAGAAGGTGCCGTAGGCGCACTGCATGACAGTGGCAGTATACTGGTTGCCCGGGGCCACCTCTTCGCACATGATGAAGCGCCGGCAGTCAGTTTCTTCTGCTAGGTAGCACAGCTCCGTACGGCATTTTTTTCGGCACACTAGGAATGTTTTAAGGAGGTTTTAGAGCGTCTGCATTGGACGGATGGTAAAGACATAAAATGCATACGATTAACGTCCAATAACGTTAATAAAAATGATTGTTAAACATTCAAATAAATGGACAGCATACTGACGGTACTATCATCGTTTATTTTATTCAGGACAGGTAGTAGACCAGCTTTGACTCATTATTCTTAAAATATCAAGTATCAGTTTGGAAAACGGGGAATGTGATCCGATGTGTGTTGGATTTATCTGCCGTTATTTCATTCAAAATAAGGAGAAACGCAACTTCTTTTTATGACGTCAAGTCAGCGCAGCCTACAAGGCGCGCGCGATTCCCCTTGCAGATTTCTTTGATTATGTTTTGACTATTTTTGTCTATTGTTAATATGTAAAATAAATGCTTTACAATTCCAGCACTGTCATACTCACGCCTGGTAAAAGCAGTGTCTGCAACTGAAAAATAGTGCCCTGTGAGTGACAGTGGAGAAATAATTTCAGTGAAATTAACATGTATGCCTTCCTCTAATAAACTCAAATTAAATAAACTAAAATTAGATCGCAGAATTTCATATTCAAAAAGTTCAAAAATCCATGTTTTATGCATTTTACTTGAACCGCTAGTAACGGTTTAAACCATAAAACATTAATTTTCGAACGGAAATATGGAAATCTGCGCTCTGATCTTTTGTCAGCAATCTTTTATCATTGGTTTTCAGATATTTACGCAAAAAATTCCTCTTTCCAAGACAAAAAATAAAAAAAATGTAAAAACGGTAAATCTGTGAGAGTGCAGCTTTAATCATTGCTTTAAAATATGTAACCATGTTCTCGTTAATGACAGTTATTTGGTTATAATAATCCAATGTCGAAAAACATATACCGACAAAACACACTTCTAAAGATCAATGTTTTTAAGTGATTGTCATAAATCTTGTATATTTCGAAACACGATGCAACAGTACAGCGATCGAGATTATAAATCATTACCTTTTACTTCAAAGAATCATTAAACAGTTGTCAGTGAGTTTAACCAATGGCAACAGACTACACACGTATCTACAGGATCGGATTAAGAAGACCCATTCACAACGTGTGGAAAGTGTAGAATGCTGATAATTTCAAAATTCATTTCGACTGCCTTTTCCTAAGAGTTACAATTACCTACAAATCATTTTTGATGACGACGTAATATTTAAAATCATCTCAAATTAAGAGTGAGGGAATATGATACGTGTGTAGTCTGTGTGACATGTGAGATGATATTCCATTTCTTGAAAAAGTAAATTTCAGAAATCTGACCTAATTCATACAGAGCATTTAATTCAGCACATAAAAATCCTCAAAGTATATCAGTGTGTGTATACCACGTGATAAATTACGTCATATATGCTACATCGGAAGGCAAGCATTTGCTTAAAATGAAGACTTAAATCAAAGATATGTTTCATTTACAACACCATTTTAAATTAAACAAAGGGCAGTCTATGCCGCTTAAGGAGACCCACATGTGTTTTATTACCGAAAATTGATGAGGTCATTCGTTTTATCAAACACTTCGACAAACCTGTTTCCAAAATAATGTTGTGAAGTGCTCCGTCAGACGGCCGTATTGTGAAAAGGTTTGTCGAAGTGTTTTAAGAAGTTTGAGAACATACACATGGTACTGTCATCACAGCATGAGAACATACACCTAGTACTGTCATCACACTATGAGAACATACACCTGGTACAGTCATCGCACTATGAGAACATACACCTGTTACTGTCATTACAGTTTCAGAACATACACCTGGTACTGTCATCACAGTTTGAGAACATACACCTGGTACAGTCATCGCACTATGAGAACATACACCTGGTACTGTCATCGCACTATGAGAACATACACCTGGTACTGTCATCGCACTATGAGAACATACACCTGGTACTGTCATCACAGTGTGAGAATATACACCTGGTTATGTCATCGCACTATGAGAACATACACCTGGTACAGACATCGCACTATGAGAACATACACCTGGTACTATCATCGCACTATGAGAACATACACCTGGTATTGTCATCACAGTGTGAGAACATACACCTGGTACTGTCATCACAGTTTGAGAACATACACCTGGTACAGTCATCGTTCTATGAGAACATACACCTGGTACAGCCATCACAGTTTGAGAACATACACCTGGTACAGACATCACAGTTTGAGAACATACACCTGGTACAGACATCACAGTTTGAGAACATGCACCTGGTACCGACATCACAGTTTGAGAACATACACCTGGTACCGACATCACAGTTTGAGAACATACACCTGGTACCGACATCACAGTTTGAGAACATACACCTGGTACCGACATCACAGTTTGAGAACATACACCTGGTACCGACATCACAGTTTGAGAACATACACCTGGTA
Organism: Mya arenaria; assembly: GCF_026914265.1. Classification (NCBI taxonomy): domain Eukaryota; kingdom Metazoa; phylum Mollusca; class Bivalvia; order Myida; family Myidae; genus Mya; species Mya arenaria. The sequence goes on from NC_069122.1 coordinate 27,009,985, forward strand.
CCGACATCACAGTGTGAGAACATACACCTGGTGCCGACATCACAGTATGAGAACATGTACCTGGTACTGTCATCACTGTATCAGAATATACACCTGGTTCCGACATCACAGTTTGAAAACATACACCTGGTACCGACATCACAGTGTGAGAACATGCATCTGGTACAGTCATCACAGTATGAGAACATGTACCTGGTACTGTCATCACAGTATGAGAACTAACAACTGGTACTGTTATCACACTATGAGAACATACGCCTGGTACCGACATCACAATTTGAGAACATACACCTGGTACCGACGTCACAGTTTGAGAACATTCACCTGTTACAATCATCATAGTGTGAGAGCATGCACCTGGTACTGTCATCACAGTCTGAGAACATGCATCTGGTACAGACATCACAGTATGAGAACATTCACCTGGTACAGTCATCATAGTGTGAGAACATACACCTGGTACAGACATCACAGTATGAGAACATACACCTGGAACCGACATCGCACTATGAGAACATGCACCTGGTACAGTCATCACAGTGTGAGAACATACATCTGGTATCGACATCACAGTTTGAAAACATATACCTGGTACAGTCATCACAGTTCAAGAACATACAACTGGTACAGACATCACAGTTTGAAAATATGCACCTGGTACCGACATCACAGTATGAGAATATGCACCAGATACAGTCATCACAGTGTGAGAACATACACCTGGTACTGTCATCACAGTTTGAGAACATGCACTGGTACAGTCATCACAATGTGATAACATACACCTGGTACCGAAATCACAGTGTTAATACATACACCTGGTACCGACATCACAATTTGAGAACATACACCTGGTACCGACATAAATGTATGAAAACATACACCTGGTGAATACATCACAGTATGAGAACATACACCTGGTACAGACATCACAGTATGAGAACATACATCTGGTACCGACATCACAGTTTGAGAACATAAACCTGGTACATACATCACTGTTTGAGAACATGCACCTGGTACAGACATCGCAATATGAGAACATACACTGGTACAGTCATCACAATGTGAGAACATACACCTGGTACAGTCATCACAGTTTGAGAACATACACCTGGTACAGTCATCACAGTTTGAGAACATACACCTGGTACAGACATCACAGTATGAGAACATACACCTGGTGCAGTCATCACAGTGTGAGAACATACACCTGGTACCGACATCACAGTTTGAAAACATACAACTGGTACCGACATCACAGTTTGAGAACATACACCTGGTACCGACATCACAGTATGAGAACATACACCTGGTACAGTCATCACAGTTTGAGAACATACACCTGGTACAGACATCACAGTATGAGAACATACACCTGGTACAGTCATCACAGTTTGAGAACATACACCTGGTACAGACATCACAGTATGAGAACATACATCTGGTGCAGACATCACAGTTTGAGAACATACACTTGCTGCCGGCAGCAATGTATGAGAACAAGCATCTGGTACAGTCATCACAGTTTGAGAACATACACCTGGTACAGACATCACAGTTTGAGATCATACACCTGGTACAGACATCGCAATATGAGAACATACACTGGTACAGTCATCTCAATGTGAGAACATACACCTGGTACAGTCATCACAGTGTGAGAACATACACCTGGTACAGTCATCACAGTATGAGAACATGCACCTGGTACCGACATCACAGTTTGAGAACATACACCTGGTACAGCCATCACAGTTTGAGAACATACACCTGGAACCGAGATCGCACTTAGTGAACATGCACCTGGTACTGTCATCACAGTGTGAGAACATACATCTGGTATCAGCATCACAGTTTGAGAACATACACCTGGTACAGTCATCACAGTCTAAGAACATACACCTGGTACAGACATCACAGTTTGTGAGTATGCACCTGGTACCGACATCACAGTATGAGAACATGCACCAGATACAGTCATCACAGTGTGAGAACATATACCTGGTGCTGTCATCACAGTTTGAGAACATACACTGGTACAGTCATCACAATGTGAGAACATGCACCAGATACAGTCATCACAGTGTGAGAACATACACCTGGTACAGTCATCACAATGTGAGAACATGCACCAGATACAGACATCACAGTGTGAGAACATACACCTGGTACCGACATCACAGTTTGAGAACATACACCTTGTACCGACATCACAGTTTGAGAACATGCACCTGGTATCGACATCACAGTCTGAGAACATACACCTGGTACCGACATCAATGTATGAAAACATACACCTGGTACATACATCACAGTATGAGAACATATACCTGGTACAGACATCACAGTATGGGAACATACATCTGGTGCAGACATCACAGTTTGAGAACATACACCTGGTACCGACATCACAGTATGAGAACATACACCTGGTACTGTTATCACAGTATCAGAACATACACCTGGTACAGATATCACAGTTTGAGAACATACACCTGGTACCGACATCACAGTGTGAGAACATGCATCTGGTACAGTCATCACAGTATGAGAACATGTACCTGGTACTGTCATCACAGTATGAGAACATACACCTGGTACTGTTATCACACTATGAAAACATACACCTGGTACAGTCACCACAGTTTAAGATCATACACCTGGTACCGACATCACAATTTGAAAACATACACCTGGTACCGACATCACAGTTGTAGAACATTCACCTGTTACAGTCATCATTGTGTGAGAAGATGCACCTGGTACAGTCATCACAGTCTGAGAACATGCGTCTAGAACAGACATCAGAGTATAAGAACATTCACCTGGCACAGTCATCATAGTGTAAGAACATATACCTAGTACAGTCATCACAGTTTGAGAACATGCACCTGGTACAGACATCACAGTATGAGAACATACACCTGGAACCGAGATCGCACTTAGTGAACATGCACCTGGTACTGTCATCACAGTGTGAGAACATACATCTGGTATCAGCATCACAGTTTGAGAACATACACCTGGTACAGTCATCACAGTCTAAGAACATACACCTGGTACAGACATCACAGTTTGTGAATATGCACCTGGTACCGACATCACAGTATGAGAACATGCACCAGATACAGTCATCACGGTGTGAGAACATACACCTGGTGTTGTCATCACAGTTTGAGATCATACACTGGTACAGTCATCACAATGTGAGAACATGCACCAGATACAGTCATCACAGTGTGAGAACATACACCTGGTACAGTCATCACAATGTGAGAACATGCACCAGATACAGACATCACAGTGTGAGAACATACACCTGGTACCGACATCACAGTTTGAGAACATACACCTTGTACCGACATCACAGTTTGAGAACATGCACCTGGTATCGACATCACAGTCTGAGAACAAACACCTGGTACCGACATCAATGTATGAAAACATATACCTGGTACATACATCACAGTATGGGAACATACATCTGGTGCAGACATCACAGTTTGAGAACATACACCTGGTGCCGGCATCGATGTATGAGAACCTACATCTGGTACAGACATCACAGTTTTAGAACATACACCTGGTACAGACATCACTGTTTGAGAACATACACCTGATACAGACATCGCACTATGAGAACATACACTGGTACAGTCATCACAATGTGAGAACATACACCTGGTACAGTCATCACAGTTTGAGAACATACATCTGGTACAGTCATCACAGTGTGAGAACATATACCTGGTACAGTCATCACATTTGAATACACTTTGTGGAAAAGCCAGCGGTTATCGTTCATGCGGCAACCAATAACACACATTTACTTTTTAAAGCATGAAAAAAGTTAAGATGTAAGACACAGGGTTTCAGCATTTCTTACGTACACATAATACAACATAACAATTATGTTTATTTGAAGTGGCTTTGGCGTTGTCAAGGTAATATGTAGTAGACCATTATCATCGTATTAAACCATGATAGTTTAGTGTTGTGGTGATTTCTAATTGCCTTATCGTCTTTGAGTTTCTTGACATCGAAATTATAAAACATCGGACTTTTTTATTCAGAAGTCCTGTGTACAAATTACCTTTCTTGATCGGACACTGGTCAGCGCAGAATAAATCGGCCACACATGTTTTTGTTTTTGGGTCAAACTTCCGTTGTTCGCCGCAACACGATGGAGTCAACACTACAATCAAGTGATACACGTACGTGTAACAGAAGGTATTGATATTGTGTGAAATATTCAAGATTAAAATGACTTTTTATTAAGATTATAATAGTGTGTTGTGTTTGATATTGTTTTTTAAATAAACGAAATTATGACGTCATGTATTTTACACTTTAAAACAGCAAGTCTTACTATTGAGCGTATTTAATTTGTCTTAGTTTAAAATGATTGTCAGTGTATTATTGCATAAATAATTAAGATTCCCAAGAGTAACATCATTTAGTTTAACTGCTAAATTGAAATAACAACGATTTCATTGTTTGAAAATTCAGGTATTATTTAAGTTTAAATAATATTATTAGATTAAGCATGCATTAACTCGATAATTAAACCAGGTCGAACATCGTCCTATTGTCCTATTGTTAAACCGTGTTAGTTTTACCAAATGAATTTCGTTTCGCAGGGAAGAGGGCATGTCAAAAGGTTATGCCCCTAAGTTACGCTCCCTGAAACGCCATGTCCTTGATGCCCCCTGCAAGCCCCGCACTGGGGCTTTTCCTATCAGATCTACTTAAGTATGTAACAGAAACTGTATGTTGAACACTGAAAACAAGATAATAGCTACCTAGCTGTACAGGAAATGGGGCTCCTTGTGAAAATAATTTAAAATATAGAACACCCTAACACATACGCACACACTGACGGACCAACGGGGGCGCGCAAACACTTACGGACCAACGGGGGCGCGTAAACACTTACAGACCAACGGGGGCGCGCACACACTTACTGACCAACGGGGGCACGCTAACACTTACAGACCAACGGGGGCACGCAAACACTTACAGATCAATGGTGGCGCGCACACACTTACAGAACAACGGGGGCGTGCAAACACTTACAGACCAACGGGTGCGTGCAAACACTTAGAGACCAACGGGGGCGCGCACACACTTACAGACCAACGTGGGCGCGCACACACTTACAGACCAACGGGGGCACGCACACACTTACTGGCCAACGGGGGCGCGCAAACACTTACAGACCAACGGGGGCGCGCAAACACTTACAGACCAACGGGGGTGCGCAAACTTTTACAGACCAACGTGGGCGCGCACACACTTACAGACCAACGGGGGCGCACACACACTTAAAGACCAACGGGGGCGCACAAACACTTACAGACCAACGGGGGCGCGCAAACACTTACAGACCAACGTGGGTGCGCAAACACTTACAGACCAACGGGGGCGCGCAAACACTTACAGACCAACGGGGGCGCGCACACACTTACAGACCAACGGGGGCGCGCACACACTTACAGGCCAACGGGAGCGCGCACACACCATCACACACCAAAACATTTCCTTTTTGAAAATTTCGAACTACTGTTGTTTGTTTACCGTTCCACCATTTACATATCTCTTCCATTGATGAATTCCAAAACGATTGCGAAACCTTAAGTATAGATTAGTGTCTGTTATTATTAACTTGGTGCACCGAGACGACCACATAAAGTTGATTAATACTTGCAAAGACCAAAGAATCACGTCGACCACTAAGTGTTCGTAACAGACACTCGTAGTTTCAGTTTTTTTTTGTTTTACGTACACATATAAAAAAGTTAAAAAAGGAGGTAATAAATGAAAATTATTACATTAAAGCTCTTAATATAATTATTATAATAGTGCAATGATAATTACAAGGACTAGCCCTGTAGCCAAACATTTACGATGACCCTGTTTCAAGGAAGCCTATCCTACCTCCACTACTGCACTCCCAGTATATCTTGCAATTTGAGTCATGAAGGCCAAACTTCTCGCCTTCCTTTCGCCACTCGCAATAATCTGAATAAACGAAAGATGTATTAATGTAACTGGTCATGCAATACAATTGTTCTCGCCCAGTAGGTCTAACTCGAAGTCGACCTCTTAATAACCCTATAACTAAATAAAAGCATATGATCGATAAAAGTTCTTTGATTCCATGAAGGCACAATCATTACTCAACCGTCCTTTGTCACTTCACATTCATTGTTGTGCTTTTTTAAATGCATGTTTCATCCTTTTGGATGTATTAAAGTATTTATTTATCTGTGTAATCGGCAATAAGTTGTGCCGGGATACAATTAACAGAGTCCTTTTGCGCAAAAAGCACATTTCAAACATTATCATTAAAATAACATTTGAAAAATAATTACATTTGAATTGTCCTTTTAGCGCAGTTATTATTATAATAACATTTGAATTGTCCTTTTAGCGCAGTTATTATTATAATAACATTTGAATTGTCCTTTTTTGCGCATTTATTATTATAATAACATTTGAATTGTCCTTTTTTGCGCAGTTATTATTATAATAACATTTGAATTGTCCTTTTTTTGCGCAGTTATTATTATAATAACATTTGGATTGTCCTTTTTGCGCAGTTATTATTATAATAACATTTGAATTGTCCTCTTTTGCGCAGTTATTATTATAATAACAGTTGAATTGTCCTTTTTGCGCAGAAGGATTTATTAAAAATAAAATATTGGTCACGAACGCGTCGATTGACTAGATATGATATTGGAAACGACTTTGCAGGTTTGTCGCATTAGTGAGTAGACAAGTAATGTCATCGGCGACTATGCAGGTTTGTCGCATTAGTGACTAGGCAAGTAGAGTCATCGGCGAGTATGCAGGTTTGTCGCATTAGTGAGAAGGCAAGTAAAGTCATCGGCGACTATGCAGGTTTGTCGCATTAGTGAGTAGGCAAGTAGGCAAGTAGGAAAGTAGGCAAGTAAAGTCATCGGCGACTGTGCAGGTTTGTCATAATAGTGAGTAGGCAAGTAGGTAAGTAAAGTCATTGGCGTCTATGCAGGTTTGTCGCATTAGTGAGTAGGCAAGTAAAGTCATCGGCGACTATGCAGGTTTGTCGCATTAGTGAGTAGGCAAGTAGGCAAGTAGGAAAGTAGGCAAGTAAAGTCATCGGCGACTGTGCAGGTTTGTCGCAATAGTGAGTAGGCAAGTAGGCAAGTAAAGTCATCGGCGGCTATGCAGGTTTGTCGCATTGGTGAGTAGTCAAGTAGGCAAGTAGGCAAGTAAAGTCATCGGCGAATTATATGTTCGTTTGTCTTTTCATGAAAACAATTAACTAAAGAAACAAAACGACAAAAGTGTAACAGCAGCGATAAGTCTACAAAGGGCTTAATGCTATAAGATTGCAACGGAACCATTCGCAGTAACCTTATCAGCATTATAAATTAGCCCATCAGCATTACAAGTTCTAATCAAAAGGCGTAACTGTTACGCATGGTAATATTTATGACTATGTTCATAACCTTCAACATTTTTATATTGTTTGTTAGTTAGCCCAGCATTACATAAACGTATTTTGACCTTAGATATGTTCGGTACGCCTAGATCGAATTACTTGGATGACATCAATTACCCCAGGGAGATGTCAGGATGGAACCATTTACCCACATTGTAATGACGTAACAACTTACTGATGCTGCAGTTGACGTTTTTTTGCGAGTCACATAAAATTGTCCTCTCAACCTGGAGACCCGCCCAAAAGGTGCCGTAGGCGCAATGCATGACAGTGGCAGTATACTGGTTGCCCGGGGCCACCTCTTCGCACATGATGAAGCGCCGGCAGTCAGTTTCGTCTGCTAGGTAGCACAGCTCCGTACGGCATTTTTTTCGGCACACTAGGAATGTTTTAAGGAGGTTTTAGAGCGTCTGCATTGGACGGATGGTAAAGACATAAAATGCATACGATTAACATCCAATAACGTTAATAAAAATGATTGTTAAACATTCAAATAAATGGACAGCATACTGACGGTACTATCAACGTTTATTTTATTCAGGACAGGTAGTAGACCAGCTTTGACTCATTATTCTTAAAATATCATGTATCAGTTTGGAAAACGGGGAATGTGATCCGATGTGTGTTGGATTTATCTGCCGTTATTTCATTCAAAATAAGGAGAAACGCAACTTCTTTTTATGACGTCAAGTCAGCGCAGCCTACAAGGCGCGCGCGATTCCCCTTGCAGATTTCTTTGATTATGTTTTGACTATTTTTGTCTATTGTTAATATGTAAAATAAATGCTTTACAATTCCAGCACTGTCATACTCACGCCTGGTAAAAGCAGTGTCTGCAACTGAAAAATAGTGCCCTGTGAGTGACAGTGGAGAAATAATTTCAGTGAAATTAACATGTATGCCTTCCTCTAATAAACTCAAATTAAATAAACTAAAATTAGATCGCAGAATTTCATATTCAAAAAGTTCAAAAATCCATGTTTTATGCATTTTACTTGAACCGCTAGTAACGGTTTAAACCATAAAACATTAATTTTCGAACGGAAATATGGAAATCTGCGCTCTGATCATTGTCAGCAATCTTTTATCATTGGTTTTCAGATATTTACGCAAAAAATTCCTCTTTCCAAGACAAAAAATAAAAAAAATGTAAAAACGGTAAATCTGTTAATATGTTCTCGTTAAAGACAGTTATTTGGTTATAATAATCCAATGTCGAAAAACATAAACCGACAAAACACACTTGTAAAGATCAATGTTATTTAAGTGATTGTCATAAATCTTGTATATTTCGAACCACGATGCAACAGTACAGCGATCGAGATTATAAATCATTACCTTTTACTTCAAAGAATCATTAAACAGTTGTCAGTGAGTTTAACCAATGGCAACAGACTACACACGTATCCACAGGATCGGATTAAGAAAACCCATTCACAACGTGTGTAAAGGGTAAAATGCTGATAATTTCAAAATGCATTTCGACTGCCTTTTCCTAAGAGTTACAATTACCTACAAATCATTTTTGATGACGACGTAATATTTAAAATCATCTCAAATTAAGAGTGAGGGATATGATACGTGTGTAGTCTGTGTGACATGTGAGATGATATTCCATTTCTTGAAAAAGTAAATTTCAGAAATCTGACCTAATTCATACAGAGCATTTAATTCAGCACATAAAAATCCTCAAAGTATATCAGTGTGTGTTACCACGTGATAAATTACGTCATATATGCAACATCGAAATGCAAGCATTTTCTTAAAATGAAGACTTAAATCAAAGATAATGTTTCATTTACAACACCATTTTAAATTAAACAAAGGGCAGTCTATGCCGCTTAAAGAGCCCCACATGTGTTTTATTACCGAAAAATGATGAGGTCATTCGTTTTATCAAACACTTCGACAAACCTGTTTCCAAAATCATGTTGTGACAGTGCTCCGTCAGACGGCCGTATTGTGAAAAGGTTTGTCGAAGTGTTTTAAGAAGTTTGAGAACATACACATGGTACTGTCATCACAGTTTGAGAACATGCACCTGGTACAGTCATCACAGTATGAGAACATGCACCTGGTACCGACATCACAGTTTGAGAACATACACCTGGTACAGTCATCACAGTATGAGAACATACACCTGTTACAGTCATCACAGTATGAGAACATGCACCTGATAATGTCACCATAGTATGAGAACATACACCTGGTACCGACATCACAGTTTGAGAACATACACCTGGTACAGACATCACAGTGTGAGAACATACACCTGGTACAGTCATCACAGTATGAGAACATGCACCTGGTACCGACATCACAGTTTGAAAACATACACCTGGTACCGACGTCACAGTTTGAGAACATATACCTGGTACAGTCATCACAGTTTGAGAACATACATCTGGTACCGACATCACAGTTTGAGAACATACACCTGGTACAGTCATCACAGTATGAGAACATACACCTGGTACAGCCATCACAGTATGAGAACATGCACCTGATACTGTCACCACTGTATGAGAACATACACCTGGTATCGACATCACAGTTTGAGAACATATACCTGGTACAGTCATCGCACTATGAGAACATACACCTGATACGGACATCACAGTTTGAGAACATACACCTGGTACAGTCATCACAGTATGAGAACATGCACCTGGTACCGACATCACAGTTTGAGAACATAGACCTGGTACCGACATCACAGTATGAGAACATGCACCTGGTACCGACATCACAGTTTGAGAACATAGACCTGGTACCGACATCACAGTTTGAGAACATATACCTGGTACAGCCATCACAGTTTGAGAACATACACCTGGTACCGACATCACAGTTTGAGAACATACACCTGGTACTGTTATCACAGTATCAGAACATACACCTGGTACAGCCATCACAGTATGAGAACATGCACCTGATACTGTCACCACTGTATGAGAACATACACCTGGTATCGACATCACAGTTTGAGAACATATACCTGGTACAGTCATCGCACTATGAGAACATACACCTGATACGGACATCACAGTTTGAGAACATACACCTGGTACAGTCATCACAGTATGAGAACATACACCTGGTACCGACATCACAGTTTGAGAACATAGACCTGGTACCGACATCACAGTATGAGAACATACACCTGGTACCGACATCACAGTTTGAGAACATACACCTGGTACCGACATCACAGTTTGAGAACATACACCTGGTACAGCCATCACAGTTTGAGAACATACACCTGGTACCGACATCACAGTTTGAGAACATACACCTGGTACCGACATCACAGTATGAGAACATACACCTGGTACTGTTATCACAGTATCAGAACATACACCTGGTACAGACATCACAGTTTGAGAACATACACCTGGTACCGACCTCACAGTGTGAGAACATGCATCTGGTACAGTCATCACAGTATGAGAACATGTACCTGGTACTGTCATCACAGTATGAGAACATACACCTGGTACTGTTATCACACTATGAGAACATACACCTGGTTCAGTCATCACAGTTTAAGAACATACACCTGGTACCGACATCACAATTTGAGAACATAAACCTGGTACCGACATCACAATTTTAGAACATTCACCTGTTACAGTCATCATAGTGTGAGAACATGCACCTGGTACAGTCATCACAGTCTGAGAACATGCGTTTAGTACAAACATCACAGTATAAGATCATTCACCTGGTACAGTCATCATAGTGTGAGAACATATACCTGGTACAGTCATCACAGTTTGAGAACATGCACCTGGTACAGACATCACAGTATGAGAACATACACCTGGAACCGAGATCGCACTATGTGAACATGCACCTGGTACTGTCATCACAGTGTGAGAACATACATCTGGTATCGACATCACAGTTTGAGAACATACACCTGTTACAGTCATCACAGTTTAAGAACATACACCTGGTACAGACCTCACAGTTTGTGAATATGCACCTGGTACCGACATCACAGTATGAGAACATGCACCAGATACAGTCATCACAGTGTGAGAACATACACTTGGTGCTGTCATCACAGTTTGAGAACATACACTGGTACAGTCATCACAATGTGACAACATGCACCAGATACAGTCATCACAGTGTGAGAACATACACCTGGTACTGTCATCACAGTTTGAGAACATACACCTGGTACAGTCATCACTATGTGAGAACATGCACCAGATACATACATCACAGTGTGAGAACATACACCTGGTACCGACATCACAGTTTGAGAACATACACCTGGTATCGACATCACAGTTTGAGAACATACACCTGGTACAGTCATCACAATGTGAGAACATGCACCAGATACAGACATCACAGTGTGAGAACATACACGTGCTACAGACATCACAGTTTGAGAACATACACCTAGTACCGACATCACAGTTTGAGAAAATACACCTGGTACAGTCATCACAATGTGAGAACATTCACCAGATACACACATCACAGTGTGTACATACACTTGGTACCGACATCACAGTGTGAGAACATACACCTGGTACAGTCATCACAGTTTGAGAACATACACCTGGTACCGACATCACTGTTTGAGAACATACACCTGGTATCGACATCACAGTCTGAGAACAGACACCTGGTACCGACATCAATGTATGAAAACATACACCTGGTGCATACATCACAGTATGAGAACATACACCTGGTACTGACATCACAGTATGAGAACATACATCTGGTACAGACATCACAGTTTGAGAACATACACCTGTTGCCGGCATCAATGTATGAGAACATACATCTGGTATAGACATCACAGTTTGAGAACATACACCTGGTACAGACATCACTGTTTGAGAACATACACCTGATACAGACATCGCACTATGAGAACATACACTGGTACAGTCATCACAATGTGAGACTATACACCTGGTACAGTCATCACAGTTTGAGAACATACACCTGGTACAGACATCACAGTGTGAGAGCATACACCTGGTACCGACATCACAGTATGAGAACATACACCTGATACAGTCATCACAGTGTGAGAACATATACCTGGTACAGTCATCACATTTGAATACACTTTGTGGAAAAGCCAGCGGTTATCGTTCATGCGGCAACCAATAACACACATTTAATTTTTAAAGCATGAAAAAAGGTAAGATGTAAGACACAGGGTTTCATCATTTCTTACGTACACATAATACAACATAACAATTATGTTTATTTGAAGTGGCTTTGGCGTTGTCAAGGTAATATGTAGTAGACCATTATCATCGTATTAAACCATGATAGTTTAGTGTTGAGGTGATTTCTAGTTGCCTTATCGTCTTTGAGTTTCGTGACATCGAAATTATAAAACATCGGACTTTTTTATTCAGAAGTCCTGTGTACAAATTACCTTTCTTGATCGGACACTGGTCAGCGCAGGTTAAATCGGCCACACATGCTTTTGCTTTTGGGTCAAACTTCCGTTGTTCGCCGCAACACGATGGAGTCAACACTACAATCAAGTGATACACGTACGTGTAACAGAAGATATTGATATTGTGTGAAAAATTCAAGATTAAAATGACTTTTTATTAAGATTATAATAGTGTGTTGTGTTTGATATTGTTTTTTAAATAAACGAAATTATGACGTCATGTATTTTACACTTTAAAACAGCAAGTCTTACTACTGAGCGTATTTAATTTGTCTTAGTTTAAAATGATTGTCAGTGTATTATGGCATAAATAATTAAGATTCCCAAGAGTAAAATCATTTAGTTTAACTGCTAAATTGAAATAACAACGATTTCATTGTTTGAAAATTCAGGTATTATTTAAGTTTAAATAATATTATTAGATTAAGCATGCATTAACTCGATAATCAAACCAGGTCGAACATCGTCCTATTGTCCTATCGTTAAACCGTGTTAGTTTTACCAAATAAATTTCGTTTCGAGGGGAAGAGGGCATGTCAAAAGGTTATGCCCCTAAGTTACGCTCCCTGAAACGCCATGTCCTTGATGCCCCCTGCAAGCTCCGCACTGGGGCTTTTCCTATCAGATCTACTTAAGTATGTAACAGAAACTGTATGTTGAACACTTAAAACAAGATAATAGCTACCTAGCTGTACAGGAAATGGGGCTCCTTGTGAAAATAATTTAAAATATAGAACACCCTAACACATACGCACACACTGACGGACCAACGGGGGCGCGCAAACACTTACGGACCAACGGGGGCGCGTAAACACTTACAGACCAACGGGGGCGCGCACACACTTACTGACCAACGGGGGCACGCAAACACTTACAGACCAACGGGGGCACGCAAACACTTACAGATCAATGGTGGCGTGCACACACTTACAGACCAACGGGGGCGTGCAAACACTTACAGACCAACGGGTGCGTGCAAACACTTGGAGACCAACGGGGGCGCTCACACACTTACAGACCAACGTGGGCGCGCACACACTTACAGACCAACGGGGGCGCGCACACACTTACTGGCCAACGGGGGCGCGCAAACACTTACAGACCACCGGGGGCGCGCAAACACTTACAGACCAACGAGGGTGCGCAAACACTTACAGATCAACGGGGGCGCGCACACACTTACAGACCAACGGGGGCGCGCACACACTTAAAGACCAACGGGGGCGCGCAAACACTTACAGACCAACGGGGGCACGCACACACTTACAGATCAATGGTGGCGCGCACACACTTACAGACCAACGGGGGCGTGCAAACACTTACAGACCAACGGGTGCGTGCAAACACTTAGAGACCAACGGGGGCGCTCACACACTTACAGACCAACGTGGGTGCGCACACACTTACAGACCAACGGGGGCGCGCACACACTTACTGGCCAACGGGGGCGCGCAAACACTTACAGACCACCGGGGGCGCGCAAACACTTACAGACCAACGAGGGTGCGCAAACACTTACAGATCAACGGGGGCACGCACACACTTACAGACCAACGGGGGCGCGCACACACTTACAGACCAACGGGGGCGCGCAAACACTTACAGACCAACGGGGGCGCGCAAACACTTACAGACCAACGGGGGTGCGCAAACACTTACAGACCAACGGGGGCGCGCACACACTTACAGACCAACGGGGGCGCGCACACACTTACAGACCAACGGGGGCGCGCACACACTTACAGGCCAACGGGAGCGCGCACACACCATCACACACCAAAACATTTCCTTTTTGAAAATTCCGAACTACTGTTGTTTGTTTACCGTTCCACCATGTACATATCTCTTCCATTGATGAATTCCAAAACGATTGCGAAACCTTAAGTATAGATTAGTGTCTGTTATTATTAACTTGGTGCACCGAGACGACCACATAAAGTTGATTAATACTAGCAAAGACCAAAGAATCACGTCGACCACTAAGTGTTCGTAACAGACACTCGTAGTTTCAGTTTTTTTGTTTTACGTACACATATAAAAAAGTTAAAAAAGGAGGTAATAAATGACAATTATTACATTAAAGCTCTTAATATAATTATTATAATAGTGCAATGATAATTACAAGGACTAGCCCTGTAGCCAAACATTTACGATGACCCTGTTTCAAGGAAGCCTATCCTACCTCCACTACTGCACTCCCAGTATATCTTGCAATTTGAGTCCTGAAGGTCAAACTTCTCGCCTTCCTTTCGCCACTCGCAATAATCTGAATAAACGAAAGATGTATTAATGTAACTGGTCATGCAATACAATTGTTCTCGCCCAGTAGGTCTAACTCGAAGTCGACCTCTTAATAACCCTATAACTAAATAAAAGCATATGATCGATAAAAGTTCTTTGATTCCATGAAGGCACAATCATTACTCAACCGTCCTTTGTCACTTCACATTCATTGTTGTGCTTTTTTAAATGCATGTTTCATCCTTTTGGATGTATTAAAGTATTTATTTATCTGTGTAATCGGCAATAAGTTGTGCCGGGATACAATTAACAGAGTCCTTCTGCGCAAAAAGCACATTTCAAACATTATCATTAAAATAACATTTGAAAAATAATTACATTTGAATTGTCCTTTTAGCGCAGTTATTATTATAATAACATTTGAATTGTCCTTTTAGCGCAGTTATTATTATAATAACATTTGAATTGTCCTTTTTTGCGCAGTTATTATTATAATAACATTTGAATTGTCCTTTTTTGCGCAGTTATTATTATAATAACATTTGAATTGTCCTTTTAGCGCAGTTATTATTATAATAACATTTGAATTGTCCTTTTTTGCGCAGTTATTATTATAATAACATTTGAATTGTCCTTTTTTGCGCAGTTATTATTATAATAACATTTGAATTGTCCTTTTTTGCGCAGTTATTATTATAATAACATTTGGATTGTCCTTTTTGCGCAGTTATTATTATAATAACATTTGAATTGTCCTTTTTTGCGCAGTTATTATTTTAATAATAGTTGAATTGTCCTTTTTTGCGCAGAAGGATATATTAAAAATAAAATATTGGTCACGAACGCGTCGATTGACTAGATATGATATTGGAAACGACTTTGCAGGTTTGTCGCATTAGTGAGTAGGCAAGTAATGTCATCGGCGACTATGCAGGTTTGTCGCATTAGTGACTAGGCAAGTAGAGTCATCGGCGAGTATGCAGGTTTGTCGCATTAGTGAGAAGGCAAGTAAAGTCATCGGCGACTATGCAGGTCTGTCGCATTAATGAGTAGGCAAGTAGGCAAGTAGGAAAGTAGGCAAGTAAAGTCATCGGCGACTGTGCAGGTTTGTCGCAATAGTGAGTAGGCAAGTAGGCAAGTAAAGTCATTGGCGTCTATGCAGGTTTGTCGCATTAGTGAGTAGGCAAGTAAAGTCATCGGCGACTATGCAGGTGTGTCGCATTAGTGAGTAGGCAAGTAGGCAAGTAGGAAAGTAGGCAAGCAAAGTCATCGGCGACTGTGCAGGTTTGTCGCAATAGTGAGTAGGCAAGTAAGCAAGTAAAGTCATCGGCGACTATGCAGGTTTGTCGCATTGGTGAGTAGTCAAGTAGGCAAGTAGGCAAGTAAAGTCATCGGCGAATTATATGTTCGTTTGTCTTTTCATGAAAACAATTAACTAAAGAAACAAAACGACAAAAGTGTAACAGCAGCGATAAGTCTACAAAGGGCTTAATGCTATAAGATTGCAACGGAACCATTCGCAGTAACCTTATCAGCATTATAAATTAGCCCATCAGCATTACAAGTTCTAATCAAAAGGCGTAACTGTTACGCATGGTAATATTTATGACTATGTTCATAACCTCAACATTTTTATATTGTTTGTTAGTTAGCCCAGCATTACATAAACGTATTTTGACCTTAGATATGTTCGGTACGCCTAGATCGAATTACTTGGATGACATCAATTACCCCAGGGAGATGTCGGGATGGAACCATTTACCCACATTGTAATGACGTAACAACTTACTGATGCTGCAGTTGACGTTTTTTTGCGAGTCACATAAAATTGTCCTCTCAACCTGGAGACCCGCCCAAAAGGTGCCGTAGGCGCAATGCATGACAGTGGCAGTATACTGGTTGCCCGGGGCCACCTCTTCGCACATGATGAAGCGCCGGCAGTCAGTTTCGTCTGCTAGGTAGCACAGCTCCGTACGGCATTTGTTTCGGCACACTAGGAATGTTTTAAGGAGGTTTTAGAGCGTCTGCATTGGACGGATGGTAAAGACATAAAATGCATACGATTAACGTCCAATAACGTTAATAAAAATGATTGTTAAACATTCAAATAAATGGACAGCATACTGACGGTACTATCAACGTTTATTTTATTCAGGACAGGTAGTAGACCAGCTTTGACTCATTATTCTTAAAATATCAAGTATCAGTTTGGAAAACGGGGAATGTGATCCGATGTGTGTTGGATTTATCTGCCGTTATTTCATTCAAAATAAGGAGAAACGCAACTTCTTTTTATGACGTCAAGTCAGCGCAGCCTACAAGGCGCGCGCGATTCCCCTTGCAGATTTCTTTGATTATGTTTTGACTATTTTTGTCTATTGTTAATATGTAAAATAAATGCTTTACAATTCCAGCACTGTCATACTCACGCCTGGTAAAAGCAGTGTCTGCAACTGAAAAATAGTGCCCTGTGAGTGACAGTGGAGAAATAATTTCAGTGAAATTAACATGTATGCCTTATACTATTAAACTCAAGACATACTTATGCTTTGCATCAAGTTCTATTCACCGCGAGTGCTCATATTTAAGTGATTTCTTGATATCTGTCAAACTATGTATTGTATTTCAATTATCACTCGAAGGTTATTAATTTCATTTATAAATATTTTAAGTCAAAATACATCAATCTTAGAATACTTATCCGAACCTGGTGCTGCTTTCTCTGGGTGAAAAAAATATCAAAAGTCTTTAACAACATTTTATTTTTTGTCTTGGAACGAACCAATTTTTGCGTAAATCCATGGAAACCAGTGATATAAGACTGCTGACAAAATTTAGATCGCAGAATTTCATATTTAAGTTAAAAAATTCATGTTTTATGCATTTTACTTGAACCGTTAGTAACGGTTTAAACAATAAAACATTAATTTTCGAACGGAAATATGCAAATCTGCGCTCTGATCTTTTGTCAGCAATCTTTTATCATTGGATTTTAGATATTTACGCAAAAAAAAATCCTCTTTCCAAGACAAAAAAAATGTAAAAACGGTAAATCTGTGAGAGTGCAGCTTTAATCATTGCTTTAAAATATGTAACCATGTTCTCGTTAATGACAATTATAATAATCCAATGTCGAAAAACATATACCGACAAAACACACTTCTAAAGATCAATGTTTTTAAGTGATTGTCATAAATCTTGTATATTTCGAACCACGATGCAACAGTACAGCGATCGAGATTATAAATCATTATCTTTTACTTCAAAGAATCATTAAACAGTTGTCAGTGAGTTTAACCAATGGCAACAGACTACACACGTATCCACAGGATCGGATTAAGAAGACCCATTCACAACGTGTGTAAAGGGTAAAATGCTGATAAATTCAAAATGCATTTCGACTGCCTTTTCCTAAGAGATACAATTACCTACAAATCATTTTTGATGACGACGTAATATTTAAAATCATCTCAAATTAAGAGTGAGGGAATATGATACGTGTGCAGTCTGTGTGACATGTGAGATGATATTCCATTTCTTGAAAAAGTAAATTTCAGAAATCTGACCTAATTCATACAGAGCATTTAATTCAGCACATAAAAATCCTCAAAGTATATCAGTGTATGTATACCACGTGATAAATTACGTCATATATGCTACATCGGAAGGCAAGTATTTGCTTAAAATGAAGACTTAAATCAAAGATAATTTTTCATTTACAACACCATTTTAAATAAAAACAAAGGGCAGTCTATGCCGCTTAAAGAGCCCCACATGTGTTTTATTACCGAAAATTGATGAGGTCATTCGTTATATCAAACACTTCGACAAACCTGTTTCCAAAATAATGTTGTGACAGTGCTCCGTCAGACGGCCGTATTGTGAAAAGGTTTGTCGAAGTGTTTTAAGAAACTAAACTCTCAATCAAATTTTGGTAAAAGACCGAAGGTGGGGCTCCATAAGCGGCGTAGACTGTGCTATATTTCATTTTAAATGGTTAAGAAATAGTGAAGTTTTCTTGGTTTAAAGTCTTATTTCAAATCAAACTATTGCCTTCCGACGTAGAATTTATGAAGCAATTTATCACGTGGTATACACACACTGAATGGTTAAAGCGTCAGGCCGTCTGAAATCACTCTGACATCCGGTGAAATTCACAGAAATAAATTGGACAAAAATAACTTTCATTTGTCATTATAAGTAATAGTAAGATGACATGAAGTAAATTATTAATGAAAAAGAGAGGACGGAGTGAGCGTAGCGATCGAGCCCTTCTTAATCATTAATGTATAACTCCAAGTCAACTTACTGACAAATACTACTACCTCATTCACTGATAGATTGTCAACGCAAAACCTAACGCTTCGAGTGTTTATCAGATGAGTCCCTGTAGGCGGACCTTTAAACATCGAATGTTTAATTTTTTAATGACCAGACCATCTAGTCTAGTTTTAATTGCCCATGTGCAATATAATTGCCTAAAATTGTTGGTTCTGTTCTAAACTTGTCTAATACAGCCTAATGGTCAGGGTAACACCTGTTTAGTCAAAAATTGTACTGCTGTGCATGGTTGTGATTTTCCTTTTAACAACCTGCACTGACTCAGGAATTACTCAACAACTATTCAACCAAAAATAATCTCTATTACATGTCAAACATTCGAACCAGTCGGATTCAGGTCATCCCGCTGGTTTACCACGGCAGAGTATATTTTTTAAAAAACTATGTCTTGTTTCTACTCACCGTCCTGGCCCTGGAGCCCTTGCACACCCAACAACACAAAAACACACACAAGCATCAACATCATGGTTCTGAAAGATAATATATGCTGTAGTGTAAGAGTGTGTTCCTCGAAACAGTTTATAAACAACTTGGTTTAAGGATATCGGTTGGAACAATAATATCCTTCAAGAAAATCAATACACAATAATTATGCTTTTGTACAAGGGTCATTTGACTACAGAGAACGTCTCCGATTAAACTAATACATTTATTTTTCGATGTTTCAATCAATTACCAGCTAATATTCATCTTTAAAGAACTTGAAATGAAGTTTCATACAAAACAACTAACAAAAATAATATTCAATATTCAGGATTCTGGTCTTATTACTCACATATGTTTAATGTTTAAACTCTAGACGTCATAAATTACCGCTTTGCCCTATCAACGGTACCCTTTACTTATATATAAATTATGATATGTGTTGTACCTTGATATTTAACAAGTGTCAATTGCATGATTCAAATATATATATACTTTCACCTGACTTAAAAAAACAAACAAACTTTGAGTGATATGAAATGGAGAAAAAAGCCCCTAAATACATGGTAAAACCACAGTAAAGCCATGGTAAAACCACAGCAAATGCGTTAAAACGTTTCAAAGATTGAACGATCACGCAAGAAATACATGCTGTTGAAACTCTTAATATGTGCAAAGGTTTTTTTATATCAGATGATTTCTAGCAAATAAGATTAGTTAAAAAACAAAAATGATGATGTTGTGTTATTATCGTTTTTCAATGCGTTTAATGTTTCAAGCTTATTCCCTTGATGGTGAAAGATTGGCTGTTGAAATTGAAATAACCATATGGTATGAAGTATGATAGCAAATAACAAAGAACAACCATTTGTATGCAATCAATCTCAATGAATGCATAAGACGTTATAGTAATTGTGATCAATTATAAAGTTGTTTATCGATTTTTTTATATTTTAATTATATCGTGAATGTCATATTGCCAATTATGATTTTATGACGTAAATAGCAATGAAATACTGTATAAAGCTAGAGTGTGAAGTATTTTTAAACTCAGGCAGTCTTGCATGGTAACGGTTTGTGTTTTCCCAGGCGCTTAGTTTTAGCATTCCATGAAACTCTTAAAATACATTGCGGAAACCATTCTGTCTTTAAAATTGATAAAAATTGCATGAACTGAATTCCAGAGTTTTATGCGAAACTTTGCATCAAGGATATGTACATGCCCTTTAGAAATGAATGTAAAAACAGTATGTTTCAAAGTGGCGTATCATCAACCATTTCAACGGTTGTTCTTATTATTTCTACTTATTTAAGAGTATAATACACAAACAATGTAATTATAAGTTGTGAAATGCTAGGATGTGTAACAGGTACATGTCTAGAGTTATCAATTTGGTTGTTCGCAACCGACGCCACAGACTTACAGTTAAAGCGCTTCTTATTACCAGCTCAGTTTTGAAAAACACATATTTTAGCATTGTGTACGAGATGATAGTATTTGGAACGTCTAGTAAAATACGCATCAGGTCTTTCATTTTGTTTTTGACAATGAATTTAAAAAACATTTATTTTAATAGACATGAAATAATTTTCATATTAGATATTAAATAGTTCTGATAAATACCCATTGCGTCATATTTAGACACAACTCTATCGAATGGACATGTCTTCATCTCTTGCATATTACAAAATCAGTTAATACTTTATAGTGTTTTGTTTGCATGATGTTAGTTTAAGGAAAATATTCGAATCGTTTTGTTAAACTTTATATTTTTGATAATCTTTATTTCAACAGCTATTATTTCGCGCGTGAATCAAAGAATGTATTTATTTTTTTAAATATTTTCAAGTTTTCAAGTTAAAGCTGTTAGATTATAGAGACATGTCGATTACCTGTTGGGATGCGATATCCAAACCTACCAAATCCTCAACTGCAACCGAACTGAATTCTGCCTCAAATCAAGTATGTCTAGTGCAGAAAAAAATGCGATTTGATATGAGAATTTACATGAATATGCTTTAAATCACGTGAAAAGTACATTTTCAAAACCACAATAACCGAAGGTAATCATGAACACCAAAGGCGTTTCACCAAATCCGTTGATGTAATTAGACAAACTTTGCAATATGTATTGCAAAATTATCCTGAAAACAGTATTAAAGGTTAAATTACCGGTGTCAGTCATGCTTATTATGCATATTTTAAATTCATTTAATCATCATTTAAGACAGCGAAAGCAGTTTTCTTAGTTTTTGATAATTACTGCCAAGTCCGCATGATAACAACATTCCTTCAACGCACTATTTAGCATATGCTTTGATAAAAACTGTATGGCAAAAACACATAATTTTACCTCATGTAGAGAACGTTATGTTTTAACGGGTATGTGTTAGATGAAATTTCGCTTCTCGTATGAATAACCAAACACCTTGCAACCAGAGTCACGGAGACAATCAAGTTGTATATGTATGTGCGACATATAACAGGTTGTAGGCCACTTTTGTGTGAGAGCACTAAGCGCAGTGTAACTTTTCCTTCCAATCTTTAAAAATAAGGGTAACTCTGATGATCAAGAAAGGGATAACAATGTCAAGTTGTTTGGGGAAATTGTTGACTTCAGTCATAAATGAAATATTGATGGCTTCTAAGAAGATCCAAACTTACTGATCGAGGAACAAGCAGATGTTCGTGCAAAGTCTGGTGTTGTTGGTCATATTTTCGCTCTCGCAATGCTGGAAGACTTTTACCTATCAAAAAACAATCGAATGTATTTTTCTTTTATTGACTACCGTATTAATGTGAGGGTTTTAGATGGGTAGATGATGTAATATAGTATTTGATGGGGGTGATAATGTGATATTGTTTTGGATGGGTAGATGATGTGATATGGTATTGGTTTGGTAGATGATGTGATATGGTATTGGTTTAGTAGATAATGTGATATAGTATTGTTTGGGTAGATAATGTGATATGGTATTGGATGGGTAGATAATGTGATATAGTATTGGATGGGTAGATGATATAGCATGGAACTGGTTTAGTAGATGGTGTGATATGGTATTTGATGGGTAGATAGTATGAAATATAGTATTGGTTTAGTAGATGATGTGATATATTATTGGATGGGTAGATAATGTGACATGGTATTGGATGGGTAGATGATGTGATATGGTATTGGATAGGTAAATAATGTGATATGGTATTGGATGGGTAGATAATGTGATATAGTACTGGATGGGTAGATGGTATGCTATAGTATTGGCTGGGTAGATGATATAGCATAGTATTGGTTTAGAAGATGATGTGATATGGTATTGGATGGGAAAATGATGTGATATGGTATTTGATGGGTAGATAGTATGAGATATAGTATTAGTTTAGTAGATGATGTGATATATTATTGGATGGGTAGATGATGTGATATGGTATTGGATGGGTAGATGATGTGAAATGGTATTGGATGGGTAGATGATGTGATATGGTATTGGATTGGTAGATAGTATGATAGAGTATTGGCTGGGTAGATGATATAGCATGGCACTGGTTTAGTAGATGATGTAATTTGGTATTTGATGGGTAGATAGTTTGAGATATAGCATTGGTTTAGTAGATGATGTGATATATTATTGGATGGGTAGATAATGTGATATGGTATTGGATGGGTAGATGATTTGATATGGTGTTGGATGGGTAGATGAAGTGATACAGTATTGGATGGGTAGATGATATGATATGGTATTGGATAGGTAAATAATGTGATATGGTATTGGATGGGTAGATAATGCAATATAGTATTGGATGGGAAGATGATGTGATATGGTATTGGATGGGTAGATGATGTGAAACGGTATTGGATGGATAGATGATGTGATATAGTATTGGATGGGTAGATGATGTGATATGGTATTGGTTTAGTAGATTATGTGATATGGTATAGGATGGGTATATGATGTGATAAGGTATTGGATGGGTAGATGATGTGATATAGTATTGGATGGGTAGATGATATGATATGGTATCGGATGGGTGGACAATGTGCTATAGTATTAAATGGGTAGATGATATGATATGGTATTGGATGGGTAGATAATGTGATATAGTATTGGATGGGTAGATAATGTGATATGGTATTGGTTGGGTAGATGATGTGACATGGTATTTGATTGGTAGATGGACCGATATGTTATTGGATGGGTATATGATGTGATATAGTATTCGATGGGTAGATAATGTGATATAATATTGGATGGGTAGATGATATAATATGGTATTGGATGGGTAGGTAATGTGATATAGTAATGGATGGGTAGATAATGTGATATGGTATTAGTTGGGTAGATGTTATGATATAATATTGGATGAGTAGATAATGTGATATAGTATTGGATGGGTAGATAATGTGATATAGAGTTGGATAGGTAGATGATGTGATATGATATTGGTTGGGTAGATGATGTGATATGGTATTGGATGGGAAGATGCTGTGATATGGTATTGGGAGGGTAGATGATTTGATATTGTATTGGTTTGGTAGTTAATGTGATATGGTGTTGGATGGGTAGATGATGTGATATGGTATTGGGTGGTTTGATGATTTGATATAGTATTGGATGGGTAGATAGTGTGATA
This sequence comes from Mya arenaria, assembly GCF_026914265.1. Taxonomy (NCBI): domain Eukaryota; kingdom Metazoa; phylum Mollusca; class Bivalvia; order Myida; family Myidae; genus Mya; species Mya arenaria. The sequence continues at coordinate 27,034,555 of NC_069122.1, forward strand.
AGGTATTGGATGGGTAGATAATGTGATATGGTATTGGATGGGTAGATGATGTGATATGGTATTGGATGGGTAGATAATGTGATATAGTATTGGATGGGTAGATGATGTGATATGGTGTTGGTTGGGTAGATGATGTGATATGGTACTGGAATGGTAGATAATGTGATATGGTATTAGATGGGTAGATGATGTGATATGGTATTGGTTGGGTAGATAATATGATATAGTATTGGATGGGTAGATGATGTGATATGGTATTGGATGGGTAGATGATGTGATATGGTATTGGATGGGTAGATGATGTGATATGGTATTGGATTGGTATATAATGTGATATGGTATTGGATGGGTAGATGATGTGATATGGTATTGGATAGGTAGATGATGTGATATGGTATTGGATGGGTAGATGATGTGATATGGTATTGGATGGGTAGATGATGTGATATGTTAGTGGCTGGGTAGATGATGTGATAAGGTATTGGCTGGGTAAATAATGTGATATGGTATTGGATGGGTAGATGATGTGATATGGTATTGGATGGGTAGATAATGTGATAAGGTATTGGATGGGTAGATTAGTTGATATTGTATTTGATGGGATCTATGTTCTGATTAACCTTCTTTGGGTTGTTGTTGTAACAAAAAAAAAAAATTCCTGTAACATAAAAGGAAGATTTTTACAGGAGGATTTGTTTGTTTAATACCGTTGAGTTATGGAATCGTTTCGAATTCTAATTTTTAACCTATAATCAACGAGAACACCAACTGATCGTTTGGATTATCCCCCCATTTATCTGCAAAACACATCTGATTCTGCTCCTACGGGCAACTTGGGTTTTATCAATTGTAGGTCATTTTAATTGACAAGTGCTACCTACTCCAAAGGTTTTTGTAGCGGTGACATTCAGAAATCTTTATTTCGGTTCTGCCATGTAGCCGGTTCTTGCAGGATGTAAGCCATACCATATTGTCTTACTACGATACAGTGTGTGGGGCCGTTCCACATCAATGAAAATATTCTTTCCAAGTGTTGCTCTAAATCACTTCGCATTTTCAGTTCGTACCGCTGGTCAAAATCGGGTGGCATATCTGAAATCTGTTCATTGATTTCCTGTCTCTCTTTTAATTTTTGTTCAACTTCCTGCACCAAACAGCACCGAAGATGATAAACCCCCAGTCAGCCATTACGGCTTTCCTCCGCACTAAATAATGTAAAGCTCCAGATTTAAGTGTATTTGTAAGCGGACAAATTTGCTGTTTTCTTAGTTCTCAAGGACTCGTTCAAAACAGATATTTGACAGTCATTTAGAGAAACACCTTTGTTGTTCTTTTCAAATTAGGTTGTGGCATCTGCACTAAACATGTCTTGCAAAACATGACGCGTTTCCGAACTTTAATTTTGAAAACGATCATCATTATCGTCGCTACTAGGGATATTATGCATTTCATTTTCTTTTTTATCAGACAAAACGTGATTTCTATTACAACAGAAATATTGTAAATGCCTTCCTGTCCATCCGGAAAAAATGGATCTTGCGATAACCAAAGAAGTTTGCAATCTAAAGATATGGAACTTTGTATACAAGTGGCTTAGGGCCAAAGACACATATAATACATGCACACCATTTAAGTTCCTAGTTGCTTTGGCAACACAACTGATAGGTGATTACTGAATTGCTAGGAAAGTTATTGTTTGACCCCATGTACATTTTAACACTTCAGATGTCCCATTTCCACTCAATTCTTTTAAAAAGGATTAAAATTAAACTTGGTACAAATGTTTGTCTTTCTAAGACAACAAGTTCATTTGGAAAGTACAATATAGGTCATGTGGTTAAAAAGTGTTAACAATCTAAAGGCATTCATCATCATCATCATCATCATCATCATCATCATCATCATCATCATCATCGTTACATTGTTAGTTTAATAATGTCTTACTCCTCCAGAGGAAAGGAGACATGTTGGTAGTGTGCTTTCTGTCAGGATGTATGTATCGTGTATGAATGGATGGATGTTACAAAATTTGTGCTCAAAAGCAAAAGTGCTAGAGTGATTTCAGTGATACTTCACATGAATATAAGTACCAATTTTACAGAAGTAGTGCATTGATATAGGCATTCCTGCTTGGGTTATATTTTGCATTGATGACCCTTTGATTATTTGAAAGAGATATTAGTTTGTCAGAGCTTTCTTTGCATTATATAAACAGACACGTCTTGAACAATCATACAGTTGTATATATTCAATCAAATTTTACATTCAATTCAGCTTATAATGTCGTTGCTACTAACATTCTAATAATTCAGTAGGCAATGCCTGTTCAAGAATTGTACAAAACAGTTCGGATTACAAAAACAGGAATAAAACAAATCAATTATTCTATCGTTCTATAACTCTCATTCACTGCCAAACAACTCCACGAACTCGTCTACCAAGAGTGTCTTCAACTGTGAAGGGAAGAAATAAAACCACATTTACTTGGTCTGACACATGAATTCGCAACATCAGCAATTACAGACACCTTATAAGCAGTTCAATTGCTATTACACTAGACTAGACTAGAAAAACTAGACTTAAATGTTAATAACAGCCAAGGAGTCAAGCTCTTGAAACGAAATTAATAGTCGAAAATAACATTGATTCATTAGGTATGTAGGTTTATATATGGAAGTTATAATGGACTCAGAAAGTCAAACCAACAAAATTATTTTCATATTAATGGTATTAAACTTACGAAGGCTTTGAATATGAATAACATACTTACGAAAATATGTGACTATTGGTTCAAATAAAATGACAAATTACAATATCCTTTGGTTTGAACCTTGGAATATAGCCCATTGATTTAACCCTAGTATGAACGTCATTTCATACAGTAGCCCAATGATTGAACCCGAGTATGAACGTCATCTCATACAGTAGCCCAGTGATTTAACCCTAACTTGAACGTCATCTCATACAGTAGTGCAGTGATTTAACCCTAGTATGACCGTCATCTCATACAGTAGCCCAGTGATTTTACCCTATTTTGAACATCATCTCATACAGGAGCCCAGTGATTTACCTCTTATATGAACGTCATCCCAAAGAGTAGCCCAGTGATTTAACCCTAGTATGAACGTCATCTCATACAGTAGCCCAGTGATTTAACCCTAGTATGAACGTCATCTCAAATAGTAGACCAGTGATTTAACCCTAGTATAAACGTCATCTCATACAGTAGCCCAGTGATTTAACCATAGTATGAACGTCATCTCATACAGTAGCCCTGTGATTTAACCCTAGTATAAAAGTCATCTCAAACAGTAGCCCAGTGATTTAACCTTAGTATAAACGACTTCACATACAGTAGCCAAATGATTTACCTCTAATATGAACGTCATTCCAAAAAGTAGCACAGTGATTTAACCCAAGTATAAACATTATCTCATACAGTAGCCAAGTGATTTAAACCTAGTATGAACGTCATCTCATACAGCTGTCCAGTGATTTAACCCTAGTATGAACGCCATCTCATACAGTAGCCCAGTGATTTAACCCTAGTATGAACGTCATCTCATACAGTAGCCCAGTGATTTAACCCTAGTATAAACGACTTCACATACAGTAGCCAAATGATTTACCTCTAATATGAACGTCATTCCAAAAAGTAGCACAGTGATTTAACCCAAGTATAAACATCACCTCATACAGTAGCCCAGTGATTTAACCCTAGAATGAAGATAATCTCATACAGTAGCCCAGTGATTTAAACCTAGTATGAACGTCATCTCATACAGCTGTCCAGTGATTTAACCCTAGTATGAACGTCATCTCATACAGTAGTGCAGTGATTTAACCCTAGTATGACCGTCATCTCATACAGTAGCCCAGTGATTTTACCCTATTTTGAACATCATCTCATACAGGAGCCCTGTGATTTACCTCTTATATGAACGTCATCCCAAAGAGTAGCCAAGTGATTACAAGTGTAATCACTGGGCTACTGTATGAGAAGATGTTCATACTAGGATTAAATCACTGGGCTACTGTATGCGATGATGTTCATACTAGGGTTAAATCACTGGACAACTGTATCAGATGACGTTCATACAATGGTTAAATCACTGGCCTACTGTATGAGAAGACGTTCATACTAGGGTTAAATCATTAGGCTACTGGATGAGACGACGTACATTCTAGTATTAGATGACGTTCATATTAGGGTTAAATCACTGAGCTACAGTATGAGATGACGTTCATACTAGGGTTAAATCACTGGACAACTGTTCGAGATGTCGTTCATACTAGGGTTATATCACAGGGCTACTGTATGAGATGTCGTTCATACTAGGGTTAGATCACTGGCCTACTGTATGAGATGACGTTCATGTCTAGGGTTAAATCACTGGGCTACTGCATGAGATGTCGTTCATACTAGGGTTAAATCACAGGGCTACTGTATGAGATGTCGTTCATACTAGGGTTAAATCACTGGCCTACTGTATGAGATGACGTTCATGTCTAGGGTTAAATCACTGGGCTACTGCATGAGATGTCGTTCATACCAAGGTTAAAGCATTTGGCTACTGTATGAGATGACGTTCATACTAGGGTTAAATCACTGTACTTCTGTATGAGATGACGTTCGTACTAGGGTTAAATCACTGTACTACTGTATGAGATGTTGTTCATACTAGGGTTAAATCACTGGGCTACTGTATGAGATGACGTTCATCTAGTTAAGGTTTTGCGTGCAAGCACGCATAGGTTAATATCTCAGCAACTGCTTGAGGTATTGCATTGAGACTTTATACAATGGTACTCAACCATCCAATCTACTTAATTTACCAAGTAAGAAAACTTTAGTTTGCATTTATTGCAAATAATTGCCCTTTATTATTCAACTCAGAAATTCTGGTTAAGGTTTTGCATGTAAGCACACATAGGTTAATATCTCAGCAACTACTGGATGAATTGCATTGAGACTTCATAAAATGGTACTCAACCATCCAATCTACGTAAATAACCAAGTAAGATAACTCTAGTTTGCATTAAATTCAAAAATTGCCCCTTTTTTATTCAACATAGAAATTCTGGTTAAGGTTTTACATGTTACCACTTTTAAGTCAATGCTTCAGCAAATACAACATGTATTGCATTGAAACTTTACACACAGGCTCCCAACCATTTAACCTTCTTATTAAATCAAGTAAGATAACTCTATCTTTCATATTATATAATTTTTGCCCCTTTATTATGCGACTTAGAAATTATGGTTACGGTCTTGCATGTTAGCACATGTATAGGATAATATCTCAGCAACTACTTGATGTATTGCATTTATACAATGGTATTCAACCACCCAACCTAATTGAATAATCAAGTTAGATACCTGTTTTTTGCAAATAATGGCCCTTTTTTATTATACTTAAAATTCTGGTTAAAATTTTGCATGTGACCACATTTATGTTAATATCTCAGCACATCATGTATTGCATTGAAATCTAATCTAACAGTGATCCATGCATGTTTCGCCAAAACTTTTCAATCCTTACACTAAAAAAGGGCGGAATAGTCGAGCGCGCTGTCTCTGTGACAGCTCTTGTTTATTACAGTAACCATTAAATAATATAAGGTAATTAACACTAAATATGTTTAATATGTGTTTGTTTGATTAAGCTACTTGTTATAATTTTACATTTAAACTCTTTATTGAAATAAATGACTGTATCTCAGTTCAAATTTGTTTCAGTGCCCACTGCACTCCGGGGAAGTGCCCAACTGTCCACTTGAAGTGATGACACATGCATTCTGGTTGGTTATGGGCGATAACTCACTGATGACAGTATCTTGAAAGCTGTATTGAAGCGGGTGATCAAAGTGTATGGAACTAAGCACCTTTAGGTAAATATATAGATAATGCTTGTATTGATGACAAAAAGTGATCTAAGTGTATGAAACTTTACATGTTTTAATTTTGGTACAATTGTATAAATAATAAAATTCTAAATGGCTTATGAATGTACAATAAAAGAACAAATCAAATAACATGACTATTATTTTTCAAAAAGATACATGGTTTGATACTTGATTTGATTATGCATACATTCTTAACTAAAATAAGAGACTCCATCTGTTTCACTTTGGTCATGATGATTATCCCTAAGCTAACATTTGAAGCTCTTTAAAAGTCTTGTCAATAGTACCTAAGCTGCTTATGTTGGTGAGCACAGTGATGGTGGATGTGCTGATGCTGGGAAGCACGGTGGTGGTGGATGTGCTTATGGTGGTAAGCACGGTGGTGGTGGAAGTACTTATGGTGGTAAGCACGGTGGTGGTGGATGTACTTATGGTGGTAAGCATTGTGGTGGTGGATGTGCTTATGGTGGTAAGCACGGTGATTGTGGATGTATTTATGGTGGTAAGCATGGTGGTGGTAGATGTGCTGATGCTGGGAATCGCGGTGGTGGTGGATGTGCTTATGGTGGTAAGCACGGTGGTGGTGGATGTGCTGATGCTGGGAAGCACGGTGGTGGTGGATGTGCTTATGCTAGGGAGCACGGTGTTGGTTGGTGTGCTTATGCTGGGAAGCACGGTGGTGGTGGATGTACTTATGGTGGTAAGCACAGTGATGGTGGATGTGCTGATGCTGGGAAGCATGGTGGTGGTGGATGTGCTGATGCTAGGGAACACGGTGGTGGTGGGTGTGCTTATGCTGGGAAACACGGTGTAGGTGGATGTGCTTATGGTGGTAAGCATGGTGGTGGTGGTGGATGTGCTTATGGTGGTAAGCACGGTGGTGGTAGATGTGCTGATGGTGGTGAGCACAGTGGTGGTAGATGTGCTTATGCTGGGAAGCACGGTGGTGGCGGATGTGCTGTTGCTGGGAAGCACGGTGGTGGTGGATGTGCTTATGGTGGTAAGCACGGTGGTGGTAGATGGGCTGATGATGGTGAGCACAGTGGTGGTAGATGTGCTTATGGTGGTAAACATGGTGGTGCCACCACAGCGCGGTGGTTGTGGTGGTGGTCATGATGATGGTGGTCATGTTGGTGATGAGTATGATGGTAGAGGTGATTGTCATGATGGTTATGAGCACGGTGATGGTGGTGATGGTTATAAGCATGGTTATGGTGGTGGTGGTGGTGGTAATGATAGCGGTGGTCATGATGGTGATGAGCAAGATGGTAGTGGTGATTGTCATCATAATTATGAGCACGGTGATGGTTGTGATGGTGATGATGGTGATAAGCACGGTGATGGTGATGGTGGTGATCATGATTGTGGTGATCATGATGGTGATGAGCAAGATGGTAGTGTAGCACGTTTATTTATATAATTTATGTGATATTTGCCTCTTTAATGGTGATATTTATTTCAATTATATATAAGAGTTTTATGAGAATTTGTGACTGCATTGGTTTCATGTTTCAGTGACTGATGGTGGTGAGCACGGTAATGGTGGTGGTGGTGTGCTGATGGTGATAAGCACGGTGATGGTGGTGGTCATGATAGTGATGAGCAAGATGGTAGTGGTGATTGTCATGATGGTTATGAGCTAGATGGTGATTGTCATGATGGTTATGAGCACGGTGATTGTGGTGATGGTGATGATGGTGATAAGTACGATGATGGTGGTGGTCATGATGGTGATGACCAAGATGGCAGTGGTGATTGTCCTGATGGTTATGAGCATGGTGAAGGTGGTGATGGTGATTATGGTGATACGAGTGGTGATGGTCATGGTTATAGTCATGATGGTGATGAATAAGATGGTATTGGTGAATGTCATGATGGTTATGAGCACGGTGATGTTGGTGGAGATGGTTATGATGGTAGTGGTAATTGCAATGAGGGTTTTGAGAAAGGATGATGGTGATGATGGTGATAAGCACAGCGATGGTGGTGGTGGTAGTCATGATGGTGATGAGCAAGATGGTAGTGGTGATTGTCATGATGGTTATGAGCATGATGATGGTGATAAAGACGGTGATGGTGGTGGTTATGATAGTGATGAGCAAGAAGATAGTGGTGATTGTCATGATGGTTATGAGCATGGTGATGGTGATGATCGTGATAAGCACGGTGATGGTGTAAGTGATGGTCATGATTTTGTTGAGCAAGATGGTAGTGGTGATTGTCATGATGGTTTTTAGCATCGTGATGGTGTTGATGGTGATATCAACAGCGATGTTGGTGGGGGTGGTCATGTTGGTGATGAGCAAGATGGTAGTGGTGATAGTCATGATGGTTATGGGCACAGTGATGGTGGTGATTGTGATGATGGCGATTATCACGGTAAGGTAGGTGGTCATGATGTTGATGAGCAATATGGTAGTGGTGATTGTCATATTGGTTATGAGCACGGTTATTGTGGTTGTGGTGGTGGTTATGATGGTGATGAGCAAGATGGTAGTGGTGATTGTCATGATGATTATGGGCACGGGGATGTTGGTGATTGTGATGATGGCTATAAGCACGGTGATGGTGGTGTTCATGATGTTGATGAGCAAGATGGTAGTGATGATTGTCATGATGGTTATGAGCACGGTGTTTGTGATGACGGTGATAAGTACAGTAATGGAGGTGGTGGTCATGATGGTGATGAGCAAGATGGTAGTGGTGATTGTCATGATGGTTATGAGCACGGTGATGGTGGTGATGGTGATGATGGTGATAAGCACGGTGATGGTGAAGGTGTTGGTCATGATGGTGATGAGCAAGATGGTAGTGGTGATTAGCATGATGGTTATGAGCATAGTGATGGTGGTGATGGTGATATCCACGATGATGTTGGTGATGGTGGTCGTATTGGTGATGGGCAAGATGGTGGTGGTGATTGTCATGATGGTCATGAGCACAGTGATGGTGGTGATGGTGATGATGGTGATTAGCATGGTTATGGTGGTGGTTGTGGTGGTTGTGGTGGTCATGATGGTGATGAGCAAGATGGTAGTGGTGATTGTCATGATAGTTATGAGCACGGTGATTGTGGTGATGGTCATGATGGTGATATCCACGGTCATGGTAGTGGCCATGATGGTGATGAGCAAGATGGTAGTGGTGATTGCCATGATGGTTATGAGCATGGTGATGGTGATAATGGTGATAATCACGGTGATGGTGGTGGTTATGACTGGTGATGAGCAAGATGGTAGTGGTGATTGTCATAATGGTTATGAGCATGGTGATTATGATGACGGTGAAAAGCACAGTGATGGTGGTGGCGGTGATAGGGATGATGGCGATAAGCACAGTGATGGTAATGCTCAAGATGGTAGTGGTTATTGTCATAATGATTAAGGGCATGATGATGGTGATAAGCACTGTGATGGTGGTGATTAAGATGGTAGTGGTGATTGTCATATTGGTTATGAGCACGGTAATGGTGGTTGTGGTGGTGGTCATGATGGTGATAAACAAGATGGAAGTGGTGATTGTCATGATGGTTATGGGCACGGGGATGGTGGTGATTGTGATGATGGCTATAAGCACGGTGATGGTGGTGTTCATGATGTTGATGAGCAAGATGGTAGTGGTGATTATCATGATGGTTATCAGGACGGTGATGGTGGTGATGGTGATGATGGTGATAAGCACGGTGATAGTGAAGGTGTTGGTCATGATGGTGATGAGCAAGAAGGTAGTGGTGATTAGCATGATGGTTATGAGCATAGTGATGGTGGTGATGGTGATATCCACGATGATGTTGGTGATGGTGGTCATATTGGTGATCGGCAAGATGGTAGTGGTGATTGTCATGATGGTTATGAGCACGGTGATGGTGGTGATGGTGATTAGCATGGTTATGGTGGTGGTGGTGGTGGTTGTGGTGGTCATGATGGTGATGAGCAAGATGGTAGTTGTGATTATCATGATAGTTATGAGCACGGTGATTGTGGTGATGATCATGATGGTGAAATCCACGGTCATGATTGTGGTCATGATGGTGATGAGCAAGATGATAGTGGTGATTGCCATGATGGTTATGAGCATGGTGATGGTGATAATTGTGATAAGCACGGTGATGGTGGTGGTGGTGGTGGTTATGACTGGTGATGAGCAAGATGGTAGTGGTGATTGTCATGATGGTTATGACCATGGTGATGATGATGACGGTGATAAGCACGGTGATGGTGGTGGCGGTGGTCATAATGGTGATGAACTAGATGGAATTGTTGATTGTCAAGATGGTTATGAGCACAGTGGTGGTGGTGGTGATAGGGATGATGGCGATTAGCACAGTGATTGTCATGATCACGATCGTAGTGGTTATTGTCTTAATGGTTAAGAGCATGATGATGGTGATAAGCACTGTGATGGTGGTGATTATGATGGTGATGAGCAAGATGGTAGTGGTGATTGTTGTGATGGTTATGAGCATGGTGATGGTGGTGATGGTGATAAGCACGGTGATTGTGTAAGTGATGGTCATGATGGTGATGAGCAAGATGGTAGTGGTGATTGTCATGATGGTTATGAGCACGGTGATGGTGATGATGGTGATAAGCACGGTGATGGTGGTGGTCATGATGGTGATGAGCAAGATGGTAGTGGTGATTGTCATGATGGTTATGAGCACGGTGATGGTCATGATGGTGATAAGCACTGTGATAGTGGTGATGGTGATGATGGTAATAGGCACGGTGTTAGTCGAGGTAATGGTGATGAGCAAGATGGAAGTGGTGATTGTCATGATGGTTATCAGCACGGTGATGGTCATGATGGTGACAAGCACGGTGATGATGGTGGTCATGATGGTGACAAGCACGGTGATGGTGGTGGTCATGATGGTGATGAGCAAGATGGTAGAGGTGATTGTCATGAAAGTTATCAGCACGATATGGTGGAGATGGTGATAAACAAGTTGATGGTGGTGATGGTCATGATGATGATGAGCAAGATGGTAGTGGTGATTGTCATAATGGTTATGAGCACGGTGATGGTGATGATGGTGATAAGCACGGTGATAGTGGTGATGGTCTTGATGGTGATGAGCGAGTGGATGGTGGTGATGGTGATAAGAACGGCGGTGGATGATGGTGGTGGTGATCATTATGGTAATGAGCAAGATGGTAGTGGTGATTATCATGATGGTTATGAGCACGCTGATGGTGGTGATTGGGATGATGGTGGTGATGGTCATGATGATGATGAGCAAGATGGTAGTGGTGATTGTCATGATGGTTGTAAGCACTATGATGGTGGTTATTGTGATAAGGACGGCGGTGTTGTGAGCATGATGGTGATGTCAGATGAGCAAGATGGAAGTGGTGATTGTTATGGTGGTTATGAGCGCGTTGATGGTGGTGATGGTGATAAGAACGGCGGTGGATGGTGGTGGTGGAGGTCATAATGGTAATGAGCAAGATGCTAGTGATGATTGTCATGATGGTTATGAGCTTGGTGATGGTGATATGCACTGTGATGGTGATGATGGTGGTCATTTTGGTGATGAGCAAGATGATATTGGTGATTTCCATGATTGTCATGACCACTGTGATGGTGATGGTGGTCATGATGATGATGAGCAAGATGGTAGTGGTGATTGTCATGATGGTTATGAGCAAGGTGATGGTGATAAACACGGTGAAAGTGGTGATGGTCATGATGGTGATGAGCAAGATGGTAGTGGTGTTTGTCGTAATGCTTTTAAGCACTGTGATGGTGGTGTTGTTGATAAGCACGGTGGTGTTGGTGGGCATGATGGTGATGAGCAAGATGGTAGTGGTGATTGTTATGATGGTTATGAGCGCGTTGATGGTGATAAGCACAGTGGCGTTAGTAGACATGATTGTGATGAGCAAGATGGTAGTGGTGATGGTCATGATGGTTATGAGCGCGTTGATGGTGGTGATGGTGATAAGAACGGCGGTGGATGGTGGTGGTTAAGGTCATGATAGTAATGAGCAAGATGCTAGTGATGATTATCATGATGGTAATGAGCTTGGCGATGGTGGTGATGGTGATAAGCACGGTGATGCTGTTGGTCATGATGGTGATGAGATGGTTGTGGGGGTTGTCATGAACGTTATTAGCACGATGATGGTGATATGCACGGTGATAGTGGTGATTGTCATAATGGTTATGAGCATAGTGATTGTAATATGCACGCTGATGGTGATGATGGTAGTCATGTTGGTAATGAGCAGGATGGTATTGGTGATTGTCATGATGGTTATGAGCACGGTGATGGTGGTGATGGTGATAATGATGGTGATAAACACGGTAATAGTGATGGTGGTGGTAATGATAATGATGAGAAAGGTGGTAGTGGTGATTGTCATGATTGTTATGATCACGGTGATGGTTGTGATGGTGATACTCACGGTAATGGTGTTCATGATGGTGGTGTGCATGATAATAGTGGTGATAGTCATAATGGTTATGAGCCCGTTTATGGTGGTGATTTCGGTCAACAAGGTGATGAGCAAGATGGTATTGGTGATTGTCATGACGGTTATCAGGACGGTGATGGTGGTGATGGTGATGATGGTGGTCGTGAATGTCGTAATGGTTATGAGCATTGTGATGGTGATAAGCACGGTGATGGTTATGATGGTGATGAGCAAGATGGTTGTGGTGATTGTCCTGATGGTTATGAGCACGGTGATGGTGATGATGGTGATAAGCACAGTTGTGTTAGTTGGCATAATGGTGATGAGAAAGATGGTAGTGGTAATTGTTATGAAGGTTATGAGCACGGTGGTGTTGGTGGGCTTGATGGTGATGAGAAAGATGGTAGTGGTAATTTTTATGATGGTTATGAACACGGTGATAGTGGTGATGGTGATGATGGTAATAAGAACGGTAATGGTCGTGTTGATGGTCATGATGGTGATGAGCAAGATGGTAGTGGTGATTGTCATGATGGTTATGAGCTTGGTTTTGTTGGTGGTGGTGGTCAAGTTGATGATGAGCAGGATGGTATTGGTGATTTTCATGATGGTATTAAGCACGTTGATGGTCGTGTTGATGGTCATGATGGTGATGAGCAAGATGATAGTATTGATTGTCATGATGGTTATGAGCACGGTGATGGTGGTGATGGTGATAAACACGGTGATAGTTGTTGTCATAATGGTGATGAGCAAGATGGTAGTGGTGATCGTCTTGATGGTTATGAGCAGTGATGTTGATGATGGTGAAAAGCACAGTGATGGTGGTGGTGGTGGTCATGATGGTGATGAGCAAGATGGTAGTGGTGATTGTCATGATGGTTATGAGCAAATCTGCACCTCAACAGATTGACTGTTTTAACAACTTATTTTAATTTCTGTCTTGGAATAAGCCATTTTTTGCATTAATATCTGGACACCAGTGATAAAAGACTGTTGACGAAACATCAGATCACAAGTTTTCAGAGTTACCCTCGTTAATTTGTGTTTTATGACTAACAGCGTTTCTTACACTTTTTTGGGAGTTTTCCAAATAATTGAGATCTGTTCTTGAATGAGTTATCTTAAAATACTGAATTATAGGCATTGGTGCCAAAATTAGCTGATTTCTGGACCAAACATAATAGTAAAACTGTGCATTGAACAGTGCAAATTATCATACGAGGAAACATGATGAAAGGGAGTCAAACAAGAAAGCAATAGAGCAATCTAACTCAGATCAACTACCTCATCCAGTCACTGCTCTTGCTCTTCACGCTACATCCTGCCTTGATCAGAGAGCGTGCAAACTCTCCCAGCTGGACGGCAATCTCTTTTTGTGATCGTGCACACTCATGCAGGACTGTACGCTCATCCTAAAGCATAGATGCAGTCATTGTGAATACTCATCTTAACATGGTTGATGTGAATAAAGTGAATTATAAGAGTCACCAATTGATTTCTTTTTCAATTAATACGACACTGGATGTCATTCAACCATTCCATTGCCCAAAAAAAGAACTAATGGGTAATTAAGGATCGATCACATTTTTTCTTGCAATTATGCTAGCGCTCCTTGATATACATAACTTACTATACAATTATTTATTACGATAAACCATTAACGGTATCTTCGGCAATTGAGTATTTGTTTTAAGGGAAATTCAACAGATAACATAAGTTTGGATAAAAGAAAAGCTAATTTTTGTTGCGTCATATATCGTTGGTTATATAACGTTGCTCTAATCCTATTGGAGTGCAAGTTTGAATTTGTCTTCGGGGGGGGGGGGGGCGTTAGACCGTGCTTTACACCGGTGCATGTAAAAGAACCAGGATAGCTCTTTCCAGGGCTACATTGTGTCTGTACACTATGCTCCAAAGAGCAAAATATGACTAACAATCTTATCGAGCCACTTGCTGCATGGGCCTTGCCTGAGTGTGAGTATAACTGTACTCTAAAACCACCACAACATTTATATAACAAAGTTGTTAAGTCAATGAAACTGATTTACATTGCAATGTATACCTTGTTTTGTGTGTATACGTCACATCGATTTTTGAGTTGCACATTAACAATATCTGGTAGACACCAATATGCTGCGTTGTGCAGGGCAGACCAACCTTTCAGAAAACAATAACATACATTTTATGTATGCTGTATTTTCCGAGATCTAATAACTATAAGATGTGACATGTCATGTACAGCTATATAATGTATATATAGTTCTTAAATGTATACACATGGGCGGTCTGTCTACATGTATTTCTGAATATTTACACCTCAACTTCCATTCCTTAAATGAACTGCTTTTCGGCAATTGCGTTCATCAATCGATGAACGCAACATCTTCGGATATGTTCGGATCGCAATTCATCGCATAACAATATACATGAAAACTATTGATCTTGTTATTGTTTGTATTGTGTCAGCAGGTCCCGTAAAATATAAATCACCATTTTAGAAAGTGCAAAGTTATTATATTTTTAATGTTTTGTTGCCCAAAGAGTTTCAATTTTACGTTTAAAAGTGATTTCAAGTGGTTGATCTTTTCCCGCGTTATTGTGACGTCATTTGAAAAAAATGTTTCCGGTAGCTGTCGGGTCCTCCTATTTACAGAGTGGGTCAGAAAGGATTACTGAAAAGTAATCCGAAATGAAATGAAGTATTTGTTTGTGTTTTTTTGAACAAAATAATGAACTATTGGTGTAAATATAAGGAATGAATTGCGGGGTTGATGTCATTATCGGGGATATGAACGCAATTGTGCTGGTCAAAGTACGCGTGGAGTCCACACACACTTAGACCAGCCCAATTGCGTTCATACCCCGATAATAACATCAACCCCGCAATTCATTCCTTAAATAAACTAAATCTATGTTCAGATAATGGATTTTTTCCCACATATTTTTATTCTGATCTGTGTGAAAACTTAGATTAGGTTTCAATTAATTGTGTGCAATTGCAGCTGCGAATAAAGGACTTTCAGAACATTTAAATTAATCTATATAAAGTTATAAACTTGTTAAGCTAAAGTGACACTCTTATTCAAAATCAATACATACACATGTATAACAAACATAGTTTTGAGTGATAAACATTTAAATACTTCCTGAATAATGCATTGATGAAAAATATTTCAAGTTATTCCTTTAAGGATAACATTCGTTATTGGTATCTTTGTAATGCATTAAGTTAATGGTGCTCTATAACCATATCGCGAGCAATTGCATGACGTAACTTATTGTACTGATCTGATTGGCCGCAGTGCGCGCCCTCTACAAAGCACATGGTTATACGTACAGGCCTCTTTGCTCGACCATCGTATGAGGAAGGTCAGCCTTTTGCAGCTCTATTATTTTTTTGGTTTATTTTTTCCCACCCTCCCAAAACCCTAATCTTCGTCTACACACAGGCATATACTTGAATGAATGAATGATACTGGTTTCGATACATGTGTTCTGCTTGCTTCCTATTTATATTTTCAGTAAATCCGGAGCTTGACTCGAGGTTACGATCCAATTGTTCTGCACATCTCGCTAACCATTAGGCTTTCTACCTCACACCGAAGTCCAGCTGATGATTTCAATACTAGATGTGTTGCAAACCTATTGTGTTTATTTGTGGGTTTTTTTAGCTCTACTGGCCAAAGGCCAGAAGAGCTTATGCGATGGTAATGTGTACGTAGTATGTGCATCCGTGCGTCCGTGCGTCCGTGCGTCTGTAAACAATTGCTTGTGAACACGATACAGTCTTCAGTTTTGATTGTATCGTGATGAAACTTGTACAGTATCTAGATATAATTAGAGCTCGGTTCCTTTTGAAAACCAGCCAGATCCGCCCATAAATGCCTAGATTATGGGCCATGAAAGTTTTAAAGAAATGCTTTCTATTTTTAGCCAGGTCTACAGGTTTACATGTACATGTAAATTCAAGTCTAGAGTTAAGGGAGACAATTTGCAAGTCTAGGATTTTGAGAGACAATTTGCTTTTTGCTTCTGCAGTTGATTTTGTGAATTACTCTGCCTTGTTCTTGTTGAAAGCCCAAAGGCCATTTTTTAGCTTTAAGTTCTGTAGTTTGCGCATTCAGCTTAATAAAATTGGTTGTGAATGTTTAAGTTATGCACCTGGTGTCATTACTGGCCACACCCAGGGTTCACAGGTTTGGTAAACATTAATCTGGAAAGGTTTGAAAATCTTTTTGTGTGTTCGTACATCCATCTCAGCACAATTGATAGTGAATGTTTGTTCAAATTGATCAATGTTGTCCTAGGATGCCCTTGACTTTGACCTTTTGACCAACTTTTTTTAATTTTTAAAACTACAGAAATTTTTACTATGAGTACAGTTTTGAAAGCATTTTTTTTGTCAGATGACTTTTACTTGGCACTTATTTGAATAGTTCATGCAACTAATCTGCTTACAATACTTTCTGGGCTCAGATGTTGAACGTGCTACGTTTTCAGGTAACCCAAACACAGAACATAAAGTATATATCTGTTGCCTTTTACCCATACATACATGCTCTGGATTGATATGACCACAAAAGCCATGCCAGTAGAGCATAGGCCCGTTTGGGCCTCTTGTTTCCATTCCATTATGTCGATGTTGATTTGTGTTGTTGTTGTTTTTTCACTGGTAAGGCTCTGACGATTAAATAGCAATCATACATAGCAGCTAGATATTCAGAGGGAGCAGTATACCGCTTTCTCAGCAAATTCATTGCTCGGCGATTGGCAACTCTCAAATAACATTGATATCGCCTTATTCCAGTAGCCCATAATGCTTTGCGACAAAGGTGACTTCCGGTTTATTTTCTGTACAGTCAGAACAAATGTAAACATTTATTATTTCCCGATACCAACCGGCAGAATGTAATTGCACGTTAGTAATTTATAATATTAAGTATCAACATGTATATAATGAACGATATTTAGTCACACTGTGTGTTTTATGCGAATTTCATGAGTTAATCTAACAATCGAATTTGGTGAAGGTGGGTGGGGAAAGTTATTTGTTGTGTCAGGTTTCTGCTTCAGTTGAGCTTATTTGTCTATAATAACGATTGAGAGTGTATTGTTCATTGTTTTTAGACTAATTCTGTAACTCTCATTCTGATTATTATCAATCTTTGAAATAAAACATTGTGAGAAGCTTCGAAATTTAAAGAAACAGTGTGAAATACATGGCTGTCAGACTTTTCAACCCAAAGACTTTTCAACCCCTTTGTCATTTGTGAAATCAAAGACTTTTCAACCCCTTTGTCATTTCAACCCCTAAACGTGCTAAGACTTTTCAACCCCACCTAAAACAAAGACTTTTCAATCGCTAATAAACGATGACTTTTAAACCCCTTAATTGCTCACCTTTTTAAGAAAAAAAAACTACAAACAGAAAACAATTTATTTTGAAATTTCTTTTAAAAATCAAGAAAATATTAAGACTAAAAATTTAACTGACAGAAAATATGTAATACATACAAAATATGCATACTTGAAATACATGATAATACAATTATTCATTTAATTTTTACATAGAAATAAATAAAAAAAAATGTTCGACTGTCCATTTAGCTATTTAGTCGCTTAGCCATAAATCTTCCCAATCTCCTTGAGGAAATCCTCACACAATATATCATGTGCATGATACTGCCCCCTAAATTAATTTAAACAGCATTTGATTTTATTTTATTTTTTCTAAACACCTTTTTTAAAAACATTTTGTAATCAATAAAAAAGACAATAAAATGAGTTGAACTTCAACTAAAATTCTTCATAATAATTATATCAAAATATCTAGATTTAGCAGACGAAGTTTAAGAAATACAAAAGTATTCATTGAGTTCAAAGTTGTAAGAAATGTATTATAGATTGGGTTTCAAATGCTTTCAAATTACAAATAGAATAACATAGAATTATAATTTAATATGTCAACCCAAGATGAAACATTTTAAGCCAGAGAATAAACAACATTATGCCAATTATCAAAATTCTTGTGAAGAGAATAATCATTTTTTATCACTAAGTGCTAAATGCTTTTGAAAGGTGTTGATGTAATGTTATTTATGTTTTTTATTTGTCAGATTAAAAAAATCAGGACACTCTATTATAAGGTGTATATATGTAAAAAAAATTGCTATAAGCATTGTATTGTCTTTTGAAAATTGCAATAAAAGAATGGAATGAAGGTCGCACATCCATTAATGGGCAACATGTGTGACATGATCATAAATTCTTAAGGGATTAAGGGGCTTCATAACACCTTTAATTGAGATTAAAGTAACTTGAAAGTGACAGTTAAATAAGGTTGTAATACTCTGATGGCCATCATTCCAAACCGATGAGCAGCTTGATAAATTTGGTGTATGATTTTCCGGATATAAAACCAGACAAAAAATATATTTAATTCATTTATACCCCAAAAAATCTCAGAATTTTTAGATAATACATTATCAAGAACTTAAATCAAACTGTACTGAAATAGCAATTTGGTACTACAAAAACAATGTTTCGACTGTTTGCTTTTTTTTAAAGGCAATGAAAGTTTTATTAATGTTCAAGTTGATGTTTTTTTTGGCATTGTACAGGCATAATAAGGAGAATGTTCCGTGAATCTTTCTTTGCATTCATTTTCTTTTACAATTATTCAAATTTGTAACTTAAAAACAAAAGTATGTTCATAACTTTGTACATAATATATGTGGATTCGCTAAAATGTAATATGCTTTAGAATAATACAACACTTGCTCGGGGAAACAATAATAGGGGTTGAAAAGTCTTTGATATGAGTGTTGAAAAGTCTTCAATATGGCTATTAAAATATTTCAACTAGGGCTTGGAAAGTCTTTGATTAAAGGCTTGAAAAGTCCTAACAGGTAGATGTTGAAAAGTCTTTAAAATAGGGGTTGAAAAGTCTAAGGGTTGAAAAGTCTTCGTTTTGAGAAGGGGTTGACAAGTATTGGGGTTGAAAAGTCCTGCTCCCAAATACTTCATCTGACATTTTATGCAGGGTTACACATATATATGTTATACCATTCTCAAATTTGTTATTGTGTATCATAAACACAAATATTTATCTCTGTTCAATGAAGTTAAATTATTGTAGAGTTAAAGTTACACTGGTTCTAGTGTTAAATACTTATTTAGTATAGTTAAATCAAGTCTTACTGTCCAATATGCATTTCTAACTTATTGTCTATGGCTTACTTAATATTGTCTTAGACTTAGTGATATAAGTCCAGGCGTATTATCTTTATTTTGAAGTTTGGGTGTGTCGATGGATGTCGGTCCAAATAAGAGCAGTTGTTACAATGTTGATATAATAGGCGGAAGATAACTTGGGTGCGATATGGCTTGATTCCATTCATTACCTGTATGCCGTTTGTAAAGAACATGTAGACATCAACCAAAGATACAGTAGGTAGTAACAATGACTTGAATACATTTAGTGAATTTGGGAAAATGGAAAGTTGGTTCAGAGGAAATCTTCTGGTATTGAGATAGGAATTGTAATCTTGTTTTTGTGTTTTAATTCAGCTATATGTTATAACTCATTAATTCATTTTTCATAAGTATTATCACTTTTGCTTGCTCAGCATTGCACACAAGGGGGTACTCTTAATGGTATAATGTTGTATATATAGCAGCCAGTAAACCCAAATAATACACTGGCATATTGAAATCATTTAATAAGGTTTATATAATTAATGTGTTTATGCCATCTAAAGTTATTTCGTTATTCATATTATGCTTGATAGCGACTAGTAATTTCCTTCATTATGAATTGTAAAATGATTGAGCTGATTTGTTATTTTAGTTTATGATGAAATTTATGATCTTTTTCAGGAGAGGATGAAGAACCAGATGGCATCAAAATCCCTTGTTGGAACCAAAAAGCTGCACTCCTACAACAGTGTTGCAGCATTATAGTCAACTAAAACACCTGTGTTCAGACTTTGGCATTGACATAAAATTTCCCAAAAAAAACTAAAATATTTATTTGTGCCATGCCCTTGGAGTGTCCAACACTGGTGGAACGTTGAAAAGTGGATTCACAGCAAGCAATGCTCTACAAGGACTGTCATCATCTTTGAAACGCGAGTATGAACTGCTAACTGCAAAATGTTTAAGTCAGGAGAAGAACTGGTCAAAGGACTTAACGAAAATTCCAAAAATAGAAGATTCTTTTATAAAGAAGTATTTACTAAACAACAATGTACTCACCACATCTAGAACTTACAAGCTATCAAGCAAGACCATTTCAAATGAAGCAATTTGTTCATTCTCTTGTTTAGTTTGAAAATGCAAATTCAGAGACATTCAGCGTATTGCGTGCATTGTGCAATCCTTCACAATCAACAAATGCTGATGTGGTTAAAGTTGTTTTTGTGATAGTAGACAAGATATCAGGTGTTCCATATGGTGGTTTTTGTACATGTACTGTTGGACATTCAGGGACATGTGGCCACATTGGTGCCGTTCTATTCAGAACAGCAGATTTTCTTGCCTTGGGATCTTTTGAAGGTCAGTCTTGTACAGAAAAACTGTGCCAGTGGACAGATCCAAAGGGGAGCAAAGCTCCAGCAACTGTTTTTCAAGAGATTAAAATAAAAAAAATCTGATACAAAGATACGTAGAACAGTAGGCTACTATGGTAAAGCAGTGGCCAACCCTAACCCACCAACCTATGATGAAATTTTAAACCTGAGAGCCAGTTGGTTTGATGCCACACATCACATAGGCCAGTAATGTCCTGCAGTCCATGTACTTAATACAAGTAGATATCGTCCCGACAACCCTCAAATTCCAAATGTTGTTAAGGAACTACCAGATATCTTATCCTATGATAGCGAGCATTTGAGGTTGAAGTTCAATTAACACCGATGTATGTTGTTCAGTAAAAGCGGCACATGTTCCCAGAAACAGCAACCTCTGATTACGAAAAAGAAAGCAACCGCGTCTTTGATGCGGCAAGAACAATGAACATTTCCAGTGAACAGGTAGATAAAATAACATTGGGCCAAGCAGACAACCCCGAATGGCATGAGCAGCGGAGGGGGGCCATTATCGCAACAAAATTTGCCGATTTGATCAGATAGAACAAAAATAAAAGGTCAAAGTGCGAAATTCTGATGCATTGCATAATAGGAAACAATGCTTATGACAAACTGAAAAATATTCCAGCAATCAAGTGGGGGAGAAAAAATGAACCCAAGGCCAGACAGGCTTACATCAATAAGTTCCAGCACTGGCACAAGAATTGCACAGTAAGTGAACATGGACTGGTTGTGTGTAGCGAATACAACTTCATCTGTGGCAGCCCTGATGGCATTGTCCATTGTGCATGCCATGGCAAACGCCTCCTTGTAATAAAGTGTCGGTATAGCGCAAGGGCTATGAGTGTGACAGAAGCTGTTCAGTCCAGAAAAATAAAATACCTTGGACAAGAAAATGGACGCTTCGTATTGAGGAAAGAGACGCCGGGTGGATATTGTGAATAAGTGCAAGGACTTAACCAAAGGGAATAACCAAAATTTCTGATGCCAACTTAGTTGTGTGGACAGAAAAAGATATGGTAACTGTCAATGTTCGATATGACAGAGCATTCTTCAACAATGAGTTGTTTCCTGCATGTGAAGAGTTCTTTAGAACACAAGTAATTCCTTAGTTGTTGCTGAATGAACCATGTGCCCAATTCGTCCTAGTGCAAAAGACAGTCAGCCATGTGGTGTACCGTCGATACCAATTTCTGGCAATAACACTGATAATGGTCTGTCATGTGCCCAGTTAATTATGCAAGAAATGACTTCATACATATGTAAGTAGTGCCTGATGAGAACATTTTGTCTGACAATTCCAACGCAAGTGTTGGCTGCGATTGCTCAAATTGTGGAGGCTGTAACATTTAGTTTTGTTGGCCATGTGCAAAGTATGAGGAGGAGTGGGCTTCCGAAGGCATAACCTGGTACTGTCCAAGCTGTACAAGAAATTGCGATCTTGTGTACAGATACATTCTAACAGCTTGATGAAAGTGCATAATCCAAAAAAGGTCTTTGTTGCAGTAAAACTATGACAACGTGTACTGATAGTGTTTCTATGTTTAAAGTATTATCATTTTTGGGTAAATCAAAGCAATGTTTTAAATGTTTCCTCAATGTTGTGCAATTTGAATTAATTCCATGTACTGGTAACATGTGCTTAAAAACTTGAATAATAGTGCTTATGGTACAGTTTTCCTAGATTTCTATCAATACTGTACATGTGGTGTGTGTTTTAAATTTTCCTAGCGATCTTCTGTTCAGTGCTTATATAAAAATGTGCTATAAGGGAGTATTTAATGTTATAAGTAACCAGTATTTAAGTGCCATGTTTTGCATTGTATCGAAAGAAGTATTCGGAAATTCTTGCCGGTTCCCAATTTGTCTTTCGTTTATTTATTATTGCCTTGCTAGTGTTATTTGCTACAAATGTATGTATGATCACTTAATTTTACTTACGTTACTCAACTTGATTCACATGAATTTAGGAAGTAACCAGTATTATTCTTACACATTGTTTTGTTACAGTAATTCTTGATGTTTCCCCATTTGTCTTTCATTTACTTACTATTGCTTTGCCTGTGTTAATCTATACAAATGTAAACATGTTCCTCATGTTATTTAATTTACTAAACTTGATTCACAAGAATTCAGGAAGTAACCAGTCTTAAGCTTGCATACATTGTTCTGTTAGTGTTTCAATAATTCTTGACATTCACTCCTTTGTCTATCATTTACTTATTATTGTATTGCCTGTGTTAATCTATACACATGGAAGTATTAAAATGTTCCCTAAATGATATTAAATGTTATTTAAGTAGTAAAACTTGTTCACATTTATTCAAATTAGGAATTAACCAGTATTAAGATTGCATGACACTGGACACATTTTATTATTAGTATCATTTTTCATTATATCATTTCAAGTTATAATATATTAATCTTAATTGACTTCATTCCTTTTCCACCTTTGTCTTTCATTTGTTTTATTATTGAACTGTGTGTGGACCTTCGAACAAATGTAAATATGTTCATTGTCTTATTATAATCACGTTATTATATTGATTTAATAAATTGAGAAACCGTTCAGGTTTTGATAAGATTTTTCTTTCTTATTCTATGATTTTTTGTGTTATGTGATGGTATTTACCCCTTCAGTGAAATATGAAACCAAGATAACCTTTGAACAAACACCCACATGCTTGTCAATTACAGTAATGTCCCTTGACTGTCATAACGGACTTCAACTGTGATATGGAACAGTGCCTGTATGCGTGTGATGTTGACCTGTATGCGTGTGATGTTGACCATTGACTGTATGCGTGTGAAATTGACCATTGACTGTATGTGTGTTATGGTGACCATTGACTACATGCGTGTGATGTTGACCATTGCCTGTATGCATGAGATGTTGACCATTGACTTTATGCGTGTGATGTTGACCATTGACTGTATGTGTGTTTGTGATGTTGACCATTGACTACATGCGTGTGATGTTGACCATTTACTACATCAAGTGATATGGACCTTTGACAAATGCACTCACTTGCGCGAATACACCTAACTTCTATTATAGCGTCTAAGTTGCAATTATGCAAGCAGACTCGCAATTAATAATAAACATAAATATTTTTTTTTGAATGGCAAATAAGTTGTGTTTTAATTTTGACATTTTATTGACAAGATATATTCATATACCAAGATTAAACAGTTGATTTTTATTTTTAAACAAAAAATATATATATCAGGATCCTGGTCCAAATGCAAGCATATATAGATATCGTCGACAATACCTAGGTGTAAAAACACGCATCGTAATATATTGACCTAATACCAAAACTTTAATTAATGTGGCTTTGCCGAGAATCTTCTCAAGTGTTAAAAAACATAAACCTCAATCCCAACTCGTTCAGTACTTTCCTCCTAGAACTCGACGCACACAATCAAAGACACTTACCCCTATCCCAACTTGTTCAGTACTTTTCTCCTAGAACTTGACACACATCATCAAAAACTGTTATCCCTATCTCAACTCGTTCAGTACTTTTCTCCTAGAACTCGACACACACCATCAAAAACACTTACCCCTATCCCAACTCGTTCAGTACTTTTCTCCTAGAACTCGACACAAATCATCAAAAACAGTTACCCCTATCCCAACTCGTTCAGTAGTTTTCGCATAGAACTTGACACACACCATCAAAAACACTTACTCCTATCGCAACTCGTTCAGTACTTTTCTCATAGAACTTGACACACATCATCAAAAACTGTTATCCCTATCCCAACTCGTTCAGTACTTTTCTCCTAGAACTCGACACAAATCATCAAAAACAGTTACCCCTATCCCAACTCGTTCAGTACTTTTCTCCTAGAACTTGACACAAATCATCAAAAACAGTTACCCCTATCCCAACTCGTTCAGTACTTTTCTCATAGAACTTGACACACATCATCAAAAACTGTTATCCCTATCCCAACTCGTTCAGTACTTTTCTCCTAGAACTCGACACACATCATCAAAATCAGTACCCCTATCCCAACTCGTTCAGTAGTTTTCTCCTAGAACTTGACAAACACCATCAAAACACTTACCCCTATTCCAATTCGTTTCGTACTTTTCTCCTAGAACTTGAGACACACCATCAAAAACTGTTACTCCTATCCAAACTCGTTTAGTACTTTTCCCATAGAGCTCGACACACATCATCAAAATCAGTACCCCTATCCCAACTCGTTCAGTAGTTTTCTCCTAGAACTTGACACACACCATCAAAACACTTACCCCTATTCCAATTCGTTTTGTACTTTTCTCCTAGAACTTGAGACACACCATCAAAAACTGTTACTCCTATCCCAACTCGTTCAGTACTTTTCTCATAGATCTTGACACACACCATCAAAAACACTTACCCCTATCCCAACTCGTTCAGTACTTTTCTCATAGAACTTGACACACACCATCAAAACACTTACCCCTATCCCAACTTGTTCAGTACTTTTCTCCTAGAACTTGATACACACAATCAAAAACACTAACCCCTATCTCAACTCGTTCAGTACTTTTCTCCTAGAACTCGACACACACCATCAAAAACACTTACCCCTATCCCAACTCGTTCAGTACTTTTCTCATAGAACTCGACACACATCATCAAAAACAGTTACTCCTATCCCAACTCGTTCAGTACTTTTCTCCTAGAACTCGACACACATCATCAAAAACAGTTACCCCTATCCCAACTCGTTCAGTACTTTTCTCCTAGAACTCGACACAAATCATCAAAAACAGTTACCCCTATCCCAACTCGTTCAGTACTTTTCTCATAGAACTTGACACACACCATCAAAAACACTTACTCCTATCGCAACTCGTTCAGTACTTTTCTCATAGAACTTGACACACATCATCAAAAACTGTTATCCCTATCCCAACTCGTTCAGTACTTTTCTCCTAGAACTCGACACACATCATCAAAATCAGTACCCCTATCCCAACTCGTTCAGTAGTTTTCTCCTAGAACTTGACAAACACCATCAAAACACTTACCCCTATTCCAATTCGTTTCGTACTTTTCTCCTAGAACTTGAGACACACCATCAAAAACTGTTACTCCTATCCAAACTCGTTCAGTACTTTTCTCATAGAGCTCGACACACATCATCAACAACACTTACCCCTATCTCAACTCGTTCAGTACTTTTCTCCCCGAGCTCGACACACACCATCAAAAACTGTTACTCCTATCCCAACTCGTTTAGTACTTTTCTCATAGCATTCGACACAC
Organism: Mya arenaria; assembly: GCF_026914265.1. NCBI lineage: Eukaryota > Metazoa > Mollusca > Bivalvia > Myida > Myidae > Mya > Mya arenaria. The sequence continues at coordinate 27,060,742 of NC_069122.1, forward strand.
ACCATCAAAAACACTTACCCCTATCTCAACTCGTTCAGTACTTTTCTCCTAGAGCTCGACACACACCATCAAAACACTTACCCCTATCTCAACTCGTTCAGTACTTTTCTCCTAGAACTCGACACACACTATTAAAACACTTACTCCTATCTCAACTCGTTCAGTACTTTTCTCATAGAATCTGACACACATCATCAAAACACTTACCCATATCTCAACTCGTTCAGTACTTTTCTCATAGAATCTGACACACATCATTAAAACACTTACCCCTATCTCAACTCGTTCAGTACTTTTCTCATAGAACTCGACACACACCATCAACAACACTTACCCCTATCCCAACTCGTTTCGTACTTTTCTCCTAGAACTTGACACACACCATCAAAAACTGTTACTCCTATCCCAACTCGTTTCGTACTTTTCTCCTAGAACTTGACACACATCATCAAAAACTGTTACTCCTATCCCAACTCGTTTCGTACTTTTCTCCTAGAACTTGACACACACCATCAAAAACTGTTACTCCTATCCCAACTCGTTTCGTACTTTTCTCCTAGAACTTGACACACATCATCAAAAACTGTTACTCCTATCCCAACTCGTTCAGTATTTTTCTCCTAGAACTTGACACACATCAACAAAAACTATTACCCCTATCCCAACTCTTTCAGTGCTTTCCTCCTAGAACCTGAACACACATCATTATAACGCTTACTCCTATCCAAAGTCGTTCAGTACGTTTCTCCTAGAAACTGAACACACATCATTATAACGCTTACTCCTATCCAAAGTCGTTCAGTACTTTTATCCTAGAACCTGAACACACATCATTATAACGCTTACTCCAATCCAAAGTCGTTCAGTACTTTTATCCTAGAACCTGAACACACATCATAATAACGCTTACTCCTATCCAAAGTCGTTCAGTACTTTTATCCTAGAACCTGAACACACATCATTATAACACTTAATCCTATCCATACTCGTTGAGAACTTTTCTCCTAGAACCTGAACACACATCATCATAAACACTTACCCCTATACTAACTCGTTCCGTATCCACAAATACTATATTAGTTTAAACATAACTATTTGAAATCTTTATCCTATCAAGTCATAGTTTATAACTATTTATTGTACTAATACCATAAATATCTCCATTGAGCAATTTCATTCATAAACCAGCTAAACGACCCGTGATCCTCGTGCAGCTATCACTAGCAAGGAAAATAAGGCCAACGGATCATAAGGGCTAAATCCAGTAGTATTTCCAAATTGCTGTTTATCGATGTCTATATACCACCCTTTACGAAAGAATAACTAGTTACAGGAAAATGTAAAGATGAAAGGCTGGAAACTATCCATTATGTCAGAGGAAGAACAGTCCGCGGCTGTTATTTCGCTGACATAATTGACAGTTGACAGTATTTACTTACTTAAAACATTAAACAACGAGGTCCAAATCATGAATTTCATGGCGCTATTATAAACTTATTGGACACTGTCACACAATTTCAAAGGATACAAATCATAAATTTTTCTATGCAAATCAAATGAATTTTGCGCTCATTTCCATGTACATATAAATTGTAAGTATTTAAACTAATCACTTTTAGAATATAACCTTTACTTACAGCCAGTGAATCGGCAGATATGCAATCATTAAGTACTAGGCTTAATCATTAAAAAAATCAGCTTTCGTTTGTAGAGATGCACCTACTGCCACTCATCAGATACACGGTTTCTTCGTCAGATTTCGCTTTGTTAATGTGTCAGCCAATGCGGTTGTATTCAGTAAGATAACCTAAATTAAAAGTTATGACTGAACGGGGACTGGGAGGTGACTAGTTGGACTTGAAGGGCTGTGATTAGTTGTGACAGTCACAACTAGTCACCTCCCAGTCTCCGTTCAGTCACAACTAGACACCTCCCAGTCTCCGTTCAGTCACAACTAGTCACCACCAAGTCCCCGTTCAGTCACAACTAGTCACCTCCCAGTCTCCGTTCAGTCACAACTAGTCACAGACCAGTCTCTTTTCAGTCACATCTAGTCACTGGCCAGTCCCCGTTCACACAACAAGTCACCGACCAGTCGCCGTTCAATCCCAACTAGTCACCACCAATTCCCCGATCAGTCACAACAAGTCACCACAAGGTCCCTGTTCAGTCACAATTAGTCACAGCCCAGTCCCCTTAAAGTCACAACTAGTCACCACCCAGTCCCCGTTCAGTCACAACTAGTCACAGCCCAGTCCCTGTTCAGTCAAAACTAGTCACAGACCAGTCCCCGTTCAGTCAAAACTAGTCACAGCCCAGTCTCCGTTCAGTCAAAACTAGTCACAGGCCAGTCCCCGTTCAGTCAAAACTAGTCACAGACCAGTCCCCGTTCAGTCAAAACTAGTCACAGCCCAGTCCCCGTTCAGTCACAACTAGTCACAGCCCAGTCCCCGTTCAGTCACAACTTGTCACAGCCCAGTCCCCGTTCAGTCAGAACTAGTCACAGCACAGTCCCCGTTCAGTCAAAACTAGTCACAGACCAGTCCCCGTTCAGTCACAACTAGTCACAGCCCAGTCCCCGTTCAGTCACAATTAGTCACAGCCCAGTCCCCGTTCAGTCACAACTAGTCACACCCCACTCCCCGTTCAGTCACAATTAGTCACAGCCCAGTCCCGTTCAGTCAAAATTAGTCACAGCCCAGTCCCCGTTCAGTCAAAATTAGTCACAGCCCAGTCCCCGTTCAGTCAAAACTAGTCACAGCCCAGTCCCCGTTCAGTCACAATTATTCACAGCCCAGTCCCCGTTCAGTCAAAACTAGTCACAGCCCAGTCCCCGTTCAGTCACAATTATTCACAGCCCAGTCCCCGTTCAGTCATAATTAGTAACAGCCCAGTCCCCGTTCAGTCACAACTAGTCACAGCCCAGTCCCCGTTCAGTCATAATTAGTCACCGTCCATTCCCCGTTCAAACAACTAGGCACCGACCGGTCGCCGTTCAATCCCAACTGGTCACCGACCTTTCACCGTTCACACAACTAGTCACCGCCTAGTCTCTGTTCAGTCAGAAATAGTCATTGACCAGTCCCTGTTCAGTCACAACTAGGCACCAGCCTGCCCCCATTCAGTCGCAACTAGTCAACGCCTAGTCCCTGTTCAGTCAGAAATAGTCATTGACCAGTCCCCGTTTAGTCACAACTAGTCACCGGCCAGTCCCCGTTCAGTAACAACTATTCACTGAGCAGTGCCTGTTCAGTCTCAAATAGTCACTGACCAGTCCCCGTTTAGTCACAACTAGTCACCGGCCAGTCCCCGTTCAGTAACAACTTTTCACTGAAAAGTGCCTGTTTAGTCTCAAATAGTCACTACCAAGTCCCCGTTGAGTCACAACTAGACACCGACCAGTCTCCGTTCACACAACTAGTCACCGACCAGTCTCCGTTCACACAACTAGTCACCGACCTGTCTCCGTTGAGTCAGAACTAGACACCGACCAGTCTCCGTTCACACAACTAGTCACCGACCTGTCCCCGTTCAGACAACTAGTCACCGACTTGTCCCCGTTGAGTCAGAACTAGACACCGACCAGTCCTCGTTCACACAACTAGTCATCCGGCCGTTCAGTCAGAACTAGTTACCGTCTCCGTACAGTCACAACTAGTCATCTATCAGTCTTAATAAGTTTTGTAGACATCATCATGATATTAAATTTGCGTCATAATGTATAAATTTATTTTATTTTATTTGATGTTCACTTCACTTGTATCGTGTTATTTTTTATGTTCATTAGTTGCTGATCAAATGCTTGTAAAAGTGATCAGAAATCAAATCTTGAAACCTTACAATCTTGCTTACTGACACTGTTTATGAATTCTTTATCCCAAAACGTAGGACGTCATCGCATTTTGCTTACTTACGCTGTTAATGTCAACCTCATCACGAAAAGTAAAGTTGATTGCTATTTTTAGCTTCATGACATTATTTCTGTCTATTCACGACTGGTTTCCAATGTTGCAATGCATGGGTACCACAACGGTTCATTTGGCACCACAGCCTATTGATTGGCACCACAGCCTATCCATTGGCACAACAGTCTATTCATTTGCACAACAGTCCATTCATTTGGCACCACAGATTCTTGATTAACACCACATAATATTGATTGGTACCACAGCCTATTGATTGGCACCACAGCCTATTCATTGGCACCACAAACTATTGATTGGCACCACAGCATATTGATTGGCACCACATACTATGTATTGGCACCACAGCCTATTGATTGGCACCACAGACTATTGATTGGCACCACACCCTATTGTTTGGCATCAGAGCATATTTATTGGAACCCCAGCCTATTCATTGGCACCACAGACTATTAATTGGCACCATATACTATTGATTGGCATCACAGCATATATATTAGAACCCCAGCCTATTCATTGGCACCACAGCATATTCATTGGCACCATACCCTATTGGTTGGCACCACAACCTATTTATTGGCACCACTGGCTATTTATTGGCACCACTGCCAATTTGATAAAACTTACGGAACGATAACGCGTTTCATGATTATCCAGATGTTTGCGTTGCATTAAAGTGACAGTATCATTCAAAATCAATGCAAACACATGTATACCAAATCTAAATTTTGAGTGATATATTTTTGACTACTTAATACATAAAGCCTTATGGAAACTATATATTACTGATAACAAGATTGTAACCGTGTGTTAAAAACTGAAAAGCAAAAAGATTAAATGATTGGTGAGTGCTAAAAGATTTAGAGTGATCTACTATTGTCTCAGAAGTTAGAAATACCGTGTTTTCTGCACATTTTTTTCAAGTTAAACTCGGTATCCTTCATAAGAACCATTGTTTTCGACATTTATTCATCCTTTCTGGTATATTTAGACAATTATATTAATTGTGATAAATCTTATTTTGGAGGAATCTTGAAGAGAAAACCTTTGTTGCACTGTGTTGTTTCCCAGTTTTGCATTTTTACAGTTATACAGGTCTTGTTTGTGAACTGCAATTTTTGTAAGTTCAGTGAAAGAAGTTAGCGTATGCACTGTTTGATCTTCTCAACAAAAAACAATCACTAACACAAAACCAACTTTGTCAATTCTTTTTACCACAACAGTCTGTACAGAGCTTTTTTGTTCTTATTTGTTTGTAGACATGTTGCCAGATGAAATATGTAGGTGTGTAGCAAGCATAGTAACTGTGTTTTAAGAAAATTTTGAATAAGTTTAATTCTTGAAATGAGGAAAACAAACGTTGGCATTCACTCCTTGGCGCTTTTGTCATATTGAAGTATAATCTCAGATGGCCAATCAAATGCTGAGATGATAGGAGAAGTGGCTGCGACCGTGACCAAACCACCAGGAGTGGCCATAACATTCCCTATCTTGTTGCTGATGCCTGAAATCGAGTCGAGTTTTTCAATCGAAAATACTACCTTCACCTGGTCTCAAACACTTGCATAATTATTCTTTTATTACCTGATTCAATGTATAAATACTAATCAGTATCGTTTTGCTGTTTTACATCAAACAGACTTTTGCTTCGCTGCCGACCCTTAAATATGATTTTTCAATTCATAATTGCAGCAGTTTGACCCAGGGTTGTGCAGTGCAGAGAGATTGCTAAATCAGATGCCGTGGAGTTTCATTCGCTTCCTTGTTGAAATTTGGAGCTAGATATAGTCTTGCCAGAACTCCCTTTTTAAAATCTGTATCAAGGGCATGGATCTTGAACGACAGTGATATTTACACTTATTATACCTCATTTTTATCTACAATGGTAAAATCCCATTACCCGAAAAAGAGATATTTTGACTGTCAGAAACATTTGCAACATTGTTGACACGTGACCGAGTGAAAATTCACTGTCATGTCATGTGACTGCAGTGACATTTTGAATGTCATATAAGGGCAAATAACTGCTTCAATAGTTTAGCTAAATCATGACGTGATTGCCTCCCTTATACACATACAGTAGTGACGTTACTATTCAATGTGTACACAAAAGCATCAGATGACAGAAAATAAAAGGTGGAATTTTGTTCTAGATCTAGATATAATTATTTTATTATGTTATATTTTGTTTACCTTGTTAAACTTGTTTTATTAAATGAATTAAAAACATTTTAAAACTTTTTTATGTACTTAATTTGTTCGGTATAATAAAATAAATATATGGCAGCATGCGTGACATTGATATTGTCAACCCTCGAAACAAAATGTCATCCTCGGCTCGGGTGACATTCTGCTCTCCGATTCGGGTTGACAATATCAATATCACACATGCTGCCATATGATATTTATATGATTTTCAACGACGTCATTTCAAAAATGATGTTAAGAGCTCAAACAATTTTGTGCATTTTTCTGAAAAGAGTTATTAGTTGACTTCCAACTTTAGTTTAATGTATATAATAAAATGAAAACTGTGGTTTCAGTGTAAGATAGCAATTTATTTCACTTCGTAAACACCCTAAGTCAAGGTTTCATTCGTGGCGCTGCTTGTGAAATATATCTCTTGGTGCTCACTGTGTGACATATATAGAGGATATTTGTTGAATTCAGTGTAATATCGTATTTTATTTCACGAGTGGTCGCAGAAAAAATATTTTCACGAGTGGAAAAATTATTTTCCTGTGACCAAGAGTTCCATATGAAAAAGTTCATACATAAATTGGTAAGTGTGTTCCTTTTTAATAGTTTAATAATTAATCGCAAAAAATGTTTTATCAAAATTATTGCATAATTTGATTTTGACACTTCTATATGTTTCGACCAAAGTGTCACTGCACTACACACGACAACATACGTGTACTTTTTCAAGTCAAGGGAAGCAAATCTTATAAACGATGGAAAAAAATAGTCCCGAGTTGTCTGTACTGAGTGACATGATCAAATGTTATCATTTTACTCGGTCCAGACTGAAAAGATCAAGTTATCATTCACCAGTATTTTTCTTTCTTTCACCGATATGCATGAAATAAATTACGATCCAACACTGAAACAAACAATAATCCTCTAGATGAACTAGTGGCAATCCTTTAATAGTTCTTATATATTCTCTTGACTTTTTGAAATCATCATAGCATTGTCAACAGAGGTTATTTTCATATTGACTTTACATTATAAATGATTTATTTTAATTTTTTACATTAATAACTCATTGCCTTTAGCTTCTAATATGTGTTGTTTGTGTTATGAAGTATTGTAAGATTTAATTTGTTGATCCCTGATATGTATTGCTTTGAAAATGGATACTTGTGGTTGCTATGGTAACTATTTATTGGTTACTGTCATCATTATCAAAACATTTAACCAAATATCACATTTGGTTTTATGTTTAAAAAAATAGCTCTTAAACATGTTAAGACAAAATCAAAACAATATGTTTATCTGTATTGGTAACAAGCTCTGAATATTTCCAGTTATTTGATGAGATTCATAAAAATAGAAATCTAGACCAAATTGTATGACTTTTAGGATACTATAACAATGACATTCTGACTTCGATGATTTCAAATAATTTGGATTTGTCAATGCATACATTACATATTTGCTATTTTTTAAAACAATTTAAGTATGTTGTATTTTGTTGTTGCCATGGCAACATTTTTTATTTATTCGACGGTAGCTGGACATCTCAGTAGACAAATCAACAAGTTTTTCATTTTTTTCATTTGAAAGTCATAATACTAGCGAATCAAGATATCTTCAGTTTTGAGATTTTAACAGACTAGATTTTCAATAATGAATAAAAAATACCAATTATTGTTTTGATCAACATATACTTTTCTTAAAAAATCATTTAGATGACCTTCACTGGTGATAAAATTTTAAGGGTTTTCTTGTTTTATTTATTTCCATTGAAAGGGAAATTATTTACCATTAAGACACTTTGACGTCTTTTTTTATTTAAACAGCTCTTGTTCAACAACTGGTGTTTTTGAAATGTTGTTGATTTATAATAATAGACTCTTTTTTTACATGAGAGTAAAAGAATCCAATTGTGTGAGAGGAAAATGTTCATAAAAAAAAACAGAAATCGTGTTTCATACATAAGGGGTTATTACTCATAACATTTGGTGGAAATAATAAACAGACTAAAACTATTAATTGAATATACTTTTTCTGAATCTTTTATGAATAATTTAAGAGTTTGTATTGATGATAAGCTACTATATATGGCTTTGAATAATAATGTTTAACTTTTTTGCTATAAACATTGATATATTTATATATGTATATGCGCTTTCGTATTTATCAATTATTGCCGTGCCATGTATTGTGTTATTGTAATGTGGATGAACTGTATATGTTCAAGTTAACTTTAAATGTTCTGTTCTGTTCAAAATTGTTGAACCTTGAAAACTGACTAATTGGGAAAGGTGTTAAGTGTGTTGTTATTTTACTAAGTTTGGTACCTTTTTGGAATGATAGTGTGTATAGTGAGTATAGTGAGTATAGTGTGTATAGTGAGTATAGTGAGTATAGTGTGTATAGTGAGTATAGTGAGTATAGTGTGTATAGTGAGTATAGTGAGTATAGTGTGTATAGTGAGTATAGTGAGTATAGTGTGTATAGTGAGTATAGTGAGTATAGTGTGTATAGTGAGTATAGTGAGTATAGTGTGTATAGTGAGTATAGTGTGTATAGTGAGTATAGCTACAAGATGCAAAATAAACCTACTAAAACTAAAAATTGAATATACTATTTCTAAATCTTTGGATAATTTAAGTGTTTTCATGCATAACACTGAACCACTCTGGACTTAAATCACACCAGCAACAGACGTTTTTTATACTAATTCTTACCTTTTAAAGGGTTTTTCTAAAGTGATTGCCTTAACTTTAGCAATTTGAGTAGTTTTTAATGCCTAGACTTTTATGGTTTGAGTAGTTTTTAATGCCTAGACTTTTATGGTTTGAGTAGTTTTTAATGCCTGTAGTTTTGTATTTCTGGTAGCTTTTAATGCCAAGACTTTTGTATTTTGATTAGTTTTTAAGAGCTCTAGTTTGATCCCCTAATGTGTTTCATATTGTATTGAATTGAAATGTGGTTGCCATGGTATCATTTTATTTATCAATTATAGTTTAATTATGATTTTTACTAGAATGTTGTCACCAGCAAATAATATGTTATTTTTTTGTGTTTGATGTCTAACTCCAAATTACAAATTATATAAAGTCATGGGGAAAAAAATCAGGTTATCTTGTATTTTTTTCTCTAAATATCTGCTCTTATGGATGCCTTCATAAAATATGATCGCCACTTATAACAAACCGTGGATCATTTGTCATAAAGACTGCCCATATGTGAACTATTAAAAGTTAGCCCTGCACCAAATTTAAATATCTGCATCATGTACATTTTTGGCAATGCAATTGATTTGGTAGTCATTTTGAAACAAAACATATCAATTTCGTATGAAGAAATTTCTGAAAAAATGCAAATTCTTTTTGATTGATATCTGATAAAACTTCGTTATTAATTTCTCGGCACCTAAAAATTTAGAAAGGGTGTAAGTATTATGCTTGAAAATTATTGAACATCAAGACGTAATAAAAAAGATATTTGGAAACATTTTATGTTTTGGTCCTTTAAAAGACGTTTTCACTGTGGAAGGCCCTTAATGGGTGTGCACTCCTCTCAATACTGAAAGTCCGAACAACAGAATCCTGTCTATGCTTTTATTTCATCATATAAAACTAATTCTAAATAAAAAACAACAACTTATGACTGAGTATACAATCAATGAAAACTAATCGATATTAAAGGAAAGTGAAATCTTTAGCAAGATTGAAAACGTTGATGCTATACTATATAGAAAGAAATATTAACAGAAATGCACAAAAGAAAAAGCAAAACAATTAACTTAAATATATTTTCCACAATGCATCACTTTATAGGACCACGTTTGCATTGTATGTTCTTAATAGTAACAAATAGAGAAAATGAAACCAAATCTTCGAATGACCAGCGTATTGCAACTTTCGTAAAACTATTTTAACTGACCAATATGCATCCTATAAAAATAAACACACACTCTGTTCTGGATATTGTCATATCCTCAAAATATACATAGCTCAATACATTCTACAAGTCAAAATGCCGTATTACAACCACTGATGGTTGATATGCAATAATGATTATACTCTAAAGCATTACCTGTATTCCTTTGCTAGTGGCAATATTTGTCATAAATCAGATACTATCTGGTAAAAAGATACTTAAGAATAGAAGAAATTCGTCTATCTCGAAGGAATGTTACTCAAATAGCGGCAACTAACTTGCATAGATTACATCAATGGTTTTATCAATACTATACTTATGTCATATGATGTCTTGAAACTTGTTTAATAATGTATTGTGAAAAAAGTTGCAAAACGCCCATGTTTGTTCGTTTCTTTATAAACGGTCACATTGTTTTTTGGTATTTCGGGATTGACGTCACTTCCTTCTTTCAAATCGCAGGTGTATGGGCTTCCCAGGTTTGTTGATGCCGCCAGATGCCTTATCAGAGGGCATCGGTACCTGTTGGTGAGACATATATACTCTTACTGGATTATATTTCGCTTTTCAGAGTTGACTTGATATATAGTTTAACCATAAAGGCTTTTTGAGTCTTCCTACTATTGATAAATGTGTCCGTCGTTACCTATGAGTATCTTTAAATAACTTGTCAAACAAACGGAACTTTGACTATGCTGCTAAACATTATGTTAAACTAAGATTCGAATAGATAATTACGGGTCCGTCGTTTCATTGAGACAGTAAAATTAACTGGGTACTGTTGCATTAGACAAACTCAACATTCTTATTTAGCTGCATTGTTACAGAAATAAATAATCTGCTATCAACTATCATCATTTGGATATTGATCCACTGACGGTACTTACACACTTCTTAGAATACATTCTTTTAATATATGAATTCGATAATGGCTACAAGAGGAAAACATTGCGCTTCTTTTGAATTGCATGTGTGACATAAAAAGTCATGTTGTTCCCGTATTTCTGCAAAAGGCTTATGATGGTCATCGCCACCTCTAATTATGTTCTCACACTGTACATCATTCATACATGAAGACTTGTGGAAGTATAATTCTCTGTATTTCTTAAAAAGGCTTATGATGGTCATCTTCACTTTTAAAAGTGTCATAATACTTAACATACATACCTGAAGTTGATCAGTCTTATTGACCATGTACCTCTACAGAAGGCTTATGATGGTCATGTTCATCCTCTTACTGTCATAAATCTATACATTGATCTGCATATATTCTTACGCTGAACATAACCGTAACATACCGTTTTGTGGATCATGTATTTCTGGAGAAGGCTTATGATGGTTACCTTCACTTCAAGCTGTGCCAAAATACTGTACATAACACTGTACAGACTCTTGTGGACTCTTTCTGCAAAAGGTTTGTCTTCTTCACCTTAAGCAGCGTCATAACACTATACATAACGTACATACCTGAAGTTGGTCCGTTTTGTGGATCCTGTATTTCTGGAGAAGGCTGATGATGGTCATCTTTACCTCTAGCTGCGCCAGCCTCATACCAATACAGTTTCTTGGACCAAGACCAAACGGCATGTAGGCATATTCGTTGATGCGGTCCTTGTTTTCGGGAGAAAACCTAGAATGTTTCCGAACATAATATATAATGATAACGAATTCCTCAACCAACTCAATTTATATACTAGTATAATTTAGAAATGAAAAGGCACTAAACCCGGACAGAATAACTGTCCTGGCAAATTAAAAATATGTTAGTTCAATTTGATTGACAATAAATGTATGCTGAAAAAGAACTGATTTTCTAAAATTCCTTTCGCTTAGAATTCAATGCATGGCTACTCATATTTTCTGAAAATTCCATCGAAAATGTTTGATTGATAAAGGTTGTGTTTTTTTTTTTTTTTTTTAATAAAACCTTGGTTTTACGATATGTGGAGATGCCTTAAACTACCCCATTCTGACAGAAGAAAACACACATTTCAATGCACGCTTACTGGACAACTTGATGCGGTTAAAGTAGCACTCTTATTCAAAATGAGTACATACACATATATGACAAACATCAATTTTAAATAATTAACCTTTAACTTCTTACTAAATAATGCAGTAATGGAAAATATCAGTAACTGATAAAAAATATTGTAATCGTGTAGCATGATTGGTGAATGTTAAAATATTTACTGTGGTCTACGATAGTCTCATAAGGTAGAAATAGCGTGTTTTATGCTCATTTCTTTCAAATTAAACTCGGTATCCTTCATAAGAACCATTGTTTTCGACATATATTCATCCGTTTTTGAACATTAAAACAGTATATTTTATTGTGGTTAATCTTATCTGGGTGTAAGAGTACATCTTTAAGTTATTCAAGCGTGGGAGCACAGCGTTTAGGTCGTGACTTCTATGGCCCCATTGTCATTTTATTCTGCACTGACCAATGAAGTGCGCTAATGATATTTATATTTTTTTAAACGGTAAATGTTAACACAAGGTTTTTAACCAATTTTCAATAATTGTTATCGAAATAATTTAAAGGGACTTCTTTTGTCAAAGGGTCAGAAATATGAATTTTATTAGTTGACAGTTGCTTATTGTAGTTTGTTCAACTTAAAGAATATATAAACTTAATCTGAAAGCTTTCTGAAAATAGTCTTAAATACTTTGAATACCGATTTGCTGCCATTACATGATTATTTAACCTTGTAATGAGCCTGAAGGAAGCGTCCTTTAATATTTTCGTTTTGGCCTTTCTTTCAAATTGAAACTCATTGCATACGTTTGACCGAACCAGAGAGAAAAATAGTTCAAAATACACATACATGTTTATAATAAAATGTTACCATGTTTGTAAACGGTTATTTCGTAACTAACTCATTCTAATTGTTGATTTATTTGTTGCATGCAAGTTCATGTGGAGTATCTGATAAATAAACATTGGAAGACGGTATAAGTTTTGCATATTTCTATCATTTGCTATAAACAGTTCGTAATCTTTGCTTATTCATTATTTAGAATTTATGTTCATTTTAAAATGAACGAAATAAAGTTTCATATGTCTACCAAGAGAAGTTTGTGGTACTTAATGCAAATATTCCAAAAAACGTTACGACTGTAAGCCATACATTGGTGTTTGGTTTTTGTACCGAAGGTGGCGGAAAGCGTTCATTTTTTATTTTACTTGATATGACCCGAGAACAAATATATAATCGCGTAAAAATCGACGCAGCCGGACACCATATGCGAACAATATAGCTCAAAATAACATATTTCTATATATATACTCCTATTTCTTAAAAATATGGCCATTTAAAGCTGCGGTGAACAAAGCATAGCTACAGTTGTGTTTGTTTTGTAGGTTCTCATATAAATGCAAATTGTTGTACTTTATATGAAGCCTTATGTCAAGACAGACAACGATATCTGGCTTGGTCTTTGAACACAAATACCGATATTGTAATTTGACAGTTTCAATTTTATTATATTTCACTGAAACGCAATATCTTTTAAGAGAAACTTTTGTTGTCAATTAAAACGATGAATACAATGACACACAATATTTTATAAAATCCAAATGTTAAAATCTATGAAACGGTCATAATCGCGATTTCAATAAAAAAAAAAACACAATTAGGTTTGAATCAAGAAAGCTCGCTGATAACGCCCCGGCAACCCATGCATTTCTCTGTTTGTGCTCTAATGTAGACTATAGTATTTTGTCACTTTATGACAAAGTATTGCTTATTTAAAAAAATCTCAAATTACGTAATACCAATACTGCTAGTTCAAGCATGCCAACTTTATATTGCTTAACCTGTCAAACGTCATTTTTGTTAAGAAAAAAAAGGAAAAGGACCCACCTTTCCGGATCAAACTTGTTTGGCTCATCCCAATACTCTTCGGCAAAGTGCAGTATTGACGGACAATAGGTACAATCCATGCCCTTCTTGATTTTCAATCCATTGATTTCAATATCTTCAGATGCGTCTCTGTTTATTCTGTACAGAAAGAAAAACGCTAATTAAGCATCTTAAGAATGCATTACATGAAGGTAAATCATTACCTCTTTAAACAACGCAAGCATATGAGATTGAACATTTAAATCTCCAACAACGGTATTTCGAAGTGTTAACAATTTCAAACATAAAAAAATAATGATAGATGCATTCATTGCATCCGCAGAAGTATCGACAACTGATAAACTGGTTGTTTGATTGACTGGAGTCTTTATTCTGTTACACAAATTACCTTTGCACTATGGGGTGCACGCGCAGTGTCTCTGACATTACCATGTCCATGTAGCGCATGTTAAACACGTTATCGTAGGAGAGCTTACTCTGAAAATATTACAATGCATGTGCAAACGTTTGTAAGTTGGATATGGAAAGGAGCATTGCATACTATAGCAACTGAATTGATTTACATCGATTTACATGTATGAGCCGCATCACGCGGTTTTAGGCCTCTGGACATATATTTGCTATCACAGTGTTTTGAGGTATTTGAAGTAAATGACATTTCAGGAAGTAATTCTGAAAATGTCATGATGATGTCACCAAAATTGTGTATGAAACGTGAGACCATGTGTTTCGCATTTGATTACTAGATTTAGTTGAAACATATATATTTTTAAACGATTGTGAAACAAGTTATTTCAACATTATATCAATCATATTGTTGGTCGCACTGTACTAAATATGACGTCATTCACATGACGTCATTATGAAAGAACAGTATTCAAATGAAGTGCAAAATTAACGTATCAATATTACAACTAGCTTATAATTTAAAATATTTTCTTAATACAGAATCTTTAAGGACATACACTTAGAATGAAATGATGATTCATTTTTGTTTTTTTAATACTTTGTGCCGATTTAAACAAGGACTATGAATGTAGTCAAAATATATCGGAACGAAATCCATGGTTGCTATGGAAACATGAGAAAACCAATGGTCATAAAGCTTCGAGAAAAGATTTGCCAATGACAATCCTTTTAAAAAAAACTTTGTAAGATTGTAAGTTGTATATGAAAGGAGCAATGAATACTATAGCAACTGAATTGTTTTGCATCTTTAGTGTTGTTTCAGTATTTCAGGAACTACAGGGACAAACCCAGTCATAAACTTTTCATACGTTAACCAGCCTAACTGCGTTCACATCCATAATGACACCAGTCCCGCAATTTGTAAAGGTATACAAATGACATGATATTAGACATACATATTCGAATGGAATAATCGAATATCAATTATAAAGAAAACGTTTAGGAGGAGCAATCCTTTAGAGCAATAAACGTACACCAAGACATATGGTATTAATAGCTTCTTATTCATTGATAACGCTCATTGATACTTATGGTATACGTGAAACATTGTCAAAGCTACATTCCACCCGCTTATTAAGACAGCAATAAATTCACTAAGGTTAGGTGTTTAAAAAAGCGAATCATTTAACACATCCCAAGCTGATTTTGATCAATGGAATCTATGAGCATATGATTCATTAAACGCACACCTCGCCGATTTCTTGGTAAATGGAATCTATGAACGTGTGAATTATTTAACACATACCTCGCCGATTTCCTGGTCAATGGAATTTATGAGTTTTTCCTGGGCATCTGGATTCATTGCAAGTTCATAAAGCATCCATGCTATTGTTGAGGCAGTGGTGTCAAAGCCGGCCAACATAAAGACGATGGAGTTGGCAATGATCTCGGTATCTGTTAAACCTGGGCGAGGACAAATTTAAGATTTACATTTGACTTTTGATCAGCTACATGTATATTTGTATATATAGTTAATAAAACACCTACTATGCTATAGGTTTAAATACCTCTAGAGGTAAATCAAATGTACTTCGAATATTAATGTATTCACTATAACATGCAATGCAACGGTATAAGATCGTACCTTGTGTTCGAGTTTCATTTGGTGTTTTCTCGTCTTCACCAATCTGGGCATTTACCATCAGTTGTAAAAGGTCTCTGTGTTTCTTGATAAAGTATATGCACGATAAATATAATCTCTATTAATAACAGTGAAAGCATATTTTACGGAAACTGATCATGAATCAACAAAGCAGTCTTCTCTAGATTGAGCATATTAATTGACAGTAAGAATAGATGCATTAAAATATTTTTTGCCCAAAAAGCTCAACAAGATTCTAAAGATGCAACGACTCGAACTTACCGAGCTACTGTTTTTTCTTTCGGCAATAAATGATTTTGAAGCATCAATGAAGAAATCGAGCGAGTCTTTTGGTACGAAATTCGTAGGAAACAGTTTTGGAAAAGCCCCCGCAATATCAGGAAAGAAGACTGAAACAGAAACGTATTTTGTCAATAAATATGTTTTGAAATACACCGATATCTTGAACAAACAAATAGATAAAAATCATACAGAACTCTATTAAGCCAAAGCTGGTTTTAAAGACTACGTGCTTATAAATGTGTTGGAATTGTCTGGTGGCAATGCTAGCCACCTCTGGCCCATGAGCTGAAAGTACGAGCCCATTTAATGTTATTTTTTACTACGGTCGAAAATGGCCACCTGTATTGGTTGATTCTCTGGATACGGACTTAATAGTGATTTACAAGTGTTTTATATTTTTATCGACATGGCTACTATTTGTTGCAAATCAATTATGAAAGAAATGAAAGTTCTGCACATTTAATACTGGTTTACCAAGAAAGAGAAACGTAGGGCTGACTGGGTTAAACGTCAAGGCGGCTTTGGCGTGTTTGTTAAACGGATTGTCAGGGTCTGTCTGGGCGCTGACTTCCGTTCCGAACCCAGTGCTACATATAACGTCCATCGTGTATCCACGGACCGCGCTGAAAATACCCAGGAAAGGTTTGAGTAATATAATCGGAAATCACAAGAAATAAGCAAAGCTTTATTATTATAAGTGAATGAGCACCGGTAGTAAACGCACCAGCAGAAGTGTACTCCTCCAGAAGTTGGTTGCCAGGGGAACCGAGATGACGTCACTTTTGCGGTATGGGTACAAGTATGCGAAACGTAGGAATGTTTTCTATCGAAATCAAATCGAAAGAAACACAAAAAAGCACGTTCGATCCGTTTTTGTTATAATACAAGTTGGTCGTTCAGTTTGACATTAAAGGGCCTAAATGCATAGACTTCGTGAGCCATTCCATGGATCGGACTGTTGGCTTTTGCGGATGTTGAGTGTGTTATACATACAAATGCATACATTTTATCACAGCAATTATCTTACGATCTCTTTTTCAAATACATATTTTAGCGATGTCGTGATGTATACTTCGTAATGAATAATTTGTATTGGTAAGTCTTGTAAAGTTTATTGGATGTTTGTAAATGAAACCCTGTGTGACACTCCCTTAACATTCTGTTGTAAGTGAAACCCAAAGTGTGACACTCCCTTAACATTCAATTGTAAGTGAAACCCAGTGTGACACTCCCTTAACATTCAAATGTAAGTCAAACCAAGTGTGACACTCCCATAACATTGAAATGTAAGTGAACCCAGTGTGACACTCCCTTAACAATAAACTGTAAGTGAAACCCAGTGTGACACTCCCTTAACATTCAATTGTAAGTGAAACCCAGTGTGACACTCCCTTAAGATTCAATGGTAAGTGAAACCCAGTGTGACACTGCCTTAACATTCAAATGTAAGTCAAACCAAGTGTGACACTCCCATAACATTGAAATGTAAGTGAAACCCAGTGTGACACTCCCTAAACATTCAAATGTAAGTGAAACCCAGTGTGACACTCCCTTAACATTCAATTGTTAGTGAAACCAAGTGTGACACTCCCTTAACATTCAATTGTTAGTGAAACCCAGTGTGACACTCACTAAACATTCAATTGTTAGTGAAACCCAGTGTGACACTCCCTTAACATGCAAATGTAAGTGAAACCCAGTGTGACACTCCCTTAACAATAAACTGTAAGTGAAACCCAGTGTGACACTCCCTTAACATTCAATTGTAAGTGAAACCCAGTGTGACACTCCCTTAAGATTCAATGGTAAGTGAAACCCAGTGTGACACTGCCTTAACATTCAAATGTAAGTCAAACCAAGTGTGACACTCCCATAACATTGAAATGTAAGTGAAACCCAGTGTGACACTCCCTAAACATTCAAATGTAAGTGAAACCCAGTGTGACACTCCCTTAACATTCAATTGTTAGTGAAACCAAGTGTGACACTCCCTTAACATTCAATTGTTAGTGAAACCCAGTGTGACACTCACTAAACATTCAATTGTTAGTGAAACCACAAGTGTGACACCCCCTTAACAATAAATTGTAAGTGAAACTCAAAGTGTGACATTCCCTTAACATTCAATTGTTAGTGGAACCCAGTGTGACACTCCCTTAACATTCAATTGTTAGTGAAACCACAAGTGTGACACCCCCTTAACAATAAATTGTAAGTGAAACTCAAAGTGTGAAACTCCCTTTACATTCAAATTGTAAGTGAAACCCAGTGTGACACTCCCTTAACATTCAAATGTAAGTGAAACCCAGTGTGACACCCCCTTAACATTCAATTGATAGTGAAACCCAGTGTGACACTCCCTTAACATTCAATGGTAAGTGAAACCCAGTGTGACACTCCCTTAACATTCAATTGTTAGTGAAACCACAAGTGTGACTCCCCCTTAACAATAAATTGTAAGTGAAACTCAAAGTGTGACACTCCCTTAACATTCAATTGTTAGTGAAACCACAAGTGTGACTCCCCTTTAACAATAAATTGTAGTGAAACTCAAAGTGTGACACTCCCTTGTTATTCTTGGTCTTACGATATTCTGTCGTGTGCTTGTTTGAAAGATGGCCGCTATTTTTATTATTTGCTTTCCGGAGATGTATATAATAATTTATAATATGTTTACCGGAGATGATTATAGAGATTTATTATATGATTTTCGGAGATGTTTATAGAGATTTATATATTCTTTCCGGAGATGTTTATTGATATTCTTTCCGGAGATGATTATAGAGATTTATGATATTTTTTCCGGAGATGATTATAGAGATTTATAATATTCTTTCCAGAGATGATTATAGAGATTTATGATATTCTTTCCGGATATGTTTATAGAGATTTATGATATTCTTTCCGGAGATGATTATAGAGATTTATGATATTCTTTCCGGATATGTTTATAGAGATTTATGATATTCTTTCCGGAGATGATTATAGAGATTTATGATATTCTTTCCGGAGATGATTATAGAGATTTATAATATTCTTTCCGGATATGTTTATAGAGATTTATGATATTCTTTCCGGAGATGATTATAGAGATTTATGATATTCTTTCCGGATTTTCTTTCCGGAGATGATTATAGAGATTTATAATATTCTTTCCGGAGATGATTATAGAGATTTATAATATTCTTTCCGGAGATGATTATAGAGATTTATGATATTCTTTCCTGATATGATTATAGAGATTTATGATATTCTTTCCGGATTTTCTTTCCGGATATGTTTATAGAGATTTATAATATTCTTTCCGGAGATGATTATAGAGATTTATGATATTCTTTCCGGATTTTCTTTCCGGATATGATTATAGAGATTTATAATATTCTTTCCGGATATGTTTATAGAGATTTATGATATTCTCTCCGGGGATGTTTATAGAGATTTATGATATTCTTTCCGGAGATGATTATAGAGATTTATGATATTCTTTCCGGATTTTCTTTCCGGATATGATTATAGAGATTTATAATATTCTTTCCGGAGATGTTTATAGAGATTTATGATATTCTCTCCGGATATGTTTATAGAGATTTATAATATTCTCTCCGGGGATGTTTATAGAGATTTATGATATTCTCTCCGGATATGTTTATAGAGATTTATGATATTCTTTCCGGATATGTTTATAGAGATTTATGATATTCTCTCCGGAGATGTTTATAGAGATTTATGATATTCTCTCCGGATATGTTTATAGAGATTTATGATATTCTTTCCGGAGATGATTATAGAGATTTATTATATGCTTTTCGGAGATGATTTTAGAGATTTATGATATTCTTTCCAGATATGATTATAGAGATTTATGATATTCTTTCCGCATATGTTTATAGAGATTTATGATATTCTCTCCGGAGATATTTATAGAGATTTATGATATTCTCTCCGGAGATGTTTATAGAGATTTATGATATTCTCTCCGGAGATGTTTATAGAGATTTATGATATTCTCTCCGGAGATGTTTATAGAGATTTATGATATTCTCTCCGGAGATGTTTATAGAGATTCCGGATTTTCTTTCCGGAGATGTTTATAGAGATTTATGATATTCTTTCCGGAGATGTTTATAGAGATTTATGATTTTCTTTCCGGATATGTTTATAGAGATTTATGATATTCTCTCCGGAGATGTTTATAGAGATTTATTACATGCTTTTCGAAGATGTTTATAGATATTTATTATATGCTTTCCGGTGATGTTTATAAATATTTATTTTATGCTTTCCGGCGATTTGTAGAGATTTATCAGTAAAATAATATGATAATTCACTGTTTTAAGGTTTTAGTCTGCTCTTCATAATACTTTTAAATGAAAAAAACAGCGCGCTCAGGACAGGGACACAATTTTAACGACGTCTTTCATGAACACGTTGTTGTAAGCAATTTTGCGAGCTAAAATTGAATGTCTTCTTATCGATTTAAAAGTAAAAATATTGTTTGCAGTGTAAGATTGCTTTATATTTCAATTCTGGAACACCAAATGTGTATATTGGTATACTGTATATACGCATTTATTGAATATACCCCACTCGTATAATATACCTTTGGTGCTCACTCGGTGAACTATATTACGATCTTACAGCGAAGAAAACATTTAATATCCTCTTTGTAATTGATTGTTTTGAATATTTTTATCCCACACATAAGGCCCCCACACGTATAGGTTGATACAAAAAAAAAGATGTTTTTATTTAAATGCAATATCGTGTTAAACTCATTTGACTTATATGCATGGGCAAATTTGTGGCCACGTAGCCAATAAAAATACAATAAAAAATAAAACAACATTTATAAAGGCTCATTTGTTATAATATGTACCTTAATAAATGCCTTTTAGTTTGTATCTTTAAAGTCAAAGGTGTTAAATATAATCATACATTGGCATGAACAACAACATTTTTTAAGCCATCCTTTATTGTGCGCAATTATAATTATGTTGAAAATTCAAAAATCGCTTTATTTCGCCCCACCGCGCTACCCGGATTTCCCGGTCTAGGAGAACGTGTATCCTTGAGCCCGATTCAAAGCTTTGTTGTGGATTGTGTTAATTGTCAGCGTATGCTTTGGATCATTGTGGCTTTTAAAAGTTCACAGTGGGATTTTGCATTTGTGTTCTCATGTATAATGCAAATAAGATAGCTAGGAGCATGAGATAGCTAGGATCATGAAATAGCTAGGAGCATGAGATATCTTAGAACATGAGATAGTTAGGAGTATGAGATAGCTAGGAGCATGAGACAGCTAGGATCATAAGATAGCTAGGAGCATGAGATAGCTAGGATCAAAAGATAGCTAGGACCATGAGATAGCTTAGAAAATGAGATAGTTAGGAGAATGGTATAGCTAGGAACATGAGATAGCTAGGAGCATGAGATAGCATGAAATATGAGATAGCTAGGCGCATGAGGTAGCTAGTAGCATGAGATAGCTTGGAACATGAGATAGCTAGGAGCAAGAGATAGCTTGGAACATGAGATAGTTTGGAACATGAGATAGCTAGGAACATAAGATAGCTAGGAACATGAGATAGCTAGGAACATAATATAGCAAGGATACTGAGATAGGAGCATAGTCAAGCTAGGAAGATGAGATAGCTAGGAGCATGAGATAGCTAGGAGTATGAGATAGCTAGGAGCATGAGATAGCTTGAAACATGAGATAGTTAGGAGAATGAGAAAGCTAGGAACGTGGGCTAGCTAGGAGCATGAGATAGCTAGGAGCATGAGATAGCTTAAATCATGAGATAGCTTAGAACATAAGATAGCTTGGAGCATGGGATAGCTCAGAGAATACGGTAACTAAAAGCATGAGATATCTAGGTGATGAGATAGCTAGGATACTGAGATAGCTATGTGCATGAGAAGGCTAGGAGCATGAAATAGCTAGGATACTGAGATAGCTAGGAACATGAGATAGCTAGGAGCATGAGACATCTAGGAGCATGAGGTGGCTAGGAGCATGAGACATCTAGGAGCATGAGATGGCTAGGAGCATGAGACATCTAGGAGCATGAGATGGCTAGGAGCATGAGATTGCTAGGAGCATGAGATTGCTTGGAGCATGCCAGAGCTTGGATCATAATATAGCAAGGAGAATGAGATAACTAGGAGCATTAGACTGAGATAGCTAGGAGCATAGTCAAGCTAGGAAGATGAGATAGCTAGGAGCATGAGATAGCTAGGAGCATGGGATAGCTGGGAGCATGAGATAGCTAGGAGCATAGTCAAGCTATGAAGATGAGATAGCTTGGATCATGAGATGGCTATGGTCATGAGATAGCTTAGATCTTGAGATTGCTAAGAATATAAGATTGCAAGGAGCATGAGATAGCTACTTACGAGTCAATGTCGAAACCCTCCGGACACTCCTGAATTTTTTTGTCGAGAACTTCATGGAAAACGTCGAGACATCTTTGCAAATATGGACCCATCTACAGAAATAAGAAAATATCCTAAACTACTATACATAAATAACATCACAAAGCGGAAAAGCATATTTATATTTAACTGACATACATTAAACACGGTATAGTTCGAGTTCTAGAACACGATAACACTTGTCTGTACTGTCAAACCGGACGAGACAAAATTGAAATGCATAATTTAATGGCCATGAACGGCGTAGTAACCAAAAATAAATAGCATTACTATTGTTTCAATTGTAGCAAGCGGAATTTCGGTACCACGTTTTTCAAAGTACATGCTCAAGTTGTATAGCTCTGTAAGGCGCTTTTTAGGGCGAAGTAAAAGTATTGGCAACCTATTATTGACTTTCTAAATTTACTAGAATAAAGTAACTTTGAAAGCGAAAACAATTTGATTCTTAAATAATAAAATGACAACAATTAAAAAAATATTTGGAAAAAAATTAAAAAAATTAAGGGACAGCTCCATTCTTTTTTATTTACAATTTAATTAATTGTTTGAGGTAAGCAACATGATCTTTCCAAATATTTCTGGATAATTTAAGCAAATTGCCTATGTTTGATAGTTTTATTTCTTTGAGCACTAAATAACAACATTGAACGCATTGAAGCAGTTAAATCCAAAAGTGGGCAATTTTGTGACGACAACTGAGCATTACTTATGCATTTGTTACATGCGCTTTGCATCCATCTAATGAACTGGAACATCACACATGTCTTGCATCCCGCTAGTGAACCTTAAACTTAAACATAGACTCACATGTCTCATTTTCCCAGAAGTAAAAGTTGGACTGAGGGTATGCCTTATGTTCCTCCACGTGTGTCCCTCAGCAAGAGAAACAGCTGACTTCCAAAACTCAGGTAGGTTTATCATTTGCTGAAAAACAAATTAAGAAATAGATGACATGGCAAGTTTCAAAACAACAGGTGGGATGAAATCGAAATTAAACCCCTCTGTAAACTTTAATAATGCATATATGGAAGACTGCTGGACTCTTGGGACCATTCTTACGAACAGTCTCAAATTAAGTCACAGACTCAAAAAAGGATGTTCCATTTCGATAAGATATTAAATTCAACAAATGTCATCATCAAAACTCGACTAGAATGTGAGTTACAATAAACACATATATGCAGTTTTTCCACTTAAGTCAACTCAAGCTGGTCATCATTTCCCAGAGTCATCTATATTATGCAAAATTAAACACGATTACAGAAGGATTGGATATCGGAATCTATGTTATGTATATCCCGTTCTTAAAATAGCATTAAAAAACACCATGAATTATAGGTTATTGTGAAGATAAAATCGATAATG
This sequence comes from Mya arenaria, assembly GCF_026914265.1. NCBI lineage: Eukaryota > Metazoa > Mollusca > Bivalvia > Myida > Myidae > Mya > Mya arenaria. The sequence goes on from NC_069122.1 coordinate 27,084,801, forward strand.
TTTTTATAATAAACGTAAAGGGACTAGACACCAGATGCGTCAATTGCAAGGAAAAAGAAAAAAAAAATCCCATCCGAGATTTACTAGGCTAGTCTTCCACGTGAATTCAAGTTAATGTATGAATAGCTTTTGTATATTATCTGTACCAATTACATGACTTTCAAATGCGTAATATAAAAAAACGTAAAATTGGAAAGCATTGTGCGCTTGTTTTAAACGGGTAAACTAAGCGGAAACAACGACAAAATATTATTTGAATCATGTAAAATGATCATCGGCCTCATACTAGCTCGTAATTACGAGTCTAGGCTTGTTTTGTGGAAATACTGGATTGGCCTTATTTAAGACCATCTGATGTCAAGCCCCTATAGCCTTCTACTCTATGTGCAATATTTCAAAACTATTGTAAAACAACAGTCAACATGCTGCGTATTGTATATTGTCCACAACGGCTTTCAGTCTGAGTGAGCCGCGTATTACCTACATTTGTTCTGAAGAAGTATGCAATATATGAGGAAAACGTATGAACAAGACATTCCTTATGAAAATGAAACTTACAAATATTTTGAATTGGGCCTGATTTATTCACTCACCGATCTGTTGGTGAATTTGTCGAACTGCTTCACTGTGATTTGTTTGATGATTTCAGGGTCACTGATCACCAATGTTGGCCTGTTTCCCGTGTAGGTCCTAAGGAAATAGATTGTTTACTAAATTACTATAATTCAAAACAAATTATATATATATTGCATTGAATGTAACTCTGGATTGTTTATCTTCGATAATAGCAAGCTTAAAAAAACAAGCTATTGTTGATCTTTAGTGAGTATAATGTAGTTTAAACTACTGTATGAATCACTATAATTAGGTAATTACCCGAAAGTTTTTCCATATTTCTTGTAATCCTGTAAGTCAAGGTATCCAATACCCTGAAATATTTATCATGGAAAGTTACAAGGTATTGTTTAAAATAGTAACACTCTTTGTCATTCCCTTTTACCAATACAAAAATTGGTCCGACATTTAAAATGAGGTTATTTCTTAAAGTTGCACTCGTATTATAAGAATCAATACATAGACATGTATAACAAACATTAATTTTTAGTAATAAACCCCTAACTACTTACTGGTCAATGCATTGATGGGAAAAAAAACAAGATTGTAACCGTGTATTCATTAGCTCGAAATGCACAAATATTAAATGACTGGTGAGTGCGAAAAGATTTACAGTGATCAACTATCGTCTCATAAGGTAGAAATACCGTGTTTCCTGCATCTTTTTTTCCAATAAAGCATAGAATCCATGTTAGCGAAAATATCTCAATCTCTTTATTGTCGGTTGATGAGCTGTGCAAGCTGATTTAGATCAGTTTAAATTGTATAAATAGTATATGGTATCTTGCCAAACCGACCTTTCAAGGGTGCAATACAAATTTACATTTAGATTTACCTACTAAGTATATTACAAAAAATATTTGAGATATTATGGCGCATTCTAACTAGGGAAATCGTTGCTTCATATCTATTCATTGAAAAATTCATTAAAAAATGTTAATTAGTTTTAACTAATAATGCATTTAAACCAAAAAATAATAGCTCTCCTTTAAAAACATTGTATCTTTATTATGTTTTTTTGTAAATAAATGGCGGTGTTTGTGATATTGAGAGTGAATTGTTTGTCTAGTGAATAGATGGGGCTTTTATTATAACTCATATTTACCAACTTTTCAATGTGCAAGTATGCCTTATTCAATAGCTTTAAAAACTGTTTATATACACTTTAGAATAGATTAATAAACAACTTTTCAGAGGTGTAAGTTAAAGAATAAACAAAACAATTTAGGTATCGATTCTAATTTAAGAGATGAATGTGTCCTTACCACCTTTGTTACTATTTATAATATCGAAGATTGATTTTTAAAGAGAATGTCATTTTTATTTAACTTATGAACAAATTAATTCAAGTAAATGATTAAAAGCAGTAGTGTGGTTACTCATATGGTAAATTTATATTGATAATACGGTTTCAAATATGGCCGCTTTTACCTTTTTAACAATGTCAACCATGTCCCCTAGAAAGAAGAGGGTCTTCCTCTGTTTGATTCCCATCCTTTTGAAGTAGCTTTGTTTGTACCAGGTGTACCTACACGTTAAAAAACAGTCAGTATCATTGTATCAGCCGAAACCCGTTGGCTCGAACTCGCTTGTCTCGAATTCCTCGTTGGCTCGAGATAGATGAAAGGACCGATTCCTTTATTATAACTGAAGGTAAACCTTCCCGCTTGGCTCGAATTTTCCGAGGCTCGAGGTATTTTCGCCGGTCCCTGGGAGTTCGAGCGAACGGGGTGCGACTGTACGTTTAATAGCTTATAACATTCCTTTGAATGACAACTTAGATTTCGATACGTGTTAAGACAATATATAAACACTCAGATACTGTCAGTCATTGTTATGGCACAATATATGGTTAAGATATCAATCACAATTTTGAGACACATAGTGGTGTGAAGGAGGTGAACTTCTGTTATTTCTTTCAGTGGCGTATGATCTGACGTTTTATACGACCTGTACAATTTAGTGACATGTTACATGAAGGTGTGCATTTCTTCCTCATACTTACATTAGATAACACCCCTTACAAATATATTCAACTAAAAACAGGCCTTTTAATGCTCTGAATTTTTCAAAACTTCTTAAGCTTAACAGGCTTAAGTCGCTTATTTCAATAAGCCGAAATTGGATTTTGATACGTGAAAAATGGTTTATTGTGATAAAATCTCAAAGAAGTAAATATTACGCAAATTATTGAAAAACAAAAATATTGAGCTTATCTTAATCCTGTGATAAGGGAATAATAAGTTTCGAGAAGGAGATGTTCTGACATTCTTAAAACGGATTCTTTAAATAATACGTGTGATCGTAATAAGGACTGGCATCTTGTTTAAATCTGAAGAAGAAAAAGAATGATTTCATCGTTTGGTTCGTGTGTCAGTCAGTAGTAAAGGTCATATGGCACTAAAGGAAATTGCAGGAGTTATTTCCCTTAAAACCTAGAAATATACATCAATCGGTGTTGGGGAGTCAGCCTAATCCTGGCTTAATCTCAAGTCGAATTGATCGGTTGTCGCTGACCCTTAAAATTGGATCTACACCAGATTCTCTGGTCTCCTCCACACCACAAGACCACAATTTTATTACATGGTACCAACCAACAATAGTTGATAGCATAATTGTGTCAGTAACGTACTTTTAGATCATATAAGTTTATAAGACAACGCTTAAATGTAAAGAATTTACTTACAAACAGACAGTCAACAGGAAGAAGACAATGGTAGCGGCCCATCTTGGTAGATCAAATAGTCCTAGTATATCCATTGTAGGCGTATCCTGTACCGGCCTCTTTTTGAAATATAAAATAGAGACTACACTTCAGAGATTTCAACTAAACTGAGTTTTAAAACCAACGTAGTAGACATATGTCACCATGCCCCAATTTCTCGAAACTTCTTAAGTCCCTTATAACAGGATTAAGCTAAACTCACTATTTTTGTTGTTCTATAATATGCATTATATTTACTTTTTTAAGAGTTTTTATAAATTAAATAAGACAAATCTGTATGCTAATTAGAAGAAACCATTTTCATTTATCAAAATCCATTATTAGTATGAATTTTGGCTAATTGAAATAAGCGACTTAAGCCTGTTAAGCCTAAGAAGTTTCGAGAAATTGGGGCCATACTGTTATCCTCGCATTGACGTTTATCTAAGCTATATATATTTCGACGTATTTCGACGTGTATGCTGAAAAGTATTTATGAACTGATTGTAATACAACAATCGATAGTGAAAATAAAGAAGAAATTTAGCAAGAAAACTTGACAATCACTTACCTTGTATATGAAATTGATTATTAATAATTATTATTCTATTTTATAAATAGATACGCAATTCCTTCTGCATATATCATTCCACAACTTATGAACTGTTCTGCTCGCAATCGTTGACATTGATGGCTTTATACCTCGGCGCGTATGACTCACTAATAATGAAATATGGGCATTCATTGCAAGTTCACCAAAGCTCAACTGGGCAAAATAAAACGCAGTCATTATTTTCACTTAAGATTTCACTGCTTTCGCTCTTCATATTTATAGGAAAAATGATTTGATTAAGGGGAAGGGAGGAAAGGGGGAGGGGAGAGGAGGGGAGGGAGGGAGGGAGGGAGGCAGGCAGGAAGGCAGGAAGGCAGGAAGTAAGGCAGGCAGGAAGGCAGGAGGGAGGGAGGGAGGGAGGGAGGCAGGAAGGAAGGAAGGCAGGAAGGGAGGGAGGGAGGGAGGGAGGCAGGAAGGAAGGAAGGAAGGAAGGAAGGCAGGAAGGAAGGAAGGAAGGAAGGCAGGAAGGAAGGAAGGAAGGAAGGAAGGAAGGAAGGAAGGAAGGAAGGAAGGAAGGAAGGAAGGAAGGAAGGAAGGAAGGAAGGAAGGAAGGAAGGAAGGAAGGAAGGAAGGAAGGAAGGAAGGAAGGAAGGATTATGTATTTATAGACTTGCGATATACGGCACCGCCATATGGATATTGATGATGATTGAATGTAAACATCTTGTGAAAATGACAGAGACTACTCAATAAAACATATTTGTTGAAGACTGTTTGTCGATATATTCTGCAAGCAGTTGAAGCTACGTGTGGTTATTTGTTATAGTTATGCATTATATCTGATGAGTTTATGTTATTATTTAATGTAGTAGATATACAAAAAATAATTTTAATATATCTGTATCGTCGTTGAAACAGTCGGGCGGTCCTCTTTTTGTGTCTGATATCTTGCAATTCGCAAATATGGCCTAGGTCAATATGTAGCGCAATGGCCTATAATCCAAAATTATCTATTAGTAAGCTAACATTACGTTGGAAGTTTACTTGTTGCAGTTCATACCTTATAAGGTAATTCCAATAAGATTTGAGGCTACATATATGTTTGTTGTTTAACAATAAAATCGTATCTCTAATATATTAATGCAATCTTGCAATTGTCAAATATGGCCGAGGTCATATGCCCTGTAATTTGTACAATCTAAGTAAACATCAAGCCAGTTGGTATTTGCGATACAAACCTTTTAAGGTAGATCGCGTTTAACGGGATAAATTCCTTATTTGGTCTATACAACGCGTGTTATGTACACATACTACACGATAGCAAAATGTCGGTAATCGTTTTAGCTCCGTTGTTTATATGTAGCTTCTATTCTAGCTCAAGGTCAACATACAGGGGCGGATCCAGGACGTTTAATGTTACAGGGGGCGAAACTTTGGCTTGGAACCTTTTGACGTTCGACCCTCCCTCAGAACAAGAATATATGCGGTTTAAAATGAAGCCAGGTGGGTTTGGGAAGAGAGCGTACGTTCTCTGTTGCACTTCCAAAGTGCGCCCCGTCTTACGCGAACTCCGGAATCCGCCCCTGTCTAATATATATATATATATATATATATATATATATATATATATATATATATATATATATATATATATATATATATATATATATATATATATATATATATATACATATTGTTTTATTATTGATAAAGTTCAGGTCTTTAGGCAATGCTATGAAAACCGTATTAGATACCGTCTCATAGAATTTATTCAATTTTACCAAAAACTTGCTTAACAAAATTTTGAACGTGTCAAAGTGTTCATGACCAAACCTAAAACCATTACCTTCCGAATACTAATGCACCATTCCATTCCGGCCAATAGAGTGATGATATACAACTGTTTACAAGGAAGATCATTGACGCAAAGCAGCAAGGGGGGCTTTCGGTTAGTTTGTTAAGTTAACAAATTTGTATTAAAAATAATTAACAAACAAAATTTAATTAAAATATATATTATTTTATCGGTTTCAACTATACACCTCATACTGCGATACGCTAGAACCGCACCATCATGACAGACATGATGATATCTATTGCGATACGATTTGTTTGTTTATTTGAGTTTATCAATGTCTGCCCGCACCCACTGGCTGCATAATGTCTTGACCCCGCCGTGACGCCATTATGACTAAAATTGTGTTGAAATACCATATGTGTCACGTGATGAAAGTGATACAATAACCAGTCAAATCCAGATATAACACGGTGGAGAACCCACGTGACTTATTTGGTAAAGTGCACGGCGACAAATGTCAACAAGTCTCGATTCAGGTAAGGTTTTTAAAGAGAACTTTCTTAATATTTGGAGAATTTTTGTGAAACAAAGACCATAAACCCCGCATTTAAGAGCTCTATCCACGGTAATAAAGAACTTTCTCTAATATCCTAAAGTTTTCCTGAAAATCTTGACCAACTGATTTCTCAGAGTTGAAATCTAAGGCAAAGTACACGGCTTTTGACAAATCTATCGCTTTACTTCATGTTAGCCGTAAATAATTCATACACAAATCTTATTTTAAGCTGTTTGCGAAGAGGTCTCTTGGTGCTTCAACGTGATCAGACCTTAAAATACATTTGGTTCGGGTAACCCAACCCTACCTACGAAATAGGCGACGCCCTACCGTGTTTGGGCGGCACCATGCTACTTTTCGACATGCATGCATCATTGAGCCCCCGGGCCTCAAACAGAAGCGTTCAGGAACCAGTGTTTAACGAAAGTGCACAAGCAAATAATGCAAAAAAAATCATACTACGCGAGTCAAGTAGCGCCACAAGTCGACTGATCCATAACAATGTAAAATATATCATTCGACTGTAGCTCCACAATATTTAACACTGCATTTGTAAATAAAACACACAAAAGTTACAAATACATTATTTGAGCCAATACCTTTCTTTTATTACACTAGTGTTTCATGAATACTTATTCAGATCAAAGCATCGCCATTTTGGAACTGTCAAGCAAGTGTGCGGTTATCTTGCCGTACGTTTTATGCTGAATCGGACTATACTTAGATTGATAATACTTTCTTAACACTATATTTATAAACTTTCTTATTTATCATTAGTCGTTAGATGTCTTTAACCATGGACCTGTGGTTTATATGCCCGTGTTTAAACATATCACTTTTCAAAATATAATTTTTGACTGACAATGACATAATAGTTAAATATATGTATTCATCAATATTGTAGCATGAACCTATAAACCTGGTTTATAGGTCCGTTATAATAATTGTAGAGTGAGTGTTCAATGTTGACTATCAGCTCAATGTTGGCACAATTGGATGCCAGTTTACAAATATAGCCCTCCAACTAATAGATCATCATGCTAGTGGTCAGACGGAGAGGGTTTGAACACGTAAACAAGCGCACATTTCTTTAAAGGTTAAATTCTATAATATCAACTGGTGGTGGTGGTGCATGAACATGGAAAAATGCTGATATTTTTGCTGTGCCCATGAATGGCAGACATTTACATATTAATCGAATTGTTATTTTCAGAGGGAAGTATGGTACCAATGGTATGGCCGGCTATGACTTGTTCTTATGAAAAATTGCAGACGAGGTAATGGTTGTGCTAAGTTCAAAATTCGGACTTTAATTCAAGTTATCCCTTTAAAGGGACTGTGTCACAGATTGGCACCAAAACAAGTTTTTTCCTGTAACGAATCTCAGGACAATTATCTAATAAAATGTGTTACGCTTTGATATCATAATTGTAAAAAAGTACTAAAATGTAAAACAAAATTGGGGTCGGAGACCGGGTTCGAAAACTGAGTCGCCAAAATTGTAGTCCAGCGTTTTACTCACTGCGCTACAAAGGCTTATTCTAATCGGGTGACATAATTAAGCTATACACCTACCTCGGTAATATCACGTGATAGCACCGACTAGCCAATCACGCATAAGGAATGAATTATACCTGGTAGACATACCCAGTAATCTTTTTTAATGGAAAAAAATGTGATATAACTGCTAAACTTAAATAAATTGTAAACTATGTGGTACTTCAGTTAGTAAGTTTCAATGCATTGTACACATCGATGCCAAGTTTATGTCAGTTTTCGACAATTTTCTTTTCTTTTGTCGCTATTTTATCATACGTGAGACAGCCCCTTTAAGGATAGCTTTCGTTCTTGGTGTCTTTGTAATGCATTTAATTAATGATTTTCTATAACCATATCCCCAGCAATTGCATGACGTAACTGGTTTGATTGGCCGCAGTGCGCCCCCTCTACAAAGCACATTGTTATCAGGCCTCTTTTGCTCCAACAATCGTAAGAGAAAGGTCATCCTTTGGCAATTATTTTATTAAATTCTGGATTATTTTCATTTTTGATTTTTTTCTTTAATAATCTGTTAAATACATTATCTAGTTTTATAGTTGCACGTTTATTTTATATTCAGCGATATTAAATAACTATCTAAGTGTTATCATGCAATTTCTGATTGTAAATACAGATAGTGTATTTTCGCGTTTTGGCAGTGACTCATCTGCATACAAATTCTAATTTATATCAAGGTAAACTTGTTTATTCTTCAATTGTTGTAAGCGTATTAAATGTTTATCTTTCGTGTTTCATGCTGAGAGGACCGAAATGTGCCGAATCGGCGAGGAGATCAGGTCTGCCAAGTCCGCCCGGCTTAATCCTCCGGCTGCACCACCGTACATCCCTAGGGAGGGACTCTGGCAACAAGACCCCCCACATGTTGTTCCAGTCCAAAACGAGGATCCAGCCGCCGAAACAACGACCCCCATGACCAGGCATCAAAGCATTCTCCCCACCACATGATAACAACTTCTGGCCAGCGTATGTCGCATACAACCAGTGCTTCGCAACCGGCCGTTCAAATGCATGCGAGAGCAAAGCCAGACCACGGGCAAGGTATAATTACCCCCGCCCAGTTATCTTTAGATTTTGATGTGCCTACTATGTTACCTAGCATCAACGCGCAGTTAGGGGACGCTGTCTCTCCGTCTGTACGAGATAACATTGTCTCGGGAGCTATGTCGAGTTTGCGTCCCTGCTTGGAGAGACGCACACTGCGAACGAACAAGCACTTACACTTGGTCAGAACGGGGAGCTTTTGATGAAACCAATATCATCTTGGGCAAAAATTAAAGATATTTCCTCATGGACGGACGCTTCCTTTATTTATGCGTCCAAACTTTTGACCGCACATTACAAAGAACGCAATAAATACTTAAGTACGGCAGTAACATTCGGCTTGAGGCTAAAAAAATATCCCGGCCTGGGATGGCTTGATTAAGATCAGCAGTTTTGTTTGCGTCTAACCAGTGACCCGACTGGCTTTTCATTCTCAAAAATCGATTATGAATTGTGGCTCTTTTTTATTAGCTCTTCAAAGTCATCAGCAGATTTAGCGAGAACCTTGCCCAAGAAATGCAATGGTTTTAATTACATACAGTGCAGATGATATCATTGCAACTACTTGCATAAATGTTTTAATTGTAACTCAAATAATCCTCTTAGATCCTGTGCAAATAACCGACGCCTCGGCTCGTACGGAACATCATATCAGGTCCGTGGAGCAGCCTACCGCAGTTTTGTTTGCGTCTAACCAGTGACCCGACTGGCCTTCCATTCTCAAAAATCGATTATGAATTGTGGCTCTTTTGTATTAGCTCTTCAAAGTCATCAGCAGATTAAGCGAGAACCTTGCCCAAAAATGCAATGATTTTAATTATATACATTGCAGATGATATCATTGCAACAACTTGCATAAATGTTTTAATTGTAACTCAGATAATCCTCTTAGATCCTGTGCAAATAACCGACGCCTCGGCTCGTACGGAACATCATATCAGGTCCGTGGAGCAGCCTACCGCGCCCGGCCTTCCCCTCCGCAGTTCTTACCATCCCGTTCGCAATTCCGACCTAGGTTCTCCGCTAGATACCAGTGAAAAATTCGCTCGGTTAAAAGGCCTGGGATATTGACCAATAAACGTAAATGCAATCGAACATTAACTTTGTTCATACCAAAGCAAGGGTCACGTCGATATACTTTTTAAACGGGTCTAAGCATGGTTTCCGGTTAGGTTATTTAGGTCCGCGCCGCTATTATGAGGCGAGGAATTTACAATCAGCGGTAACAAATGCAGACGAAGTTTTAGAAAAGATGCTGTAGGAAGTAGATGCGGGTCGAATGACTGGTCCCTTTTCAACTCCTTCTATAAATAATTTAAGAATTTCACCTGTCAGTGGAACTTGTCCCGAAATCTAATGGATCGTTCAGACTTATAACATATTTAAGTTTTCCAAGAAATGATAATACAAGTATAAATGCAAATATAGACGAAGAACTAGAAAGCGTATCTTATACATCATTTGACAAAGTTGCCGATATGGTATTTGAATTGGGTAACGGTTCACTCTTGGCAAAACGCGACATAATATCGGCTTTTCGGCTTCTCCCAATTATACCAGATGATTTCAATTTAATAGGAATTAATATAAATGGGAAAATATTCATAGATAGGAATATCCTCTTTGGTGTGAGTTGTGCCCCTTTTTATTTAGGGTGTTTTTCAAAATTTATTCACTGGTCTGTTGAGACATCATCAGGTCAAAATTAACTTGACCATTACTTGGATGACTTTATTTCTTGCGGTCAACATGGAACAGACAACATTTACTACCGTATGCAATAGTTAAAACTTTATTTAATTTTACAACGATTGTGAAACTAGCTATTACAACTTATATTAATCACTCTCGTTGGCATGATGTTTCGCAAGAGTGTATTCCTGTGTTGTGGGGGAAAACGGAGAACCCGGAGAAAACCAACTGGTCCGGGTTGGTGACCACTAACCAAACTCACATGCGCCCAGGCCGGGAATCGAACCCGGGTCGCCTTGGTGTGAAGCTAGTGCGCTAACCAGTGTTGCTAAGCGGACAACCGTATGCAATGAATTAGGCGTTCCAATTAATACTGAATAAAGCGTAGAGCCGATAACAGTGATGACTTTTCTAGAAATGGAAAATTGACTCAGAAAAAATGTTGAATCGCATTTCACTTGAGAAGCTCTCGTAATTAAAAGCTATTATATTACAAAATTTAACCGGGTTTTCGGTCGAGCGATACAATCAAGCAGAGCTTTCTCAAGACGATTTTACGATGCAATGTCGGGCACATTGTCTTATTTAAATGTATTTGCCCTATTCCAAACGATGTCTGGCGCACAGCGAAACCCTGCAGCTTTTCATCGACAGTGCCGACAATACTGACTTCGGTTATGGTTGCTATTGTCAAAGAAAATGTAAATGGTCCCGGTACTGTAAGCTACGACCTTA